>NC_143484.1:31661794-32374163 GCF_027475165.1 Benincasa hispida | reverse complement strand
CCATGAAGTGAGCTCCTCTGGCTCGAATAGAGGTGCCGGGGGTGGCTCCTTGTAGTCCTTGGCGTCGCCTTGGCTCTGCGCCGCCGTCCCAATCGGCTGCCTCTCATTGAACTTATTGGCTCCCAATCGGACATCTTCCTCCTTTCCCTCCATTATTACTTCTTCTAAAACTCTGTTTGTTCTGCAATTGAAGACGTGGTGCAGAGCGGCGAACGGTGGGGTTATATATAAATTGTAATGATGGTTTTTTTTCTTTGTTTTTGAAGTTAGTTGGAAAGTGGAAGAAGATGGTGGGGCCCAGGAGGGGTGTTTTGGTAATTTAAGAGGAACTTGATTTTATTAATTGATTTATAAAATGTGGGAGGTTAAAAAGGTCAAAATGAACGAATGGGCGGTTTAGGGCGAGGAGATGAGATTGGTACACGTGGCAGAGGATAATGATATAATAGAGTAGAAGGTGGGGTCCATGTAAAGTCTATAATGCGGCTTCCGGTGACCGACCGTTCGTGGTGGGGAGCAGATGAAATCCGTCATGTGATTTTGATGTCTATTGACAATGAATGACTACGAAGCTTGTGGAAAAATAAATTTAGTCACTCATAATTTCATTAATTTAATCTTGTAATATTTTAGACAAATTTAGTCGCTATAATATTAGTTGAATAATTAAAATTTTTCCATCTTGTACTAAAAAAAAATTATTTGGTTCATTAGTAAATTTTACCCACCTATTTTCTAGATGCTGAAAATTACAAAACTTAAAGATGTTATTAGACATTAAATTCTATTTTATATCAATACATCAATTTATTTTTTAAAATTATGAATATGTTACGGATTTATTAAACAAACAATTGAATATTGAATATTTTTCGTACACAAATTCAAAGGTAAAAAATTTATTAATCACTTTTTAAAGTTTAGTGATTTTTGAGACACATACTTGGAAGTTTATGAACCTATCTAAAACTCAAACTTGGAAATTTGGGATTAAGTTATAATTTTATCTATTTTAAAATTTTGTAAAAGCTTAAATAAAAAATTGAAGACAAAGCTAGGTTAGCAAAATGGGAAACACAGATGTAATAAATCAAAATACACCAAATCAATTTATAACTAATTAATGCACAAGATCAAAGAATATCTCAAAATTTATTGAATATAGAAGTAGACTGCTTCAGGTTATTGGTGTCACTCAAGTAACATTGTTTTTATTGAATGTCAAATTATGGAAGGATAATATAATGTTATTCTCTGAGATAGAGATAGATGACAATTTTGAAAGGGATACAAATGTCTTCTCAATGGCACGTCTTTAGTTAATTATTGAGTGGGATAGTGAAGGGTGATTAGGTTACAAAATAAAAGGACAAATTAATGAACGAGAGGTTATTTTACATAATAGTATCGTTGATACTTTAGATCTTTTCCTTAAAGTTTCTAATTCTTTGATCTAAATAACAACTCTTGTGGATCAAGATAGACGATCTTGATTTATTTTTCAAGTTTGCATTTTTAATCGAAGAAAGAAAACAAATGGTTATATACTACATATAAATAATAATATGTTTTAATTTATTCACGTTGTTTTTAGACAACAAGAACAAAAAATATCAAGACCTAACGACCTCAGGTCGTAAGATAAAATTTATATTATAAAAAAGGCTACTAGAAACCAACCACTCTAAAATACCAAAATGACAAGAATACGAAATCACATAAAACCAGTAAGAAAACAAAAAGGAGAGAGAAACTGTCGGGATTGAATATGCCTCTGTATATTTCACTATATGATTGTATGGTAAATGTTACAAGGCTTATATAACCGGTTGGAGAAGAAGAATGTAAAAATGAATAGAATATTTTCAATATAGATGTACACTTGTGATTGGTTAATGAAATATTCCTTCTAACCAATTAGTCTTCTAGAAGAGGGGTGATCTGGTAATGGTGCAGCTGACTTGGAGGTGTCTTTTGTTTATGTGAAATGGAGCTACTGACTTGGTTATCTCTAACAAAACCCACACCTAGCAAGAGCATGCATAGACGAATTACAATCTTATTGAACGAAGCGAAAATAGATGGAAGAAAATTGTCAGATATCTGTCAGCTAATCTCTGACCTATCTAAAAAAGTTCTAACAATCGATTAATCATGTTAATCAAAATCTGACCATCGAAAATTCACGTTGTATTTATCTAATTTTAATTAAATTTTTACTCAAATGAATATAGATCATATACATAAAAATTTATATGATCAGATTTAAATTGAGAGGTAGAGTTTCTCTTTCTCACCTTATAAATTATAGCAAAAAAGTTTTATCATCAAATGAAAATATGGACACGTTGATGTATGCTATCAATGACGGTCTACTCTACTATCAAAGATCATTTTGCCTTGTGCTTTGAATTACACGTGTCACTCTTTTAAAATTTTCAGTAAATAAAATTGATATCGAACTCCGAGGTAAATGAGATATTCAATTTGACACGTTAACTATTGACTATTGCAACAAAAATCCACCACAAAAATAAATTTTAAATTTAAATATAATGTTGGTATGTAAATTAGAATTTTAGAAATAAATGGAATTTAAAAAGAGAGTATTTTAAGAGTGTGTTATGATTGCAATCAACTTTGGGGAAAAAACCCGTAAATTTGGGGTGATGAGCTGGCAGTGCTACAGCCACCTGTTCGGAATATAAGCATGTCTTATGCACCATTTTGGATTCCTTTTTAAATTATTATAGACAACTGTGCCCTCAAATTTCCACCTCATCTTCTTCATACACCTCGTTTCAAATTCAATAATGGACTTGAAAGAAAATAAAGAAAAAATTTTTTGTCCCCTCGTGAAATATACTGGTAATTACAATTATATTTTTAAACTCTTGATTGAAAAAATGAGTATTCATGATTATATAAATGTTAAAATTAAGTCAAATTGGATCTTCAAACTTACATAATTGTATAAATTGTAATATTTGTATAAGTTTAAGAGTTTGATTTTTATCATTTGTAGGTCTAATTTCTACGATTATTATAAGTTTGAGGATCCAATTTTAATACTTGTAAAAATTTAAGAGCTTATTTTTTACAATTGAAAGTTTAAAGGTGTAATTACAACTACCACCATACTTCAGTGGTGGTCTTTACAATTTGCCATAATTTTTCTTTGATGTATAAATTTCAAAATAATGTACTTCTAATTCCATTTCAGTTTAGTCTTTAAGTTTAAAGGTGTGTTTGGAATACATTTTCAAGTGTTTAATTTTTAAAATAAGTCATTTAGAACAAATTGAAGCACTTGGCAACTATTCAAAAAGTTTTTGAAGTGTATTTTCAACGATTTTTGTCAAAAAGTGTTTAAAATAAAAATTAATTTTTTGATAAACACTTTTTTTCTCAAGCCAATCCAATTGAAATTTAAGTTTAGTTTCAATTTGGTTCTTAGATATCAAGATTTATACTTTTGACATCAATTTTGTTTTTATTAAATACTCACTTTCACCCTTAGCGTTAATGTCTATTAATTAATTTTAAATACTATGTAGTTAAATTTCAAATTTATTTTGATATTGATTAAAAGATAGTGAAATTTAATTAATTATAACTATTTTAAATTAACTACTAGACATTAACATTTAGGACTAAAGATGAATATTTAGTGAAAATCGAGATAATGTAAATCTTTAAACTCATATATCAAATTGAAATAATATTTGAATTTTAAAGATAAGATTGTATATTTTGAAATCTAGAAACTAAATTGAAATCAAACTTAATACTTAAAGACTAAAATAGTCCTATTTCGAAACATAAGAATTAAATAGAAATAAGAGTATGAACTTAGAGACTTAACCAAATATTTTTTTTCCTCAAATTAATAAATAATCACTATGAACACATCTTTCTAAAAAAGTATAGTAAAAAAACTCGTATATAATAACAAGTGTTTTAAAAAATCAACAATAACTAGTCATAAGAACTAACTTCAATAATTATTGAAATATAATAAATAAAATTAGATATTTGAAAAATAGAATGAATTGAAATTGAATCAATTTTAAAATATATTGATCAAAATAATATTTTATTCACTCATTTATTATATTACTTTCTTTTTTTTAATTAATAGTAAAGATGTTTGATATGTTTTAATTCAAGGATAAAAAAAATGAAAATTATAAGATGAAATGAAACTAAAATTAAAAACTTAGAATATTTTATATTTAGTTAAATCACAAATTTAATCTAATAAATTTCTAACATATCTAAAACTTTTTAAAATTAGTTTATTTCGTACATATATAATTAACTTTATTTGTTTGATTATGATTTTATGTCTCAAACAACTTTAAAATTTTAAATTTTATATTAAATAAGTCTAAATTTCTTTTTAAAAAAATAATCGAATACATTAAGAATCTACTAGACACCAAATTAAAAATATAAATAATATTTGAATCAATAAAAGTAAATATGAAGAGTTTGTCGATTATATTTAATGAAAATTTATCTTAAAAAAAATTGTTTTGAAATCAACACATTTCAACATTTCAAGTAGTTTCTATCTAAATATGGATTTTATATTAAAAAAAATGAAACATTTCCTATCTCATCCTCCCTGTCTCGAACCTAATAACTTCAAATTCAATAAACTTAAAAAGGAAGGGATTTTTTTTATGCAATTATAAATATTAAATGGGTGAAATATATACTTAGGAAACTTATTATTTATACAATTAAATACCTTATAGGTAGAATTTTTTTGAGTTTGAAAAAAGCAAACATTCTTAATTCTCTAATAATGCGTTAAAAAAGAAAGAAGGGATTTTTTTTTTTTTATATTGATTAGTGAATGATTGGATAAGGTTAGATTAATTAATATTAAAAATAAACAAATCGTGAATGCGTTACAAAATCATAATCAAGCAAATAAAGTTAATTAAAAAAAATAAAATAAAAGTTAGGAGATAAGATTCGAAATTGAGGTATGCGACAACCTTACTTTTTTACGTTCCAACCGCCTCTTTTCTTTCAGCCATGTATTTTGATTAAAAGATTACCTGGCAATCACATGATGTTGGGACCCCTGGGCCCCACCTTTTTTTTAAAAAAATTATTATTATTATTATTATTTGTGTGTAAATAAATTGTATTATTATTTATTGCATAGGAAATCTATTAAAATCTTTTCTTTTCAAATTCTCTCTGTTTCCTCATAAAAGTATTTTGGGATAAACTATTGTTTGCATAATCAAATATTTAATATGTGGAGCAAGTTTTGGTTTTGGGTTGTCCTTTTATATTTTATTTGGGTGAGTCAATATTAATTATCAAAATTTCAATTTCATTCCATGGAGTATTATTCCCTCAAATTAGTTGCTCTCTTGTTCCACAATCATGGGTAATAAAATAAAATAAAATAAATAGTTTTTTTCCGAGTAAAGAAAAATGAGTAAAAAATATAGTAAAGTTTCATTATCTATCAGTAATAAACTGATATAGATATTTATGAGTATCAATGATAGAAATTTATTGCGGTTTATCGTAGTCTATCGCTAATAAACAATGACATTTTATTATATTTAAAAATATTTTTAACAAATTTACTATTGAAAATAATTATCCTAAAATAAAATAAAGTGACATTTTCTTTCTTTCTTTTACTATAGAAAAAATCAGTTTCAACCCTCTATATTCTATTTTGCTTCCATTTGATTCATATATTCTGAATGGTTGAATTTGATTTCTATACTTTCGCAATTAGAACTTTGTACTTTTAAAATGACCATTTTCGTTTTTATTTACAAAACTTTAACATAATTGTTTTTAGAAAAGAGATAAACATAAAAATTAAGGAACTAAAATGGACACTCCTTAAAATTATAGGGACCAAATGGAATATAATCAATTGTAAAAATATAAAAATTACAAAAAAAAAAAAAATAAAAAATAAAAAATATATGGATCAAATTGAATCATAAAACAATTTGGGAAACATTTACATATTGTTTTTTCTTTTTCTAAAAGTGGATGACTAAATAAAAGTGTTACCGATTCCAATAATATTAGTTTTATATTATTTTTTAGAAAATTGAATGAGATACTTTTTATCAAGATGGATCTTTTTTAAAAAGGAAAACTTCATCAAACTACACAAACTAATTACAATCAAAATCCTCATAAAGAACGGAGGACAACCAACTAAAGAAATAAGTGTCTCGATATATCTCATGAACTTTTTGAACAAAATAAGAATTGTCCTCTAAAGAAATAAGCGTCTCAATATACCTCATGCACTTTTTGAACAAAATAAGAAGGCAGGATACTAATACAATCATAAATAGCTCGAATAAGCGAGTGAGCTATAAAATAACAAGAACATTTATAAGAAACTTTGTTATTCAATATGGGTCAATTTTATATAATTTGTGGTATTTTTAGTACAATAAAATTGTATGAGTGAAAAATCGAACCATCAATCTTTGAGATAATAATTAATGTATTTTATCCACTAAAACTATGTTTAAATTGACTATTTGATTTGCATTTAGGTTCACGTTTTTACCTAGCTGTCTTTGCAGTAAAATTATTAAACAATTCAATATGTTTTATTAGTGGAATTTCATGTGATTTATTGATAGGTTATTAATTAATCAAAACCAAGATGGACCCGAAATTTGACTATTGTAGTATAAAGTTGAAACAATAGGTTAATTTTGATTAGATATTGCAAGTTGCAATAACACTTGTGACTTTTTAAACTTGTCATAACGACTCTTTTTACCAACTTTCTTACCTTTTTTGTTTGGTCTTTCTCTCAATTATTATAATGTTGCCTAAACAAAAGAAAAATTCTTATTATAATATTTTGGGTGGCTCGAGAAGAAGCCAAAAGAATTATTATTTTGGTTCCAAGCCCAACCATTGTTACGTTGGAATATTTATTTATTTGTTTTATTAGAGAGCCATGAATTTAATTAGTAATTATTTTGTGTGCTAGAGTGAATAAAACAAAGGATAATTCGGCTATCCGACTTGCTTTTAAAATATTTTTATTCATTATACTCGTGTTTTTGTTTTTGTTTAGAATTAAATGTCAACCTGTATTGTATTTAAAAAAGTGAATATTATTAATTTAACACTTTTTTAGGTTTCATCTAGTTTTAGGTCCGTTTAGATTGTCAGGAGAAAAAAATATTTTTAAAAAAATTCATTTTTATTTATACTTTTTTTAAATACAAATGGATCAAAATACATCGAAAAATTATTTAAAGTGGTTGTCATGTTAGCATAATTACTTTATATTTATATTGAATAGATAAATAACCCAAGGATCATTTATGTCAAATTGTTAATAATATATACGTACTGGATGCTATTGAAAGATTAATGATGACTCTAAACGGACTATTGTCTTCTTCAACCAAAACTCTAAATGGCTTTAGTGAGATCTTTCTCTAGATGAGATTCAAGAATGATTGAGTGCTTACAATTCTGGTATGTTGGGGACCAAAGCCCTATTGTCTCTTTATATATTAGTTCAATTAGGGTTCCCATCAAACCCTAATTAACTAGGAATAGAATTCTACCTCTTTAGTCCATACTCTATCAAGAATCTGTGGCCTTGATTAATTAGATCATACAATACACCCAATCTAATAAAATAACTCAATGTGATAAAATATTAATCTACATACAAAACTCATATTTTAATTATACGATTATTAACTAATACGTCTAACAATCTCCCACTTGGGTTGTGTCTGTGTACCTAATGTAATTAAATTACATAAACCCTAAGCACACATAAACAATTTATTTCAATAATAGAATTCTTCTCTAGTTCAATATGGTCCCATCTTCTGTATTAGCATGGAATCAAGGCGACTTTCGTCACTACTCTTGTAACTATACCTTCCTTGATCACCTATTCCAATACATTAAATGACATAAATCAAGTATGGTTGGATAGCATGAAAACGACATGCAAAGTGATCTAAATCATGTCTCTTTTTAACTGGTCCAAATTCTTTAGTGAGATCATTCTTAAAAACTTTATGCTAAACCACATTTGCGAAACCACATGCATGATAAACAAGTTCAAATAATAAAACATAAACCATCAACTTTATTCTATATAGAAAATAAATTAAGGTCAAAGAAAATCCTCGATAACAAACTCCCACTAAACCATGGAATCAGAAAAGTGACTTAAGACCCATGTGAGCAACATTAGGTGGTAAACCTTTAGTCAATGGATCTGCCACCATGAGTTTGTTCCTATGTATTCTATTGAAATTTGACCATTTTGAACTCTTTCTTTAACAACCAGAATCTTCACGTCTAGATGCTTTGACTTCGTGTTGCTTCTGTTATTGTTAGAATACATCACTGCCGACTTATTGTCACAAAATAATTTTAGTGATCTTTCTATGTTAACCACTATTCGCAACCCAGTGACAAAATTTCTTAACCATATTCCATAATTGGACGCCTCATAACATGCTATAAACTCTACAGCCATGGTACACTACAGGAAATCTGACTTCTTCCGACGTCACATTTCGTCGGGAAAGTGTGGAAAATTCGTCGGGAGAGGATCTCCCGACGCACTTTAAATGGCGTCGGGAGTTATGATGTGTCGGGAATTCCCCCATGACTTCCGACACCACGTAGGCATCCGGAGTTCCACCATAACTCCCGACTTTGTTTTAAAGTGCGTCGGGGGATCCTATATGCGTGGGAAGTATTTAAAATTTAATATGTCGTTTGTAATTTTTTAAAATTTGATCTGAAAACCTGTAAAACATATTATACCAAATAAAGATTCACGTAAACGAAAATGAATTCCATTGTATAACAAGTAAGAAATTACAATATCCAAACGAAGTCGATAAACATTCATATCACAAATACATAAAAGAAGTAAAATCAAAACAACATCTAGAACACTTCTCGAACACAACATCTTCAACAATTATCTTAGCTCATATCTCCGAACAACATTCTACAATAAAACAAAAACATTGAAATGTATATATCAATAAACATCCACAATACGTTCAAACTCCAATGGTTTGAGGAATGAATATATGAAACTTGGTATAACTAGCAGCTAACTATTGCTCTTTGCATTAATAATTTATGTTTAAAAGGAAAATAGAGAGGATCATCTCAATAAAACACATCTTCCCACCCTCTCTTTTTTCTCTACTTCCTTTCCCTTCTTTAATTTGTATTTCATCTCTACCAACGACAACAATACTTTCTCCATATTTTGCTTCTAATCACAACAACGGAGACAATATATGACAAAGTTGTTTCTTCTTTCTTTGACAACAAACAGAGTTTTTTAGATACCAAATAAACCAAATGGAGAGAATAAGAGTAAGAAAGTGAACAAAAAAATATGTGAGAAAAAAAACAATTAAAACAAGTGAGAAAAAAAAATAATTAAAACAATATGTGACGCCAACAAAAATTTAAAAAGCTAATCAAATTCCATTGGCAAAAAAAAAAAAGGGTCATCCATACAAAAATTTTATAAATCAACTTTTGATCATCCTTACAAAAATCTCATAAAACAATATGTAATTTTAATTTTAGTTGTATATGTGTGTGGTATGTGGCATCATTATCATCATCATTGATCAAATCATTTTGTTAATTTGTTAAAAGTTTTTCAAATATTTGAGAGAGAGAGAAAATGAATGTGGCTGAAATAAGGGGCAGATGAAAGTCTAAACTTTAAAGAATAGTATAGGGAGAGAGCAAGAGGTAGGGAGAGATCGAGATACAGGGAGAGAGCGAGATACAGGGAGAGAGCGAGATACAGGGAGAGAGCGAGATTCAAGGAGAGAGCGAGATTCAAGGAGAGAGCGAGAGGCAAGGAAAGAGCGAGATACAGTTGAATAAAAAGTAAAAAAAAAAAAAGAAGTTCTGATCCCAGGAAAGTGAATATGCAGTGTGTCAAGAATAGGTTAGTCTTCCATTAGGGAATCATGGAGGAAGAGAAGCGAAGACAGACTCAAAATAATAATGATAAGACTCAAAACTCTCTCTTGACCAACCAACTCTTTCATACAGGGAGAGAGCGAGAGGCAAAGAGAAAGCGAGATATAGGGAGAGAGCGGTATACAAGGAGAGAGCGAGAGGCAAGGAGAGAGCGAGATACAGTTGAATAAAAAGTAAAAAAAGAGGCAAGGAGAGAGCCAACAAAAAACACATCAAAATCCAATTGTTTGTCTACCATAACTGCAGGATAACCAACAATTCTTTAATTATCATAAAGCTACTTAAGACATAACTAACTTTGCTACCATAACTGCAGGATAACAACATATTAGATAACTAAATAATGTAGTAATCATACCTAATTTGATGGGTCTCCTCTATGTGATCGTACCATGTCTTCAATCATCTTTTTTATTTCTTCCATTTGTCTTGCATGATCCTTTTGCATTCTTTTCTGAACGTCTTCAAGTTCCTTAATCCTCGACTGAGACTGTTGGAAATTGACTCTCAATTCATCCATTCCTGCCTCTGTTCCTTGAGTAGATGACGAGCTTGATGAGATGGTACTCCTTTTTTACTTAGGCTTAGGACCCCAACCTAGACCTTTTGAATATCCGGGTCGTCTACCCAAAACCATCTCACAGATTTCATCCTCTGTTAGTGGTTGAGAACCTTCTATAGTGGTGCTGGATCATAATTTCAACATTTTATGCTAGACATAATAATTAAATGGGTAACAATGAGCGACTAAAGTTAAAAGTGAAAAAAAAACACGACAATAAAGAAAAAAATGTTACATGTGCACTTTCAGCTGCCTCGTTCACAAACTTGCCACCTTTAGAGTGTGTTTCCCTAAATAGGTCAACACGTCCTATTTCTCGACCCTTCTTTGCCTACAACTCTGCTTGAATTTGCAGGAATGACTTTGATCCACTTATGTGGTCGAACGGTAATTTCTCTCTATTCTTCCTGTTCGTCACAGACATTTCCTACATTTGAAGAAAAAAAAATATGTCAATAGTATGATGTATTAGTAAATGCAGCAAATGATACACGCCATAAATATTGTACCTGAAACGCTTCACTCTCGAAGCGGTTACACAAAAAGTACCAATCTTCTGGCCTATTTTTAAGCCAACTAGGCAAACTGGCATGCGCTTGCTGAGGATCTCCACATTTTCTATAATATCTATGCAAATCTACTCTAAATTCTTTGAACGAGTTTTGCATTTGATGTTCTATAAAATGGTTAAGTCGTTGACTGGACAGATCAAGTTCGAAATAAGCCTAAAAAAGAGGGAGGGAAGAAGTAGCATAGATGATGTTCATGACTGTAAAATAATAAACTTATAATTACTTACCAATAATTGACTTTTAGCCAATTCTATGAACTCGTTTGGAACCTCAGCAAAACTACGACAACGTACTGGAAATGCAGATCTCACGGTGACACCTATCGCATTACTAAATCATACTGAATGTTGAGATATTGGTTTTGTCTCCCCCTCATTTATCACGATTGGAATTCTCCCATGTTTTTGGACAAATTTTTCCAACTCGATGTTCCACGAATGCTCTCGTTTATTCCGATTGGATGCTGAGCCACTATTTGAAGAATAAAAAATTTAAAACAGTGTATGATGTATTTCAGTTAACAGAATATATTTCAAAATATACTAACCTGAAGTATCACCCACAGAAGATACCGTGTTGTCTAGATATAACTCCTGAAATTCTTCATCAGCCTCCCGTTGCCTATTAGGGGTTGACATCGTATACAAACACAAAAAAGAGAAAACAATATTAAATTAACAATAAATACGTGTAAGCTAGAGAAAAAGAGAATTAAGTAGATACATCATTACTTATCATCGTAATCTAATTCAAATTATTCATCAGCACTTGAACTGTTATTGGGAGATAATTGTTCTTCATCATCATCGTTTATGAAGTCATGATCGCCATGTATAGTAATTGGTCTTTCCACAATTGTAGGATCAACGTCAACTCTGCATAAAGTAACCTTCTCAATGGTTTCATCCACTAAGACGCCACCAACAATTTCTAGTAAATCTAGTTGTGTGTTTTCAACATCATCCACTTCCGATACATCCCATATTCATTTATTTTGGACTACTTGAACAACTTTTCAATTGCTACCATGTTTGATGTCATCAATGTAAAAGACCTATTGTGCTTGGATAGCAAAGATGAAAGGCTCGTCGACATACCAAAAGTGTGATGTATTGATCGATTTATATCCTAAATCCACATGTGTCCTATTACTTTTGTTATTATCTGTGTCAAACCATCTACACTTCAACAAGAAAACGCGTCTTCTGTTCGCATATTGGAAATCTAATACTTCATCTACAATACCGTAGAAATTGTTATCCACACTTGTGTTCTCATTGATCTCCCCGGCCACTAGGACTCCACTATTTTGTGTAGCTCGACGATTATCATGCTCTACAGTGTGAAACCGTATGTCATTAACAATGCATCCATTGTAAGAGTGTACCTCAGACGAAGGTCCCATTGCAAGTGAAAAGAAATCATCGGAGATAACTTCTCTCTCGTGCCGTTGTAGAACCTGATAATTACTTATACATTAAAAATGAATACGAAAAATGAATCATCCCTCAACTATTGCCTACAAAATGACTATGTATACCTGAGATTTGAACCAATTGGGAATTTGTGTTGATGTTTTCTATATAAGTTAAAGGCGCTTTGAGCTTCACGATGAATTAATCTTAAATGTTGCCTACAAAATTGATCATTTAAATGTTATATCAAAGGAGATACCCTAGAATTTAGAAAAGGAAAAAGTTTGAAACGTACTTGTGATAGTCTGTTATTTCTTTACAATTGTTGAGAATGTACCAATGTGCAATACGCTTTTCCTCCGTTGATAGCGTCCGTAAGTTGACGCCCCTAATGGTCGTACCCTCTGCCTAAATAATTCAAATTCACCAAATATCTCGTGATCGGTAATGTTATCATCATTTCGTTCATCTCTATTGAATCTCATTTCAATCCCACTTAGATATCGCGAGCAGAAGTTCCATGATTCATTGCATATGCTTCCGCTATAGACCCCTCGGGACGTGCTTTTTTCCGTACAAATTGTTTTAATGTTCGTAAACTTCTTTCAATAGGATACATCCAGTAACTAACTGGACCCACCACTTTGGTTTCATATGGTAGATAAACTGCAAGGTGTACCATTACATCGAAAAAGGCAGGTGGGAATATTCTCTCCAATTTACAAAGTATGACTATGATGTCTGCTTGTAGTCTGTTCAAATCACTTACACATATTGTCTTTGCACATAAGTCGTGAAAGAATGTACACAACTCAACACTAGCAGTGGATACGTTCTTCGGTAGGTATGCTCGAATACCAATAGGGAGTAGTCTGTGAAGCAACACATGACAGTCATGTGTTTTCAGCCCCGATATTTTTCCATCTTTGTCATTCACACATCATGATATGTTAGATACGAATCCATTAGGGAATTTCACTAATTTCAAATACTTACAAAACGAAATCCGTTCACCATTTGTTAATGTGTATGCTGCATGTGGTTTTACAAATATGTTATCGACCTGTATCAAGTGTAAGTCCTTTCTTATCTTCAAATCTTGTAAGTCTAATTGAGCGTTCGTTGTATCCTTTATCTTTCTTTCAATATTTAACAATGTGCCCACTAAATTTTAGTATATGTTTTTTTGAATATGCATTACATTCAATTTATGTCGTAACAATAGTCTGGATCGAAAAAAAATACTTTTTTTAATCCAGTTTAGAATTCACTTTCTTTTTTTATCTTGCTTCGATGGATGTTTGTTAAGATTAGAAAAGTTTAGCGTATTTATTTGTTGTAATATCTCTTCTCCATTCATTACGACTGGTGGAGGTCTACGTTCAACTTTTCCATCATGTTGTCTACTTCAACGCCAACTATGATTCTCTTGAAGATAACGTCAATGTCCCATAAATGATATTTTCCCTCTTATCCCGAAGGACGAGTTATCTTCTTTGCATATTGGACATGCTTGATAACCTTTTGTACTCCACCCAGATAAGTCACCGTACCCAGGGAAGTCATTAATCGTCTATAATAAGGTAGCATATAGTTGAAAAAACTCACCAGCAACAGAATCATAAGTTCGCACACCAATTGTCCACAACTCTTTCAACTCTTCAATCAATGGATGCAAGTAAACATCAATTTCCTTTCCAGGAGATTTTGGACCAGGTATGAGCAAAGACATGAAGTAGTTTGTTTCCTTCATGCATTTTCAAGGGGGCAAATTATAAGGCATTATCACCACAGGCCACATACTATAAGAAGTGCTCATATTTCCAAACGGATTGAAGCCATCTGAAGCTAATCCCAAACGAACATTTCGAGGATCTAAAGCGAAATGAAGGAATTCACGATCAAAATATTTCCACCCCCTACATCAGTTGGATGTCACAATACATCCTCCGTTTCAACTCGCTTATCTTTATGCCATCTCATGTCAGAAGCGCCTTCTTTTGATGCAAACAATCGTTTTAATCTCGGTATCAATGGAAAATGACATAATATCTTATGTGCTATTTTTTTACCCTTTCCATCATTAACTTTGTACCGAGACTCACCACAAACAGGGTATTGTTGCAAATCTGCAAACTCTTTTCAATACAATACACAATCATATTTGCATGCATGAATCGACTCATAACCTAGGCCTAAATCACGCAATTTTCGTTTCGCTTCATAAAAGAAAGTAGGTATAAAGATGCCAGTTGGAAACGTTGCTTTTAACAATTCCAGCAACATGTCAAACGATTTGTTACTCCAGCCGTTCAGAACTTTGATATGCATCAACTTCACTAAAAAGTTTAAGGATGAAAATTGCGAACACCCAGGGTATAATTCATTACGTGCTTCGGTCATTAAATCCTCGAATAAGTTCATGGTATCTCTTTCTTGACCATTAAAGGACATTTCATTATTCTCAATCTTTCCTTCATTTGCATTTTCGTTTTCAATTGGAACTTGTAAATCGTTTATAAGATTCAACATCTCATTCTATCTTTTCCCAAATTAAATTCATACAATTCTTGCATGGACATCTTATTCGTCTAGAATCATTAACATGAAACCTTGCCATATCTAAGAACTATGATACTTCTTCTCTATACTCTTAAAAATAAATATTTTCTAACCAACTTGTAATCCAAAACAATAATCTGGATTAGAGGACAAAGTACAAAGTATTATTAAACATTGAGTTCCATAATTTTCATTTCTTAAGGCAAAATAAACACATAGGTCCCTAGACCGCTTAAATTGTCTTAACAACTTTCAAATGTTTTATTTAGTACGTCTCTAAGCTTTCAATTTTGTGTCTAATATAGGCCTTTCATCTATTCAACATCTTCTAAAATTTACAAGCCTATTGGACACAAAATTTAAAGTTCAATTTTCTATTAGACACAAAATTTAGTTTTATGTCTAGTAGATTCTTTAAACTTTTTTAAAATATTAACTGCGTTAAGTACCAAATTAGAGGTTTAAAGATTTATTTTATATTTTTTAGATTAATATAGACCTTTCATTTATTCAGCATCTTCGAAATGTTAAAAATTTCAGATAAGATTTTAATGGGCATAATATTGATGGGCATGATTTGTATAACAATTTCAGAAAATTAACAAAAGTAAATTAAATTTTTAACACATTTTAATGGGCATTTCACATATGATTTAAATAAATATACAAGATAAAATAAAATGAGAAAATTACCGGCGAGGAGACGACGGCGGTGGCGAGCAGTTGATTGCAGCGGCGACAGCAAAAATTGATAGAAGAAAAGGGAGAAATGGAAGAAAAAATTTTATGGGAAAAATGAAAAGTGTAAAAGGATGGAAGAAAATGGAGAAAATGGGAGTTAAAGTGTAAAATGATGAGAAAATTGGGAGAGGGAGGAATAATGGTGAAGAAAAAAAAGGAAAATGGGAGAAAGAGGGAAAATTTGAGAAGGAGAGGAAGAAAATAGGGGCGGCACGGTGGGGAGTTAGGGTTTTTTGAGAGGGAGAGAAATAAAAAATATGGGGAATGGGGAAGAAGAAACCAGACCCCTCTCTCAATGTTGCCCAACGGGCGTCGGGAGATCCTCGGGAGTTCCCCGAGAACTCCCAATGGTTAACACCCGACGTCGGGAGTTCCTAGGAACTCCCGACGAACCTTTACGGCGTCGGGAGTTCTCGGGAAACTCCCGATGATCCTTTACTTTGTCGGGAGAGATCGTCTCTCCCGACGACCTAACTCCCGACGCTCTATTTAGGCGTCGGGAGAACTTCTTTTTTCTTGTAGTGGTAGAAAAAGCCACTAATGTTTGTTTAACACTTTTCCAGGATACAACTCCTCCAACCAACATGAAGATATAACCTGAAGCGGATCGCAAAGTGTCTTGGCATCTAGCATAATCAGAATTAGAATACCCAATGATCTCTAAAACTTCTTTTCTCTGGTAAGTGAACTCTCTGTAAGTACCTCATAACCCGTTTGGCTACTTTTCAAAGAACCATCCCTGGGTTGCTTAAACATCTAGCTTGTTGGGGTTGATGTCCTAAATCTTGTAGGGTCCTATAGTTTGTAATTGTATTGTACAAACATTTTATTTATATAACGAAATATGTGATGTTTTATTTCAAAATAGTTGCATTAACCACGAACCAATAAACTAACATCCAAGGTTATCTTGTATCTTAAACATGTATGTAGAGACATACGAGTGGATCATGTTTAAGTGATAGCCTAAATGATCTGTAGTAGATGGATTGTTGGGAATGTTCTAGAACTCGTAATTCGTGTTAAACATTCTATTTATCAATAATAAAAAATTGTTGATTTTGCATTCTATTATGAAAATCCAATAAACATGTCTATGGCTATAGTCTGAATTCTGTAACTTTATGTAGTGACATAAAAGGGATAAAGTTAACAGTATATAGCCTAAATGGTCTAATAAGTATATAGATGAAATTGGGTATCTCATCCTGGTAACATTGTTGGGTGCGACCCACTTTGTAGCTGTTACAAAAAGTTTTAAAGTTCTACAAACAATGTGATCCACAAATCGTTCATGTTGAGACATGTGAGTAGGGGCATCCTATGCAATGAGTTTGCATATAGATTGGACCACGAATATAGTCACTTTTCTTTATGACGACCGTTTACTATTAAAATTGACTATCTCATTTATTACATAACCTAGGTTAACTTGATCTCAATCCTGAGCTAATTATAAACTCTTGTTTGTTCGGGATTATCATTTGATCTGCAAACGGTGAGAGTAGTCCAACAACACTGCTCAATAAGCTTCCCATTTTGGGGATAAGATCGAATGAATAGCTAGAGACATAGCCCTGCAAGATGGAATTCACTCCTACCTAATTTAGGGTTAGCAGATAGGTTGTTCTCTTAAGTACTGATTCAAGGTCTTGAACAATCGAGGTCCCGCTTTCTCATGATAGAGAAAGGATTTCACTCATATATGTTATGAATTAGAATTGTTCATTAGAGGGTCGGTGGAAACTTAAGGAACAAGATGTATTCACAGGGGTAAAACGGTTATATTGACCCAGCTGTGATTACGAACAACCTTTGAAGGATCAACTTACTAATTATGGTCATATAAAGTGGACACAATATATCTACAGTGAGGGGAGTTCAACTATGGGCTATACTGGAGTGACCCATTCGTTAACGAATGGGGTTAGATCGATCTAATGAGTTTAGCCGATTAATCTCGGATCGTTGGAGCCCATGATCTGTAGGTCTGCGAGGTCCCCCTACTAACTCATAAATGGATAAGCTTTAGAGTAGCTTGAGAAGTTAATTTGAAATGTTCAAATTAAAATTAAATAGAATAGGAGAATTTATATTTAAATATGATTTAAATATATGAAGATGGATTTGTGCAAAAATTGATTTAATATTTGATATTAAATTAATTAGAATTATTTAAATGAATATTTAATTAATTAATTATTAATTTTATTAGAAAATTAATAATTTTTTCAGTTTTAAAAACAAAATTGAATTTTGAAATCGATTTTGATAGATGGAAAATTGAAAAGTTGAAAATACATGCACAAAATGGAAAATCAAGTACTTCCATTACCATCTTCTACATGCTCACATAAAACTCATTTTCTCATCTTCATTTACTCCAAGCATGAGTTACAACTCATGCAACATTCTTCTTTGCATGTTCACGTGCAATAAATAAAGAAGATTGGACTGAACTTGAGGTAGGCATTCAATAGAAATTTTAGAGAAAATTTGGGCTGGAAGAAGAGTTCTTCAAACAAGTAGTGCAGTGAGCTTTTCTCTGGTTTTCCATTGCTTCAAGCTGTTCTTGATCCCACACCTCGTTCTAAAGTCAAGAGGATAGTGGGGAAGATCTTGAGATGGTTCACGGTGTTTTTTAAAGAAGACAACTGCTGCTGATCGAGATCTTGAAAAGTTCTACAAAGGTATGATCACAAACCCTCTTATTTTAGATGAGCATGCTTTAGTTTCTGTCAAAATTAGTGAATTTGAATGCTTATTATCGTTGTTGCTTCCACTGCATATTGATACACTCTTACAATTGGTATCGGAGCATCATATAAACATTCAATTCGGTTTAATTTTGGTGTGGTGGGTGTTTTTCATGAGATATATAAAACTAATGCACTGATATGGTTTTCTAAGTTTTGGCATTTTATTTCTCTTTAATTTCTCAATTAAATTTATAATTGGCTCTTGTTTTATGAGCTTATATGTGTTATCAAGAGTCTGTACTTTATTTAGAGTCATTAGAGTTAAAATTAAGATGTAATTAAAGAAACAAGTGAAGATGGTCGAGCTGCTGTTTCCAAATTTTCAGCTTCTGCTCAAAATCATCGTTGAGGTTCAGAAGCTAAACGATCGTCTAGTTCTAGGCGTTACACAATGTGAAGAAAAGCTAGACGATCGTATAGAAATGGGCACTGGTCGTTGTGATGTTGGACGCTTGATGATCGTGTACCTACGAGAGCTAAACGATGCGATGAAATGTCATACGATAGCACTATGCGATCATTTAGCTTTGCATGGGAACTAAACGATGCGTTAGAATGATGGCACTACACGATCGTGTAGCTTCGACGCGCGCTAAGCGATGCGTTGAAGTGTTATGAAATGATGCTGAACGATCGTCTAGCTGCGGTGCTAAGCAATGTGTTGAAGTTCTATGCGATGGAACTAAGCGATCGTGTAACTGGGACACTCAATGACGCGATGACGTTCTATGCGATGGAACTAAGCGATCGTTTATCTGCGGCGGACACTAAACGATGATAAGAAGCATTGAGCAATGGTGTTAAGTAATCATGTAGTTCTATCTGAGAGCTAAACGATGGCACTATGCGATAAACAGAAGACACTAAGCGATCGTGTACCTCTACCCAACACAAGGCGATGGCGTTAGACGATAGCCTTCACTGTTACACGATTGGCCTTAGCGAGATTTTGAGGTTGGACCAAGAGCAGCCGGTTCGATCGATTTTCTCAAGGTTTAATCTGGTTCAACCTCAAATGGGTTTTGGCTGGTCTAGTTCAGACTTATCCAGTCCGGTTCAAGATGCTTGGGTTCGGTTTGGACCGGTTCGAGCGGTTCAAAGACGGTTTTGAAGTTGTTTGTAATAGTTAGACATCTGTTTGCTTGTTTATGCCAAAACTAAAACCATATCAGTTAGTATTTAATTGTTTATGCATGTGATGTATGTAATAATTAAATAATTCATGTATATGCATACAGTATGCCATGTAGATTTAAAACCCCACCATAGGAAGCATGCTACATGCATTGAAAGTATGTTATAAATGTTATAATCTATAGTATACATGTTAGGGTTATATTTAATATAATGGTTATATTAAATATTGAATGCCTTTGTTGAATGTTGTGGATGTTTAGCATGTCTCAAATTTTGTAAGCTGTTATAAAATTTTTTTAGATGTTTAAAATCCATAATAAAGAACAGTTGCATGCCCACTTAGGTTAACAACTAGTTTTAATTGTTAAAATAGATTATTGCCTTGTAAAATTCGGTTACAAACTCATATCAGTTTATAAACCTGTCTAAGGCTGGGGGTACTTAAGTTGGCGGTTTATGGAATACCTTCTACCTAGGGATTATGACCGAATGATTGAGCATTGGTACCTGATTTTATGAGCTTTTGTGAGCAATGTGAGGTAATAAAATGGTTTATCACCTAGACGTTGTAGGTTAAATCCAATTATAAACATTATATTTGGATAAACCACTTAGACTTAGGTTGTATAAAATTAGCCATTATACCTAAGTAAAATACCCAAACACATAGAATACTTCAGTGGGAGATTAACAATATATTTGATATATAGTTATTAGCTCTCACGTCTTATGATTACGGTTATATTGACCTAGCTGTGATTACGAACAAGCTATGAAGGATCAACTTACTGATTATGGTTATATAGAGTGGACATAATATATCTACAGTGAGGGGAGTTCAACTATAGGCTATAGTGGAGTGACCCATTAGTTAACAAATGAGGGTTAGATCAGTCTAATGAGTTTAGCTGATTAATCTTGGATCTTTGGAGTCCATGATCTGTAGGTCCACGAGGTCCCCCTACTAGCTCGTAAATGGATAAGTTTTAGAGTAGCTTGAAAAGTTAATTTGAAATGTTCAAATTAAAATTAAACAGAATAGGAGAATTTATATTTAAATATGATTTAAATATATGAATATGAATTTGTGCAAAAATTAATTTAATATTTGATATTAAATTAATTAGAATTATTTAAATAATTATTTATTAATTTTATTAGAAAATTAAATAATGTTTTCAGTTTTAAAATCAAAATTGAATTTTGAAATCGGTTTTGATAAATGGAAAATTGAAAAGTTTAAAATACATGCATAAAATGGAAAATCAAGTATTTCCATTACCATATTCTACATGCTCACACAAAACTCATTTCTTCATCTTCATTTACTCCAAGCATGAGCTGCAACTCATGCAACATTCTTCTTTGCATGTTCACGTGCAATAAATAAAGAAGATTGGAATGAATTTGAGGTAGGCATTCAATAGAAATTTTAGAGAAAATTTCGGCTGGAAGAAGAGTTCTTCAAACAAGTAGTGCAGTGAGCTTTTCTCTAGTTTTCCATTGCTTCAATTTGTTTTTGAGTCCCACAACTTGTTCTAAATCTCCAAGAGGATAGTGAGAAAGATCTTAAGGTGGTTCACGGTGTTTTTTGGAGAAGACAAATGTTGCTGATCGAGATCTTGAAGAGTTCTACAAAGGTATGATCAC
This sequence comes from Benincasa hispida, assembly GCF_027475165.1. Classification (NCBI taxonomy): domain Eukaryota; kingdom Viridiplantae; phylum Streptophyta; class Magnoliopsida; order Cucurbitales; family Cucurbitaceae; genus Benincasa; species Benincasa hispida. Next base: position 32,352,739 of record NC_143484.1, on the reverse strand, counting down.
GAACCTTCTTATTTTAGATGAGCATGCTTTAGTTTCTTCTAAAATTAGTGAATTTGAATGCTTATTGATCCTTATTGCTTCTATTTCATATTGATACACTCTTACATGGATAAGGTTGGATACCTTATCCTGGTGACACTACGAATATGACCCGCTTTGTAGATGTTACAATTGTTGTAAAGTGCTACAAATGATCTGATCATGATCATTTTTGTGAAGACATGTGAGTGGGGATATTCTATACAAAAGAGTTTGTATAAGACCGGACTACGAAATATTTAGTTTCATTATATAATGCCGTTCATAGTAGAGTTGTGAACTCTTGCCTATGAAGGTAGTCCTTTGATTTGTATGAGTGAGAGTGGCCAGATCACCGACTCAACAAACCTACAATTTTTGGGATTTGTCCGATTGAAGAGTTGAGAATACAGTTACACAAAAAGGAATTCACTTTTTCTCCAATGTCGGGGCAAGTAGATAAATTGCTCCTTTAAGGGCTGATTCTGAGGCTTCAACAATGTGGTACCACACCCTCTCCTGGTCCGAGGGGGGTTTGGTCATAGTTAGACTATGATTTATTGTTCATTAGAAGAATCAGTGGTACTTAAGGAGTTAGATGTGAATAATTAATTAAACTCTTTGATTAGATTATTCACCATCCGTTAACTGTCGGGCATTCCACTAAAGACCGACAGCTGCACTCTTCGCACTACAAATATATTTCTATGTCCATTGGATATAACCAATCAACAGTACGATGACCCTTCACAAATCGCTAGTAAGTACAACTGGATCAAAATTACCGTTTTGCGCCTATAGTTACATCTAACTCCTTAAGTACCACTGATCTCTCTAATGAACAATAAATCACAGTTCAACTATGATCATACCCCTCTCGGGCTAGAAGATGGTGTGATGCAACATTATTCAAGTCCTGGAATCAGCCCTTAAGGGAGCAATTTATCTACTTATCCCGACATTGTGAAATGAGTGAATTCTTTCTTGTGTTCCCAGCTCCCCAATCAAACAAATCCCCAAAGTGGTAGACTTATTGAGTCGGCAATCTGGCAACTCTCACTTTGGGCATTTTCTTTAGGAGAATTTTTAAGCCTTTTATGTTAAGTTACCATAATTTTAAACATTTCAGTGTTAAGGAGGGCTTTAGTTGCTAACGGCCTTAGCACATATAAATTATTTTCCAGTTCAGCTAAATAAATATTGACACCATTCTTTGAAATAAACACTTTATTTACAGAGAAATTTATACAATATTTTTGTTCAAGTAAACACTTTATAGAAATTATGTTCCTTTTTAAACCAGGAACTACATACACATTTTCTAGTAAAATGAATTTATTATGTAAATTTAACTGGAGACCTTCCACTGTCACAACTGAGACGACATGCCCAGTTCCAACCCGCCTCGTCATCTCACCAGCATCTAGTTGCTGCAGGAACTAATTCCCTAAAATGAAGAACAAACGTGGTTAGTGACGCCAGAATCTATAATCTAGGCAGAATCATCATCTCCACTAAACATGTTTCCAAAACAAGCAAATCACATTTACATTACTTGGTCTTCTTTTTTTCTGTCAAGTACTTGGGACAGTTCCTCTTCCAATGTCCCTCCTGGTTGCAATGAAAATAGATTCCTTTTACAACCTCGGCTTTCTTACCCTTCTATTCCTTGTTTTTCATCAAGGACTGGAAGGTATGTAGCTTTGTTGAGGAGGGTCGTTAGGTTATAGTCAATCCTGTTCAAAACTTTCAGGTAAAGATTCCAAAATGAAGCTAACCTGGCTGGCTTCATCGATGAAGGACCCAGTCATCTCCACCATGTTGAAGCGGACCATCTTATTGAGAACATGTTCTCGAACAGATGCCCTTCTTGCATATGGGCATTGAAGATATGTTTGAGAGCACCATGCCTGAGTTGTGCGGATTATTGTCTGAACATTCCCCTCAGGGACTCCATGATCTCATGGTCTGTGAGCATGGGCTCATGCTTCTTGGCCAAGACTTCGGAAAGACTTGTCAAAATATACGTTCGGGCCTTTTCGCTTGCCCATGTCCAACGCTCGTATGCTTCTCGAACATTTCAAGCAGCATTTGAGCTGGAATGGGAGGAAGTCCTTCATCAAGATAAAACGAAGGTCATCAATGATAAGTATTGTGTTGATTGTGCTTTTCCATGAAGTGTAGTTTTCGCCCATTAATTTATCAGCGGCGAGTAGATTTAAGGTAGCGGAAGTCATATTGATAAAATATTGCTAAAACCATACAAATTATTTATTATTAGTCTATTTGCATTAAACCATCAAGACAACCAATACATTTTAGCAAAAAAGTCTAATGTATCCTAAGTGATATCTATTTTGCAATGATGTTTCAGTGAGGTTGGACAAAATTCACTGTAGGGTGATCAAGTGCCCTTTTACTGAAATAAGACATTCTCAACCAATGGACAGAACAACACTTGTTACTGTAACTATCAGTCACCATCATTCAGTCCAGAATTTGTTAAACTCACTTAATAATTCTTGTAAATATAACCCTTCATTTAGGTCACAGAGTTCTACCCTAATGAGCCAACCGTAGGGAAAAACCGAATGTGACATGAAACTAAAGCAATCCTATCCATTGCTGGAATTTGAATAAAGTGCCATGAAAAAATGCCATCCTTTAGGGGGACACCCATGGTGCCACGAGGCCATGCATGAAACTTTACTTCAAACTAATGAGAGAGACTGAGGGATGTATTGTCACACATCCCACTCCCACTTACTATAAACACTCTCCCCATTCACCTTGATATTGATCTATACGAATGTCACCCGCAGGGGACACCCATGGTGCCTTAAGGTCGAGTATAGATCTCATGGTGTGAACTTTAAGAAAAGAGGACAAAATGAAGTATCATATACCCCATTTTTCTCCCACTAAGCATTTTACCTAGGTTAATTAATTTAAGAAATTTCAGCTACTAATTTTATCTAACTAATTGTTTAATTTGCCCAAAAACAACACTTGTCTTTGGATAATTAAACAATTTTGATTAAGGTTCATTAAACTCTTTAACAAACTTTAATCAAATCTTCATGCTTGTAAAAAAACTATGTAATTCACCTTTCCAGGTACGTTCCTAAGTAGGGGTGTTACATTTCCATCAACTTAAATACCCCAGCCTAGACTAGCCTTAGACAAAAGGACCCTTAGAGATACATTTGTTACAATATTTAATCTTTTAATTAAGATCAATTTAATCCTATTAAACCCATTAAAAGATTAAACTTAAATTTCTAATCTCATTAGAAAAGTGAACTTAAGTCTATGCGAATCATGTTTTAAAACAATTTTAAAAGACGATTATTAACCTAAGGTTTGCATGCAACTCTTAATTATTGATTTTAATTTCTAATTTTATTTTGTTATAAAAATTATAAACAAATGAAATAAATTAAATCCACGCATTGCATGTTTTGACATACTTTAGTAAATTATAACATTAATAAATTAACCTAAAGTAGTGTCATGCTTCATGCAATTTCATTTCATTACTAACATATATAACATTTATATAATAAAGTAATGAAACATACTATAGCATACATTCATACATCCATTGAATCATATATTATAAAAATTATAATATAAATGATGCACGAATATTCTATTAATGCATGCATATATTTTATACAATATGATATACTTTTTGGCATATAAATATAAATGAAATTCATACATCACAAATAAATATCCATTCGGTTCGAAATAGGTGAATCGGGCCTCGAACCGACCGAACCAGACCGCAAACGACTCAAACAAACCATGAATCGATTCAGAAGAACCCAACCAACTCGAACTGAAGAAACCACGAACCGAACCGAACCAGTAGACCATGAAGCATGTGCAAACTGGAACTGAACCACACGTCCTCTCCGTCTTGGAGCGTCACAACACTACAAAAAGTTTCTTCATCCGTTGTGTCGCAGCGTCGTGATACTAGGACACAACGTTACAACGCTATTGTATAGTCGTCTACTGTACAGTTTCGTACTTCTTCGAAACACCTCCGATTTCATCAGATCACCATTGGGAACAACACAGGCGACTCAAACACATCATTGCAAGTTTATGTCTTAAAACACGGGCCTTTACAACACCAGATTTGTAAAACAAAACGATAAATCTAAATGTCCAATCCCGTAATAATCCGTTAATGCAAACCATTAAACATAAAAGCTCATTACATTAATTTACCGAATGTACATACCCATCACTAACTGTCAAATTCATTCATAAAATTGAGAATTTGAGATCAAAACCAAAAGGCTCTGATACCCATTGAAGGATCCATTGTGAGGAGATCCTTGAGCGAAAGTGGATCGTCCCAAATCCTATTTTTACATAATATAAGTTTACAGTGATAGAAAACAATTATGCATTTAACACATAATTCTCAACATGCTTAAAAACGAAATTGCAGAAAAATATAATGGGTTAGAAAACCCTTACCTTTAGAAGAACGTTTCTTCAAAAAAAATCCCAAAACTGAAATGGCATAATCACAAGATGACCTCGGTATTTTCTGGTAAGAATCCAGGAGTATGGGATGCTCTGGTGATTTTGGATTGAGAGAGGGAAGGGAGATTGAGAAAGATGAGGAAAAGGAAGATGAAATTTTTCCACAGAATGATTCTGTGTGTTGAGAGAATTTGTGAAACCTTTTTCACAACAACTAAACAGAGTGAGAGTGAGACCATCTCACTCTCACGTCTAAGAGAGAAAAAGGTGGGGAGGGATTTACAACTCTCTCCCAAAATTAGTTTTTTTATTATTAAAACAATATTAAAATTAATATAATTAATTTTAATAGCAAACTTTAATAAATATGTATATGATAACCATTTTATCATATAATAAATATTAAACTATATGTTATATTAAATATAACATATAACCTATAGTTCAATATTGTATCCAATACAATATAACCTATGGTTTAATTCTCTCAACAAAAATATTTAATATAAATCTCATTTATATTAAATTTAGTTATATGAATCTGATTCACATAATCAATATTTGAATCATATTCAAATATTTAAATTCTCTTCATTAAATTACTTAATATTATAATGAGTCAAATATATTATAGTATCATATATAATTAAAAATTTAATTAATTATAATATATATAATTAATTCACTCAAATAATATGAACCATTCAAACTAATCCAAAAACCGATTCTTATTAAATCTCGTTAAGCTACCGGGGGACCTCATGGACCTGTAACTTAAAGCTCCAACAGTACGTGAATAATTAATTAAACTCTTTGATTAAATTATTCACCATCCGTTAACTATTGAGCACTCCTCTAAAGACCGGCAACTGCACTCTTCGCACTACAGATATATTTCTATGTCCATTAGATATAACCAATCAACAGTATGATGGCCCTTCACAAATTGCTCGTAAGTACAACTAGACCAAAATTACCGTCTTGCTTCTGTAGTTACATCTAATTTCTTAAGTACCACCGATCCCTCTAATGAACAATAAATCATAGTTCAACTATGATCATACCCCTCTCGGGCTAGGAGACGATGTGATGCCACATTGTTTAAACCCTAGAATTAGCCCTTAAGGCAACAATTTATCCACTTGTCCCAACATTGGAGAAGGAGTGAATTCCTTCTTGTGTAGTTGTGTTCCCAGTTCCCCAATCAAAGGAATCCCTAAAATGATAGGTTTGTCAAGTCGGCAATCTGGCCACTCTCACCCATACAAATCAAAAGACCACCCTTATAGGATGAAGTTCATAACTCACTCAAGATTCAGGTCATGTTACCTTTGGTCATCTGGTAAAATGTAAGTCTCTATTATGAACGACGTTATATAATGAGACTAAATATTTCGTGGTCCGGTCTTATACGTACTCTTTTGTATAGAATATCTCTGCTCACATGTCTCCACATGAATAATCAGGATCAAATAATTTGTAGCATTTTACAACAATTGTAACATCTATAAAGCGGGTCATACTCGTAGTGTCACAAGGATAATGAAGGAACTCTTATCAAAGAGAACCCATAAGCGGAAGCGCAATCGATCCAAATTCATTGTGACAGAATTACAAGCATTCAGACACATACAAACCAGTTATGCATCTTCTAACAAATTACGACATGCTATAGAAAATAAATACAAAAGGAACAAGAGACATATCTTTGAAGAACTCTTCTTCTAAAGACCTCTCACTCTCGAGAAGACTTAGACCAGCAACCTCTTGCTGTCTCTACGATTGTCTAGTCAATCATCTGGTCAACCACAAATAATCTTCTCCACGAACAAGTAATCTCTCGGACACCACCACTCAGTAACCTTGGTATTCTCGGAGTGAGAATCTAGGAGGTGTGGTCTTTGTTGGATTTGGTAGAGGGGAGGAGGAAACAATGATCAAACTATGCGACCAAGCAAGTGGGAAAGTATATTGTCTATCGTATAGAATTTGTGCTTGATCGTTTAGTAAAACTCAGCAGGTATACGATCATTTAGAAAAACAAGTGTGTTCGTTTACATGATCGTTTAGAGAATCTCGCTTGCTACGCGATCATTTACTAAAACTTTACACGATCGTTTAGTCAAAGGTGCTTATACGATCGTTTAGGTTCTCGCTTAGAAGGCTATCATATATTCTCTAATTAGCTAAACGATGGGTAATGCTCTTAATGAAGTGTTCCTTTACAAAATGAAAACATTTTTCATTTTATCCTTCAGTCTTCTTCTTCCTGAAAGAAATACAGAGAACGGTTCTGTGTTTTTCTTTCCTTCTTGATTCTTGATCTCCTCTTTCAATCCTTCTCCGTCTTAAAATCCAAAATAGCCAGAGTCTACTCCTCGTAGGTTCCCATCTCAGAGAATACCGTGGTAGCCATTGTGGTGTTGTCCAATTTTTCGAGAAAACTTCAATTGAAGAATCGTTCTTTAAGTGTAAGGATTTCGAACCCTTTTTTTTTTTTTGTTAATTGTTAAATGCATGTCATATTATTTATTGTTTTACTATAAAACTTTCATTATGTGAAATTTGGAAAAAATTGGGACCGTCCGTTTTCACTTATGGTCCCTTCACTGGGTTCATTCATGCCTAGCACTCTAACTATGAATGCAATATTTGGATGCATACATACTTCAGTATACTAAGGAACCTTTTGCATCTTCTTAGTCTCGAGTACAGTCTTAGGACATTGACCTAAATGTAATTTATCACCTTTAGCGACAAGGGTATCTTTTGGTGCACAATCTTTCATGCTAAATCTACTCAAAACCTTTTCAATGTAGTTCTTTTGTGACAAACTCAAAATACATTGAAAACGATCTCGTAGTATTTCATTTCCTAATACAAAAGAAGTATCACCAAGATCCTTCATCTCAAAATTCTTTTTGAGAAACCTCTTAATGTTATGCAATAATCCTCCATCATTACTTGTTATGAGCATGTCATCGACATATAACACCAAAAAGATTCATTTACTCCCGATGAACTTGGGATATACATAATTTTCCACTATATTCACATAAAAACCAAATGAGGTTATCACTTCATGGAATTTGTGATACCATTGACGGGAAACTTGCTTGAGACCATAGATGAATTTCTTCAATTTCTACACCATAGACTTTGAATGGACAGACACAAAGTTTTCTGGTTACACTATATAAATCGTCTTTGTTGGGGTTGATGCCATAAATTTTATAGGGTCTTGTAGTTTGTAATTGTATTGTACAAACATTTTATTTATTTAATAAAATATGAGATGTTTTATTTGACATTTAGTAGCATTACATTGGGGTTTGTGACTTAAATCTCATAGAGTTCTGTAGTTTGTAATTGAATAGTCTCTTTATATAACACCCTTGATAATAGAGACTTACATTTCACTAGGATGACCTAGGTGACATGACATGAATTCTGAGTGAGTTGTGGACTCCTGCTCATGAAGGCGGTCCTTTGATTTGTATGGGTGAGAATGGCTAGATTGCCAACTCAACAAGCCTACCATTTTGGGGATTTGGCTTATTGGAGAGCTGGGAACTCAGCTACACAAGATGAAATTCACTCCTTCCTCGATGTAGGGGTAAGTAGATAAATTGCTCCCTTAAGTGTTGATTCCGGATCTTGAACATAATGGTCACACCCTCTCTTGGCCAGAGAGGAATCAGCCATAGTGGGACTATGACTTATTGTTCATTAAAGAAATCAGTGGTACTTAAAGAGTTAAATGTAACTACAGGGGCAAAACGGTAATTTGACCCCAGTTGTACTTACGAGCAATTTGTGAAGGGCCATCGCACTGTTGATTGGCTATATCCAATGGACACAGCAATATATCTGTAATGCAAAGAGTGCAATTGTCGGTCTTTAATAGAGTGCCCGACAATTAACGGATAATGGATAATGTAATTAAAGAGTTTAATTAATTATTTACGTATCGTTGGAGCTTCAAGCTATAGGTCCATAAGGTCCCCTTGGTAGCTCAAAAGAAGTATGTTGAGAATCAGTTTTTTGGTTAATTTGAATTATTCGAATTAATCAGAGAGAATTTAATTATATATGATATAATTAGATTAATTCAATTATATTTGATATAATTGATATAATGTGTTTGATACATTAATTGGAGGAATAAATATTTTAATGAGATTCAAATAGTTGTTAATTTAATATAAATATGATTTATATTAAATGCCATAAAATAGAGAAGAAGAACTATAGTTTATATTGTATGTGATGCAATATTTAAGCTATAGGTTATAAATATAATATGATAAGTTGGTTATCATATTTATTTATATTATTTATTATTTTGAATAATAATCCCCTTTTCTCAAAAACTACCTTAATGGGTCGTTATGCAGTTTTATGGAAATTGGAATAAAAGAAAAAATTGTTTTTTTCTTTTGAATATACCAAATTACAACAAGAACGCAAAGAGAGACTATGTGATAGTCTACACAATAAACACAGAGCATATACGATAGGCTCTTGTTATCTATGCGGTAGGAAGGCTTATCTATGCGACAGTCTACACGACTGGAAGTTTTGTTATGCAATAGCCTAAACGATCGAGAAGTTCCTATGCGATAGTGCTTCTTCGATCGTCTTCCTCCTCCAAACTCACAAATATCCTCTTAACCAAAATAGTCAGAGCCCACCACTCCTGGGTTCTCACCCTGAGCATACTAAGGAATCTGAGTGGTAGTGTCCTCTTCTCTGTTGGTTCGATGATCGAGTTTTTGTTTGCTGCTTATTCGAGAGGAGTGTTCGTGACTTATTTGAAGCATTCGTGAACAAGTTGGATCAAGGGATTACTTGAAGAACAATTCTTCAAAGGTATAATCTCTCAACTTTTGTTTTAATTCAGAAGCATGCTATAATTTAGTTTCTGATGCATCATCTGTTCTGTATGACTGTAAATGTATGCGTTCAATCACAATGGAATTTGGACGATCCACTTCCGCTCAAGAAATTCCTCATGTTGAGTTTCCCTTTAGAGACATGTGAGTGGGGCAGGTATTCTATACAAAGAAGTTTGTATAAGACCGGACCACGAAATGACTAGTCTCATTATATAACATCGTCCATAATAGAGAATTACATTTCACCAGGATGACCATAGGTGACATGATTTGAATCTTGAGTGAGTTGTGAACTCCTGCCTATCAAAGCGGTCATTTGATTTGTATGGGTGAGAATGACTAGATCACTGACTCAATAAGCCTACCATTTTTGGGGATTCGTCTGATTGGGGTGTTGGGATCACAGCTACACAAGAAGGAATTCATTCCTTCCTCAGCGTCGGGGTAGATAGGTAAATTGCTCCCTTAAGGGCTGATTCTAGGCTTGAACAATGTGGTGTCACACCCTCTTCTAGCTCAAGAGAGGTTTGGTCACAATTGGACTATGACTTATTGTTCATTAGAGGGATTAGTGGCACTTAAGGAGTTAGATGTAACTACAGTGGTAAAACGGAAATTTGGTCTAGCTATACTTACGAGCAATTGGTGAAGGGTCATCGCAATGTTGACTGATTTTATCCAATGGACTCAGAAATATATTTGTAGTGCGAAGAGTGCAACTGTTGATCTTTATTGGAATGCTCAACAGTTAATGGATGTTGAAAATTTTAATTAAAGGAGTTTAATTAATTATTCAAGTACCATTGGAGCTTCAAGCTACTGGTCTATGAGATCCCCTCTGTAACTCAACAGGGATTTATGAGAATCAATTATGGATTAATTTGAACTGTTCAAATTAATTGAGGAAATTGGTTATATGTGATATAATTAATTTAATTTAATTATATATGATTTAATTACTACAATGTATTTGATACATTATAATATAAAGTTTATTTGAGAGGGTATAAATATCTGAATATGATTCAAATACTAATAATGTGAATTGGATTCATATAATTAATTTTAATATAAATGGGATTTATATTAAATATCATGTATTAATGGGAGAATTAAAATTTATAGGTTATATTGTATTTGATACAATATAGAAAGTATAGCTTATGTGTTATATGCGGTATAACATATGGTTTAATATACATATTTTATGATAAAATAGTTATTATATAAATATATATATATATTATATTTTATTATATTTATTCAATATTAATTATTTAATTTAATTATGGGAGGGATTTGTAACTCCCTCCTCCTCTTTTATCTCTTTGTCATCCATGATAAGGTAGCTTTTGGAGAGTGTGGAAAAAAAAAACCACCAAGAGCTCTGTATTTTTTTTTCCTAGAGCTTTCCTCTACTCCTCTCAATCTCACTCCCTTACCCAAAATACTGCAAAGCCCACATCTCTTGTTAATTCTCTTCCTCTACAGAGAATACAGAGGAAACATTTTTTGTGGTGGCCATTCGGATTGTTTGTGTTCGCGACCATTCTAGAGGAGAATCATGTGAAGAAAGGTTCTTCGAGGGTAAGTCTCTCCTATCCCTTCTGTTTATTTTTCAATAGCATGTTGTAAATTTTCTTATTTATGCATATTCTGTTTACTGTAAAATTGGTATTCTGTAAAAACGAAAATTGGGACGATCCACGTTTCCGCTCAGGGCCTTCACAGGTTCCTTCAATTAGTATCAGAGTTAGGTTTTTATTCCAAATTTTTTTTATTTTTCCAGAATTATTTTATGGTTTTGGTGGGTTTTGCATTCTATGTTCATGTGATGAATGTTGTGATGAATGGTTTACAATTGTTGGATGTTTGCAGGATTGGATTTAGATTTATCGCTTTATCTTTACTTTTTGGTTTGTAAGAGCCTAGTGTTTTGGGTATAATTAATGCGATAAAGTCTGTATTTAAAGTCTTTGAGTCGTTCATGATCGTTCTAGTGAAATTCTGGAGAAATCAAGGCCAAAAAAAATGGAGATTCGATGGATTTCGCAACTATATAGTGACTACTATATAGTAACATTGCAATGTTGCTACGAATTGGAAGGCGGATTGAAATTTTCGTAGATTGCAACGCTTTGTGACGGAAATTTCACAAGTTGGTCTGTTCACGCACGACTCATGGAGTGTTGAATCCGGTTTGATTCGTGGGTTTCTGATTTGGTTGGTTTGGCCTCTTTTAGGCTGATTTATGGCTGGTTCAAGTAGTTTGCGGTCTGGTTCGAGTGGTTTAAGGCTCAGTTGACTTATTTTGAGTCAATTTGAGTATTATTTTGTAATAATTATAATATATAGTATATATGTTAGGGTTTCTTTTATTTAATATAATTGTTATATTAAATATTGTATGCCTTTGATGTATGTTGTAAATGTTTAACATGTTTAAAATTTTTAAGTTGTTATAAAATTGGGTTAGACGTTTAAAATCCATAACAAAGAACAGTTGCATGCTTATGTAGGTTAACCACTCGTTTTAATAGTTAAAATAGACTGTTAAACTTGTAAAACTCGGCTTACAAGCTCAACCGGTATATAATCCTATCTAAGGTTGGGGGTACTTAAGTTGATGGTCTACGGAACACCACCTACCTAGGGATTATGGTCGAATTATTGAGGGTTGTTAACCGGTTTTATGAGTATACGCGAGCGATGTGAAGTAATAAAACAGTTTATCACCTAGACATTGTAGGTTAAAATTCATTTATAAATATTATACTTGGATAAACCACATAGACTTAGGATAGTTTGTTTAGCCGAAATGAACCTAAGTATAAATTTACCCAATTAATAGAACATTGCAGTGGGAGTTTAATAACTTCTATATGATAAAGTTATTAGAACACTTCAGTGGGAGATTAATAACATATACGATACATTATTTTTAGCTCTCACATCCCTAAGAGTTTACAATCCAAATTTAAGCGGTATTTCGTGTCGCCCTGGGAGTGACCTCGATACAGAAAGTATTTTTTAGCATAAATCTAGATTTCAGTGAATAAAGGGAAGTTGTTCAAACATAAATCAATTATATGATATATAGATTTCAACTGCCACGACTCCACATAGTTTACATCATGAGATTCATATGACGCTTCGTGTCACCCTGGGAGTGACCTCCATACGAAAAGTGTTTGTATGAGTCAATAACAAGGTAAACAGGGGAAGTTGTTTATAGTAAGTGGGTGAAGGAAATGTGTCAACATATCCTGCGATCTCTTTCGTTAGTTTGGACTATGAGATTCCTATGTTGCACCTGCTAGTTTGCTTTAAGCGGCCCTTGCTAGTCGTTTAACAATGGCTATCCCCACGAGGGTTGTAACATAGGATTCAAAACAGCTTAAACTCTAGAAATGGATAGGATTTCTTAGGTCTATTTCCAATCTTGACTTTCCATTTCAGTAGCATAGTTGAGGCCAACCTCTGACGTCTGAAAATGGAGGGTTATACTTACAGAATTATTAAGAGTGTTAGTAATTTCTGATCGAAAGCGGTAGCTAAATAACTATCAGAATATGAGTTATTCTGAAGATAGTATTGAGTCAAGAATGTCTTACTGTAGTATCATTGCAAATAAATAATGGTTATGAATGCATTATTACTTATTATGCTAAAACTTGGTTATGGGTTTAATTGAAATTTGTTAATTAGTATTTGTTTAAAATTTTCAACATGTCGAATTCTTCTTGGATACTCACTTCCAAATTAGATAACAGTAAAATAGAATCAACAAACAAATTACTAGCAGTTGATATCTTCAATAGAGTTTTAACAGAGGATTGCCTCTATCTCTCGACTCATCTAAAATTTAAATAACATAAATGAGAATGCAAAATTTGAACAACAAGACAAATATGATTCTCTTGTTATCAAAGAGTGTTTAGTGGAAAACGATAAAACCTGGATAATTGATTCAAATGCTGCTAATCATGTTTGTACTTTCTCATAGGAAATAAGTTCCTGGAGACAGTTGACAGAAGGTGAAACAATCTTTAAGGTAGGGACCGAGGAGGTTGTTTCAGCTAAAGTAGTGGGAGATATGAAGTTATTTATAGGAGATAAGTACATTTATTTGAAAAATGTGTATTACATTCCTTCTATGAAAAGGAATCTAATATCTATCTCTTGTTTGCTAGAACAAAATTATAAAGTTTATTTCGAAAATGATGAAGTATTCATCAATACTAGAAGTGAACAAATTTGTTCTGCAAAACTGGAAAATAACTTGTATATGTTAAAACCGAATGAAGTTAAAGCCGTATTGAACATAGAGATGTTTAAAACTACTGAGACTCATAAGAAAAGGAAAATTTCTCCAAATGTCTATCTTTGGCACTTGAGACTGGGTCACATAAATCTCAACAGGATTGAGAGACTGGTTAAGAACGGTCATCTAAATAAGTTAGAAGATAGTTCATTACCACCTTGTGAATCCTATCTTAAGGGTAAAATGACAAAAAGATCTTTTTATGGAAAAGGTCTTAGAGCCAAAGAACCCTTAGAACTGATACACTCAGACCCCTATGGTCCTCTAAATGTTAAAGCTAGAGAAGGGTATGAATATTTCATCAACTTTATAGATGACTATTCTAGGTATGGGCATATTTACCTAATGTACAAAAAGTCTGAAACTTTTGAAAAGTTCAAAGAGTATAAGGCTGAGGTTGAAAACCAATTTGCTAAAAAGATTAAAACACTTTGATCAGATCAAGGTGGTGAGTATATGGACTTATAATTCTAGAACTATTTGATCAAACATATAATCCAGTCTTAACTCACAGCCCTGGCAGACCTCAGCAAAATGGTGTGGCAGAAAGGAGAAACAGAATTTTGTTGGACATGGTTCGTTCCATGATGAGTTACACTCAGTTACTAAATTCTTTCTGGGGACATGCACTTGAAACTGCAGTGTATATTTTGAACATAGTTCCCATGAAAAGTGTTTCTAAAACACCTTATGAGCTTTTGAAAGGACGTAAAGAAAATTTACATCACTTCAGAATTTGGGGTTGTCCAGCACATGTGTTAGTACAAAATCCTAAAAGTTGGAACGCTCAAAATTATGCCTATTTGTAGACTACCTAAAAGAAACAAAAGGTGGTTTCTTTTATGATCCTCAGGAAGACAAGGTATTTGTATCGACAAATGAAACCTTCCTAAAAGAAGATCACATGAAGAATCATCAACCTTGTAGTAAGCTAGTAATAGAGAAAATGTCCAGAGAAACAACAAATGCATTAACAAGAGTTGTTGATAGAGTAGGTCCATCAACAAGAGTTGTTGATGAAACTGGTACTTCACATCCTTCTCAAGAGTTGAGAATGCCTCGTCGTCGTGGGAAGGTTGTGCAACAGCCTGATCAGTCAATAGGTTTGGCTAAAACTCAAGTCATCATACCAAATGATGGCTTAGAGGATCCATTGTCTTGTAAACAAGCAATGAATGATGTGGATAAAGATCAATGGATTAAAGCCATGGACCTTGAAATGGAATCTATGTATTTTAATTATGTCTGGGATCTTGTAGATCAACTTGAAGGAGTAAAATTCATCGGTTACAAATGGATCTACAAGAGAAAACGAGACCAAGCTGGTAAGGTACAGACCTACAAAGCAAGACTTGTGGCAAAAGGGTTTACCCGAAGAGAGGGGGTAGACTATGAATAAACCTTTTCTTTGGTTGCCATGATAAAGTAAATTAAGATACTCTTATTCATAGCCACATTTTATGATTATGAAATATGGCAAATGGATTTCAAGACAGCTTTTCTGAATGGCTATCTTGAAGAAAGTATCCATATGTTTCAATCAGAAGGGTTTATTGAACAGGATCAAGAGCAAAAGGTTTGTAAACTTAATCAATCCATTTATGGGTTGAAACAAGCATCTAAATGCTGGAATATGAGATTTTACACTGTAATAAAATATTATGGTTGTGAACAAAATATTGACGAACCATGTGTATACAAGAAAATCGTTAACAAAATTGTCGCTTTTCTGATGTTGTATGTTGATGATATTCTACTCATAGGGAATAAAGTAGAATTTCTAGCTGATGTTAAGAGATGGTTGACTTCACAATTCCAAATGAAAGATTTGGGAGAAGCACAATATATTCTTGGGATCCAAATAGTTCGGAATCGCAAGAACAGAACATTAGCATTATCTCAAGCATCTTATTTAGACAAGATGTTGTCTAGGTATAAAAAGAATAATTCCAAGAAAGGATTGTTACCTTTCAGACATGGAATTCATCTGTCTAAGGAACAAAGTCCTAAGACACTTCAAGAGGTTGAGGACATGAATCGAATTCCATAGGCATCAGCAGTAGGGATTTTAATGTATGCAATATCGTGTACTCGTCTCGATATATGCTATGCCATAGGAATAGTCAGCAGATTTCAGTCCAATCCTGGATATGATCATTAGACTGCTGTTAAGAACATTCTCAAGTATTTTCATAGAATGAGAGATTATATGCTTGTGTATGGTGCTAAGGATCTAATCCTTATTGGATACACTGATTTTGACTTCCAAACCGATATTGATTCTAGGAAATCAACTTCGGGGTCAGATTCACTCTAAATGGAGGAGCAGTTATGTAGAGAAGCATCAAGCACAGTTTTATTGCTGACTCCACAATGGAAGCTGAGTATGTAGCTGCAAGTGAAGCAACAAAAGAAGCAGTATGGCTTAGAAAGTTCCTAACTGATCTGGAAGTAGTTCCTAATATGCACCTGTCTGTCACTCTTTATTGTGACAACAGTAGAGCAATTGAAAATTCAAAGAAACCTCGAAGCCATAAAAGAGGGAAGCATATTGAGCCGAAGTATCATCTCATCAGGGAGATTGTACACAGAGAAGACGTAATTGTCACGTAGATAGCTTCACAAGACAACTTAGCTAATCCATTTACAAAGGCCCTTTTGGCTAACGTGTTTGAGGGTCACCTAGTAGGATTAGTTCTACG
The DNA here is from genome assembly GCF_027475165.1 of Benincasa hispida. NCBI lineage: Eukaryota > Viridiplantae > Streptophyta > Magnoliopsida > Cucurbitales > Cucurbitaceae > Benincasa > Benincasa hispida. Next base: position 32,336,291 of record NC_143484.1, on the reverse strand, counting down.
AGATATTCATCACTAGGGAAAGTGGGAGAATTTATGGGTATTGAAATGCCCTAGTTTATTGTATTTGTACGTTTTATTCTCTCCATGTAAACTCAACATTATATATATTTGTATATATTGATCCACTGGAGTTTTAGTCTAAGTGGGAGTATTGTTAGATTTTATGTCCTAAAACTCGCAGTTTGTAAAAAGATAAACATTTTCTATAGTCAATAAACTTATTATTGATTTCATACATAAAAGTCTAAATCCAATAAACTAAGATACATGGCTATTATATGAATACTTGAACTTTATGTAGAGACATAAAGATGGATTAAGTTCGAGTAAATAGCAAAAACGATCTATAGTACATGATTAAGGTTGAGTACCTTATTCTGGTAACACTATTGGATGCGGCCTACTCTGTAGTTGTTACAAAGAATGGTAAAGTGCTACAAACAAAGTGATCCTAATTCGTACATGTTATAATATGAGGAGTGGGGGGGCATCCTATGCAATGAGTTTGCATAAGATCGGACCAAGAAATAAGTCACTCTTACTTTATAACGCTGTTTACTGTATAAGACTGACTATTTCACTTAGATGACCTAAGTAATCCAATCTTAATCCTGAGCTAACTATGAACCTCTATTTATTCGGGATTATCCTTAGATTTTCATAGGTGAGGATTGGCTCAACAGCGACGGCTCAATAAGCCTCCCATTTCAGGGGTAAGACCGAATAGATAGCTGAGGACATAGGGTGAAAGACGGAATTCACGCCTACCCAATTTAGGGGTAAAAGAAAGGTTATTGTCTCAAGTACTGAATTCAGGTCTTGAACAAGGGGCCCTACCCTCTCACTAGACTGAGAGAGTTTTGGTTTAGTGACTGGATCACAAACCAATTGTTCATTAGAGGATCAGTAGGAACTTAAGAAACAAGACGTAATCTCGCAGGTAAAACAGACATTTGACCCAACCGTTATTACGAACAACCTGTGAAGGGTCGACTTACTAATTATGGTTAAATCATGTGGACATAATATATCTACAGTGAGGGGAGTGCAACTATGGGCTTTGAGTGCAACTATAGGCTTTAGTGGAGTGACCCATTAGTTAAGAATGAGGGTTAATTTGGTGTAATGAGTCTAGCCAATTAATCTCGGATCGTTAGAGCCCATGATCTGTAGGTCTGTGAGGTCCCCCTACTAGCTCATAAATGGGTTAGCTTTAAAGTAGTGTGATAAGTTAATTTGAAACGTTCAAATTAGAATTAAGGAAATTAATAATTATATGAGATATAATTACACGTTTAATTTTAAGAATTTAATAGAATAGGAGAATTAATATTTAAATATATGAAGGTGGATTTATGTAAAATTAATATTTGATCTTGAAAATATTATTAATTTTACAAAATTAATTTCATAAATTAATTTTTTAATAAAATTAATAAATAATTATTTAAATAATTTAAATAATTCTAATTAATTTAATATCAAATATTAATTTACAACAAGATTTCTAATTGTTTAAACATTTAAGAACCTAGAGCTTTGCTGGAAAAATTCGTGCTGAAGAAGTTATTCTTTAAGCGGGTTGCTGTTGTGAGTTCTTCTACAACTTCCTTTCGTTCAAACTTGTTTTGAGTCCCACAGCTCAATCTAAAGCTCCAAGAGAATAGTGTGAGAAGATCTTAAGGTGGTCTACAACAAGATTTGGAGAAGTTTGCAGCTGGAAATCAAGATTCAAGGAGTTCTATAAAGGTATGGCTTGAAACTCTCTTATTTTAGTATGAGCATGCTTTAGTTACTGCCAAAATTAATGAATTAGAGTGATTATTGATCCTTGTTTCTTTCGCTGCTAGATGATATATTCCAACACTCGAAACCCTAATTGGGACACCACCACGAAAGCTTCCTCTATATTTTCTAGGATGAGAATCCGAGTTTTGGGCTCTTGGTATTTTCTGAGAGTGTGATAGAGTTTTATTTTGAGAGGAAGGAGAGTGAGAGCTTGAGAACTTTTCTCAGAGAAAAAATTCTTGCAGAGATTGTTCTCTATAAAACTCAAATGTGGAAGAAGATGATGATAACCATCTACACTTTCCCATTTTCACGTAGTAGAGAGAAAACGGGGAAGGAGTTACAACTCCCTCCCAAAATAGTTTTTCAAAATTTAAAATAAATAAAAGAAAATTTATTTTAATAAAACATTAATATATATTTATATGATAACCACTTTATCATATCATATAATATATATTAAACTATATGTTATATCAAATATAACATATAACCTATAGTTTAATATTGTATCAAATATAATATAACCTATGTTTTCATTCTCTCATTAGTACACGGTATTTAATATAAATCACATTTATACTAGATTTAATTATATGAATCCAATTCATATAATTAATATTTGAATCATAATCAAATATTTATTATTTCTCAAATAAACTTTATATTATAATGTATCAAATACAATATAGCAATTATATCATATATAATTAAATTAAATTAATTATATCATATATACCCTCAATTAATTTGAACAATTCAAATTAATCCAAAATTAATTCTCATTTAATCCCTGTTAAGCTACAGAGGGGATACCATGGACTTGAAGCTCGAAGCTCTAGTGGTATTTGAATAATTAATTAAACTTCTTTAATTAAATTATTCAACATTCATTAACTGTCAGGTACTTGCTAGAGATCGATAGCTGCACTCTTCGTATTACAAATATATTTTTTTTATCCATTGGATATAACAAGTCAAAGTGCGATGACCCTTCAACAATTGCTCGTAAGTACAACTAGGCCAAACGTATCGTTTTTCCCCTGTAGTTACATCTAACTCTTTAAGTACCACTGATCCCTCTAATGAATAATAAGTCATAGTCCAACTATGACCAAACCCCTCTCGGGCAAAGACACATTATTTAATCCCTAGAATCAGTCCTTAAGAGAGCAATTCATCTACTTGTCCTAACCTCGTGGTAGAAGTGAATTTCGCCTTGTGTACCTGTGTTCCAAGTTCCTCAATCAGACAAATCCCAAATGGTTGGCTTATTGAGTCGGCGATCTAGCCACTCTCACTCATACAAATTAAAGGACTGTCCTCATAGGCAGGAGTTCACAATTCACTCAAGATTCAGGTTACAGGTCATTTCACCTATGGTCGTCTTGGTGAAATATAAGTCTCTATTATAAATGACGTTATATAATGAGACTAGTCATTTCGTGGTTCGGTCTGATATAAACTCCCTTGTATAGAATACCCCTGCTCACATATCTTCTCATGAATAATTAGAATAAGATCATTTGTAGCACTTTACAACATTTGTAACATCTACAAAGCGGGTCGTACTCGTAGTGTCACTAGGATAATGTATCCAGCCTTATCTATCTACTACAAACCATTTAGGTTATCACTTAAACATGATCCACCTGTATGTCTCTACATACATGTTTAAGCTACAGATGATAACCTTGGATTTAGTTTATTGGTTTGTGGGTTTAATGCTATTAAATGTTAAATAAAACATCTTATATTTTATTAAATAAATAAAATATTGGTACAATACAATTACAAGCTACATAACCCTACGATATTTTGAACATGGTTCCCTCGAAAAGTGTTTTATAAACACCTTACGAGTTATGGAGAGGACATAAAGGTAATTTTTGTCACTTCAAGATTTGGGGATGCCCAACACATGTGTTGGAGCTAAACCCAAAGAAATTGGAAAGTGGTTCAAAAGTATATCTGTTTATAGGCTATTCTAAAAGACAAAATGTGGTTATTTTTATGTTCCTTAGGAAGATAAGGTATTTATATCGACAAATGCAATATTCCTAGAGGAAGACCACAATCATCAACCTCGCAGTAAGCTAGTATTAAGTGGGATGTCCAGAGAAACTACAGATAAATCAACAAAAGTTGTTGATCAAGCTGGTCCTTCAACAAGAGTTGTTGATGAAACTGGTACTTCACATCATTCTCAAGAGTTGAGAATGCGTTGAAGTAGTAGGATGGTTGTTTATCAGCCTGATCGTTAAATGGGTTTAACAAAAATTCAAGTCATCTGATGATGGTTTAAAGGATTCATTGACTTTTAAACATGCAATGGAAGATATGGATAGAGACCAATGGATAAAAGCCATGGACCTCGAAATGGAGTCAATGTACTTCAATTCAGTTTAGGAATTTTTAGATCAACCAGAAGGGGTAAAATCTATTGGTTGCAAATGGATCTACAAGAGAAAACGAGACAAAACCAGTAAGGTACAAACCTATAAAGTTAAACTCGTGGCAAAAGGGTTTACCGAAAGAGAGTGGGTAAACTATGAAGCAACCTTTTCTCCGGTTGCCATGATCAAATCTATTAGAATACTCTTGTCCATTGATGTTTTTATGATTATGTTATTTGGAAAATGGATGTCAAGACAACTTTTCTAAATGATTATCTTGACGAGAGTATCTATATGTCTCAACCAGAGGGGTTTATTAAAAAGGGTAATGAGCAAAAAGTCTGCAACTTAATAGATTCATTTATGGGTTAAAATAAGCGTCTCGATCTTGGAATATGAGATTTGACACTGCGATAAAATCTTATGGCTTTGAACAGAATATTGACAGACTTTGTGTATATAAGAAAATTGTCAACAAAACTATAGCTTTTCAAAATCTAAATGTCGATGATATTCTACTAATAGGAAATGAAGTAGAATTTTTAGCTAATGTTAAGAGATTACTAGCTACGCAATCCCAAATGAATGATTTGGGAGAAGCATAGTATGTTCTTGGGATCCAAATAGTTCGAAATCGCAAGAACAGGGCGTTGGCATTATCTCAGGCATCTTATATTGACAAGATGTTGTCCAGATATAAGATACAAAATTCTAAGAAAAGTATGTTACCTTTCAGGCATGGTATTCATTTGTCTAAGGAACAGTGTCCTAAGAAACCTCAAGAAGTTGAAGAAATGAAAATAATTCCTTATGCATCAGCAGTCAAGAGCTTGATCTACACTACGTTGTGTACACATCCCAACATATGCTATGCAGTTGGAATTGTTAGCAGATATCAATCCGATCCTGGATATGATCATTGGACTACTGTTAAAAATATCCTCGAGTACCTTCAAAGAATGAGGGACTATATGCTCTTGTATGGTGTAAAGGATCTGATCCTTACTAGATATACTGATTCTGACTTCCAGACCAATATCAATTCAAGGAAATCAACTTCGAGGTTAGTATTCACACTGAATGGAGGAGCTATAGTGTGAAGTAGCATAAAGCAAAGTTGTATTACTGACTCTACTATGGAAGCTGAGTATATAGCTGCATGTGAAGTAGCCAAAGAAGTATTATGGCTCAGAAAGTTCTTGATTGATTTGGAAGTTGTTCCAAATATGCACCTACCGATCACCCTGTATTGTGATAATAGTGGAGAAGTTGCCAACCCAAAGGAACCTAGGAGTCACAAACAAGGAAAGCACATTAAGCGAAAGTACCATCTCATCTGAAAGATAGTACACAGAGGAGACATTATAGTCACAAAAATAGCCTCTCAAGATAATCATGCTGATCCATTTACGAAGGCCCTTCTGGCTAAAGTGTTCGAGGGTCACCTAGTAGAATTGGAACTACAAGCTTCATAAATCTAGGGCAAGTGGAGAGAATTTCAAGGGTATATAGATCCCCTAGTTTATTGTATTCTCTCATTACTCAAAATTGTATATATTGTATATAAGTAAATCCACTGGAGTTTTAGTCCAAGTAGGAGTTTGTTGGGTTATGTCCTAAAACTTGTAGTTTGTAATGTCAAACATATTTTATTATAAATAAAGATATTATTGATATTTATTCAATAAAATTTGTTTTTGAACCTATAAATTACACTTGTAATGACTAAATCCAATAAACTAAGATTCATGGCTATTACATAAATACTTGGACTTTATGTGGAGACATAAAGATGAATCGAGTTCGAGTAAATAGCCAAAAACGGTCTATAAAATATGAATAAGGTTGGGTACCTTATTCTGTTAACACTATTGGATACGTCCCATGTATTTAGTACAAACAATGTAATCCTAAATCGTTCATGTGGAGATATGTGAGTGGGGTCGTCCTATGCAAAGAGTTTGTATAAGACCAGGACCAAGGAATAAGTCACTCTTACTTTATAACGTTGTTTAGTATTTAAGACCGACTGTTTCAAATCGATGACCTAGGTAACTTGACCTTAATCTTGAGTTAACTATGAACTCCTATTTATTTAGTATTATCCTTAGATTTGCATAGGTGAAGGTTGACTCAACAACATCGGCTCAATAAGCCTCCCATTTTAGGGGTAAGACTGGATAAATAGCTAGGGACATAGGGTGCAAGAAGAAATTCACTCCTACCTATCTCTAGGGATAACATACAGGTTGTTCTTTTAAGTACTGATTCCAGGTCTTGAACAAGGGATCCCACCCTCTCATTGTCCCGAGAGGGACTCGGTTTAGTGATTGGATCGCAGACCTATTGTTCATTAGAGGATCAGTGGGACTTAAGGAGCAAAATTTAATTTCGGGGGTAAAACAGCGTTAGGCCGAGCCGTTATTATAAACAACCTGTGAAGGGTCGACTTACTAATTATAGTTAAATCATATGGACAGAAATATATCTACAGTGAGGAGAGTGCAACCATCGAGCTATAGTGGTGTATCTGAAGGAAAATCAGTGACGGTTTCGTAGCAGAAGAAGGGATCGATCCCATTTTTAATTTTCACAGAATTTCAGAAATTACAGAATAAAAGTATGCATTATTAAACCAAATTTTATAGCATGCATTTGAGGAAAATTGGGGAGAAATATACATTACCATTGAAGAACACTTTCTTCATGAATTCCTTCGAACGAATCACGATCTCTTCTTCGATCAGGACATCACCACGAAAGGAACCTTTTTATACTCCTTGGGATTCAGAAAGTGCAGGAGTGGTGGGCTCTACCCTAGATTTGGAAGAGGGAGGGGAGTAACCTTCTCTATGATTTTTCTGCAGTGAGCACTTTTTTTTTCAGAAAAAAATAGGAGCAAGATGAAAAATGGTTCAACTGCCATTCAACCCCACAGACAGCACGTATCATCAAAGAAAATTAGGGGGAGGGAGTTGTAACTCCCTCGCTTTAATTAAATTTCAAAATAAATTTAATTCAATTAAAATAATATATATTTAATAACTACCTTATTATATATTACACTATATATTATATCAAATATAACATATAACCTATAGTTTTATTTTCTCTCAACAATGCATGGTATTTAATATAAATCATATTTATACTAAATTCAACTACATGAATCTCATCCATATAATTAATATTCGAATCATATTCAAATATTTAATTCCGCTTAACTATTTATGATATTTAATACAAATCATATTTTTATTAAATTTAATTATATGAATCTCATTCATATAATTAGTAGTTGAATCATATTCAAATTCCTCTCATAATACTTTATACTATGATGTATCAAATACATTATATTAATTATATCACATATAATTAACTTAATTAATTATATCAGCCTATAGTTTTCATTCTCTCATTAAGACGCAGTATTTAATATAAATTTCATTTATACTAAATTTAATTATATGAATCCAATTCATATAATTAATATTTGAATCATATTCAAATTTTTATTTCCTCTCAAATAAACTTTATATATAATGTATCAAATACATTATAATAATTATATCATATATAATTAAATTAAATTAATTATATCACATATAATTAATTCTCTCAAGTAATTTGAACAATTCAAATTAATCCAAATTGATTCTCATTTAATCCCCATTGAGTTATAGAGGGGACCTCATAGACTTGTAGCTTGAAACTCCAATGATACTTGAATAATTAATTAAACTCCTCTAATTAAATTATTCAACATCCATTAACTGTCAGACACTCCATTAAAGACCGACAGTTGCACTCTTCGCACTACAAATATATTTATGGGTCCATTGAATATAACCAGTCATTAGTGCAATAACCTTTCACAAATTGCTCGCAAGTACAGTTAGGCTAAAATTACAATTTGCCCCTGTAGTTACATCTAACTCCTTAAGTACCACTGATCCCTCTAATGAGCAATAAGTCATAGTCTAACTATGACCAAACCTCTCTTGGGCAAGGAGAGGGTGTAGCGCCATATTGTTCAAGCCCCAGAATCAACCCTTAAGGGAGCAATTCATATACTTACCCCAACCTCGGGGAATGAGTGAATTCCGTCTTGTGTAGCTGTGTTCCAAACTCCCCAATTTGACGAATCCTCAAAATGGTAGGCTTATTGAGTCAGCAATCTGACCACTCTCACCCATACAAATCAAATGACCGCCCTTATAGGTAGGAGTGCACAACTCACTCAAGACTCAGGTCATGTCACCTATGGTCATCCTAGTGAAATGTAAGTCTCTATTATGAACAGTGTTATATAATGAGACTAGTCATTTCGTAGTCCGGTCTTATACAAACTCTTTTGTATAGAATACCACCACTCACATGTCTCCACATGAATGATCAGAATCAAATCATTTGTAGCACTTTACAATAATTGTAATATCTACAAAACGGGTCGTACTCGTAGTGTCACCAGGATAAAGTATCCAACCTTATCCATCTACTACAAACCATTGAAGTTATCACTTAAACATGATCCACCTATATGTCTCTACATACATGTTTAAGCTACAGATGATAATTTAGACGTTAGTTTATTGATTTGTGGGTTTAATGTTACTAAATGTCAAATAAAACATCTCATGTTTTATTATATAAATAAAATGTTTGTATAATACTATTACAAACTACAGGACCCTATGAGATTTAAGGCATTAACCCTAACAAAAGCAAGAGAAGAGTTTGAATATCTCATCACTTTTACTAATATTTATTCAAGATATGGGTATTTTTATTAAATGCATCAAAAATCTAAAGCTTTTGAAAAGTTCAAATAGTTTAAGGCTGAAGTGAAAATGCATTAAATAAAATAATTAAAATATTTCAATCTAATCGAGGTGGAGAGTTTTTGGATCTTACATTCCAGAACTATATGATAAAACATGGAATAGTATCCCAACTCTCAGCATTTGGTACACCTCAGCAGAATGATGTATCAGAAAGGAGAAATTGAACTGTGTTAGACATGGTTGTTGGGATTGGTGTCCTACTTCTCTCAGAGTCTCGTTGTTTGTAATATATACACATTGTTAGGAATAAAATAAGAATTATTTCATTCTGGCATTTACTCATATCCAATAAACAAAGCTCTATGGTTATCGTATGTAAACTTAAGCATGTATATGAGATACACAAGTGGATCATGCCTTAAGTGATAATCGAAATAGGTCTGTAGTATAAGAATTAAAATGGCATACCTGATCCTGGAAACACTATGGATACGGCCCGCTTTGTAGAGGTTTACAAGTGTTTTAAACTACTACAGATGGTAAATCCTGACTATTCATGTGGAGACATGCGAGCATGGGTGTCCTATACAAAGAGTTTGTATAAGACCAAACCACGAGATGATTCGTCTCAGTATATCACGCCGTTGATACTGGAGACTTACATCTCACCTAAATGACCATAGATGATATGACCTCAATCCTGAGTGTTTTGGGAACTCCTGCCTTTGAGGGTGGTCCTTTGATTACTATGGGTGAGAGTGGCCAGATTGCCAACTCAACATGCCTACCTTTTTGGGGACTTGTCTGATTTGGGAGCTGGGAACTCAATTACATAAGATGAAATTCACTCCTTTCCCGAAGCAGGGATAAGTAGATAGATTGCTTCCTTAAGGGCTAATTCCGGAGCTTGAATATAGTGGCCACAAATTCTCTTTGGAAGAGAGGACTTAGTCATAGTAGAACTATGACTTATGTTCATTAGAGGGATCAATGATACTTAAGGAGTTAAATATAACTATAGGGGCATAATGGTTATTAGTCGAGTTGTACTTATGAGCGATCTGTGAAGGGTTATCACACTGTTGATTGGTTAAGATGGACACATAATATATCTGTAGTAAGGAGAGTTTAGCTTTCGGTCTTTAGTGGAGTGTCTGGCAGTTAATGGATGGTGGATCCCGTGACTAAAGAGTTTAGTCATTTATTCACGTACCATTGGAGCTTCGAGCTACAGGTCCATAAGGTCCCCTGGGTAGCTCAATGGATTCAAGTTGAGGATCAGTTCTTGGTGTTGATTTGAAATGTTCGAATTGACAAGAGGTAATTCGATTATATATGATATGGTCTGTGTGGTGTATGAGATACATCTAGTGAATGATTAATGTAAATGAGATTTACATTAAGGACCATGGAATAGAAAAAGTGTTATGGTTTATATGTTTCATGAGATGAAATATTAAAACTATAGGTTATAAATATAGTATGGTAAATTGGTTATCATATATATTTATAATAATATTAATTACCAATTGAGTGGGAGCTTATTATTGGTTTCATGGTAACCATGAGATAAAAAGAAAAATATTTTCCTATTTTTAGTAGTTGTTGAATTGAGTTTCCTTTCTCGAAAATTACTCATGGAAAGGTTGTCATGTAAATGAGATTTACTAAACGACAGCTTGGATAGTCTAGAAGATCGTGGAGTTTTTCTATACGATGGACACTCAGCTGCCGATTAGCTAAACGATTGCATAGCTTTAGCTAGATGATCGCATAGCTTTTGTTAAACGATTGGGCACTGTCTATACGATAGACTTCTGCCATCTCCCACTTGCTCAATCGTTTACACGATTGTTCCTCCTTCAGTTTCTGCCTCTAACTAAGTTCACACAAAGCCCACACTCTGGATTTTCACACCGAGAATACCAAGGTAACTTTTTTGTTGGTTTCATACTCAACTCGACACTAGTCGAGGTTCTGTGGAGTTTGTTTGTTGCGTTTGCTGTGTTTGTGATCCAGGTGATAGTTGTGTTCGAGATTGTTGTGGATCGTGCAGTGCTGCAATTGTAAAGTTTGAGCGTTCGTGTGTTGCTGTGTTACTGAGAACAAGCATTCGTGATCAAGGGTGTTGAAGATGAGTCTTCAAAGGTATGTTTTTCTTCCCTTGATCGTGTAGAAAATCATGTTGTAATTTCGGTTTTTTGCACATAGCCTGTTGTTTCCATTTCTTGACTGTAATTGCTAATGTTCATATATGACTGAAATTTGGAACGATCTTCTGCTGCTCATGGAAATTCTCACGTCTGATTTCCTTCAATGGTTCGGTCTATGATGAGTTATGCTTCCTTACATGACTCATTTTGGGATTATGCAGTACATACTGCAATTTACATTTTGAATTTTGTTCCTTCTAAGAGTGTTACAAGAACATCTTTAGAATTATATAATGGTTGTAAAGGTAGTGGAAGACTTGCAAACCCGCCTATTCATTATATACCCTTTGCCATATGTGTTTGAGGCAAATCCTAAGAAACTGGAACCTCGTTCAAAATTGTGACTATTTATAGGTTACCCTAAAGGAACAAGAGGTGGTTACTTTTATGATCCTAAAGAAAATAAAGTTTTTGTGTCGACAAATGCTACATTTTTAGAAGAGAACCACACAAGGGAGCATAAACCCCGCAGTAAGATTGTGTTGAATGAACTTTCCAACGAAACTATTGAACCTTCAATGAGCGTTGTTGAAGAACTCAACACCTCAATGGGAGTTGTTGAAGTTGGTTCATCTAGTAGATCACATCCACCTCAAATATTGAGGGAACCCCAACATAGTGGAAGACTTGCAAACCCGACTATTCATTATATGGGTTTAACAAAAATCCTAGCTAGATAGCTGACGGAGATGTTGATGATCCATTTTCTTACAAGAAGGCAATGAAGGATGTTGACAAAAATGAGTGGATCAAAATTATGGATCTCGAAATGGAGTCTACGTACTTTAATTATGTTTGGGATCTTATATATCAACCTAATGGGGTAAAACCTATAGGTTGCAAATGGATCTATAAGAGAAAATGGGATACTGATGAGAAGGGCAAACCTTCAAGGCAAGACTTATGGCAAAGGGTTATAACCAAGTTAAGGGAGTCGACTATGAGGAGACTTTCTCACCTGTTGCTATGTTGAAGTCTATCCGGATCCTCCTGTCCATTTCCTTATATTATGACTATGAGATTTGGCAAATGAATGTCAAGATTGCCTTTCTGAATGACAATATTGAGGAAACCATTTATATGAAGTAGCCTGAAGGATTCATATCCCATGGTTAAGAGCAAAAGGTTTACAAGCTTAATCGATTCATTTATGGATTGAAACAAGCTTCTAGATCTTGAGACATAAGATTTGATACTGCAATCAAATCTTATGGCTTTGATTAAAATGTTGATGAGCCTTGTGTTTACAAGAGAATTATCAACAGTTCAGTAGCTTTTCTAGTGTTGTATGTAGACGATATCCTACTCATTGGGAATATGTAGGTCTACTGATTAAAATTAAGAATTGGCTAGTGACCCAATTTCAAATGAAATATTTGGGAGAGGCGCAGTTTGTTTTGGACATTCAGATCTTTAGAGATCGAAAGAACAAAACACTAGCCCTGTCTCAAGTGTTGTATATTTAAAAGAAGCTTGTCAAATTTTCAATGTAGAACTCTAAGAGAGGTTTACTCCCTTTCAGTCATGGAGTTATATTGTGTAAGGAACAGTGTCCTAAGATACCTCAAAAGATTGAAGAAATGAGACAGATCACCTATGAATCGGTTGTTGACAGCCTGGTATATGTGATGTTATGTACGAGACCTGGCATCTGCTACACAATGAGGATAGCAAACAGATACCAATCTAATCCAAGATCTGATCACTAAACCGTCGTTAAGAACATCCTCAAGTATCTACGGAGAATGAGGGACTACATGCTTGAGTATGGTTCTAAGGATTTTATCCTTACAGGATATATGTGAAGGAACTCTTATCAAAAAGTACCTATGAGTAGAAGTAAGATCATTCCAAATTCATTGTGACTGAAATAAAAACATTCACAAACAAACATACAAGTTATACATTACAGAATAAATTACGGCATGCTTTCAAAACATAAATACAAAGAACCGAAAGACTCACCTTTGAAGAACCTTTCTTCTGTCTTACTCTCAGTCTTGCTAAGAATGGCACCTCTCGTTGTTGTTGTGATCACCAAGTCAAATGCTTACCAAATCTCGTTGTCGCTCAGCAACCGAACGGTCTTCTACACGAATAGATAGCAACTAGGGCACCACCACTCAGTGACCTTGGTATTCTAGGAGTGAGAATCCAGGAGGTGTGAGCTCTATTGGATTTGGTAGAGAGAAGGAGGAAACATGATCGTATTCGACGACCAAGCAAGTGGGAGAGATTTGTGTCTATCGTATAGACGGGTGCTTGATTATTTAGAAAAGGTGCACGATCGTTTAAGTAATCGAGTCTAATTGTTTAAACGATCGTTCAGGTAATCTCGCTCTCTCATGCGATCGTTTAGTAAAAGTTATACGATCGTTTAGGTCGACTGCACGTGTAAACGGTCGTTTAGGAAAACTTGAGCTATCATGTAGGCTCTCATTTGCTATACGATGGGCAGTGTACAAATTTGTGAAGCGATTATCCGATTCCTCGTCAAAATGAAAACTATTTTTATTTTATCCTTCAGTTATGAAAACTGAATGCAACCTCCCACTTTCACATAAGGTTATGGAGAAAACCACCAACAATTATCTCATAATTGTTTAATGAAAAATAAATATAATGACTAACTTATCATATTATATTTATAACCTATAGTTTTAATATCACATCATATGCAACATTTAAACCATAGTCCTTTTTTCCTCCACTAGATATAAATTATATTTATATCCTTTTCGTCCAATTAATGTATCTCATATATCATGTCAACTATATCATATATAATCGACCAATTTAATCATATCATATATAATCAAACTCCCTCTTATCAATTTGAACACTTTAAACCGACCCAAAAACTTATTCTCAACTTGAATCCATTGAGCTACCAAGGGGACCTTATGAACCTATGGCTTGAAGCTCCAACGGTACGTGAATAGCTTACTAAACTCTTTAGCCACGAGATCCACCATTCATTAACTTCCAGGCACTCCACTAAAGACCGACAGCTGCACTCTTTTCACCATAGATATATTTTTGTATCCATCGGATACAATCAGTCAACAATACGAAACCCTTCACAGATGCTCGTAAGTACAGCTAGGTCAATTTACCATTTTGCCCCTGTAGTTATTTCTAACTTCTTAAGTACCACTGATCCCTCTAATGAACAATACAACATAGTCCTACTATATGTGGACACCTCTCAGGCCATGAGAAGATGTGTGGCGCCATATCGTTCAAGCCCCGGAATCAGCCCTTAAGGGAGCAATCTATCTACTTACCCCTACTTCGGGGAAGGAGTGAATTACATTTTGTGTAGCTGAGTTCCCAGCTCCTAAATTAGATGAATCCCCAAAGTGGTAGGTTTGAGTCGGCAATATGGCCACTCGTACCTATGCAAATCAAAGGATCGCCCTCAAAGGTAGGAGTTCCCAACTCACTCAGGATTGAGGTCATGTTACCTATGGTCATCCTAGTGAAGTGAAGTCTTCATCATGAACAGCGTTATATAACGAGACTATAACACTTCGTGTTCCGATCTTATACAAACTCCTTTGTATCGGACGCCCTCGCTTGCATGTCTTCATATTAATAATCAGGATCAGACCATCTGTAGTAAGTCACAACACTTGTAACTCTCTACAAAGCGGGTCACATCCGTAGTGTCACTAGGATAAAGGTTTCCCTCCTATATCCATATACTACAGACCATTTTGGTTATCACTTAAGGCATGATCCACCTGTATGTCTCCACATACATGCTTAAGTTACAACGACAACCAGGGATCTTAGTTTATTAGTTTGTGGTAATGCAATAAAGACATCCCATGTTTCATAGACAACAGTGAAGAAAATATCATATATTATTACATCAAAAGCGTTTGTTCAATACAGTGTTTACAAACTACAGGACCCAACAAGAGTTTAGGGCATCATCCCTAACTATATGGACCATTGAAGCTTCAGGCTATAGGTCCATGAGGTCCCCTCTGTAGCTCAACAGGGACTAAATGAGAATCAATTTTGGATTAATTTGAATTTTTCAAATTAATTGAGAAAATTAATTATATGTGATATGATTAATTTAATTTAATTATATATGATATAGTGATTATAATGTATTTAGTACATTATAATATAAAGTTTATTTGAGAGGAAATAAATATTTGAATATGATTCAAATATTAATTATGTGAATTGGATTCATAGAATTAAATTTAATATAAATGAGATTTATATTAAATACGTGCATTAATGAGAGAATAAAAACTATAGATTATATTGTATTTGATACAATATTAAACTCTAGGTTATATGTTATATTTGATATAAAATATAGTTTAATATATATTATATGATAAAGTGGTTATCATATAAATATATATTAAATATTTTATTAAAATAAAAATTTTCAATTAATTTATTTTGAAAAATAATTTTGGGAGGGAGTTTTCTCTCTACTACGTGCATTTGTGGGAAAATGTGCAGAGAGTTGTTATCTTCTTCTTCCTCTTGAGTTTTACAGTGAAAAACTGACAGAAGTTTCTCTGTAAAAATTAGCTCTCAGGATTTCATCTTGTCCTTCTCTCAATCTCATTCCATCTCCCAAAATACCAAGAGCCCACACATCTCCTTGGATTCTCATCCCAGAGAATACAGGAGGTTCTGATTCGTGGTGGCCAATTAGGGTTTCGAGCACGTTGCAGTTTGTGACAATTTTGGAGAAAAGGATTCACATGAAGAAAATGTATCTTTATGGGTTAGTATTCTTTCCTAATATCTTTTCTCAATTTCATTTAGCATGTTGTAATTGTTGATAATGCATAACTTTTTCTGTATTATTTTGTAAAATTGATGGGCTAGTAAAGAATTGGGATTTGGGACCGATCCCCACTTTCGCTCAGGACCTTCACCGATTGCTTCAAAAGTATCATCTCATCTGAGAGATTGTGCATCAAAGGGACGTGATCATCACACAAATATCTTCGGAGCACAACGTTGTTGATCCATTTATAAAGGCCCTCATGGCGAAGGTGTTTGAGGGTTACCTATAGAGTATGGGTTTATGGGATAGGCCACATTTCGTCTAGGGCAAGTGGGAGATTTTGTACTGGGCGCGTATTATGCCCTAGTTTATTGCTTTGTATATTTGTATATTAGTATGACTTTTATATTATACACCCCACTAGCTTTAGGATAAGTGGGAGATTGTTGGGTTGATGTCCTAAATCTCATAGGGTTCTGTAATTTGTAATTGTATTGTACAAAAATTTTATTTATTTAATAAAATATGAGATGTTTTATTTGACATTTAGTAGCACTAAACCCACAAACCAATAAACTAACATCCAAGGTTATCCTCTGTAGCTTAAACATGTATGTAGAGACATACAGGCAGATCATGTTTAAGTGATAACCTAAATGGTCTATAGTAGGTGGATAAGGCTGGATACCTTATCCTAGTGACACTACAAATACGACCGACTTCGTAGATGTTACAATTTTTGTAAAGTGCTACAAGTGATATGGTCTTAATCATTCATGTGGAGACATGTGACTGGGGGTGTTCTATGCAAAGGAGTTTGTATAAGACCTGACCACAAAATGACTAATCTCATTATATAACGTTGTTCATAATAGAGACTTACATTTCACTAGGATGACCATAGATGACATGACCTTAATCCTGAGTGAGTTGGGAACTCCTGCCTATGAGGGTGGTCCTTTGATTTGCATGGGTGTGAATGGCCAGATGGCCAACTCAAACCTACCACTTTAGGATTCGTCTGATTGGGGAGATGGGAACTCAGCTACACAAGACGAAATTCACTCTTTCTCCAATGTCGAAGTAAGTAGATATAATTAATATAATGTATTTGATACATTATTTTATAAAGTTTATTTGAGATGATATAAATATTTGAATATGATTCAAATATTCATTATGTGAATTAGATTCATATAATTAATTTTAATATAAATGGGATTTATATTAAATGTCATGTATTTGTTGGGGTTGATGCCTTAAATCTCGTAGAATCCTGTAGTTTGTAAACATCTGTATGAACAAACAGTTTTGTGATTTATAATATGAGATGTTTTATTCACTTCAGTCTATGAAATATGAGATATTTTAGTTGCATTAACCACAAACCAATAAACTAAGATCACTCGTTATCATTGTAACTTAAGCATGTTTGTGGAGACATACAAGTGGAACGTGCTTTAAGTGATAACCTAAATGGTGTATAGTATATGGATAAAGGAGGAAAACCTTATCCTGGTGACGCTACGAGTGTGGCCCGTTTTGTAGGTGTTACAAGTGTTGTAAAATGCTACAAATAGTCTGTTCCTGACCATTCATGTATTAGACATGCGAGCGAGGATGCTCTATATAAAGAAGTTTGTATAAGACCAGACCACGAAATGTTTGGTCTCGTTATATAACCCCGTTCATGACAGAAACTTTCATTTCACTAAGATGACCAGCATGACCTTAATCCTGAGTGAGTTGGGAACTCCTGCCTATGAGGGCGGTCCTTTGATTTGCATGGGTGCGAATGGCCAGATGGCCGACTCAAACCTACCACTTTAGGATTCGTCTGATTGGGGAGCTGGGAACTCAGCTACACAAGACGAAATTCACTCTTTCTCCAATGTCGAAGTAAGTAGATATAATTAATATAATGTATTTGATACATTATTTTATAAAGTTTATTCGAGAGGATATAAATATTTGAATATGATTCAAATATTCATTATGTGAATTAGATTCATATAATTAATTTTAATATAAATGGGATTTATATTAAATGTCATGTATTTGTTGGGGTTGATGCCTTAAATCTCGTAGAATCCTGTAGTTTGTAAACATCTGTATGAACAAACAGTTTTGTGATTTATAATATGAGATGTTTTATTCACTTCAGTCTATGAAATATGAGATATTTTAGTTGCATTAACCACAAACCAATAAACTAAGATCACTGGTTATCATTGTAACTTAAGCATGTTTGTGGAGACATACAAGTGGAACGTGCTTTAAGTGATAACCTAAATGGTGTATAGTATATGGATAAAGGAGGAAAACCTTATCCTGGTGACGCTACGAGTGTGGCCCGTTTTGTAGGTGTTACAAGTGTTGTAAAATGCTACAAATAGTCTGTTCCTGACCATTCATGTATTAGACATGCGAGCGAGGATGCTCTATATAAAGAAGTTTGTATAAGACCAGACCACGAAATGTTTGGTCTCGTTATATAACCCCGTTCATGACAGAAACTTTCATTTCACTAAGATGACCAGCATGACCTTAATCCTGAGTGAGTTGGGAACTCCTGCCTATGAGGGCGGTCCTTTGATTTGCATGGGTGCGAATGGCCAGATGGCCGACTCAAACCTACCACTTTAGGATTCGTCTGATTGGGGAGCTGGGAACTCAGCTACACAAGACGAAATTCACTCTTTCTCCAATGTCGAAGTAAGTAGATATAATTAATATAATGTATTTGATACATTATTTTATAAAGTTTATTCGAGAGGATATAAATATTTGAATATGATTCAAATATTCATTATGTGAATTAGATTCATATAATTAATTTTAATATAAATGGGATTTATATTAAATGTCATGTATTTGTTGGGGTTGATGCCTTAAATCTCGTAGAATCCTGTAGTTTGTAAACATCTGTATGAACAAACAGTTTTGTGATTTATAATATGAGATGTTTTATTCACTTCAGTCTATGAAATATGAGATATTTTAGTTGCATTAACCACAAACCAATAAACTAAGATCACTGGTTATCATTGTAACTTAAGCATGTTTGTGGAGACATACAAGTGGAACGTGCTTTAAGTGATAACCTAAATGGTGTATAGTATATGGATAAAGGAGGAAAACCTTATCCTGGTGACGCTACGAGTGTGGCCCGTTTTGTAGGTGTTACAAGTGTTGTAAAATGCTACAAATAGTCTGTTCCTGACCATTCATGTATTAGACATGCGAGCGAGGATGCTCTATATAAAGGAGTTTGTATAAGACCAGACCACGAAATGTTTGGTCTCGTTATATAACCCCGTTCATGACAGAAACTTTCATTTCACTAAGATGACCAGCATGACCTTAATCCTGAGTGAGTTGGGAACTCCTGCCTATGAGGGCGGTCCTTTGATTTGCATGGGTGCGAATGGCCAGATGGCCGACTCAAACCTACCACTTTAGGATTCGTCTGATTGGGGAGCTGGGAACTCAG
Organism: Benincasa hispida; assembly: GCF_027475165.1. NCBI lineage: Eukaryota > Viridiplantae > Streptophyta > Magnoliopsida > Cucurbitales > Cucurbitaceae > Benincasa > Benincasa hispida. The sequence goes on along the minus strand of NC_143484.1, from coordinate 32,316,843 downwards.
CTACACAAGACGAAATTCACTCTTTCTCCAATGTCAAAGTAAGTAGATATAATTAATATAATGTATTTGATACATTATTTTATAAAGTTTATTCGAGAGGATATAAATATTTGAATATGATTCAAATATTCATTATGTGAATTAGATTCATATAATTAATTTTAATATAAATGATTTATATTAAATGTCATGTATTTGTTGGGGTTGATGCCTTAAATCTCGTAGTCCTGTAGTTTGTAAACATCTGTATGAACAAACATGTTTTATTCACTTCAGTCTATGAAATATGAGATATTTTAGTTGCATTAACCACAAACCAATAAACTAAGATCACTGGTTATCATTGTAACTTAAGCATGTTTGTGGAGACATACAAGTGGAACGTGCTTTAAGTGATAACCTAAATGGTGTATAGTATATGGATAAAGGAGGAAAACCTTATCCTGGTGACGCTACGAGTGTGGCCCGTTTTGTAGGTGTTACAAGTGTTGTAAAATGCTACAAATAGTCTGTTCCTGACCATTCATGTATTAGACATGCGAGCGAGGATGCTCTATATAAAGGAGTTTGTATAAGACCAGACCACGAAATGTTTGGTCTCGTTATATAACCCCGTTCATGACAGAAACTTTCATTTCACTAAGATGACCAGCATGACCTTAATCCTGAGTGAGTTGGGAACTCCTGCCTATGAGGGCGGTCCTTTGATTTGCATGGGTGCGAATGGCCAGATGGCCGACTCAAACCTACCACTTTAGGATTCGTCTGATTGGGGAGCTGGGAACTCAGCTACACAAGACGAAATTCACTCTTTCTCCAATGTCGAAGTAAGTAGATATAATTAATATAATGTATTTGATACATTATTTTATAAAGTTTATTCGAGAGGATATAAATATTTGAATATGATTCAAATATTCATTATGTGAATTAGATTCATATAATTAATTTTAATATAAATGGGATTTATATTAAATGTCATGTATTTGTTGGGGTTGATGCCTTAAATCTCGTAGAATCCTGTAGTTTGTAAACATCTGTATGAACAAACAGTTTTGTGATTTATAATATGAGATGTTTTATTCACTTCAGTCTATGAAATATGAGATATTTTAGTTGCATTAACCACAAACCAATAAACTAAGATCACTGGTTATCATTGTAACTTAAGCATGTTTGTGGAGACATACAAGTGGAACGTGCTTTAAGTGATAACCTAAATGGTGTATAGTATATGGATAAAGGAGGAAAACCTTATCCTGGTGACGCTACGAGTGTGGCCCGTTTTGTAGGTGTTACAAGTGTTGTAAAATGCTACAAATAGTCTGTTCCTGACCATTCATGTATTAGACATGCGAGCGAGGATGCTCTATATAAAGGAGTTTGTATAAGACCAGACCACGAAATGTTTGGTCTCGTTATATAACCCCGTTCATGACAGAAACTTTCATTTCACTAAGATGACCAGCATGACCTTAATCCTGAGTGAGTTGGGAACTCCTGCCTATGAGGGCGGTCCTTTGATTTGCATGGGTGTGAATGGCCAGATGGCCGACTCAAACCTACCACTTTAGGATTCGTCTGATTGGGGAGCTGGGAACTCAGCTACACAAGACGAAATTCACTCTTTCTCCAATGTCGAAGTAAGTAGATATAATTAATATAATGTATTTGATACATTATTTTATAAAGTTTATTCGAGAGGATATAAATATTTGAATATGATTCAAATATTCATTATGTGAATTAGATTCATATAATTAATTTTAATATAAATGGGATTTATATTAAATGTCATGTATTTGTTGGGGTTGATGCCTTAAATCTCGTAGAATCCTGTAGTTTGTAAACATCTGTATGAACAAACAGTTTTGTGATTTATAATATGAGATGTTTTATTCACTTCAGTCTATGAAATATGAGATATTTTAGTTGCATTAACCACAAACCAATAAACTAAGATCACTGGTTATCATTGTAACTTAAGCATGTTTGTTCCAAGTAGTTTGTAACACTATTGGATGCGGCCTGCTCTGTAGTTGTTCCAAGGATTTGCAAAGTGCTACAAACGAAGTGATCCTAATTTGTTCATGTTGGACATGAGGAGTGGGGGTGTCCTTGTGCAAAAGAGTTTGTACAAGATCAGACCACGAAATGAGTCGCTCTTACTTTATAACGTTGTTTACTGTTTAAGACTGACTCTTTCAAAGCGATGACCTAGGTAACTTGACCTTAATCCTGAGCTAACTATGAACTCCTATTTATTCAGGATTGCCCTTAGATTTGCATAGGTGAGGGTTGGCTCAACAGTGTCGGCTCAATAAGACTCTCATTTCAGAGGTAAGACTGGATAGATAGCTGGAGACATAGGGTGCAAGAGGGAATTCACTCCTACCCGCTTTAGGGATAGTAGAGAGGTTGTTCCCTTAAGTGCTGCTTCTAGGTCTTGGACAAAGGGCCCCGTCCTCACATTGGCTCGAGAGGGACTCGGTTTTGTTGATTGGATCTCAAAACAATTTTTCATTAGGGGATCAGTGGGGACTTAAGAAACAAGAGATAATTTGGGGGGTAAAACAGAGATTTGATCCAACTGTTATTATGAAGGGTTGACTTACTAATCATGGTTATATCGATTGGACATAATATATCTACAGTGAGGGGAGTTCAACTATGGACTTTAGTGGAGTGACCCATTTGTTAACGAATGGGGGTTAGATCGGTCTAATGAGTTTAGTCGATTAATCTCGGATCATTGGAGCCCATGATCTATAGGTCCATGAGGTCCACCTACTAGCTCGAAAATGGATTAGCTCTAGAGTAGCGTGATAAGTTAATTTGAAATGTTCAAATTAGAATCAAACGAAATTGGAGAAAATATATTTAAATATGATTTAAATATTGAAGATAAATTTGTATAAAAATTAATTTAATATTAGATATTAAATTTATTAGAATTGTTTAAATTGTTTAAATAATTATTTATTAATTTTATTAGAAAATTAATTTATGAAATTAATTTTAAAATTAATAAATTTTGATTTTATAAATAAAATATGATTTTAAAATCAAAATAGCTTTTGGAAATAGAATATTACACAAAATTGAAAATTGAGTTTTTAAAGTTCATCTTCAACTAGCTCACAATGAAACCCACCTCTTCCTTCATTAAACTTCAAGCATAAGCTGCATCTTATGCAGCAACTCTTTGTATGATAGTCTGCAATATATTGAAGAGGTTGGAGTGGTGGGAATGTGATACAACCGAATGAATTTTTCTGAAAAATTCGGATGAAGAAGATGTTATTCATTTTGGGTTGTTGCAGTGAGCTATCTCCATATTCCCTTTGATTCTAGTTTATTTTGAGTCCCACAACTCAATCTAGAACACCAAGAGAATAGTAGAGAAGATCTTGTGATGGTTTGCACAAGGATTTGGAGGATTTTATAGCTGGAAATCAAGATTTCAACAGTTCGGCCAAGGTATGTTCTTGAGACCCATTAAACTCTGCTTTAGCATGTTTCTTTTTAGCCAAAATAAATGAAATAAAGTGCTTATGGATCCTATTCTCTTCTACTGCATATTGCTATCGATCCAACAATTGATATCAGAGCATCAAATAAGCATTCAATTCGGATTAATTTTGGTTTGATAGGTGTTTTATATGAAAATATGAAACTACTGTATTGATTTGGTTTTCTGGGTTTTATCTTTTAATTTCTTTTGTTTGATGAGCTTTTATGTCTTCCCAAGAGTCTGTAATTTATTTGGAGTCATTAGAGTTGAAATTAAGTTGTAATTCGAAGAAACAAGCGAAGAGGTTGAGTTGCAGATTCCAGACGATCAACCTCTGTTCATATTGTCGTTGAGCTTCAGTAGTTAAGCGATCGTTTAGCTTCATTCGTTAGAAAATGTGAAGAAAAAGCTAAAGATCGTGTAGCTTCAGCCATTGATCGTTTAGGTGTTGTGCACTCGAATACCGTCTACCTCGAGAGCTAAGCGATGCATTGTATTGCTATACGATAGCACTACACAATCGTGTAGCTTCGAGCGTGAGCTAAGCGATGAGGCGAAGAGCTATGCGATAGCACTAAGTGATCGCTTAAACGATAATTCACCTTTGATCGGGAGATAAGCGATGCGTTGAGTTGCTATACGATAGCACTAAGCGGTCGTTTACCTCTATGCAGTATCTAAACAATGCGTTGAAATGTTAAGCGATAGCCTTAAGCGATCGTTTACTTATGCGCGGCAGCTAAGTGATCCGTTGAAATGCTAAGTGATAGCATTAAGTGATCGTTTACCTAAGAGCGACAACTGGGCGATGCGTCGAGAGTTATGCGATAGCCCTAGGCGATCGCTTACCTCGAGCACGTGCTAAACAATCGTATAGCAAATTGTCCGTGTTAAACGATGGAGCTATGCAATAGTGTTTGACACTAAGCAATCATGTAGTGTTCTTCGGCACTAAACGATTATACTATACGATAGAAGGAAAACTCTAACAATCGTGTAGCTTTACTAAGTGATATACGTTGGTTGCTAAACGATCAAGCAAACGCATGATCATTGTTGTCGATGCTAAATGATCAGACTTAACGAAATGTTGGGCGAGAGCAAGAGAAGTCGGTTTGGCCGGTTCTCTTGAGGTCTGGTCTGGTTCAGCCTCAAATGGGTTTTGGCTGGTTCGATTCAGACTATGTTGGTCCAGTTTAGATGGTTCGAGTCCGGTTCAAGCGGTTTCGGAGCTGTTCGAGCGGTGTTAAAGCTGTTTTTGTAATAGTTAGGCTTTTGTTTGCTTGTTTTTACCAAAACTAAAACCATATCAGTTCGTGTTTAATTATTTATGCATTAGATGTACGTTATAATTAAATAAATCTTGTATGTACATATAGTATGCCATTTAGATTTAAAATCCCACCGTAGGAAACATGCAACATGCATTGAAAGTATGTTACAATTTGTTGTAATATATAGTATGCATGTTAGGGTTTCTTGTATTTAATATAAGTGTTATATTAGATATTGAATACAAGTATGTTGTGGATGTTTAGCATGTCTAAAGTTTTATAAGTTGTTATAAAATTGGATTAGACATTTAAAATCCATAACGAAGAACAAATGCATGCTCACGTAGGCTAACAACTTGTTTTAATAGTTAAAATAGGTCATTAAACTTATAAAACTAAGGTTACAAACTCAACTGGTATATAATCCTGTCGAAGGCTGGGGGTATTTAAGTTGATGGTCTACAAAACACCTCCTACCTGGGGATTATGGCCGAATAATTGAGCGTTGGTAACCAATTTTATGAGTATTTGTGAGCAATGTGAGGTAATAAAAGGGTTTATCACCTAGACATCGTAGGTTTAAGTCCAATTTTGAATAAAACGCATAGACTTAGGGTTGTTTTTATTTAGCTGGAAAAGAACCTAAGTATAAGTTTATCCAAAAATTAGAACACTTCAATGGTAGTGAATAACCTCTATATGATAGAGTTATTAGAAAACTTCAGCGATAGATTAATAACCTATATGGTATGTTATTCTTAGCTCTCGCATCCCTAAAAGTTCACAATCTGGATTTAAGCAATACCTCATGTCACCCTGGTAGTGACCTCCCTACGGAGAGTATTTTTTAGCTTAAATTTAGACTCTGGTGAATAAGAGGAAGTTGTTCGAACAGAAATCAAGTCAAGTGTATGATTTCAACTGCCACGTCTCCATATAGTTCACACCGTGAGATTCATATGACACTTCCTGTCACCTTGAAAGTGACCTCCCTATGGAGAGTGGATGTATGAGTCAATATCAAGGTTAATGGTTGAAGTAGTTCATAGTAAGTGGATGAAGGAAATGTGTCAACATATCCTATGGTCTCCTCCATTAGTCTGAACCATGAGATTTCTATGTTGCGCTTGTTGGTTAGCTTTAAGCGGCCCTTTGCTAGTCTTTAATGATGGCTATCCCTACGTAGGGTTGTAACATAGGATTCGAAATAACCCAGACTTCAATAAAATGAATAGGGTTTTATAGTTCCGTCTTGGGTATTGTCTTCTATTCGGAGGCATACTCATATCGTTCTATAAAATCCGAAAATGGCAAGTCTACACTTACAGAATTATTAAGTGTTAATAATGTCTGATCGAAAGCAATACCTAAATGACTATTGGAATATGAGTTATTCTGGAGATAGTATTTAGACAAGAATGTCTTGTTGTAGTATCATTGCAAAAGAATAATCTTGGGTACATTTTTAAAATTGCTAAAACATGATTGGATATATAAATTCAGAATGACAAGTTCAATAATACAAGTGTTGGCATCGGATAAACTTATCAAGAATAATGATGTGAATTTGAAATCAAATTTGAACACGATACTTGTGATAGACGATTTGCAGTTCGTCTTAACTGAGGATAGTCCTCCCATTCCTAGCTCTAATACAAACCGAAATGTTCGAGATATGTATGACACATGGGTCAGGGCTAATGATTAAGCTCGTGCTTATATCCTTGCCAGCTTATCTAATGTATTGACAAAGAAATATGAGGATATGAGTACTACCAAAGAGATTATAGAATCTCTGCAAGGGATGGTTGGATAACTGTCTTCCACCCTGAGGTATGATACCATCAAATACATTTACAACAGTCACATGAAAGTTGGGACCAATGTTCGTGAACATGTCCTGGACATGATGATCCACTTTAATGTGGCAGAAGTAAACAATGTCGTCATGGATGAGAGAAGTCAAGTTGGTTTTATTCTAGAATCTCTTCCGAAGAGTTTTCTGAAATTCTGAATGCATTAATGAATAAAATTGAATACAACTGGACTACTCTGCTGAATGAGCTACAGGCTTACCAGACAATGTTGAGAACAAAGAATTTGGTGTCAGAAGTAAATGTTACTAACTTTCGAGAAGAGGGGAATGTCCTCCAAGCCTGATGTTGCCTCCTCTTCAAAGAGTAAAAGTATTCTTGTGAAGAAAGGCAAAGGGAAAGGGAAGAAGATACCTAATGGAAAGAAAAGAAAAGATATCGTTGCAAAGGAAAATGTTTCCACTGCAATGAAGAAGGGCACTGGAGGAGACATTGCCCTCAGTATCTTGCCGAAAAGAGAGCCGAGAAAGGTAGCCATACTAACTTGTCCCTGAGACTCTCAGCAAATCCAGTGGGAGAAGTTGCTACTTGTTTTTAACTGTTAAATCTTGTAAAGAACAAATTGTATATATTTTTATAATAAATGAAGTGTTCATTTTCAAAAATTATGTTTGTTCAAGCAACCTCTGCTAAGAATCAAATTGTCAAAAGCCATTTGCAAATATTCAAATATTTAATGGCTAGATCAAAGTATAGATAGTTTAAAGATTTCTAGATCTGACTGTTAACAAAGAGTTGTTGAGACAGGTCAGATGCATCTTGCTCAAAGAGTTGAGAGTACCTCAATGTAGTGGGAGGAAAGTGTGCTTCCTGGAAATTAATTGAGAATAAGATGCATCCCCATATAGTTTTATTTAAAAGCCTATTGTATACTAACAATGTTTACAATGATTCTCTCGGCTAAAGTGTTTGAGAATTACCTAGTCGGACTCGAATACTAGATAACCAAGGGCAAATGGGAGAAATATAGGGTATAGAGATACCGAATGATAAAAGTGTTGGGATTGGTGTCCTAATTCTCCCAGAGTCTCGTTGTTTGTAAAGATACACATTTTTTAATAAATAAAATAATTGTTATTTAATTCCAGCATTTACTCATATCCAATAAACAAAGCTTCATGGTTATTTTATGTGAACTTAAGCATGTATATGTGATATACAAGTGGATCATACCTTAAGTGATAACCTAAATAGGTCGTAGTATAAGGATTAAGGTGGGATACCTGATCCTGGCGACACTACGGATACGACCCACTTTGTAGAGGTTTGCAAGTGTTGTAAACTACTATAGATGGTAGATTTTGACCATTCATGTGGAGACATGCGAGTAGGGGTGTCCTATACAAAAAGTTTGTATAAGACCCGAACCACGAGATGATTAGACTCTGTATATAACGGCGTTGATACTAAAGACTTGCATCTACCCTAAACGACCATAGGTGACACGACTTCAATCCTGAGTGTTTTGGGAACTCCTGTCTTTGAGGGCGGTTCTTTGATTAGTATGGGTGAGAATGGCCAGATTGTCAACTCAAAATGTCTACCTTTTTGGGGACTTGTCTAATTTGAAAGCTGGGAACACAATCCACAAGATGGAATTCACTCTTTTCCTGACACAGGGATAAGTAGAGAGATTGCTCCCTTAAAGGCTGATTCTGGGGCTTGAACATAGTGGCCACAGCTTCTCTTTGGAAGAGATGACTCAATAATAGTAGGACTATGACTTATGTTCATTAGAGTGCAGCTGTTGGTCTTTAGTGGAGTGCCTGGCAGTTAACGGATGGTTGATCCCATGACTAAAGAGTTTAGTCAGTAATTCACGTACCGTTGAAGCTTCGAGCTACAAGTCCATAAGGTCCCCTTGGTAGCTCAATGGATTCAGTTGAGGAACAATTCTTGGTGTTGATTTGAAATGTTCAAATTGACAAGAGGTAATTTGATTATATATGATATGATCGGTATGATGTATGAGATACATCTAGCGGAGGATTAATGTAAATGAAATTTACATTAAGTTACATGGAATAGAAAAAGAACTATGGTTTATATGTTTCATGAGATGAAATATTAAAATTATATGTTATAAATATAGTATGATAAGTTGGTTATCATTTATATTTATAATAATATTAATTATTGGATAATTAAATCTTTTTCTCTAACAACCAATTGAGTGGGAGGTTATTGGTGGTTCATGGTAACCGTGAGATAAAAAGAAAATTATTTTCCTAATTTTAGAAGGTTTTTTGTCAAAATTTATTTTGGAGATTTTTCTCAATCGGAATCTCACGGAAAGGAAGTTGTCAAGTAAATAAGATTTACTAAGCGACAACTTGTTTTAGTAAACGATCGTGTAGTGTTTTGTAAGCGCTAGACACGCAGCTAAATGATGAGTTAAATGATCGCTTAGCTTTTGCTAAATGATTGGGCATCGACCTATACGATAGGTTTCAGCCATCTCCCACTTGCCCAATCGTGTACACAATTGTTGTTTCCTCCTTATTCTGCCTCAACCAAGTCCAAACAGACCCACCCTCTGGATCCTCACACCGAGAATACCAAGGTTGCCTTCTTTATGGTGTCATACTCAATTCAACACCGTCAAGGTTCTGTGGAGGCCGTTCATGCTGTTGAGGTGTTCGTGATCAAGGCAATCGCTGAGGACGAGTGCGCAGTGTTCGTGCTGTGGAGCGGTCGGGTTGTTCGAGCATTCGAGGTTACTGTGTCAAGCGTTCGTGAGCAAAGAGCGTGGAGACGAGTCGACATATGTTCGTAGCATTTCTCCTTGTTCATTTGTACTTTCATGGTGTAATTTATGTATTGATTGCATAATCGTTTTTTTTCTGTGTACGACTATAATTTATAATGTTCATATATGATTGTAATTTGGAATGATCTATTCCGCTGCTCATGAAAATCCTCGTGATCGATTTCCTTCAATTGGTATCAGAACCAGGTTGTTCTGATATTTCAAATTACAACTCTGTTTTGAACTTCATTTGATAGTTGCGGTGGGTTTCTGCATTTGTATTTAATCATTAAGTGCATTTGTGGATGAGTTGATGAATGTTTCGGGTTTAATTGCCTTTTGTTAAAGCTTTCTGTAATTACAAAATGTTAATTTGTAAAGGCCCCTGTGTTTTTTGGTGTAATTAACCTTGCAATCGAGTCTGTAATTCATAGAGTTTGAGTTCGTCGAATCGCTCGTAATGAAGTTTCAAAGCATGGAGATGCGGTTCTCAACGAAGAAGAAGACCAATCGTTGCTCGTATCATGTAGCCTAAGGTAAACGATCGTTTAGTTTTTTCTAAATGATCATGTTGTATTTACTAAATGATCGTTTAGCTAATGCTAAGCGAATGGGTAAATCATTTACTCTATCGCATAGCGTTATTTACCCGATCGCGTAGGCACTGGAGGTAGACGATCATAGTGGGAGCATATGATATTCATCGTTTAGTAAAAGGCGGCAACTACACGATCATGTAGTTAGCAAGCCTCATTGCTTAGTTACTACCTACACGATCGCGCGTATACGATACGGAGACGCTAGCTAAACGATCGCTTCGGTGATGGTGCTTCACGGCATCATAATCGTTTAGACGATCGCGAAAGGTGAGCGTTGTGCGGAGCGCACTAAGCGATCATGTAGCTCTGGGAGCGTTGGTAAGCGATAGAGCAAAGCATTTGTTTTATCATGTAGATGATCGCAGGGAGTTTTATACACGATGGTTGGAGACGCAATGCTTTTCCCAAGCGGTTCAAGACCCGGTTCACCTGTTTGAGTTGATTAATCTTGGATCGTTGCAGCCCATAATCTGTAGGTCTATAAGGTCCCCCTACTAGCTCAAAAATGGATTAACTCTAGAGTAACATGATAAGTTAATTTGAAACGTTTAAATTAGAATCAAACGGAATTGGAGAAAATATATTTAAATATGATTTAAATATATGAAGATGAATTTGTGTAAAAATTAATTTAATATTGGATATTAAATTAATTAGAATTGTTTAAATAATTATTTATTAATTTTATTAGAAAATTAATTTATGAAATTAATTTTTAAAATTAATAAATTTTGATTTAGAAATAAAATATGATTCTAAAATCAAGATAGATTTTGAAAATAGAATATTACACAAAATTGAAAATTGAGTTTTTCAAGTTCATCTTCAACTAGCTCACAATGAAACCCACCTCTTCTTTCATTAAACTCCAAGCATGAGTTGCATCTCATGTAGCACATCTCTTTGCATGATAGTCTGCAATATATTGAAGAGATTGGAGTAGAGTGAATGTGATGCAACCGAATGAATTTTTCTAAAAAAATCGGATGAAGAAGATGTTCTTCATTTTGGGTTGTTACAGTGAGCTATCTCCATATTCCTTTTGATTCCAGCTTATTTTGAGTCTCACAATGCACCAAGAGAATAGTAAAGAAGATCTTATGGTGGTCTACTCAAGGATTTGGAGAATTTTGCAGCTGGAAATCAAGATTGCAATGGTTCAGCCAAGGTATGCTCTTGAAACCCATTAAACTCTGTTTTAGCATGTTTTTTCTGCCAAAATTAATGAATTAGAGTTTTTATGGATCCTGTTCTCTTCTACTACGTTCTGCTACTGATCAAACATACCCATAGTGGGACTATGACATATTGTTCATTAGAGGAATCAGTGGTACTTAAGGAGTTAGATGTAATTACAGGGGCAAAACAGTAAATTGGCCCAGTTGTACTTACGAACGTTTTTTGTAAAGGGTCATCATACTATTGATTGGTTATATCTGATGGACATAGAAATATATCTATAGTGTGAAGAAGGCAGTTACCGGTCTTTAGTAGAGTGCCCAACGGTTAACGGATGGTGGATTTCATGATTAAAGAGTTTAGTCAGTTATTCACGTATCGTTGGAGCTTCAAGCTATAGGTTCATAAGGTCCCCTTGGTAGCTCAATGATTCATGTTGAGAATCAGTTTTTGGTTTAGTTTGAAGTGTTTAAATTAACAAGAGGGAATTTGATTATATATGATATAATTAAATTGATTCAATTATATGTGATATAATTTATTGTATTTATTAGATACATTAATCGGAGGAATTAATATAAATATGATTTATATTAAATGAAATAAAGGAGAAAAAGAACTATGGTTTATATATTACATATGATGTAATATTAAAACTATAGGTTATAAATATAATATGATAAATTAGTTATTATATTTATTTATAAAAAAATTAATTATAAAATAATTGGTTATCTTTTTCTCCAATAACGGACTTAGTGGGAAGTTTTAATCAGTTTTTGATAACTGGTGAATAAAAATGAAAATCGTTTTCATTTTTTCATAATCCAACGCGCAAAAAGAAAAAGTTACACATAGCTTTGAGAGAGTACACGATCAATCGAGTAATTTGTACGTTAGTCACTCACTACTAAACGATCGAGTACCCAAGTCTATATGATAGACTTCCTCATTCTTCCACTTACTCGATCGTCTACTCGATTATTAAGATCCTCCTTCCCTCTACCAAATCCATACAGAGCCCACACCTCCTGGATTCTCACACCGAGAATACCAAGGTAGCCTCGTGGTAGTGTCGAGTTTGAATTCTAGGGTTAAGTATCGAGTTTAACTCGATTTTGATCGAGGATCTTATAGTTTGTGATGTTCACTGTTTTGCTTTCATTGTGTTCATGCTGTTGAACGATTTGTTGATTTCGATCGAGGAAACATAGTTCTTGAAGCATGCTTTAATTTAGACTTGATGCATAATTGTTTTGTGTTAGATTATAAATGTTGATGTTCTTTCATGATGCATTTGGAACGATCTGCTTCCACTCATTAGTTCTCTATGTTTAGAGTTCCTTTAATTGGTATCAGAGTCAGGTTCTTCTGATACTCCAAATTCCATTGATGTATTGAATCACATTTGCAGTCTTGGTGGGTTTTATGTTTCTACAATGTGTTTAAGTGTTAGATGTAGTTGTGCATGTGAATTGATGGATGTTACGGGATGATTGTCTCTAGTTTTAAAGCTTTCTTTACATTTCAAAGTTAATTTGTAAGGGTACCTGCATTTTTTGGGCATAATTAATTTGCTATCAAGTCTGTATTCAAAGTGTTTTGGTCTGTAAGAGTCGTTCGTGATGAAGCTTCAACATATGAGATGTTGTTCACTTCGAAGAAGGAGACCAAGGGTTGGTCGCATCATGTAGCCCAGGCTAAACGATCGTTTAGATTTGGCTACACAATCGTGTAGAAAAGTTCTACTCGATCGTGTAATATTTACCAAACGATTCATGGTTAATGCTACGCGATCGAGTAAAGAGTTTACTTGATCGTGTTGCATTGGCTACTCGATCGCATAAACGCTGAGGAAAATAATCGTCGAGTATATGATACTCGATACATGGTAGGCGCACGCACTAAACGATCGAGTAGGCCAACATGCCCATCGCATATTCACTGGCTACTCGATCACTCGGTATAGATATTCGACGCTTGCTCCTTGATCGTTTAGACGATCATGCTTCATCGCATAGTTATCGTCTACTCGATCGTTTAGGAACGCGTTACATGATGTGCGTTGCACAATCGCATGGCCTTCATGCTTCATCCCATAGTCAAAGGCACTCGATCCCTGCTACACAATCGTTTATACTCGTTCAGCGTTACTCGATGAACACAAACATCTGCTACATGATCAAGGAACGAGGCTTTGCCCGAGCGGTTCAAGACCCAGTTCGCCTATTTGAACCAGTTGACTCGGTAGGTTTTGTAATAGATAGTTTTATTTCCCCTTTTTTAGGCTAATTATCCTGGTTCATTAATTTTTTATGAATGTACATGTGATGTATGTTTAATTATATGTCATAAAGTATGCAATATAGTTTTAAAACCTACCATAGGTTATGTATTTATTCATGCATCATCTTTATATTATAAGAGTTATAATATAATGGTTTGCATGATTAAATTACTTTAAAGGATGCTCATGCATCATATAATATAAGAGTTATAATATATGCATGCATCATCTTTATATTATAAGTGTTACAGTATAAGTGTGAATGAAAGCATGTATGCTTGGTTCATTACAAGTTATATAAGAGTTATATATAGTAATGAATGAACATTGCATGAAGCATGTCACTTAGATTAATTTATAAAAGTTATAAATACCTAGTCTAGCTTGACAATGTAGATGTTTTTAGTTGTTTTATTTTTTATAAGAGTTATAATTAATGAAATTATAACTAAAAACAATAAGAAAGACATGTATGCACACTTAGGCTTTAATCATATTTTAAAAGAGTTTTAAAATTAGATTGAGATAGACCCAAGATCACGGTTCTAATGAGATTAGAAATCTAAGTTTAATCTTTTAATTCGATTTAATAGGATAAAATTAACTAATAAAAATTAAAAATGTACCAAATCTATCTATAAGAGACCTTTTGTCTAAGGTGGGTTCTGTCTAGGCTGGGGTATTTAAGCTGACGGAAACGGAACACCCCTACTTGGGAACCTACCTAGAAAGGTGAATTAGATAGATTTGTTGCATGCATGCAAATTTTATGACATTTTGTTAAAGTGTTTAGTATGACTTGAATCAAACTTGTTTAATTATCAAAAGCAAAAGTTGTTTTCTAGAAAATTAAATAGATAAAATCAGTAGTCGGGTTGTCTAAGTTAATGAATCCTTAGGTAAAACATTCAGTGGGAGGTACTTGGGGTATATGATACTTCATTTAAACCTCTACATGTTTCTCCCTAAAAGTTCACATCGTGAGATCTATCATCGACCTCATGGCACCATTGGAGTGTCCTCCCTAAAGGATGGTATTTGGGTAGGTCAATAACAAGGTGATGGAGAGAATGTTCATAGTAAGTGGGAGTGGGACATGTGATAACATATCCCACGGTCTCTCTCATTAGGTTGGATAACATTTTTGTGCATCCTCTCGAGGCACCCTGGGAGTGTTCCCCTAAAGGATGGTTGTATTTGCACACCTCTTTATCTAATCTCCTAAAAAGGATAAGGTTGCTTTAGTCTCTTTTCCTAATCTACTTTTTCCCAACGGTGGGTGCATTAGGGCGGGACTCTAAGGGCCTAAAATGAGGGGCTACACTTACGCGGAATTGTTAAGGTTGTTAACAAATTCTGGACCGAACAATGGTGACTGTTAAAGTCAGTTACAATAGTTGTTTATGTCTAATGGTTGAGAATGTTCCATCCCAGTGAAGGGACACTTGATCACCCCAACAGTGACTTTTGTCCTTCCTTGCTGGGGCATCATTGCAAAATAGATGTCATTTCACTTATGGTACAATAGAACTATTTTGCTAAAACCTAAAATTGGTGTTAAAAGTGGTAATGCAAATAGACTTATTAAGTTTGTTCTTGTTTTCAGAAACTTTTAATTCATGGCAACTGCTACTTTAGCTCTTTAGCCGCCAACAAACTGACTAACGATAACTATGCTAGTTGGAAGAAAACGATAAACACAATACTTATCATTGATGACCTTCGGTTCGTCCTTATGGAGAAGTTTCCTCCTATTCCAACTCATACGTTACTTGAAATGTTCAAGAGGCCTATGAGAAATGGACATGAGCGAACGAGAAGGCCCGAGCTTACATCTTGACCAGCCTGAATGGTTCAAATCAATTGCATATTAATTAGATTACTATACTATGATTAATTATAGATGTGATCTATAATTAAGAGAGAGAAATATTTGAATAATATTCAAATATTAAAGAGATGTATACATATAAATATGTGATAATTATATGTTAATTAATTCTATATTAAATATATTTAATATAATCATTTAATTGATTAATTAATGGTTAATTAATTAATTAATTTTTTAGAAGTAGAGATAAATAAACATGTGATGTTTATTTAATAATTAATTAATTATATATATTAAATTAGATTTAATATATAGGGTTATCGGACTAATTAATTAAATAAAAGTTATTTAATTAAATTAGAACTAGAATAGGAAAAGGAAAGTACTAGGAGAAGGGGATCACCCTCCTCTCTATAAATAGGTCTTTGTGGCCCATGTTTGTGACATAATTGAATTGAGAATTTTGAATCCTAGTCTCCTACTACTTCTCTCAAAATATCTCTTCTTTTCTCTTCTACTTCTTCTTTCTCTTCCAAGTCTTGGAGACTACACATCCAATTATTGAGACCCTAGAGAATAACAAGGTTTCACATACAGCGATGTCCCTTGATCATTAAAGAGACGTTCCGGAGAAACCGTGGAGGGAATCGTGAAGAATTTGGGAATCTACAAAGGTAAGGTTTACCTATTCCCCCTTTTCTTCTCTTAAATGCATGCTAATATTGATTGTTTATCCATTATGTTATAATTTTTCTATCGTAATTTGTTTATATAAAATTGAAAATAAAATTGCAAGGCAATCACACGCTTCCACTTGGGATTTGATCCCTTTAGGTCTTCCCTCCTACTTCTTGCTTGCAGACGACAGAGAACTTTAACTACTGGTTTCTTATGAAAATTTGAACTGTCTAAGCTCAAATTGTCTCTCCCGATTCTACCGATGGCTTCCCCTTTTATAGGCAATCTCTCAACAACTTGGTGATTTGACTGCATTAATTTCCATATCCTCGCCTGCCACTACTGGATTGCTCAAACGCCATCAGTCAAGTGTCCATACTTGCAAGTGGTGATTTGACATGAAATGTATGAGCCAACTATATCCTTCATGCGCCGAACAATCTGGGATGCATATCTCTTGCGTTGGCCTTCACTACAGCACTTAGTAAATTTCTCTGATTCCTACATTGAAACGCGTTAGTGAAGCAGCTTTTTACTAGAAATGATACTTTTATATGAGTTTACTACATATATAGAATTTCATGTGTTTTCCTTTATATTGAGTGTGTTTACATCACTAACGATCCTAATTACTCTAACTTTGAGGGAACAATAATTTGTATTTCTACAAAGTATCATTAATCTTCAACAGTTATCTTTCCTTTCGGTAGCCTGTTGAAGTGTACCTCTGGGATCCGAAAATCAGAGGGTTACACTTACGAGATGAATTAAGCTAGTTAATGAATCCTCGACCGAAATAACGATAGCTAAAAACTATAGGAATAAAGTTATTATGGTATTAGTGATTGGCAGAGATTGTCTCAATTTAGGGGACGATTAGTTGATCACCCTTCGGTGACTGTTGCTCTAAACATCTGAAGTATCGTTGCAAAAACTAAAATCAATAGTCTAATTAAGGTTCTATGATTACATGCGTTTTTGCTGAATTAATTGGATAATTATGTAATGAGTTAAGACAAATATAATTGATACAGTTAATTGGTTGTTATTTGTTTCAGCATGTCTTCCACAATCATTTCCTTACTTTCATTCAATTTTTTTATCAACACCTAATGGCTTCAATTGAATTTGGTTTTCACCTTATCCCTCTATTTTTAAACTCTTCATCTTTTCCAAAATTAGAATAACAAGTACATATTATTTTAAATTCTCCATAATTCATTAAGCCTCCATTGTTGCTCTCTCCAAACTTCAATTTTCTTCTTCTTCATTTTATACTTAAGAGAGAATTATGTATGGTGAGGATTGATTTATTGTGAGCACAAAATTTGTAAATTCACTTCAACCTGGATAATTGATTCGGGTGTCACTAATCATGTTTGTTCTTCTTTTCAAGGGATTAGATCATGGCGACAGCTGGAGGCTGGTGAGATGATGATGCAAGTAGACACTGGGCAAGTCATCTCAGTTGTGGCAGTGGGAGGACTCCAGTTAGCTTTACAGAATAGGTTTCTTATTTTAAATGATGTATATATTGTTCCTGAACTAAAAAGGAACCTTATTTCTGTAAAGTGTTTATTGCAATGTAAATATATTGTCTCTTTTGATATGAATAAAACGTTTATTCATAAAGATGGTATTTTTATTTGCACAACAAATCTGGAATCGAATTTATATATACTAAGACCATTAGCCATAATTCCCTACATAATACTGAATTGCTCAGAACTTTCGTAACTCAATCAAAACGTCGACGAATTTCTCCAAAAGAAAATGCCCAACTTTGGCATCTATGTTTAGGCACATCAATCTCAATAGGATTGAGAGATTGGTGAAGAATGGACTTCTAAGTAAGTTAGAAGAAAATTCTTTACCAGTATGCGAATCTTGCCTTGAGGGTAAGATGACTAAACGATCTTTTACTGGAAAAGGTTATAGAGTCAAGGAGCTTCTTGAGTTAGTACATTCTAACCTTTGTGGTCCTATGAATGTGCGAGCTCGAGGTGGCTATAAGTATTTTATCAGTTTTACTGATGATTACTCCAACTACGGGTATGTTATCTTATGCAACGGAAGTCTAATCCTTTGAAAAGTTCAAAGAGTTCAAGGCTGAAGTTGAAAACGCATTAGATAGACGGATTAAAACACTTCGATTGGATCGAAGTGGAGAGTTTTTGGACTCGACATTCTAGGACTATTTGATAGAACATAGAATCATTTCCCAACTCTCAGCGCCGGGTACACCTCAGCAGAATGGTGTAGCAGAGAGGAGAAATAGGATCTTGTTAGACATGGTTCTCTCGATGATGAGTTACGCTTCCTTACCGGACTCGTTTTGGGGGTTTCGTAGTGGAGACTGCGGTGCACATACTCAATTGTGTTCCCTCCAAGAGTGTTGCCAGAACACCTCTGGAGTTGTGGAACAGGCGTAAAGCTAGTTTATGTCACTTCCGCATTTGGGGTTACCCTGCACATATGCTTGAGGCTAATCCCAAGAAGTGTGTCTTTAATTTTTCCAAATATTTTATAAGGATTACTCTTGATCCATAAAAAGAATGGTTGTAACATTTGATCCTAATCCATGGAAAGGATT
This sequence comes from Benincasa hispida, assembly GCF_027475165.1. NCBI lineage: Eukaryota > Viridiplantae > Streptophyta > Magnoliopsida > Cucurbitales > Cucurbitaceae > Benincasa > Benincasa hispida. Next base: position 32,298,262 of record NC_143484.1, on the reverse strand, counting down.
GAGTTTGCTCTTGGACTCACAAAAAGAGCGGTGTAGCGGTTGGGCTCAATCCATGGAAAGAGTCGATGAGATCTTTATTCAAAATCCCAAGAGGCACTCAGAAAAGTGGATGTAGATCTCTATCCCTATACTACTATAATTTTGTCATTAATGTGTCATTGTAGGTTATTACATGAAATTAATTGTAATATTTGTTCTTGAAGTTAATTGCTCATATTTGTTTACTTTGATTGATAGTTATTTAATCTGCATTTTTTTACCAATCTTATTATTGAAATTAAATTGGGTCCTTGAAATTATTAAAGTTAATTTATTAATCATTTTAATGTGAATATATATGTATAAAATTATTGTTTAAATTACTTATTAACAAAAGTGTATTAATTTGGTTAATTGGACTCACATTTAGGAAAAAGTTTTCATTAGTTTAATAAACCCTATTCACCCCCTCCCCCCTCCCCCCTCTAGAGTTGTCATATCGACCCTACACAAAGAAGCAATTAAGGCTGGAGCAATATTCCTAAGTTCACACCAACACACAATTAGCAAGTAGTCGGTCCTCAAGAGACCAAACTTACGGGTGGGAACTAATGTTGAGGAGTGGATTTTTCCTAACAGAATAAAGTTAAAAATCAAGATAATATGAGATTTGATCCTAGCTAGGGATTAGGATACTCATATCATAACCATAGTATGATTAAGATAAAATCCTAGATCAAATCCCTAATAAATAGATCATCATGGCTCTATATGGGGTAACTTGGACTTTTGACTTATTCTCTATTATCTAGTTATGGTATCAGAGCTATTTTTCTTTATTTTGTAGGTCCCTTCTTCCATGAATTATAAAGGGCTAGTTGCATAAATAGAATTCAAGCCCAAAATAATAGAATATGTAGTATAGGGATAAAATAATTTCATATATAGATCAAAAAATGATAAAAAAAAACTAAAAAAACTCATGCCTAGCCACAATTTTATTCACTTCTTCCCGGTTTTCTCAAATAAAAATTATCACTGATAGTAGCTATCAGTGATACCACTGATAACTGCTATCAGCTGCTATTGCTGATAGCTTCTATCAATTGCTATCGATGATAGTTGCTATCAGCGATAGCTTTCAATTTGAGAAAAATTAATACAATCTTGAAATATTAGTTTTTAATTTACTATCAATTATTAGTAGAATATTACTACTTAAGGCTATCAGTGGCTATCAATGATAGATTTATAAATAGTGATCAACTTTGAAAGAAGACCAACAATTTTGATTACCATAGTAGTTATCACTAAAAATCTTTTATCATGGCTATCATTGATAACAGCTATCAGTGATTATCACTAATAGACTTTCATCAATTAGAATCAACCTTGAAATATTAACACTTAAGGCTATCAATGATAGACTTTTATAACTGGTTATCACCTTTGAAAGAAACTTGATATATAGATATCACCTAAGTTTTATCATTAATATCACTCATATTGTGGTTATCAATGATAGTTTCTTTCACTGATAACATCACTAATAAGATGCTATCAGTGATAATTCTCTATCACCGATAACATGCTATCAGTAGTAGCTTCTATCACCGATAACGTGCTATTGGGTAGCTTTTATCATCGATAACATGCTATTAGTATTAGCTTCTATCACTAGTAACATGTTATCAGTAATAGCTTCTATCAATCATAACCATTAAACACCTTTTTTCCCCTTTCTTGTCCTTCCCAAACATTTATAAGTCCCTTTTCTTTTCGATGATAGCTTCTATCACTGATAAACATGCTATTAGTGATAACTTCTAGGCATTCCACTTACATTTTAGTTCGAGATTCAACTTTATTAATTAAATTGACTAAGTTGGCTATCAATGATAGATTTCTATAAGTGGCTATTAACTATGAAAATATAATCAATGCTAGAAAATATTAGTGGTTATCACTAATAGACTTTTATTTGCTATTTTTATTTATTATTTGTTATAATAATCAAACTTGATGATTGGCTTGTTGGTGTTAAATCACTTACGAATTGAGTACTTTCAAGTTCTGCGTACGGAACTTAGCTTCATAATTCTTGTGGAAAAAAAAGGAAGAAGAAAAAATTCAAATAAAGGAAATAAAAATTTTAAAAATATGAGAAGGAGAAGAAGCAAAAACTGATAAAATAAAAGAAAATTAAATAGAAAATAAGGAAGCAAAAACCGGACAAATGAAAGAAAAACTAAAATAAGAAAAAGAATGGGAAGAAGCAAAAAATTGGAGAAATAAAAGAAAATAAAATTAAAAAAAATAAGGGAAGAAGCAAAAATCGAAGAAAGGGAAGAAAATAAAAATAAAAAGGGATAAGCAAGAACCGAAGAAAAAAAAAAGGAATAAGCAAATACCGAAGAAAGAAAAGAAATTAAAAAAAAGAAAAAAAGAAGGAAAGGAAAGAAAATAAAAAATAAAATAAAGAAGCAAAAATTAGATAAAAGAAATAATAAAATTTAAAAAAAAAAAAAGAGAGAGAGAGGGAGAAGAAGCAAAAATTGAGAAATAAAATAAAATAAAAAATGAAAAAATGGAGGGAAGAAGTAAAAATTGAAGAAGAGAAAGAAAATAAAAAGACTAAAAAAATGTGTACAACAAAATAAAATAAGGGAGAGCGAAATTGGAATTTTAAAAAAAATCAAAAATTGATTAGTCAACTCATCCGTATTTATAAATATTTTAAAGATGTAACATATTTTTAAATTTTTTTTCTCTTATTCTACTATATAGTACAAATATTTAATTATAAATTCAATTGTAGGTGTCATGTAGGATAGGTGCATTACTCCTATCTCAAATTTTATAACAACACAATAGGCTAAAAAGAATCCTTCTGGAGATTATTCCGTCTTCCCAGCCTCCTCTTTAGAAAAAGGTTCACTATACTAATTAAGTTTTAAAAAATAACTTTTAGAAAATAATTAATTTTGAACTTAAAAATAAAAAAGAATGAAAGAACCATACCAATTAAGTTTTCACTATATATGTATCTTTTCCCTTAAAAAACATTAACTATTTTATCATCACCATTAATTAACTCATAGGCAAAATGTCAATGACTGTCTGGTGAGAGTATTAATAATAAAAAAAAAAATCGAGATTAAAGATATAAATTTAGAAATTTTTAACTGAATAGATTCAAAACATAATAACTAACCGTGTAACAATTAAAAACTTAACTAAGGATCAAAAATATCATTGTTAAAAGAAATTAAAAGGTATTTTTTTTGTAACATTTTGTACTTCCACCCAAAGTTAGATTAAATTCTCCCACATCCAAAAAAAATTCAATTAATTAATTAAAGAAATGAAATGAAAAATATATAATTATTACAATAAATGTTATGTTAATCTTCCTTATCAGTTATGAGTAACCATTTTAACCTAAATTATAACATACCCAAATTACAATTACAGTTCTTCATCCCAACATGTCTACTTTTTCCCTTCCGCCATGGAATTCCACGTCAACACCCGCCGTCTAAATTCCGCAACCGCCACTCTTCTTTCACTTTTTCCTGATCGGATTATCTATCCAGATCGGCCGACGCTGGCCGCGTCGCCGGAATGATTCATCGGGAATGAGTTCTGTGTGACTTTCGCCGCCGGAATGAGAGGGAGGTCTTTACGACGTCCGGTGATGATTCAACGGCTTTGGCAAGTCGCCGTCACGATCAAGATCAAGCTTCTTCTGTGTTGTTGCATTGGACTCGCCGTCATCCTCTTCACCGCCCGCGCCTCCGATCTCATGGGATGGACGTCTGACGACGGCGCTTCGGCGCTCCGATACTCTACGCCGCGGTTTGAATTCGAACCCCTTCTTTTTTCGTTCATGAATTTTGTGCTTTTCTTTGGTATGTGATCTTCACGTGAATTGGTTATGATTTCTGGATCTTTGCGTGTTTGTCTCTCATTGGATGAAAATCTAGAAATTATTTAGAATCCAATTTCGTAACCATTTTGTTGGTTGTTTTTTGTTTTTTAAAATTAAATCTATGAATACTATTTCTACCTCTAAATGATTTCTTTTGTTATCCACTTTTAATCCATGGTTTAAAAATTAAGCTAAATTTTGGGAACTAAAAAGAATTGTGGATAAAATAGACTTAATTTTCGAAAACTACCAAATGGAGCCTTAGTTCCCTTTTCTATGATAATAGTTTAAGCCCATTCGACAACCATTTTAGTCTCGTTTGGTAACATTTTTTAGTTCTTTTTTTAGTTTTAAAACGATTTTTTACCATGGTTTATATCTTTAGGAGTTTAATTTTTAATCAAAATTACAAAAAGAAAAAATTTAATTTTTAAAAATTACTTTTTTTTTTTTCAAAATTTGACTTGATTTTTTAAAATATTGGTAAAGTATAGATATCAAAGTTAGAAATTTAGTGGTAAAAAAAGTATTTATAGGCTTGATTTTCAAAAACGAAATAACTACACAGCCTGCATTTGTTGGTTTTAAGTACAAAACTTGAATTATTATCCAAATTACAAAAACGAAAAATAAATTTAGAAGATACTTGTTTTGCTTTTCAAATTTTGACTTGATTTTTAAATATATTAGTAAAAAGTAGATAACAAAACAAGAACTTTAGAGATGAAAGTGGTGTTTATAGATATAGTTTCCAAAAACTAAAAAGGTCAAACTGGAACTTGATTTTTTGTTTTTCTTTTTTTTTTTTTAAAAAAAAGTTATCTTGTTTCTCATAATCTTTTTTACAATAATTTTCATCTATCAAACCTCTGACAATTTCTATACATGGTTTAATGAGGAGTTTATAAGTAAGAATAGTGTTTATAAACTATCACGATATCTTATTATGACTATTGTACCATATAGTTCTAAAAAGATGGTCTAAACTTGTACTTATTTCTAAATAATTAGATTCACGTTTGTCACGTTTAAAACCACTTTAAACATACTTTTAGTTATTCAAAATCAATGTTGTTGTATGTAACTATCGTTTAAATGTGTAAGGATGTGTTTAAGAGTAATTATTAAAATTATTGTAAAAAAACACTCCAAAACATATCCTAAAAATTTGATAAAATCATATTTATCATGTCGAAATTATTTATTTTTTTAAAAAAAAATAAGCCTATTTCATCCACATTTCTTATAATAATTTGCATCTTTTTTAAATACAATAGTTGAATTCTTAGCCAAATTCTAAAACAAAGACAACAATTTGAAAGCTATTTTTTTTAGTTCTCAAAATTTGACTTTTTTTTAAAACTATTGGTGAAAAGTAGATAACAAAAGAAGAAATTTGAAGGTAGAAGTAAAAGTAGAGGGTCTATAAGCATAATTTTAAAAACAAAATGGTTACCAAACGGAACTTTAATGTTTGATTTTACATTTAATGTGATTTTTACATCACCGAAAATAATTTGAAATGATTAAAAGTACATTCAAAAACAAGTTTTTTTGAACAATTTGTAGGCATAGTTTATTGATGAGTTCTTTGTATTATATGAACATGGACTCATAGGAAACGTTATGCAATTCTAATGAACACATGGAAGCGTTATGATCTTTTAAAGAAGTCAATTTCTCACTACACAACATGTTTGGGAGTTGAGTCCATACATATTGTATGGAGTGAACCAGCTCCTCCTCCTGTTTCTTTGGTAAGTTTTCTGCAAGGGACGGCGAAGGCGAATTCCCGAGACGGTCGAGAAGCCGAGCTGAGATTTGAAATGAATGAAGAAGATAGTTTGAACAATAGGTTCAAGGAAATAAAGGGATTGAAAACAGAAGCCATATTTTCAGTAGATGATGATGTTATATTTGGTTGTTCTACTTTGGAGTTTGCTTTTAGTGTTTGGCAAAGTGCCCCTCAGACTATGGTTGGCTTTGTTCCTCGCATGCATTGGATTGATCGCTCGGTATGTTCTTGTCCTATCTCTCCATTCTTTTCTTTTGCATCACCTTCATCATGTTGTTTTGAGTTCAATTATAAATTTACCTTCCCTTTGATAATCATTTAGATTTTAAAGTAAATTTTAAGAAACTATTTTTTTAATTTTAAAAACTTTGTTTCGCTTTTTAAAAACAAATCTAACCAAGAAAATAGATGGAAATAGTATTTATAAGATTAGTTTTCAAAGACCAAAAACAAGATGGTTATCAAACAAGATCTTTAGGATCGTGACTTGGAAGTTTGTGTTAGTTTAGATCTTGAACCTTTTATAGCGTTTATAATCTTAATTTTCAAGAACAAAAAATCAAAATAAAAAACCATATGGTTATGAAACAAGGACTTGACTTTAAATTTTGTGTAAAATAGATCTATGACACGAATTTTGATATCAAATAGGTCAAAACATATTACATATGAAATTTAAAGTTTAAGGAAGTATTAGATCATTAGTAAAATTCAAAGGACTTACACTTTTTAATTTGAGTTTAAAGACCAAGTAAACACAAAGATACATAAAAGTTTGTTTTTATATATTTTTTGTAAAAGCTTTTTTCTAGACATTATTGTCAAAATAAAATAAAAAATAAAAAACCTTAAAACTTTGAAGTTTCTATTCTCCTCTGAAAATCAAATAATATATACTTAATTAAGTACTTGTGACATAAACAATATATACAAATCAATAGGGTGGCATGCATATAAAATACTTGTTAATTAAACCTATAGTGTAATAGAAAATTTCAAATATTAAAGTATGGAAATAAGGGTATATGTATATAAAAGTTGAAATATTTGGTTGATGATTGATGATTGATTATTAGTAATGCAGAAGGGAGAAATGGGGAGATTTAGATATGGAGGATGGTGGTCAGTTTGGTGGACTGGTACTTACAGCATGGTGCTTTCAAAAGCTGCATTTTTCCACTCTAAATATTTGAGTATTTACACTAACCATATGCCTTCTTCCATCAGAGATTATATTACCAAAAACAGGTTTTGTTTTATTAATTTTCATTTTGCAGCTTGCTTTTCCATTAATCTCTTTTATGTCACTTGGTAACTTTGTTGAGATGGTTTGGGATTTGAATTCTTTAGGAACTGTGAAGACATTGCAATGTCTTTTCTTGTTGCTAATGTTAGTGGTGCTCCACCCGTCTGGGTCCAAGGTATGAATTTATCACATTTTGAATAGAGCAATACTTGAATGAATTCTATGCTACATAATTTTTTTAAAATATGTTTCCCGGTTCCTCCTCCATTTCTTGCCTATTCGGAGAATCCTTGTGGGGAATGGGGAATTCTAGTTATGTGGAAAATTTGTGGTTAGATGACCCACTAAGTAAGGTTGCAAACGTAACCCATAATGTAGGCAAAAATATTTTTCTCGGATAAATTACACTTTTAATCTTCAAGTTTGGGATTTATGTATTAGAATAATACTTAAAAGTGCAACTTGGGATGCATCTAAGTACCATGGTCTCCCTTTCTCTACGCAACAAATTGAATTGTCGCGTGACCATTTTTAATTGGATACAGATCGGGCTGCACAATAGATGGGTTCGCTGGGCTGGGCCGCATCCAAGTTTTTTTTTTCTATAAAATATCATTCTCTTCCTCCACCTTCCCTTCGTTGGTGTAGCGTTTTCCCAGTTTCATCATCGATGGCCTTTTTTTTTTTTTTTTTTGGTCCTTTTTACCTTTTATTACTCTTCCATTTTCTTTTATTCTTTTTCTTTGTCATCTTGTTTTTTCTTTTCCATCTCCTTAACCATTTAACAGATTATGTTAGTAAAAGGACCGATAAAAAATCAAGCATTTTTCAAAAGTTGAATTCTTGATTGTTCAATTTTGAAACTTAGAGACTAATTTGACGAAAAACTAAAATTTTAGAAACCCGAAATTACAATTTTACCCATTATTCTTTTTCATGATATGCTTACAAACTATGATGGAAGTAGGTGGTTTAATTTTGTTGATTTGGTGATTGATATATATATAGTTTCATGAATGTAATTTTGTGTGGAAATGCAGGTAAGATATATGAAATAGGGTCGAGTGGAATTAGTAGCTTAGGAGGTCACAGTGAAAGAAGGAGCCAATGTTTGAATATATTTGTTGAAGAATATGGTGGAATTATGCCTTTGCTACCTTCAACTCTCAAGGCTGTTGATAGTCGTCAATTTTGGTCTTGGTAAAAAATCATCCATCCCAATTTTCATTACTAACTTTTACTTTTTACTTCTCTTTTTCTCTTTTCAATCAAGGAAGAACATTATCATTTAGTTTTTACTCTCACTTGGATGTACATTTTTCTTATTCACGGTTTTGTAGCTTTTTCCCTTTTCTGTTTTTTGGTAGTTTTTAATTTTTTATTCATCTTGTCTTCAAATTTTGAGTTTAGATATCATGCATTTAGGACTTGAATGTCATCTTTGTCCTTAGACTGTCGAAATACATATGATTAGATATTCATCATTGGCCTTAGAAGGTCTAAAATTGATCATATAAATATGATTCAAAAATTTTAAAGAGAGACTACATTTGATAAGAAATTATCAAATATAGTACCCGAAAGATTTCATCTTTCAAAACCAGCACCTTCTATCAAGATTTGAATAAAAAGTTGACTTTTTCATCTTATCGATTCTTTTTTGGACTTTCTTGATGAAATCTCACCCCAAATGAACATCGAGATTCTCCTAATTTTACCAAATACATAATCTTTCCAAATTTTATATCAAATAACATCTTTTCCAATTTTCTTCAAATTTATCTTTACCAAATCTTATATTAAAATTTCTATATGTTTCACACAATCTCCCTTTCAATTATGAATTTGCAAAATTTCAAATGAATTTTGAGAAATCAGCTTGTACGAAAATATTCAAAAAGATCTTGCTCAATTTACACCAATTTTCAAATTGATTTACAATTATCTTTTCAATGAAGGCGAGAAAAACTGCCAAGCCGAAAAAACTATTTTAAGAAATTTTTGAAAGGGTGCTCGTTTTAAAAGATTACGAATGTTATTTTTTGGCGATTTTCCAATTCAGTATAGGTAAGTTTTATGATCATAGTTGGTCTTTAGAAAAATTAAGCTTATTTCTTCCAGTTATAAACCATGTTGAAAACTGAGAAATATTTATTATTGTTTTTAGAATTTAACTAATTTCATCAATTAATATAAAAAAAAAATTGACGATTTGGGCAAAAGAAAACAAATCTGGAGTATTAAATCTATTCAAGGTTTTGTTGCATTCAGTTGCACTACTACACTGCTTAAAGATTGGAACAAAAATCTCAAAAAAATTTCAAAAATTAAATAAAGCATTGGTCCTTAACAAAAACCTAAATAACACGTCATTGTAACATTCAGCTGAAATAACTCCAAAAAAAAACATGATGAAAAAACACCCATTGTGAGTCTAAGAGATGCAAAACACAAAAGGTCCTATTATATCTCTAACATACAGATTAATCAAACAAGCTGAAACCCATGTCATCATCAGACTCCTCAGCTGGCTCTTCCTTCTTCTCCTCAACAGCTGCAGCAGCTGCTGGGGCAGCACCAGAATCAGCAGCAGCAGACACAGCCACAGCCACAGCAAATTTGCTGGGATCCTGTGCACGTAAAAGAGAGAAGCAATTGGTAATTTGTCAGCCCCAACAGCCAAAGCAAACTTAATAGATCCCTGTAACAACAATAGCAGCCAATCAATAGAACTCTACAAAATGGAGCAACGTACCTCAAGATACTCTTTAACTTTCTCAGCCTGAGGGAAGGAGTAGTCAGTAGCAACTGCAACAGCAAGAAGATTTTTGTACGCATTGATGAGCATGTGTGGTGCAGCAGCCAGAGTTGGGTATGAAATGGCCAATGAAAGGGATGTAACCATGGAAACACCCAAAGCAAACTTCTCAAGGAGATCATCCTCAGTCAGGTCAAGCACCTCAGGGCTAAAGACTGATCCATTGTCATAAACAGAGAGCACAACAAGACCATATGAGAATGGCCTAATTCCTAGCTTGGCAAGGAGAGCAGCCTCAGAAGATCCAACCTTATCACCCTTCTTAATGAGCTCCACAGGAGTGATAATTTCGACGGTACCCTTGTTAATCTTGGTTGGAATGTTAAGAACCTGTAAGGACAAGAATTCAAAAAGTCAGATTCCATTAATGGAGAAGGGTTACTGCTTTATAATCAAATTTACAAACCTGGAAGAAAGAGGTCTGAGATGGATCAAGCCCTGTGTTGCCTGGTGGGACAATGACATCAATGGGAGCAACCAAACCAACACGAGCAGGAGCTCCGACCTACAAAGTTCAAAAAACATAAGAATAAAGGGGGGGAGGGAACCTAAGCTTCTACGTAATGTCATAAAACAAACATCTCCTCTAGGAAGAAAATTCACCATTCCTAACTCATCGAAGATAAAGAACAATTGATAAAATGCAAAGATAAGATAATTGATTCTATGAAATGCTACTACCAACCCAAAACACTAATGTCACAAGAATGCTTATTCTAAAACAAGAACTTACGCTGCTACATTCACCTAAAAAACTACAAGAGTAAAACCAATACAACAAATAATAACGTGGTTGCAACTCTATGTCCGTAACTCCAATATCTACATGTGTTAAATTGATACAACAAATAATAACAGCCTCAAGACAAATAAGCATGAATACACATACAAGATACAGATACATACTGAAATGTTACGTCATTTCTACAAGAACAAATTCATTAAAATATACATTTTTCAAAATAAATAGCAGTTTTATACAATATCAAAAATTAAAGTCAATAGGTTTATGAATTAATGTGTTTAAAATATTGTGTTTAATGTATTTCATGATCGAAATTATTTATTCCTATCATAAAGTTGTGTCTATTTAATAGGCTTAACAATATGAATACATGACTAACTCATTGAACTCTGATTGACCATATACAACAAGTAGGCATATCTATTGTGTTACATTGTGAACAATTGTGAATTTGTTCATGTGAACTGACAGCAATAACATTTAAGTTTGAAGGAAATTCATGACAAAGAAACGATTACTGACAAGCTCTGATGTGAGAAATTCATCAGAGAGAGAATCATTCAACACTTAGCAAAATGATGCTTAAAATCTAAACATTAATGGGGTGAAACCAATAACGTATTATCTATATGGAAAATTAAGCCAGAGAGAAGCCAATATTATAAACACCAAAAGGAACAGCATAACATAAACTGAATACCTTGTATTTGGCCACCTCTTCACTGACTTCCTTCAAATCACCCTTGGTGAAGATCAAACCAACATTGCCCTATTACAGCCAAACACAGAAACTAAGTCAAAAGCTCCATTTGTGAAGAGAATTAAGAGGCAGGAACTAAAACAAAACGACGATCACATAGAAATGGAAATTTAAACCAAAGTATAAGACCCAAAACTTCACTTACCACAAGAAGGGGAAGAAGGTTGAGGTAAGCCTTGTTTCCAGTTTGCTCAGAGTGTATCCTCACAGAGCGCTTCATCATGGTGTTTTTCCCCATGAGCACAACGGAGTCACCACGGAGACCCTTCCTAATGTTCTGAAGCTGGTTGGATCCAACATTGTCGGCGGCCACAACCAAGACCTGGCTGTACTCATCGAGAAGCTGGCAGAGCTTGGAGTCGTAAGCGACCTTCTTTTCAGCCTTGGTGGGTTTCACAGCCATTGAAATGGGTTTCTGAAGAAAGTTCTAAGATACAAAAAAAAGGGGGGGTTATGGAAGAAAGAAAAAAGCAAAACCGAGGGCCAAGACGAAGCTGAGTGCTCTGCCAAGGCGGACAGCGAAGCTATGCCGTCTCTTTAACCTCTCTGTAATGCTAAGGAGCTTTTTTTAGGGTTTTGGACAACTCCTGGGGAGCTTAGCAGGCTGGTAGAAGATGAAAATGGCCGCCGGTTTGGTTTTTATAGGTAATTTGGGAGTTAGGGTTTCGATTTAACCTAGATCCGACGGTCAGTGTTTATTGTCTAGTGGGCCTTTTGAATTTGCTCGATAGCCCACTAAAACTGGCTTATAATCGAAAGCCTAAATATAAATGGGAATATTATAGATTTGATCCTTTTGGAAACTTATTTTTTGTCGTGTGAATACAAATATGAAAAATATAATATAATAATTAAAACATAAAATAATCAAAATCATGAAATTGGATAATATGAAAATTAGCAGAAGTAGAAATCTCACCAAGAACTTAATGGACATCAAGTATGAATAACTGCATAACACATGAACAACATGAATTGTGGCACATGGCCTTTGGGACACTAAGCAATGGGCACCTATTTTCATCTCAAATTCTTAAGATATTTTATTCCCTTTGAAAAACACACTGACATATTGGATTATTTTGATATCATTCTTTCAAGAAATATCCACTCAGGCGATTGTACCATATCCGTCCTGATTGTTTCAATCCATATAGTGGTCTCTCTAACTTTATTGAATACCATTCCCAGGAAGCTGCATGCAAAATAGCATGTCTACATACAGATGAAGGAAGCTTAGCTCTCATGAGTTAGGAAGCACAAATACTTCTAATTATACAGAGAATCGGTATCAGATACGGATACGTCCAGATACGTAGCAGATACGTGTCTGATACGTAATTTGGAGTATCTTTTTTTTTTTTTTTAATTTTAATTTTCAGATACACGGCTTCCAGATACGTGAAGAGGATAAGTGGATCAATTTTTTGTTTCAAATTTAAGCCCAACCCACAACCCGTTTTATTTTAGTGCACGTTTATGAGTGATTTTAAAATCATCAAAAATCAATTTCTTTTCATTTTTAAAATCACTCGAAACACAATTTTAATTACTCAAAATTAATTTAATTTTCAATTTTACACTTTTAAATGCAATTTTCATATATCAAAATTAGTTTTGAAGAATTAAATATGTTTCACGGTGATTTTGAAAATGACAAAAGTGATTTCAACAATTTTAAAATTACTTCCAAACATAAAAGTTCACTTAAATTGAGCAATCCAAAACAAAATAAATTAAAAATGATAAAACATTAAAAAAATCTTAAAAAAACTAGAAACGTAATTAAATCTTCATTCTTCCATTTTCTCTCACTATTTAAATCATGATTCACACTTTCTTCATCCTCAACTTCATTATTCAATCTTCATCTTCTACTTCTTTCCTACCGTCTACTCCAGCCACTCATCAATCAGTCGACGTTATTGGATTTTTTTTCAAGTTTTCACTCTCTTATTGAATCTATTATAATGTAACTTAAAATATGTATTATAGCAATTAATTAGACATTTTATATATGTGTGTGTGTGTGTGTATATGTATATATATAGATACATGTATATGTATATACATACATGTATCCGTATCATGTATCCATATCTGTATATGTGCTTCTTAGCTCATAAGTAATGGTCTTGCAATTAATTGCAAACATTTTATAAATGATTCTACTAAATCATTTTATGTATGAACATGAGCTACAAAACACTTATCTCAATTGACATACAATAATTATCAAAAGCTCAGGATGTAAATTCACCAGCATTATCAAAACGAATGGTTTTAATTGTATAATTGGGAAATTGTGCTCTTAACTTAATTATTTGAGCAAGTAATATTGCAAATGCAAGATTTCAACTGAATAATAAGCATACATGTGACATTCTGTTGGATGCAACTATTAATACCATAAAATATTTAAATGGTCCACGTGGTGGGTTAATGGGTCCACATATATCACCATGAATTCGTTCTAAAAATGCAAGTGATTCAGTCCCCCACTTTAAATGGTGATGGTATAATTATCAATTTTTCTTGAGAGCAAGCAGCACATGATAATTCATTAGATTGAAGAATCTTTTGGTTCTTCAATGGGTGTCCATTTGAACTTTCAATAACTCTCCTTATCATTATAGATCTCAGATGACCCGGTCATGCCAAATTGTAAATACGTCTGGATTCATAAACTTTAGGTTCATTGTTGCATGTGTTTCAATTACTCGTATATGAGTATAATACAATTCATAAGATAAAACAGGCAACTCTTCTAATATACATTTTTCATTTGAGATAGTGGATATGATATATGAATATTCCACATTATTCTTATCATCAGTCTCAATATGATAACAATTGTAACGTATATCTTTAAAACTTAGAAGATTTCTCTTTGATTGACTAGAGAACAATGCATTGTCAATTGTAAATCTTGTTCCTCTAAGCAAAATAATATTTTCTTTTCCAAAACCTTCGATCAAGTTTGCAGAACCTGATATTGTATTTACTTTTGCTTTCGGCATTGTCAATTTAGAAAATTATTTTTTATTTGTAAATATTTTATGTGTAGTTGCACTATCTGACATAAATCTTCTTTGTCATTTTTGAAACACCCAACATATGAAAATGATCCATTTTTTTCATTAAAAGAAAATAATCACAATAAGAAAAACAACACTTAAAATATACAAAAGTTACTAAAAAACATGAAGATAGATAAAAGAAAACAATATTAAGTCTAGATATTCTCAATGTCAAAATAAACATTTGATGTGCCACCAACTGTGCCAATTTTCTCTTCGAGAGATTCAAAAAAGTTCGTCACATCCAAATTTGTCATACAGGATGGGTCAAATATGTCATTATCTTGGTATGCAAAATTTTCTTCTACGTGTTTCTTTTTTTCCTTCAGAGAGGCTTGATAGAGGTTAATAAGTGTTCTGACGTATGACGATACGTGACCAATGCCTAGTCATTCTGCATTGGAAGCATTTGTTTTCAATACTCTTTGAACTTTTTGTGGAACTTTTCCTTTGTGATCATCATTTTGTGTGGTTCTTTTGTAATTTAAATGATTAAAACAACCACCACGAAAATAATAATTATTTTTTCCTCTGCCACAGTCACTGTGACCACAGTTATTATTAAAATTCACAGCATCCATTTCAAGGAATGGTGTTGTTCTGGTTGGTTGAGATTCATGATTCTTCATCAATAACTCGTTATTTTGTTCGGCCACGAGAAGACATGAAATTAATTCAGAATATTGTTTAAAACCTTTCTCTCGATTTTTCTCCTACAAGAGCATATTCGAGACATGAAATGTAGAAAGTGTCTAACATATCAGCATCAGTAATTTTCTGATGCATAACAACAATTTTGAACTGATTTTAAATAATGTGAAGTTGTAGTCACTTACCGATTTGAAATCTTGTAGCCTCAAGTGCATCCACTCGCAACGAGCTTTAGGCAGTATAACTATTTTTTTTATGATTATACCTCTCTTTTAAATTTTTTTCACAAGATATAAGGATCTTTTATTTTAAGATACTCCATTTTCAATCCTCGTTGATGTGATGATGAAGGAAAATCATAACTTTTTCTTTGTTCTGTCTGGATGTCATATTTCCTTCTTTAATAAGATTCATAGCATCCAGGTGGATTTCGGCATCAAGTATCCATGACAAATAATTATTGTTGTTAATATCAAGGGCGGCAAATTCTAATTTTGTGAGATTTTTCATGGCAACACTATCATAAAATATTGTACTTATATCAGAAATTTAATAGATATTGAATATGCAAAATAACATTAAATTTATTAATTATAACGAAGAGGGAAAACTGACATATCTTTAGGACCTACCTTTAGTGGGAAAAATGGCAGGAGCTCGTGTTGATAACGTGTTATGAAAATTGAGGAGCACAACGAGAATATAGATATGAAAAATATAATATAATAATATTTTTATATAATAATAATAAATAAATAAAAACTAAAATTAAAAAATAAAATAACCAAAATCATGAAATTAGATAATATGGAAATTGATGGAAGTGAAAATCTCACTAATATTTTTTGTGTTCTTAAGATCCACAAAATACCATTATTTATAGGCAAAGTGACAAGTAGGATGTGGACTTATGTGAACACCAAGCATCAATAACTACATGCCACATGGACAACATGAATAGTGACACATGACCTTAGAGACACTAAGCAATGAGTATCTATTTTCTATTATAATATTCATAATATTTTTATAATTGTCTAAATATTTGGATATTTTCATATATTATTTTCGAACAAAAATATCTCTTATGGTGGGTGATTGGAGAGAGAAAGTGCATTTATTATATAATTTTTCATATTTAGAAAGCTGGAGAGAGAAGATGCATTTATTATATTCTATTAATTGTTTGAGATTTCTTCCTATTTTCAATTAGAGAAAGAAAATGTATTTATGATTTTATTTTTTTATTTAACACAATTGACATATCCTAACGGATTCATGGTTATTTTAAATATATCCTAAACCCTTGTTTTAAATGTTTTACAAATGTTTTAACCAATATATGAAATATATCGCAATAAATAAATCAGAGATTGACTCAATGTTCAACATAAATCCCAGTATATATCGTAAATTTCTTTTATATTATAGTATATATAATCTCAATAAATCAAAATTTAACAACTCCCTATCAAAAATGTAGTTCAAACTTAATTTAACATTTTCAATATATCACGGTATACAAATCACTCAACGTTCAACATAAATTATAGTATATATCATAAATTATAGTTATATCACAATATATATCATAAATTCCATTTAATTAATAAAAATCCCGATAAATCTCATTTAAGCTTTAAATGTACTTATTATATATTCTTAATTAGTTGAGATTTGTTTCCATTTGAAATTAATGTGATTTTTTGTCCCTAAGTTTGACCAATATTTAACATAAATCCCAGTATATATCATAAATTTCTTTTAGTATATATAATCTCAGTAAATCAAAATTAACAACAAATTCCTAGTAGAAGTGTAATTCAAAATTAATTTAACAACTTCAATATACCACAGTATATCACAATATACCATAAATTTCATTTATATCACAATATATATCATACATTTCATATTTTCAAATAAACAAAGGTACATATGAATAAATATATCAAAGTATATATATATCCTTGTGTTTGAAGTCAATTTTTTGGGACTTTTTATTAATTAAATGAAATTTATGATATATATATATATATATATATATATTGTGATATAAATAGAATTTATGATATATAATATGATTTATGTTGAACGTTGAGTGATTTATATACTGTGATATATTGAAATTGTTAAAGAAATTTTCAATTACACCTCTATTAGGGGGATGTTATTGAATTTTGATTTGTTGGGATTATATATTGTTAGGTTGTATGTTTTAAAACTTGCAGTTTGTAGTGGTTAAACTTCTTCTATTGACAATAAAGTTGTTATTGAGATTTAGTTAATAAAGTAGTTATCGAACATGTAAACTGCATTCATAATAGTCTAAATCCAATAAACTAACGAACTTCTGGTTATAATATAAATACTTGAACTTTATGCAGAGACATAAAAGTGGATCAATTTTGAGTATATAGTCAAAATGGTCTATATGAATAAAGATACCTTGTCTTGGGGACACTATGGATGCGGCCTACTTTGTATATTACACAGACGACATGATCCAAAGTCGTTCATGTAGAGACATGTGAGTGGGGGCATCAAATACAAAAGATGTTTGCATAAGACCAAACCATGAAATAGTCACTTTTCTTTATAACATCGTTTACTGTTAAAACTGACTATTTCAATTCAATAACCAAAGATAACTCGATTAATCCTAAGCTAACTATGAACTCATGTTTATTCGGGATTATCCTTTAATCTACAATGGTGAGAGTGGCTCAACAACGTCGACTCAATAAGTCTCTCATTTTAGGGATAAGACTAGTAGATAGTTGGAGACATAGTCGTGCAAGATGGAATTCGCTCCTACCCGATTTTAAGATTAGTAGATAAGTTGATCCCTAAGTACTCACCTCACTCCTAGCCTTGAACAAGGGGTCCACCCTCTCTATGGCTGAGAGGAACCCAGTTTAGTGGTAAGACCACAAACATGAACCAGTGGAGACTTAAGAAGCAAAATGCATTACAGGGGATAAAATGGTAATTTTGACCTAGTTATAAATACGAACAACCTGTGAAGGATTGACTATCATGGTTAAATCAAGTGGACAAAAATATATCTATAATGAGGAGAGTGCAGCTATAGCTTTAGTGGAGTGGCCCGATAGTTAATGAATGTTGGCTAATTCAAATAAAAGATTTAGTCGATTAATCTCGGATAGTTGGAGCTCATGATTTGTAGGTCCATTAGGTCCCCTACTAGCTCATAAATAGACTAAACCTTAGAATAGTATGATGAGAAAATTTAGAACTTTCAAATTTGTCATTAAGGAAATTATTAATTATAAATGATATAATTGAATTTTTAATTATCAAATAAACAAAATTATAGAGATAAATAATATTTAAATTTGTTAAATATTTTACACATGAATAAGGATTCATGTTCGAGATTGGTATTATTTATTAATTTAATATTTGATATTAAACTAAAATTAATTAAATAAATTATTTAATTAATTTAGAATTAATTTTATTTAAAATTAATGAATTTTATTTAATACTAATTATTAGATTAATATTATTTGAAATTAGAAAATCATTTTGAAATTTGAAATTTGAAATAAATTGAATTTTGTGAAAATTCTATTGAAAATGATTTTTAGTTTAGAAAACGGGGTTTTCCCACTTCTTCCCCCTACAATTCGACTTCCATAGTGCATGTTTTGTGTCAAAATGAAGTGCAATCTAGTTGCATGTTTATTTTCTTCAAAAGAGGTTGAAATCACAGTCGAACAAGTTGATGCAATCTAAGATTTGAAGAGAGAAATATTCTCTCTCATGTTCTTGACTCCAAAACTATTTTTCTCTTTAAAAATCCCTATTTACTCTCATTTTGGATTTTACAATCCAATCTAAGGCCAGAGGATAGTAGAGAAGACTCTTGTGGTGGAGTACAAGGTGTTGAAGAGGAGAATTCAAAAGATTGGAGCCATCGAGGAATTCTACAAAGGTTGTACTCAAAATCCTAATTTCTAAAAAATATGAACATGCAAGCTAAATCACCAAAATTAGTGTAATTAGAATTTTTCTCATCAAATTGCTTCCGCTTTCATGTTCGTAACTCCATCATACATACTATAATATAAAATATAAATAACTCTTACAACACCAACCTAAATATAAAGTGTTAACTTCTTGATGAAATTGCGTCTAGCATGTGTTGAGCAAAATGAAGTTGAAGTAAAATGTCAACAATCAAAGCGCCAAAATACTGAACGGTCAAAATCTTGAATGCAAAATGACTTTTCAGTTCTTCCATAGAAAATGGATGTACCACATAATTTAAATTTGAAATCCTAGATATTTTAGCGTGACTAACTTATTTGGCACCCTAAACATCTGAAAATACAACTCATCTAATCATTTTGTGTAAGATGTAAGAGTTAACAAAATCTTAATAGCAACCACCAAAATAAGTACTTTTTAGGAGTTTAAAGACCATAATAGACGTTTTTAAAAGTTTAAAGACCAAACTAGAATAAAATTCTAAGTTCAGAGACCACCAACTTGGGAGCAAAACGAGGCAGCTTGGTGAATTCTCATTCGTACTCTGCCACAAACAAGACCGCTTGCTTCAAATTCATGAACTCTGCCTGCTTATTATACCTCGTGTCGATAGAAAAGTACTGCTTGTAGAATTGCTCCTTAAACTGGTTTCAGGTGACCGACCATTTGCTGGTGTCAATAAAATTCTCGGCCGATTTCCACCAAATCTTAGCATCATCCATGAACATAAATACTGCACACCGAAGCTTCTGGTTCTCCAGGCATTTCATATAGCAGAAAATAGTTTCAATGAAGAACATCCACATCTCTGCCTTTGTAGGGTCCGTCAGTGACCCATCAAAGGTACGAGGGCTGTACTTCCTGAAATCCCTCAAGTGTTTAGCTTCAAGGGACAAATTCTACACGTTTTGATTTTGTGGCTAGGTTGGTTGCACCTGTACTGGTGGTATCGGTTCTTGCTGGGTCTGATTTTGAGCTGCTTACTCCGCCACTGTGCTGCGGGTCAATTCTTGTATCCTCTCCATCAGGGATGATGTAACAGCTTCCCCAATTCGTGTTGCCATTGCCTTCTCATCAACTTGAGCCCCAAGTGGGTTTGGAGCTACCGGATCATTCTGACTTCCACTGACTCCATCCTTCTGTGCTCCTGACGCGGAAGGGTCTTAGACTTGTGGATCCTACACTTGGGGGTCCTAAACCCTTCCTTTAACCTTCCTTTTTACCTTGAGTTTAAATGTCATGACCTGACATGTACCCAAAATCAGCTCTCACTGGATCCCTTATCAAGAAAACATGTCTACTAAGGCATTTAATCAAACTATTCTCGTGCAATACATATTAAAAGCTTTTACTTGTAAAACATACCTGGCGATGACAAAGAATCCGTTAACGGGCCACAGGGACTATCTAGACCTACATAGTAAGTTAGTCTTCAAAACCTAAAACATGGGCTTTGATACCAACTGTAACGACCCGACTCTCTAGGACGCAAACTAGGCCGTTACTATAGACATGCATGCATACAATTCAAATTGATATCTTTTCATGACTTAGTAAAATCAAATAGATAACATAAAATAATTAACTTTATTAAAACTAAATAATTGAAATTCATTTAGCAGGGTACCTTTAAAACTGTAAAACAATCTAGAAAATTTTCTTTAAAAAATTAAAAGCAAAAACACTCAAAACTTCAAGTTCAAACATCAAGACTAAAAGTTTAAAACATAAAATCCTGTAAACATGAATGGAAGCATGTGATTGGTCCCAGTGGTTCGATCACGGATTCTGCTTGTCATTCACCGCCTGAAAAGTAGACATGAGAAAAAATGAGTGTAAATTACCCAGTAAGTAACCCCACTATCGGGGTTAGGCTAAGGATCTATGTCCTCTAGATGCCATTTTCTAGTGGGACATGCAAAAACCTTTACTTTCCATGGGGTGGCTAGTTAGTGGATAGTTGAATCCACTATATCGTAGATTAGGTGTACCCACATACCTCTGGTGAATCTCGAAGGAAACACAAACCTTTGGTGAATTCCAAAGGAAACACAAAACCTTTAATGAAATCCCGAAGGAGATCACCACCTCTGGTGAATCCCGAAGGAAACATAAACCTATGGTGAAATCCCGAGGGAGATCACCACCTTTGGTGGGTATCTAATTACGGGTAGACGTAATTACACTATTATAAACATAACGTTCATCATAAAACATAGTCCCACAAATATGCAAATACATATCATCATGCTCAACATTCATCTAGTAAATCATATAAACAAAATAATTTAATTCATGCTTGCACTCATAACATGCTTCAAACACAATCAAGTTCAGCTTATTTATCATCATGTATTTCGATGCAGACGGTCTTAAAATCCTTAAAATTAATCATAAATTTATCATCTGACACATAGGCGGTTCCAGTAGTAAGATTACTTACCTCAAATTTAGTAACAAATATTAATCCATGAAATTAATCTTCTTTAAAACCTTTGAAAAACTTGAGTCAATCCTATAACATAAATCATCATTTAATTTAGCAACCATGACCTATAATAATGAACCCAAAATTTTAATTTATCCTTTTGAGCCCAAACTTAATTAATCAAATTAGTCCAAATGTCTTTAATTCAACTTACCAGAATTGTGGCTTAGTTTAAAGTCAGTTCCAAAGTTTAATTTATTTGTCCAAATTTCTACGATTACTCTTAATTCAAAAGGCCCAAAAAAAAAAAAAAAAAAAAACCAAAATCTTGTCGAAAATACTTAACGAGGTTGGACAGCTTGCTTCCGATTCCAAAACTCTTTTAAAATTGAATCTAACAATCCAACGTAATGAATTTATATCAAATTAACCCAAAATTAAATAGTAACCAAGAATCTCAAGGAAATCAATAAAACCCACCCAAATCTCAATTGTGGCTTGGACAGCTTGCACCCATACCAGGGAGAGAGAGATTAATTTCTCTCTCTCTCTCTTTTCAACCTTACAAATATATATTATTTTAATTATAATATTCCAATTTTCTTCTCTACTTCAAATAAAATTCTAAATTTTCTAAATTAAATTAAAATTGAAGTCAAATATGAAATTCTCCTTAATTTAAAACTTAAACTCCAAATTCTTTCATTGAAGCAAAAATTTTAAATTGAATTATTTTTTTACTATAACTCAATTTAAGCTCATTCAAGATAATCATCAAAATATTACAAAATAACCAAATTTAAATTACACCAAAATTTGGGATGCCACATAAAATTCTATGATATTTTCACTTCGAAGGTTCTTTCTTTGTTATCTACTCTTCACTAATGATTTAAAAGATTAAGCCAAATTTTGAGAACTAAAAAAAGTAGCTTTCAAAAAGTTTGGAATTTGGCTAAGAATTCAACCATTGTAATTAAAAAAGATACAAATCACTGTAAAAAATATTGATAAAATATACCTAATTTTTAAAAAATAAAAACAAAAAAACCAAATAATTACTAAAAGAAGCTTTAAAAATTTTGGGAGACTAGAAACAAGATTCTGTATCAAGGTGGAGGTTTTAGTTTAATATAACAAATATGAAATATTTTGAAACTAAATATAACAAATATGAAATATTGTTATATTTAGTTTTAATTAATTTTATATGGACTATATATAATAATGAAATAATTATAGGATATTATATGTTATGATTTCATTGGAATGCTTGTATAAATGATGTTTCTTCTTCTAATGATATTACTTCTAAGTATTTATGGAAAGCTTTTGTGAGCCCTCTTAAAAGTCTGAAAATCTGTTGTTGAAATTTTTTTCATGATTTGCCCGAACACTCATATATATATATATATATATTATGATAAGACTAATATGGCTAAAAAAGGAATCATTATCAATTTTTAAGTTTTTTTTTTTTTTTTTAAGAAGTGAGGATACAACTAGTCATCTTCTTGGACAAGCGGTAATGATTGTTTGGCAAATTTGGGAGACTAGAAACAAGATTCTATATCAAGGTTGGATGTCAATTACGAGATCATATGTGCTTGTACTGTTAGACAACTAGATTATGTTGTTTTTTATCAATCAGGTGATTCTAACCATGGATATATTACATCAAATGGTTTTCATGGTCTTTTGACCCGTTCTAGATAGTTCCTTCCTCTCTAAATGTCTAATTTGGGTCACTGATTTTTGTCGGGTGCTCTAAGACCATCTTAGGCATTTCCCTTTTACCGGATTAAAGTTCATTCATAGATATGGTGAGATCAAGTTTCTCGAAGCGATAACTATTTACAAAGGATTGATATTTTCCATTGATTAACATGCTAATAGTCTTTGTGGAGTATGATGGTTGGGAAGTGGTCGGCCTTTTGAATAATATGACAATCAAATCAATATTGATGAGATAGCTTTTGTGTTAGAGATTCTAAAATAAGATTTCATGGTCTTGACGAGTAATTTACACTCCATCCATCATCACAATTTTCTAGTGCACTTTCTTGCGAGAAAAGACTTTAGAAGAGAAACCATTTTCTCCTTTCAAACTCCATATTCTAAGTGGTTTTTGTGATTGTTTTCTCTCAATGTAATTCTTTAAAAAAATATAAAATTTATTATTATTTTTAATATTCTTAATCATTTATCAACAAGAGCTCAACTTAATTGACATCTATATGTGCTAAAAATTAAGAAGTCCATGGTTCAAATCCTCCCACCCATTTGTACTAAAAAAATAATATTCTTAATCACTTGACTTAGGAAATTATTCGAATTATTTAAAATATTTTATTTTCATTTTCTTAAATAATTATCTATCTCGTATAAAATATGGGCCACACACTTAAGAGCCCAAGCAAAGAATAGCAGATTGACGGATCGGACCAAGCCCAGTACATTCACCCATTGTCGCCGTTGGCCAGCGGAGGTCCAAAGCAACACCGATCATGGTGTGTGATGTCAGATGTGTTGCTTGCGACAGCTACGTCTAACCAACGAACGATAATCAATTTCAATCCAATGCCTTGATTTTCCACTACCACCGCCATCGGCAAATGGCTTCCGTATATCGTGATCGGACGTCGGAATTTCGGTCACTGTCGGAGACGTTAAAGAAGTTCGGCGGAGCCACAGCAGCCGTCAATCCAGCTCAAAATGAACCATCGGCGTCTACGCCCTCCGGATCACCGGCCTTCGCACGATCAGAATTCAGCAAAAAGGCCTCCCGCATCGGATTGGGAATCCAAGAAACCTCTCAGAAGATCGTGAGACTTGCTCAGTGTATGCATTTTTCGTTACCCTTCTCAAAGCTATGATTCCATTTTACCCCCTTTTGCTGCGTGTATTAATTGGTTCAAGTATGGATGTTGTAATTTAGCAATCGGGTTTTGAGACTTTGTTTCCATATTTGATGATCTTCCTTTAGTGGCGGAATATTTTTGGTAAATTTGGTAATCTGCATACTGCTGTCTATTATGAACATTTAAACTCGATTACTTTGTATTGATCAAATTATTGTTTGCAATTTGATTTTTGTTTTCTGAGCAAGATACTGCAAGCGAAAGCCAGTTTCGTGAGACGCTTAGATACATGAAGTTAATCAATTATAGTTATCTATACATTGCAAAGGATGTACACGTCCTAATGTATTAAAAGCGTTACTTGATTTACAAATCAGGAGCACAAAGTTCTGAATCAGCAAATGTTCTGTATGTTGATTTTCTAATGGGAATACGATCTGATAACTTATTAATGTAATACTTCGTTTATTTATCGAAGAAAATGAAATTACACGCCAAAGTGAGCTTAGTTCAATGGAATTGACATGACCTTCTTTCCTAGAGGTCGAACATTGGATCCCCATCCCATAGTTGTTCTACTAAAAAAAGAAAAATGGAAATTACACTCCACAATTACACTGATTTTCACATATTTTGTGCCTCTTTCTTTTTTCTCTCATTAAGTTGTAGAGTACTGCTTGAAATAATAAGTGGTTACTTACCAGGAAGCACTCACGACTAATGAGGGCCATATTTTATCCTTCTGAACTTTGCAGTGGCGAAAAGATCATCAATGTTTGATGACCCAATCAGGGAAATACAGGAAATGACTGCTTTGATTAAAAACGATATTACATCCTTGAACGTAGCTATCACAGACTTGCAAACCATCCAAAACATGGAGACAACAGAGGGGAATTATTCAGAGGATAGAGTGATTCATTCAACAGCTGTCTGTGATGACCTGAAGAGCAGACTGATGGGAGCTACAAAACAGCTTCAAGATGTGCTAACTACAAGAACAGAGGTCTATCCTAAACATATCGATATAACATATCCCATGCTTACTCAGCTTTGGCTTCCTATATATTTAAAGCTTATTCTTCTAAATTACATGTTTTTCATAACAGAACATCAAGGCCAATGAGAGCCGGAGACAAATATTTTCTGCAAATGCAACAAGAGAACTTCCTTTTCAAAGTCAAGCCAAAACTGTAACTCAACCTCCACCTTGGTCAAGTAATACATCTGGAAATGCCCAATCATCCTTGTGAGTATCCATTGAAGTGACATGCAAATATTGCTTCTAATCCTAGAAACAGGATAATTTTTATTTTCTGATAACTTAGTTGCTTACGCGTAGTCTTCTTAACAGGTTGTCATCAAATGGAGCTCAAGTTGGGGGTCAATTGAGGTTTGTTTCATGCTACTAACCATGCCCCACGTTCTTGTTGTTCTTGAAGAGATGGAAAGTCATGTAGTTCTGAGAGAGAGAAATAGTGCTTAACATGCTCATGGTTTAAGCTGAGTCGGATCTTTTATCCGTTTGCTTTTAC
Source organism: Benincasa hispida (assembly GCF_027475165.1). Lineage (NCBI taxonomy): Eukaryota > Viridiplantae > Streptophyta > Magnoliopsida > Cucurbitales > Cucurbitaceae > Benincasa > Benincasa hispida. The sequence continues at coordinate 32,272,416 of NC_143484.1, read as the reverse complement.
TCATACACTGTTGAAATTGGTATTTCACAGTCTTATGTCCATGTAGTTGGTGTTCTTTTTATATATACATGATGCATCCTGATGACTTTTAAGAAAGTTGCATGATTGCCTTCTTCACCAATGTACTGCAGGCGAGGATTTCATCATGTTATTGTATCCAGATATGCTTGCCATCTTAACCTACATGCCAATCATAGACATGATCTCCGAATGGTTATTGTTGCATGTTGTTGATGCCATTTTCATTAACCTCATTTTAACTTTTTGAAATTTGTTAATCCTGATGGTTCGTTGCCTTTTTGAAGACTGGATCTGGTTGCTTAGTTAATTTTTATAATCGAAATAGTACGGTAGGTGCAGTGCTGCAGTAGAGTATTCTGCTTGTCCATAACTATCTATATTGTGCCTTGTTAAGTCAGACGAAGGTTAGCTGTGGAGAACATGAACACCCCATCACAGCAAATGGAGATATCAATGTTACAGCAGGTGGTTCCTAGGCAGGAAAATTATTCACAAAGTCGTGCAGTTGCGCTCCATAATGTGGAGTCTACCATATCAGAACTCAGTGGTATTTTCACACATCTTGCCACAATGGTAGCACATCAAGGAGAACTTGCTATCAGGTATTTTGTCCTTGCTTAGCTGTCTCTTGTTAAGGGGAAAAAAAATATAGAAACATCTCTGGTTGCTTGGATTTCGATCCTTTGTACTGGACACCCTTTACCTTGTTCACATAATCAATTAGTTCTCGTTCTTAATGCTATTCTTTAATTGTGCTTGTGAAGGCTAACTGAAACTTCCATCCTCTGAATTAAGTTTGGTTATTGGTTCATCATCAGGATTGATGACAACATGGATGAATCATTGGCAAATGTAGATGGTGCTCGGAGTGCTCTTTTAAGGCATCTTAACCAGATATCATCGAATAGATGGCTTCTTATAAAAATATTTGCCATTTTAATAATTTTCTTGATGATCTTTATTTTCTTGGCATAAATTTCAGCTCCCAAACCTAACAAAATTTTTCCGATGATATTGTGTGGCTTCCATTATGGGGTTCTATTAAGTTTATCATGTACATGAATGCAACAAGTTGCTTATATTTTTACAGAAAGAAGCATCTATTGTATTGTGGGAATTTGGATCAAATTCCTGCTTGGGATTACAAATTCTATCTCAAATTCGTTAAAGTTGAATTCTCCTAGCTCTACTATGTTAGAACTGTGTTTGTTATCTTGAGAAACATAATCCTGGGGGGGGTGGTGGTGGGGTGGGGGAGGATAGATTTAGATAATAGATAGAAGCATAGGCTAAAACATTTTGGAGCTACAAAGATCATCAGGCTTTGGTAGAAAAAGGAAGATTAGAAAGCATGATTGGGATGTAAAGTCATTTGAGATTCTTCATTGTGTTTATAATGTTGCCATTTTAAATGGATAACTATTGTATAGTACAAGTTTGAGCAGAAATCTCAAATCTCTTGGATTTGCTGAAAGGATTTGAGTGATTTTGGGCTACTTTGGAGACAGATCTAATCTTATCTTTGCATTATAACGTTGTATTATTTGTTGTACGACGAGAGCACTACACTTCATTTCCAAGCTTTTTGAGACTAGCACCATGGATTTTCTAGAAAGGAGCAAAAAAAAAAAAAAAAAAAAAAAAAAAAAAAAAAGAAAAGTGGGCGTGATCTCTAAATGCCAGGTTTTGTTTCGTGTGATTGTGTTTTCTTTCATTCTTTTTAAAACTTACTTTTAATGTAGATATAAAAGTTAGAAATATTTGTCTTCCCCCTTCATTATCATTTTACAGACTTTTTTTTTCCTGTTTATATATATATAAAATTATTATAAATTTTATTTTATTTTTAATTTCCAAACATAGAAAAATAAATGAGGTTGTTTTCAAATATAGAAAAATGTGCTAACTTATTTACAAACATAACAAAATGTCACTGTCAATAGACAGGGATAGACGATAAATGTCTATCAGTATTTATCATAGATAAACAATGACATTTTTTTATATTTGAAAATATTTTTAGTAGTTTTGTCTTTAAAGCAATAATCTAGCTAAATATATATATATATATATATATATATTTTAATTCAAAAATCAAAAGAACAAAATAAGAAATGAAAACAATAAAGAAAATACCTTAAAAAGAACAAAACATTGTTCTTGTTTTATGGTATAAAACTTGGAAAGTTACATCTATTTGGAGGGGTTTGTTTTTTTTGTCTTTAGACAATTGAATCAATATCTATTTTTTTTTTTTTTAAAAAAACACGAAAGAAAGAAAGAAAATAGAAACAAATAATCATTATCTATTTGACATATTTGTTTTGTTAGAAAAGTCTTCTAAAAATTTGCAATTCAAAGGGAAATTTGTAATGATAGAAAAAATGTTAAATTATTTACAGAATAAAAAAAAAAAAAAACACTGATAGACATTGATAGACTTTTATCAACCTATCAGTGAGAGATGTCTATAAGTTTCTATCCCCGATAAACATAGATCGACTTCTATTAGTCTTTATCAACTTCTATCAAAGAAGATTAAAATTTTGCTATTTTGTGTATTTAGTTTCATTCTTTTTCTAATTTTAAAATCCCCCTAATTCAAACCAAGAAATTCTGACAACAATATACTGAAAATTTTATTTTTTTAAGTATTTCAAGATTTGAGAACTAAAATTTCAAATTGTAGAATTACACTGAAAAATAAATATACTATTTTAGAGTTTAAACAACTTGTCTTTATTCGTGTTAAGATGAGGATAAGTATAATATGATGGATTATAAATAATATAATATTGTGATAAAATAGAGAGGAGAGAAGAACAACCATAAAAACATAAAGAGAAACTGAGAGAAGAAAGTAGAGAACATGTGTATTATACTCAATTGAGGTATATCTTACAAAAGTACCATAAACTACTATTTATAGGACATGAAATGATGTATGTTACAACATAGAATTCAATGGAGGTTGCATGTTACAACATGAAATTCAATGAGAGGTTTATGTTATTTGATTACATATGTAGATTATGGATATCTATGCTAAATATTATATATATATATATATATATATTACATTTATAATACTTCCCTTAGGTATCCATATTATATAAAATAAATGTCTCGTTAAAACTTTACTAAGAAAAAAACCCAATGCGAAAACATCCTAATGAAGGGAAAAGAGTAAATTATTTTATATACTTCAATGATTTACTCATTAAAAAAAACCTTGTTAGGAATACCTAGTGGGACAAAACCATAGTCAAGGGAAAAAGAATGTAGACATTTACTCCCCTCATGAAAACATCACTTGATACTCTTGGTTGCCACTTACAAATGTTGTGTATTAACTTCTCAAATGTTATTGTAGGAAACATCTTCATCAATAAGTCTCCCAAATCGTCTTTTGAAGAAATTTGTTGAATAGCGATGCCGGTACTTTATGCTTTATCATCTTCATATAAGAATACTATTGGTAAACCTTGTACATCATCAAGATTTTAACATGATTAAAATAGTCGTTATGATCTGCTTTATAAATTGCCATAATACAAAATTCTTCTTTATGTACTGAGTAACCTATTTAAGATCTAGTCCTTATGGGTTAGATGAGTAACCTGCATCTTCACAATCTGATTAGTATGGGTGAAAGTGACTAGATTGCCAACTCAACATGCCTACCTTTTTGGGGACTTGTCTGATTTGGGAGCTGGGAACTCAGTTACATAAGATGAAATTCACTCCTTCCCCGAAACAGGGGTAAGTAGATAGATTGCTCCCTTTAAGGGCTGATTCCGGGGCTTGAACATAGTGACCACAACTTCTCTTTGGAAGAGAAGGCTCCGTCATAGTAGGACTATGACTTATGTTCATTAGAGGGATAAGTTCTACTTAAGAAGTTAGATGTAACTACAGGGGCATAACGGTTATTGGCCAAACTGTACTTACAAGCGATCTGTGAAGGGTTATCGCACTATTGATTGGTTGATATGGACACATAATATATCTGTAGTAAGGAGAGTGCAGTTGTCGGTCTTTAGTGGAGTGCCTGGCAGTTAACGGTTGGTAGATCCTGTGACTAAAGAGTTTAGTCAGTTATTCACGTACCTTTGGAGCTTCGAGCTATAGGTCCATAAGGTCCCCTTAGTAGCTCAATAGATTCAAGTCGAGGATCAGTTCTTGGTGTTGATTTGAAATGTTCAAACTGACAGGAGGTAATTCAATTATCTATGATATGATCGATATGATGTATGAGATACATCAAGTGGAGGATTAATGTAAATGAGATTTACATTAAGGTCCATGGAATAGAAAAAGAGCTGTGGTTTATATGTTTCATGAGATGAAATATTAAAACTATAGGTTATAAATATAGTATGTTAAGTTGATTATCATATATATTTATAATTATATTAATTATTGGATAATTATCTCTTTTTCTCTAATAATCAATTGAGTGGAAGATTATTGGTAGTTTCATGGTAACCGTGAAATAAAAGAAAAAATGTTTTCCTAAATTTAGTAGTTGATGTTTTTTTGAGAGTATCTATTCTCGGAAAGTTCTCACGGTGGCTGTCAAGTAAATGAGATTTACTAAACAATAGCTGAAGAGAGACTAGACGATCGTGGAGTGTTTCTATATGATAGTCATTCAGTTGGCCGATTAGCTAAACGATCGCATAGCTTCTATTAAACAATTGGACATCGTATATACAATAGACATTTGCCATCTCTCACTTGCTCAATCATTTACACGATTGTTTTTCCTTTAGTCTCGTCCTCTAACCAAGTCCATACAGAGCCCACACTTCTGGATTCTCACATCGAGAATACCAAGGTAGCCATTGTGGTGGTGTCGTACTCAACTCGACATAGTCGAGGTTTTTGGAGGTCGTTCGTTGAGATCGCTGTGTTCGTGGCTGCTATGATTGTGCCGTGTTGTAGTCAAAATGTTCGAGCGTTCGTGTGTTGTATTCTTGGAGTCTGTTCGAGCGTTTGTGATCAAGGGTGTTGGAGATGAGTCTTCAAAGGTATGTGAGTTTTGTCCCTTGATCTTATAGAAAAGCATTTTGTAAGTTCGTATGTTGCATAGCTTGTTTGTTTCCGTTTCTTGATTTTAATTGTTAATGTTCATATACGAGTGGAATTTGGAACGATCATTCCACTGCTCATGGAAATCCTCATATCCGATTTCCTTCAACAAAGGCACCATACACCACTATTTATAGGACATGAAAAATGGTGTATGTTCACAACATATAATTCAGTGAGGGTGAATGTTACAACATGAAATTCAATGAGAGGTTTATGATATTTGATAATATATGTAGGTTATGGATATCTACACTAAATATATTATAATATATATTACATTTATAATAAATATTATAAAATAATAATTATACAAAAAAACATAAAACATGTTTGTAAATTATTAATAATTATAGTTGAGATTCAACCAAATATTTAGTTGTAATGACTAAACAACTATTTTTACTATTTAGTAATATAATACCAAATGCATTAATACCCAGCTTTTTAAATTGATATTCAATCTCTAAATCCGCTATTAAATACATATTTGAAGGTCAAATATTAATTTATACTCTTAAACTTTTGAGATCGTATCAATTTAAATCTTAAACTAATCATTGCATCAATTTAAACCCTGAACTTTGAAATAGTATCAATTTAAACCGTGAACTTTCACAAGTATATCAATTTAAACCCTAAACTTTCATAAGTATATCAAAATAAAACATAATGGAGGATTTAAATTGATATATTTATGAAACTCCAAGGTTTTAGTATGAAAGTTCAATATTTAAATTGATATTTAGGGTTTAAATTGATACAATTATTAAAATTCAAGGTTTAGAGTGATACAATGATTAGTTTAGGGTTTAAATTGATACAACCCTCAAAGTTCAGGAATCAAGGGTGTAAATTGATATTTACCCTATTTGAAAATACCGAAAACATGAACTATAACTTTATTTTTTTAATGAATAACATTGTTTTATCACTAAACACACAAGTATTTAGTCTTTTAATTTTAATATTTATGTGCCCCATTGATTGTATTATTTAAGAATTATATGATGCGTTGTGGTTTCAAACACTTTAATGTTTGATAGGTAAACATTAAATTAAACAAAGTTAGATTAGAACATTAGAAAATATACCCTACTTAATTCCTTTTTGCATCAAATTCATAATATATAAAATTTAACCTAATTTTGGGAGTAAAGAATGCTCCCGAAGTGGGATCTTTAGGGAGAGTAATATTTGAGTGAAGAAAGGCATATGAATGGCCGACATGGATTCAAAATTTCAAGTCTTGAAGACCATGATTGAACAAGAAAAGAAGTGGAAGATGACCAGTAAATGAAAAGACTGCTACTAATAATAATATTAATATTAATGGATATCCATTATATTATCATGAAATTTTGTCACACTAACTCACTCATTCATGATTCCCACTATATATCTTAAATTTCAATCACTCTTCCAACCCAAATCCTTCACTCATTTAGTCATATTTGCAATTCAAAAGGAAGATAATTTGTTTGCTTCTTACTTTGTATCGTAGCTCAATTGTTGTCAATTTTTCTTTGTTTCTCTCGTGGATTTAAAAACATTTCTTTTTCATAAAAAAAAAAAGGGTTGTTTTCATGTCCTTTTTTAATGATAATCTCCTTAGATTTTCATAATCTCATCAGATCAATAGGTTAGTTTATGTATAATTGACCACATTTCTACATAAAATGTTAAGGGCCTATAATCAAGATCACACACTCTTATTGTGGCAAAAGATATTTTGAGAGGAAATGTAGGAGTTTGTCCCATGTTGGAAGATTTTGTATTGCAAGATGGGGGTATACATATAGAGGTTGGCAAGTGGACTTTCCACATTCATGTGCCTGCTGACAAATGAACGGGTTTGGGTAAAAAAAAAAATAACTGTTTACTATTTTTCTCTTTATTTTTTTTATCAAAAAGTTTTACTGTTTTATTACCGTTTTCAAAATCAACTTATAAAAATGTATTATGATTCAGTGAATCCAAATAATTAAATTTCAGATCTAAAACGTTTTTTCTTCTTCATATAGCCTTAGTCATTTTCATTTTGAAAACATAGAATACACGAAATTTAATTTCATCTTCTTAATCTTCTGTTGTCGTTTCTGAACTATTTTTTGTTTGATTCTAATCTGTTCTTCGATGAGTATATATCGAAAATTTGGTGTTGGGTAGACATTGGAAAGCAATCAACTTCTTTCAATTAATTAGCAATCAAAGTTGCGTCGTTCTTGCTTTCGAGACAGTAAATTCTCCAAGACACTTTGCATTTGGTTCATCACCTATTACATCTTTCAACATTACCACCCTAACTTCTAACTCTGCATGACATACATGTAAGCTATAAAGCACAATCACTCGGTTTGATTATAACAAAGTGCTATTTGTGGCATAGTATAGCACACAAACTCAAATTTGATGAAACAATGTACCTTCTATTTATAATGGATATTTGAGGTGGAGATTGATGACTTTCTTTCTCTCTTTCTCAAAAGTCATTCAACATTTCGTTGCAAAAATAAATTTCCATTTGACAATGAGACTCAAATTCATTTTTTTCTATGCTATATTGATTTTTAGCACCAGCTTGCACGTTATTATCCACTTTAAAATTCTACATCTTGTCATAATTTGGCCTATTTTGTTCTTTTGTGGATTTATAAGCTAGTCCATCCAATTTTTTCGTGGCTAAAATTGTCATCACATCGATTTATTTATTTAAGAACAAGTGAAAAGTAAACGTTATGGTCCAAGATTCAAAATTCGAATTTAATGTCTTAATGTCTGATGAACTTGAAAATAAAGTGTACCCAACATGAAATTGTTTCAAGCCAAGCATGTTTAACTTTGGATTCAAGAAAAAAAATGAAGAGTAAAGATTTTGGGTCTAAGATTTAAAATTTGGATTTGACATCGGATGGCTCTCGAAAAGGAATTTACACTAAACATAAAATTGGTCTAAATTATGCATGCCTAACTTTGAAGTTTCTATAATTGAGCCACAAAAGAAGAAAGTGCATTTTGTTGGTATAGGTAATAGCTATCAAATTTTTAGGATAATTATAATGGACAGCGCTTTTAGAGTTAATAATCAACTTTATATCAACATTTTAAAAAATTATAGATATAGCACAATCTATATGTGACAAACTGTATCGCTGATAGACTTTTATTATCGATATATTCTATAGACTGAGAATTATATTAAAGTGAGTATAACTTAATCATAGTGAATATGGTATAAAGAGATTTATTGACCTCCCTCCAATAATAATTATATGGAAGAGAAACCACAAAAATATTTTGTGATTTAAAATAGAAGTTGTGTTGAAGAAGAAATTAAAAATTTAATTAATAATTTATACCCATTAAAAAAGTCATTAAAAGGAGAAGAATAAGATAAATAGAATAATTACTTTTCCTTTTATGGCTGCATGAAATGTTGGATCTTTCTTTAATAAGGATATGATTAACGGTAAAGCTGTCCTCTGAACCATTGCTTAGAAAAATATAAGCAAAACCCTTTCCAGCTAGCGTGCTTGACTAGCTATTATATTTATAAACTAATGTAATTTTTATTACAAAAATTGGTAATCAAAAGGACAAAAAAAAAAAAAAAAAAAAAAAAAAAAAAAAAAAAAAAAGAAAAAAAGAAGGCATTTTCGTTATTATTATTAGTATATTTTAAAGAAAAGAGAGCCATCTTTGATGGACTTGCAATTTCGTGATTCATCTAATAATGAATATAAAATAGAGAAATTAAAGAGTGGCAATTTGAGAATATGATAGGTAAAACGTGTCAAACTTTTTTTCTATTTTATAGATATGACAACTTTTCATCTTCACAACAGATTCCTTTTCAGCCTTCTCTCTCTCACGTTTCATCTCTTTCTCTCTTACTTTCACGTTCTATCTCCAAGCCATCCGACCAATTACCACTACTTGCTTTGCTGTATTTCTGCTCACCGATTTCCATTTTTGTTCCGTTAAACTCCCTTTGCAAGCTCAGATAAGGGAGGTTAACGAGACGATTGTGGGCGAAGGCGGCGATGGTGAGGAGGTGGTGAAGGTGATCGACAACGAGACAGAATTGGTAGGGGAAAACGTCGTCGTACGTGTGGTGCGTTAGGGCAAGGCAATGGACGATTCTCTCCTCTCTCTCCCTCTCTCTCTTCTCTTTGCTGCAACCCCTCCTCTTTCCAACATAAAGTGTTCCTAATTAAAAAAATCTATTTAATTACAAAATTGCCATAAATCTATATTTACATAAATGCCCTTCAATTTAAGACACTTAAAATAACTAGTCATTTTAAACCGTAAATCAATAGTATATCAAGTATATCAAGTGTATATCAACAATGTATCAAGTGCATCAGATGTATACTAGTAGTTCAAGTGTATCAAGTGTACCAAGGGTATCAAGTGTATATCAGTAGTGTATTAAGTGTATATTAGTAGTGTGTTAAGTGTATCAAGGGTATCAATTGTATCACGTGGGTTGGATTTGTTTTTTGTGATTTTTGCAAAAGTAATAAGTTTTGGTTATGGACCTAACTCTTAAAATTTATTTTACCAAATCTGCAAGAATCCCTATAAAATAATACTCAACAAGTAACCACCAACACGAGTACATTCGTCAACTGACATCAAATATGTAGTCTCAATTAAGAGGACAGAGTCCACTCGTATATTGTTAAACTAAAAAATCTACCCATTAATTCCTTAAAACAGATCTGTTTGGCCTATGTATATATATATAAGTCTCTCACTTGTATGTTGTTGAACTAAAAAAACTATCCGTTAACTTCTTAAGACAAATTTGTTTGGCCTATTATATGTATACACACGATCGTAATTCATATTTAGACAAATCAAATTTTAATATCTTAGGTAACATGAGTACCATTTTTGAAATACACGAGAGTTGATATCAATATTAATTAATTCAAGAGAAAAAAAATATATTATAAGTATATTGAAAATCACTTTTGATACATGAACTTTTATTAGAGTAACAATTTAGTTCCTGAACTTTAGTTTGCATTGACTTAGTTCTTATATTTCTAAATTTGTAACAATTTTTAGTCTTTTGTACTTCTAGATTTGCAATAACTTAGTACCTAAACTTTAATAAAGTATAAATCAAGTCTTTATACATTACAAATTGCAACGATTTAGTTCATATCGTTAAAAAATACTAGTAAGATTCAATAAATTTTTTTTACACATATTGATTAATATACTAAATAGGAGTCAAGTTTGTTTATAAACCATAAAAATTGAGTCATTACATAACTAAAATTGATTAATAAATTTGATTGTATTTTTCATGATATGGACTATTGTTACAAATTTTGAAAGTATATAGATTTAATTGTTAAAAGTGGTGAAAGTATAGGGATTAAGTTGTTTATTATGCTAAAATGAGCATAGCTCAACTAACATAATATTTATGCTATCAAACTCAAAGTTAGAGGTTCGATTATTCCCCCACCGTTATAAAAAAAAGACTAAGTTATTATCAAATTGAAAATATAGGGACTAATTAAGTTGTTATATTGTTAATATTCAAGGATTGAATTATTATAAATTTGAAAGTGCAAAGTTTCAATGATGATTGTTAAGTTTTGGATTAAATTTCATTGAAATCCTAAGACCCAGTTTGATAATGATTTTGCTTTTTAGTTTTCTCTGTTTTTAAAATTTATACATATATTTTTTTGTGTAATGGATATAGAGGAAACACACATGTCAAGATATAGTATAGTAAAATGGTTTTGAAGGATCGAGCATCATCCTTAGGAATCAAACGTTATAGATTTTTGTCTAGCTATTTTAGAATCATGTCAATTTTATTTAAGGAATGGAAACTAAATGATTGATTGAATTTTTAAAATCAAATTAAAGTAAGAAAAATAAGGATTGAACTTCAGATAATAAAACTGTCCTAGAGTGTCGATTTGACTATTTACTTCATTCAATCATGTAAAGATTCTATAGAATCTTGTGACATTGAGAATGTTTAAATCTAGAATCTACATTCTTGGTTGGGTGGATTTCTTCGCCTAAATTCGGACCAAATAATTTAAATCGTTTTCACTAAATATGTAGTAGTGGTAGCAACTGGTCGAACATAGAGAACCTTTGAATTTCTCTATCAAACAGTTTACAGCTCGAAGTAATCGTGAGGGGAGGGGTTGAAGTTGATTGATTGCAAGAAAAATTAAAGTGCATAAAATTAAAGCAAGTAAAGTTGAGACAAAATATGAAGAAAGCCTAGCTTGGGTTATTACGTGTTTCTCTATTCAATGTACTCATTCATTGATTTCTCATTACTTGAATTGAGTGTTTGCTCACACCTAACCAAACTAATTGAAAAAGCTAATTAGTTCGTCCTAGTCAACTAACTAGTCCAAATTGAATTGATGAAAAGCATGAAAAACTAAATTTGTCTAAGTTACATTAAGATCTAGGGAAACCTTAGGTGGAATACTCAACAAAAAAAATCATGATTAAATATTCATTAGATTGAATTCTAGATTGGTTAGAACAATACGATTTGCAAGCTAATCTAACCTATCAATTCTTAGTGATCGACATAAGATTATATGTCATGTATCAAATGTTAATCAAAAGCATTAATCATAAAATCACAAGCGTATAATAATATAATCATAATCTTATAAGAACAGAACTGAATCAAGCAAATACATCAATCTTCGGTTTAAAAGCTCACAAGTTCATGAAACTAGAGAAAAATCATAAAACCCAAGTTAGAACAGATAGGGACAACTACACTCAAACTATCTCCATAATAGTATGATATTGTCCATTTTGGGCATAAACCCTCATGACTTTATTTTTGGTTTTACCCAAAAAGGCCTCATACCAATGAAGATAGTCATCCTCACTTATATACTCATGATCCTCCCCTTATCTAACCAATGTGGGACTTTGGTCGCATTACCAACAATCCTCCCCTCGAACAAAGGACCACTGAGCCTCCCATCAAATAGTCATCCATCCGTCTAACTCATATCTTGGCTAACTCCTTTTCACTCGAGCATACTACCTATCCAATAGAGTTCAACCACGGATCACACCATGACTACTTCCAAGGCTCCACTATACATCTTTGTTCAGCACTCAAGGATTCTACCGAGCATGGTTAAGTCAAGGGCATGGCTCTGATACCACTTGATAGGGACAACGACACTCAAACTATCTCCACAATAATGTGATATTGTCTAGTTTGGACATAAACCCTCATGGCTTTGTTTTTTGTTTCACCCCAAAAGGCCTCTACCAATAAAGTTAGTCATCCTCACTTATATACTCATGATCCTCCCTTATCTAACCAATGTGGGACTTTGGTCACATTACCAACAATGGACATCCAAGAGTTGTTTAGGGATATAAAATTCCCCTTGTGGATTTTATAAGATTGAAACAAGCATCTAAATCTTGGAATATGAGATTTGGCACTGCGATCAAATTTTATGGCTTTGAACAAAACGTTGACATACCTTGTATTTACAAGAAGATTGTCAACAAAACTGTAGCATTCTTAATATTATACGTTGATGATATCCTACTTATTGGGAATGATGTAGGATTTCTAGCTAACATTAAGAGATAGTTAGCAACATAATTCCAAATAAAAGATTTGAGATAACCACAATATGTTCTTGAAATCCAAATTTTTTGAAATCACAAGAATAGAACGCTAGCCTTATCCTAGGCTTCTTATATAAACAAGATATCGTCTAGATATAAAATGCAAAATTCTAAGAGGTGTTTCCTGCCTTCCAAACATGGAATTCATCTGTCTAAGGAACAATGTCCTAAGACATCTCAAGAAGTTGAGGATATGAAATGTATTCCGTGTCACACCCCGTCCCAGATTACCCTCTTAACCTGGAAGGAGATGTGATGATAGTTGTTACCAGCCTAGCGCTGACACTTACTGCCTAACTTAACCTTCTGAATACATACAATCTCAACATACTGAACAGATTACTCGAAACTTAACACATTTACATTACAGGGTTTTAAACATTGTTCATACACACACTTATGTATATTACAACTTAGTGAGCCCAACATACAACACTAGTCCCCATATGACCGACACATGTGTACTAACAACTACAGAGTCATCAATTTCTACAACTTGTATCTTTGAGTGACAGAGCAGAAACAGAGACGTCCTCTGGGAATTAAGCGCTACCTGGGGGAAAAACATTTGAAACATGAGCTAGAAGCCCAGTGAGTGACTAACTTTTAAAACATAAGCATCATACATAAAACTGATAGTAAAAATGAAAGCTTTAACTAAAAATATAAACTTAAGCAACCATCATTTATGTAATTATTAACCTAATAAATCACATCTGTACATAGCCGGACTATTTCTTACTTTGAGAATGGCCCTCTTGCTCAACTCTCAATACTTGGCCTCTTTCTTGAGAGTGAACCCTCTTGTCCAACTCTCTACCTTACTTAACTGCTTAGCTGGGAGAAGGAACCCTTTTGTTCAACTCTCCAAGCTACTCTAGGTTGAGGTGTGTCGCCTTTGTCCACTACCTTTCATCTAGCTTTCTTCATACTAACGCAGATTAAGGTATGTCACCTTTGTCCATCACCTTACCCCATATTAACCTAGGTTAAGGTATATCACCTTTGTCCATCATTTTACCTAGTCTTTCTCATGCTATATCAGGTTAAGGTATGTCTCCTTTGTCCATCACCTTACCTCGTATTTTCTTAGGATAAGGTATGTCACCTTTGTCCATCACTTTTCTCCTAGTCTTAGTTGTCTTACGTGCACGTAGACTAGATCTTATCGTTAGACTCATGTCTAGGACTTAGTTCTAGTACCTTCACATCTAGTCATTCAATACTGAGCTACTCATATGTTCTAAGGCACATTCTTATCTCTATGTGACTTGGTTGACCAAGGCATTAAGTACTAACGCATACTCACGATCATTAAATTACATAACATGACATTAAAGAGAGATGTTGGGATTCTCGGAGTCTTGTAGTTTGTTATCTGTACACATTGTTATTAATAAAATAAGAGTTATTTTATTTGGCATTTACACATATCCAATAAATAAAGGCCCATGATTATTGTATGTAAACTTAAGCATGTATATGAGATATACAAGTGGATCATGCCTTAAGTGATAACCTAAAAAGGTCTGTAGTATAAGGATTAAGAAGGGATACCTGATCCTTGTGACATTACGTATCCGACCCGCATTGTAGAGGTTTGCAAGTATTGTGAACTACTACAGATGATAGATCCTGACCATTCATGTGGAGACATGCGAGCGAGGGTGTCCTATACAAAGAGTTTGTATAAGACCGAACCACGAGGTGACTAGTCTCTGTATATAACGTCGTTGATGTTGGAAATGTCCTAGAACTCGCAGTTCGTGTTAAAAATTCTATTTATCAATAATAATGACTTGTTGATTTTGCATCTTATTATGAAAATCTAATAAACGCATCATTGGCTATCTGGTTACTGTAACTTTATGTAGTGACATAAACAGGATCAAGTTGAAAGTATAGCCTAAATGATCTAATATGTATATGGATGAAATTGGGTATCTCATCCTGGTAATACTATTGGATGCATCACACTCTGTAGTTGTTACAAGAAGTTGTAAGGTGCTACAAACGATGTGATCTACAAATTGTTCATGTTGAGACATGTGAGTGGGGGCATCCTATGCAATGAGTTTGCATATAGACTGGACCACGAAAATAGTCACTTTTCTTTATAACGACCGTTTATTGTTAAAATTGACTATTTCATTTATCATATAACCTATGTTAACTCGATCTTAATCCTGAGCTAGCTATGAACTTCTGTTTATTCGCGATTATCCTTTGATCTGTAAACGATGAGAGTAGTCCAACAACACTGCTCAATAAGCTTACCATTTTGGGGATAAGACAGAATGAATAGCTAGGGACATAGCCTTGCAAGATGGAATTCACTCCTACCCTATTTAGGGTTAGTAAATAGGTTATTCTCTTAAGTACTGATTCCAGGTCTTGAACAATCGGGGCCCCGCCTTCTCATGATAGAGAAATGATTTGATTCATAGAGACTATGAATCAATATTGTTCTTTAGAGGGTCAGTAGAAACTTAAGGAACAAGATGTATTCACAGGGGTAAAACGATATTTTTGACCTAGCTGTGATTACGAACAATGTGTGAAGGATCGACTTACTGATTATGGTTATTAAGTGGACATAATATATCTATAGTGAGGGGAGTTCAACTATGGGCTATAGTGGAGTGTCTCATTAGTTAACAAATAGGGTTTAGATCGAACTAATGTGTTTAGCTGATTAATCTTGAATTGTTGGAGCCCATGATCTGTAGGTCCACGAGGTCCCCCTACTAGCTTGTAAATGGTTAAGCTTTAGAGTAGCTTGAGAAATTAATTTGAAACGTTCAAATTAAACGAAACAGGAGAATATATATTTGGTTAAGCTTTAGAGTAGCTTGAGAAATTAATTTGAAACGTTCAAATTAAACGAAACAGGAGAATATATATTTAAATATAATTTAAATATATGAAGATGATTATTGTGCAAAAATTAATTTAATATTTGATATTAAATTAACTAATATTTTAAATTAATTTTAGAAATTCATTTTTCAGTTTTTATAAATAAAAATGATTTTAAAATCAAATTTTGATTTTTAAAAGAAAATTGGAAATTTTTTTTTGCATGCCTTCAAAATGGAAAATGTTGTTTTTTCATTATCATCTTCTTCATGTTCACATAAAGTTCATTTCCTTCTCTTCATTAATACTCCAAGCATGAGCTGAATGCCATGCAATTCACTTCTTTACATATTCATATGCAATAAATAAAGAAGTTTGAAGTGTTTTGAAGGGAAGCTAATATAGAAATTTTGAGAGAAAATTTTAGAGAGAAGAAAGTGTTCTTCAAAGTGAGCTGCTGTGAGTTATTCACTGTTCTTCATTGATTCAAGCTGTTCTTGAGTTCAAAACTCTGTCTAAAGCTCCAAGAGGATAGTGGGGAAGATCCTAAAGTGGTTCACAGTGATATTTGGTGAAGACTGCTGCTGTACAATCAAGTTCTTGGAAAGTTCTTCAAAGGTATGATCTAAAAGCCCTCTTTTAAGAAAAATATGCTTTAGTTTCTGCCAAAATTAGTGAATTTGAAGTTTATGGATCCTTGATACTTCCGCTGCATATTATTTAACTCTTACAGTTGATACTTGAGACTTACATCTCACCTAAACGACCATAGGCGACATGATCTCATTCCTGAGTGTTTTGGGAGCTCCTGCCTTTGAGGGTAGTCCTTTGATTAGTATGGGTAAGAGTGGCCAGATTGCCAACTCAACATACCTATCTTTTTGGGGATTTGTCTGATTTGGGAGCTGGAAACTCAGTTACATAAGATGGAATTCACTCATTCCCTAAAGCAGAGGTAAGTAGATAGATTGCTCTCTTAAGGGCTGATTCCGGGTCTTGAACATAGTGACCACAACTTCTCTTTGGAAGAGAGAATGCAGACATAGTAGGACTATGACTTATGTTCATTAGAGGAATCAGTGGTACTTAAGGAGTTAGATGTAACTATAGGGGCATAACGGTTATTGGCCTAGCTGTACTTACGAGCGATCTGTGAAGGGTTATCACACTATTGATTGGTTGATATGGACACATAATATATCTGTAGTAAGGAGAGTGCAACTGTCGGTCTTTAGTGGAGTGCATGACAGTTAACGATTGGTGGATCCTGTGATTAAAGAGTTTAGCCAGTTATTCACGTACCGTTGGAGCTTCGAGCTACAGGTCCATAAGGTCCCCTTGGTAGCTCAATGGATTCAAGTTGAGAATCAGTTCTTTGTGTTGATTTGAAATGTTCAAATTGACAAGAGGAAATTCGATTATATAAGATATGATTGGTATGATGTATGAGATACATCAAGTGGAAGATTAATGTAAATGAGATTTACATTAAATACCATGAATTAGAAAAAGAACTATGGTTTATATGTTTCATGAGATGAAATATTAAAACTATAGGCTATAAATATAATATGATAAGTTGGTTATCATATATATTTATAATAATATTAATTATTGGATAATTATATATATTTTTCTAATAACTAATTGAGTGGGAGGTTATTGGTGGTTTTATGGTAACCGAGGGATAAAAGGAAAAATGTTTTTCTAAATTTAGTAGAGTTGTGAGAGTTGCTATTCTCGAAAAGACTCACGATTTGTTGTCAAGTGAATAGGATTCACTAAACGATAGTTGAAGAGAGACTAAACGATCGTGGAGTGACACTATACGATAGTTCACTCAACTGGTCATCTTCTAAACGAACACGGGGCTTTTGCTATACGATAGCTTGCCTTTGCTAAACGATTGGGTATTCGTTTATACGATAAACACATATCATCTCCCACTTGCTCAATCGTTTACAGATTATTATTCCTCCGGTCTCTTCCTCTAAATAAGTCCACACAGAGCCCACACTTTTGGATTCTCACACCGAGAATATCAAAGTAGCCATTGTGGTGGTGTTTTACTCAACTCGATTGAAGTCGAGGTGTTGGAGGCCATTTGTTGGGTTCATGATCTTGGAGATTGTTTTATTCGTGGTTGCTGTTGATCGTGCAGTGTTGTGGTCACTGTGTTCGAGCGTTCGTGTGTTGCAGTCTTGGAGATTGAACGAGCATTCGTGATCGAGGGAGTTTGAAGATGAGTCTTCAAAGGTATGTTTAATCTTTCCCTTGATTATCATGTAAAGCATGTTGTAATTTCGTTTTGTGCATGACCGGTTAGTTTTCGTTTCTTGACTGAATTGTTAGGGTTCAATTTCGAATGTAATTTGGAACGATTACTCCGTTACCTTGGAGCTATTTGAAATAGTTATCATAAATAGCTTTCAGTAAACATGAATAGCTAAAACATTCGTAAAGCATTTACAATTCATTTAAATCATTTAAAGTCACTCACTGTCTTTGGCAATCCTCTCCTTTTGATGTCAAACCTTTCAATGCTAAGCTCACTATGCGTTAAACACTTAGCCAAATTCTTAGGCTTTAACTTGATTAGGCAGTAACTTCTTCACCATGTGTCCATCACATGCGTCCATTGCTTGTGTTTATACCTTGCCTTAGGCGTTCTAGCCTCCTATGTATTCAAGTTTCTAGCCCACGCCTTTAGCCCATCGCATAACAACCTTTACACCAATCGTACTGCCTATGCACCCATCTTATGGCACATCAACGCATGCCCCATGCGTTCGTCCAGTCGCGCGCTTCATGCTCAAGCGTATCATTGTGCCTAACACCTTGCACGTCTGTCTGCACAGTCCAACGTTCACACAGCACTCGCGCTTACGGATTCAACATACGTTGTATGGTCCAACGCATCACAGCGCGTCCTTGTGCCAACTCATCTCTTGCACGCAGCTTGACCATCAATGCGCGTGTTCAACATCATTGTCTGGCCCTTCAAGCTGCTTGCTTGTTCAACCCAAGCAGCTTCCTGCTTGTTCAAGATTCCAGATTCAATTTACAATTTTAATAACTAATTTTTCATGCCTTTTCTCAAGAAATGTCCTTCTACAAACTTGCTCTAAAATGTCTTAGAAAGTTTACCTTAAAGTTTCAGCTTATAATTCCTAGTGATTTGGCTGAAATCCTCAAATCATCAAGACTAGTCCAAGCTTACTCGAGAGCTCGACCTTTAGCCAGATTCTTCATTCTCCAGCTCGATTCCTCTGGAATTTCCTTCCGGAAATTCAACCTCAGCAACTAAACACACTGAGGGTTTGAATGGCTATGGAATCACTCCTTTTGCATGAGTAAATTACTCAAACCCTCTCTTCAAAGCCAAGCTTCCTTTTTATACTAGCAGCTACATGTTAACCTTTCCTTGATAAACTGCCACCTCATCCTTAAAAAGATAATAACAAACTTGAGTATGACAGCTGGCTTAGCTGATCAATCACTAGGTTGATCCTTTCCTCTTGCTCATCAACACAAAGGTCAGCTCTCAAGCCAATGCTTGCAACCACATGGCCGCATGCCTCTCCTCCTTCACACAATGCATCACCCAACTTGGACAACGTATAGTTCACCTTGAGGCTATCATGTCCATTCTATGATCGCATACTTTAAGCCAACGCATGTCCTAGCCCATGCATAGCTTAGTCTTAACATATCATCAACCAAGCGTTAAGCTTTCCTTAATGCTCAACCACCGTGTATCGCATAGCTCTAGTGTGCATCGAGTACTCAGTGCATGGCGCTCATCGCTGCACACTGGTCAGCGTGAACGCCCAGCTTTAACGCTCAGCGCCTTGCGCTCATTGTCTAGCCCTACGCACATCGCATACCTTATCGTCTAGCAATCAATGCCTATCGTCTAGTGCCTATCTCAAGAGCCTATCATCTAGCGCTTATCATGCAGCTTCGCATGCCCTATGCGATTACCCTCGCGCAACGCCTCAATGCCTAGCGCCTTGCTTGCGCGCAACCGAGCGCTTCTTCGCTTGCCCTGGCCTACTCGTTGCGTGATGGCTCTTCCTTGCTGCACGATCACACAAGCCTTAGTGTATCCCTTGTACGCATGTGCTATGTTCAGCACCTGGCCTTGCATCGACCCCCATCCTACCTTGCCTACAAGCTCGCTAACCTCGCAAGCCCCTTTGGCTGCCGCATGCTTTGTCAACGCATCAAGAAAAATCCTTCAACCCATGCGTTCATCTTAGCTCCAACGCATAGTTTGTCCTTAGCATCAACACTTAGCCTCACACAACCTTTACAAGCCTTGGTTGCTACACACATTGCCTCATGTGTCAATACTTCTCAATACCAACGCATGCCTACTCTTGGTTTCCATACTTAACCAATTTTCCACTTGTTAAACTATCTAAAACTCACCCAAGACTAGGTGTTTCCAATAATTGGAATTTTCTTCCTCCACCTTTCTACTTTCTTTACTTCCTTTCACAACTTTACTTTAATAGGCCCATTACTCACTTATATAGGAAAAATAGAGTACGAAGTTTACATTCCTTATGCATTAGTAGTAGGTAGTCTGATGTATGCCATGTTGTGTACATGGCTTGACATATGCTATGCAGTAGGAATCGTTAGCAGATTTCAGTCCAATCCAGAATATAATCATTGGACTACAGTTAAAAATACTCTCAAGTATCTTCAGAGAACAAGGGACTATATGCTACTGTATGGCGATAAGGATCTGATCCAAACGAATCCAAACGAGGAAAATTTTTTCGTGGGGAACTCGATCCTCGTGAATTCCCCGTGGGGAGTTTCACGTGGATGAAATGAAATGTGTAGTGGGGACGGGGTCCGGGGAAGCCATCCCTACCCCTATTCTGCCCCGTGGACATCTCTAGTCCTGCACACGTGCTAGTGACAAATCCTAAGAAGTTAGAACCTCGTTAGAGGTTATGTCAATTTGTTGGTTACCCTAAAGAAACGAGATGTGGTCTATTTTACTATCCTCAAGAAAATAAAGTGTTTGTATCAACAAATGTTACATTCTTGGAGGAAGACCACATAAGAGATCATAAACCATGGAGAAAATTAGTATTAAATGGAGCTACTGAAGAATCAACAAGGGTTGTTAATGTAGCTGGTCCTTCATCAAGAGTTAATGAAAAATCCAACACTTTAGGTCATTCTCGTCCTTCTTAATCGTTAAGAATGCCTTGAGGCAATGGGAGGGTTGTATCACAAACTGACCATTACTTAGGTTTAACTGAAACTCAGGTTGTCATACCAGATGATGGAATTGAGGATCCATTGTCCTATAAATAGATAATGAATGACATAGACAAAGACCAATGGGTCAAAGTCATGGACCTTGAAATGAAGTCTATGTACTCCAATTCAGTATGAGAACTTATAGATCTACCTGTAGGGATTAAACCCATAGGGTGTAATGGATCTATAAAAGAAAGAGAGACGCTGCTGGGAAGGTACAGACCTTCAAAGCTAGACTTTTAGCAAAGGGCTATACCCAGAGGGAAAGGGTTGACTATGAGAAAACTTTTTCCCTTGTTGCTCTGCTTAAGTCTATAAGAATTTTCTTATCCATAGCTACATATTATGACTATTAGATATGACAAATGGATGTCAAGACTGCTTTTCTGAATGGCAATCTTGAAGAGAATATCTTTATGTCTCAACCCAAGGGATTTGTAGCCCAAGGTCAGGAGTAAAACGTTTGCAAGCTGAATCGATCTATTTATGGGTTGAAGCAGACATCTAGATATTAGAATATTAGATTTGATACTGTGATCAAATCTTTTGGTTTTGATCAAAACATTGATGAACCTTGTGTCTATAAGAAAATCATCAACGACAAAGTAGCTTTCTTAATACTTTATGTGGACAATATCCTACTCATTAGAAATGATGTAGGTGAAGGAAATCAGACATGAAGATTTCCATGAGCAGCGGAATGATCATTCAAAATTCCATTCGATATTAAACATACACAATTACAGTACAAGAAATGGAAACTGACAGGTCATGTACAATACGAAATTACAACATGCTTAAAGATTAGACCAAGGGATAAAAAATACATACCTTTGAAGACTCATTCTTCAAACTCCCTCAATCACGAACACTCGTTCAGTCTCCAAGACAACAACACACAAACGCTCGAACACTGCGACCGCAACACAGCACGATCAACAACAACCACCACACAAACAACGCGAACACACAACGAATGGCCTCCAAAACCTCGAACTCAGTCGAGTTGAGTGAGAACACCACCACAATGGTTACCTTGGTATTCTCGGTGTGAGAATTCAGAAGTGTGGGCTCTGTGTGGACTTGGTTAGAGGAAGAGACCGGAGGAATAACAATATTGTAGACGATTGAGTAAGTGGGAGATGAGAAGTGTCTATCGTATAGACGAATGCTCAATCGTGTAGAAGAAGGTAGTCTATCGTATAGAAAATGCCTTGCGATCGTTTAGCTACGACCAGTTGAGTGAACTATCGTATAGTAACACTCCACGATCGTTTAGTCTCTCTAGTAGCTATCGTTTAGTGAAACCATTTCACTTGACAACAATCAGTGAGTTCTTTCCGAAAATAGCAACTCTTCTAAATGTAGGAAAATATTTTTCCTTTTATCTCACGGTTACCATGAAACCACCAATAACCTCCCACTAAATTAGTTACTAGAGAAAAACATATAATTATCCAATAATTAATATTATTATAAATATATACGATAACCAACTTACCATATTATATTTATAGTCTATAGTTTTAATATTTCATCTTATGAAACATATAAACCATAGTTCTTTTTCTAATTCATGGTATTTAATGTAAATCTCATTGATATTAATCCTCCAGTTGATGTATCTTATACATCACACCGATCATATCATATATAATCGAATTTCTTCTTGTCAATTTGAACATTTCAAATCAACACCAAGAACTGAATCTTAACTTGAATCCATTGAGCTACCAATGGGACCTTATGGACCTGTAGCTTGAAGCTCCAACGGTACGTGAATAACTGACTAAACTCTTTATTCACAGGATCCACCAACCGTTAACTGCCAGGCACTCCACTAAAGACCGATAGTTGCACTCTTCTTACTACAGATATATTATGTGTCCATATCAACCAATCAACAGTATAATAACCCTTCACAGATCGCTCGTAAGTACAGCTGGGCCAATAACTGTTATGCTTCTGTAGTTACATCTAACTTCTTAAGTACCACTGATTCCTCTAATGAACATAAATCATAGTCCTATTATGTTTGAGTCCTCTCTTCCAAAGAGAAGCTGTGGTCATTGTGTTCAAGATCCGGAATCAGCCCTTAAGAGAGCAATCTTTCTACTTACCCCTGCTTCGGGGAAGGAGTGAATTTCATCTTGTGTAACTGAGTTCCTAGCTTCCAAATCAGACAAATCCCCAAAAAGGTAGGCATGTTGAGTTGGCAATTTGGCCAATCTCGCCCATACTAATCAAAGGACCGCCCTCAAAGGCAGAAGTTTCAAAACACTCAGGATTAAGGTCATGTCACCTATGGTCGTTTAGGTGAGATGTAAGTCTCAAGTATCAACACGTTATATAAAGAGACTAATCATCTCGTGGTTTGGCCTTATACAAACTCTTTATATAGGACACCCCCGCTCGCATGTCTACATATGAATGGTCAGGATCTACCATCTGTAGTAGTTCAAAACACCTATAAACCTCTACAAAGCGGACCGTATCCGTAGTGTCACAAGGATTAGGTATCTCTTCTTAATTCTTATACTACAGATCTTTTTAGGTTATCACTTAAGGCATGATCCACTTGTATATCTCATATACATGCTTAAGTTTACATATAATAACCATGAAGCTTTGTTTACTGGATATGAGTAAATGCAAAATAAAATAACTCTTATTTTATTCATAACAATGTGTACGGTTTACAAACTACGAGACTCTGGGAGAATTAGGACACCAATCCCAACAGTATGGTACCTCACTGATATTAAAAATTGGCCGGAAGCCCAATTCCAGCGTAGTATGTACTTGGGATCCAAATTATTATGGATCGCAACAATAGAACGCTGGTTTTTTCTCAAGCAAATTATATCGACAAAATGTTGACTCGATATTCGTTGTAGGATTCTAAGAAGGATTTATTACCTTTTAGGCACGGGGTTTACTTGTTTAAGGAACAGTGTCCTAAGACACCTCAAGAAGTTGAGGATATGAGATGTATTCCCTATGCCTCAGTTGTAAACAACTCAATATATGCTATGCTCTACACTAGGCCAGACATTTGTTATGCAGTGGGAATAGTCAATAGGTACTAGTCCAATCTAGGGTTAGACTATTGGACAACGATTAAGAATATCCTCAAGTATCTTAGGAGAATGAGGGACTACAAGCTAGGGTATGGGTCTAAGGATTTAATCCTTAGGGATACACTGACTTTGATTTCCAAACTGACAAGAATTCTAGGAAATCCATATCAGGATCAGTGTTTATCCTGAATGAGGGAGCTGTAGTATGGCGTGCCAAGCAAGGATGCATTGTCTAATTCTTACACCACTTTTCTCACAACAAAATATAAACCAAAACTTGATCAAATTAAACCACAAAATTCCACAAAATCTTAAAAAAAAAAAATCAAAATAAAAATCTCCCCTTAGAGCTTACCAAAATGATAAATAGCCAAATACAAAAAAGACGTATTTGGCTATTAACACTTACTCAACTACTAGCGTTCAACCTTGCTAAAACATTTAAGTCCTAAAGTCTCATTGATACTTCCATTATTCTCTTTTTGTCATAATCTATATACCTTAACTGAATGAGGTAATTATTATTTTTTTAATAAGATAAACAAATGTCAAATAGTTAATAAGAATGAGAGTAAGATGAGAGGAAAAAAAAAGGAGAATATAGAGAAGTGTTAGGTCATAGATTAAAGTATGGGAGAGAGAGGAAATAGAAGAAGGAGGTGATGGGACCGTAGATACAAGGTAAGAGCATTTTAACTTTATATTTATTTATTTTTAATTTCAAGGTCTATTTTGCAACGAAGTATTAATGGTTTCTGATAATATATTAATAGCAAAGGTATTTTTGAACCTTTCTTTAAGTTTAATGGTAGTTTTAAAAGTTTTAAAAAATTAAGTATATTTTTTAAATAAAACACTAACGGTTTTCATAAAAAAAAAATAATGATAAAAGTGTTTTTCTTAACATTTTTTTAAAAGTTTAAGAGTACTTTAAAACTTCTAAAAGTTCGAATTTTTTGGATAAAGTTTAAGGATATATATAGCCATTTGCGATGGCGTGATTAGAGTGGATTGCTAAATTTGAAAAAGTAGGAAGGTAGAGAAAAAGTGTGCACATATACAAACCATTTTTAAATTTAGGCAGGTATGCCTATGCCATACTCTATTACCAAGTCACACGCAAACATTATTTAATTTAATGAGGTTACAAAAAGGTTTTTCTTTTTCATTTTTTTAAAAAAAATAAAAAAATGAAAGTAAACTGTAAAATTATCTAGTTTAACGGTATTGACATACATTTTAATTCAAAAGGTTGGAAGTTCAAACTTAAATAACCATTAAATAATGTTAGAAGGTGATATAAAAAGTAGTTATATATTTAAGATTAGAAAGGAAACCGCTGTTCAATGGTGGAACTAAAAATTTTGTTAAGGAGGACTAACTTAAAATTTGATAATTTTTTTTAATAAGTAATCAATTCCAAAATTTATAAACGACTGAACGATTAATTGAGTACATCCTTCTTTCTAACTTTCCATCTAATAAGTTATTGAATTTAAAAAATATTTAATATGTCTTTAATCCATTACAACAGTTTTTTTAAAATTTATGACGAATTAGATATAAAATGAGAATGATAGAAACGTAAATATGTATAAGTAACTGAATATGAATGGTATTAAATGTATAAAAGTAATTGGAACATGAAAGCTAAATTTTAGAGAGGATGGTTAAGAAAAAAAATTACATTTTTAAAATTCAAACATAGAATGAGTAGGAGGGCTAAAGGCGCTGAACCACTAAAGCTCTATTTAGTTTTGTTAAATTTTTGTGTTTTAACAATTAATAAATATATATAGATGAAAAATTGAGGGAGTCTCGAGCCCCAGAGTTGAGATCTCTTTTAAGATTTTTTTTAATTATTTTTTTAATAAAAAAAAAAATATAAGAACAAAACAATCAACTTATTGATACTTAACATCAAAGATTTGGATCTTCCATTTTCACGATGTTGAGTTTAAAATTTGGACTGTACATATTTTTTAAAATTTAAATTTTCATTATTGTTATAGTAAGAAAAAGTTGATTTTAGATTTCTTTTTCTTTATAAATTTTAAGTTTGACTTGACACTGTATTTGATTTATTAATATTGTCATATTACGAAGGTGACAAAAATATTTATTTAAACTTAATTAGTATTTTGGTCCCCATACTTTCAAGCATGAGTTAAATTTAGTT
This sequence comes from Benincasa hispida, assembly GCF_027475165.1. Taxonomy (NCBI): domain Eukaryota; kingdom Viridiplantae; phylum Streptophyta; class Magnoliopsida; order Cucurbitales; family Cucurbitaceae; genus Benincasa; species Benincasa hispida. The sequence goes on along the minus strand of NC_143484.1, from coordinate 32,246,226 downwards.
GAATTTTCAAGACCTCAGTATTAGTTGTTATATTTCTAGACCTCTATCCATTTTAATATATGTTTGATCGTAACATTGTGTTTTGGTCATTAGTTTTGAAATAGTCATTTTTATCTCTCATTTTTTATTTTATCTTTTTTTCTTGATCACAATTTCTGTCGAACATTCAATTAATTAATTTTAAATTTAACCATAAATTTAATTTGTATCGAAAGTTTTTTTTTTTTTTTTTTTTTTTTTTTTTTTTTGTCATGTCTACACTTTTGTGTTGAAATTTTGTAATGAAGATCAAGATGACCCCACTTTAAAAATATAAAAAGGGCAAAAACAGATGTTAGAGTTCAAGGTCAAAATTGAAAGAGATCAAAATCCATGTTTACAATAGATCATAGCTAAGAATGATCAAAATAGATATTTTGAGAGCCATAATAACATATTAGTATTTAGACATTTAATTTATTACAAAATCTACAACTCTTTTATCAAAATATGTTTTTTAAAAAAGAATTAAAAATCAAAGCCCCCAACCCCTCCCAAAAGAAACATTAACTTTTTTCGTAGCATTATTCATGTAAATCCTTTTTTTTTTTAATTTTGTTCAATAGTTAGTTGGAAATTAAACCAGTGGTGGATCCAGGATTTTATGTAAGGGCATAAATTCATATAAATATAATTTTAGATGCATCGTATAATATTCAAATCATATCATATCGTCAAAGCGATCATAATTAACTAACATACAGAGAGTGATAGATCTAGAATTTCTTGTTATGGGACACAACTTTATATATGATTAAAATTTTAGTCCATTAACATCAAAAGTATCAAAATTTGTGTCATATATAGTTCTTGTTCTTGAACTTTAAAAAATATAAACTAGATTATTGACAATTTGAATAGTATGTCTAATAGGTAGTACCAAGCATTTTTTTCTAAAAGAATATAACTATTGGCTATAAAATTGAAATTGTGAGGTTCAATTAGAAAAAAAACAATTTGTTGTCTAATACAACGATTAATTTTTAAGCATGTTATTTTATGAGATTTTGAGATACTAAATTGAAAGTTTATATATCTATTAGATATTTTTTAGGAAATTATTAAAGTTAAGTTTAAAAGTTTAGATATTTATTAGACATAATTTAAAAAACTAAGAGTTAAACTTGTAATTACTTGTGTAATCTTAAAATAATGGTAAAGTAAATAACAATGAAAAAAATTTATATATGAAAATGGTAATTTTAAAAAACTAAAAAATCAATAACCAAATAATTACTAGTAAGGCTAAATTTTTTTAAAAAATCTATAAATACACATGAACATATGTGATAAAAATAAAAATGGAATGAAGTGTTTTAAACTATTATACAAATATATGAAATTGTAAGCAACAAAAATTGAAAAAGAAAAAAACAAGTGCCTCCCGGTAGTTTCAAACTTGGTCACTAGATTCCAAGAGACTCACCACCATTATGTGCAAAGTTTGATTTATATCTTAAGAGGATATATATATATATATAAAACGACACGACGTGAAGAGAGGAGGAAGAACACGTGCCTCTAACTCCTTCATAGACCTGTCCCTGAATTGAACTATCAATTTTTAAAATAATAATTGATTCTTATCTACTATTATTATATTCGAATCACAATACTAATATAATAAATTAATTAATGTAACGAGATACTCCAAAAGATAAGATTTGAAGTTATGAATTGTTGGGACTTTCTTTTCCATATTCTCTTGAGGGATTTGTTTTAGGGCACATCAATTAACTTTTAAAATGAAAAACAAAAATGAGGTTAGGTTAGGATTATTCTTTCAGTTAGACACTAGAAAATAAATTAGGGGTTTGTGAGGATATATAATGGGAAAAACAAAAGATAATCATCAGCATCTCCTATAAACGTCACCGTTTGGCTTTTGATAAATTAATCTTTTATTTAAAGAAAAACCAGAATCTAAAGAGAGGAAGTGACAGAAAATAGCATACTAAATTAAATTAAAAGTGCACTAATTAGAAGGAAGTAAAGCCTTATCATTGAAGAAGCTCACAAATTGTATTATGACATAATTGAATGCTAATTAAGCTAATCTTTCCAAAAAATAGGAAATGAAAGTTACGACTATTTTCAAACAAAGGAAAATGAATCAACTTATTTACAAGATGTCTATTACGACCTATCATGGTCTATCATAAATAGATAAATTTTGTTATATTTGAAAATATTTTCAACAGTTTTATCATTTAAAACTACATTCTCCATCCAATTATCCATTTTTAGTCATAGCTATGTGTTACATGATCACATCATGTGTAAAAATTGAAAACTAACACCTTGTTGGATAACTAATTTTGCTTTTAATTTGCTACTAAAATAAAATATTGTATATATATATACATATTATAGTAGTGGAGAGATTTGAACCACAAACCTTTTAGTCAGTAACACGTACATACTGATGTCAATTGATCACCTTTGCTCGCTTTAACAAAAGTCATACTAAATTTCTCAGTTTTTTTTTGGAAACTTTTCATTTTACTTTAAAAACACACATTGAATTCTAAATCAAAATTTCATAGACGATCCTGTTTGATAACCATTAATCTTTTTTTGTTAGTTTGATTAAGAATTAAAGTGTATAAAAAATAAAAACTTGCTTGGACCTCACCTCAGAAAAGATAGTACACGCAAATTACCATCGAGATATACGCTCAGTTTGGTTTCATTTCTTTTCTACACTTGTACTCATGTTGGGGCCTCATATATTTACACCTATATCATAAATGCTAATCCATTATTTACATTATACATGGCTGTCACAGAAGAGAATCCAAAATTTTTCGTCCTTAATTCCGTGCAGCGTCAAGACATTCTTGACTAACCTACAGTAAGTTTGCCCAAAACACTCACATAATCACTCAAACACTCACAAGAGCCCGATTTCAAGATAGTTAATACGCACAATTTCAAGATATCATAGAATCTTTCTAGATTTGTAAGGGTCATGTGAATTTTGTAGGTTAGATTAGTTTTGGTTATTATCATGGTAAACATTTTAATGGATTTATTTTTTTTAGAATGGGATTCTTTTATTCATTATTTAATCTTGATCCACTATAGCAATAAGTAATTAAAAATATCTTTATATAAGGACAAAAGTGAAAAAGAAATTAAACACTAATGATGGTGATAGTTGAATTATTAATGCAGTTGTGTTGGTATGAGATTTCAATTAGAGTTTAAATTCCCTTACTCTTACTTTTGTTAAAAGAAATATTAATTAAAAAAAGATAGGGAATAAAATAGTGTTAATATAATATATGGGATAATAATAAAAGGTGGAACTGCAGATAATTTATGGAAAGAATGGAAGAAATTATCAACATCATCATCATTTTGAACTTCTTTTTGGAGTGTATACCCAAAAATGATTAGTATTCTCACTAATCTCAATATGATTTATTCTTGTATTTCTTTCTAATTCCAAAGGCATATTTTACCACAAAGAGAACACTTGAAAAAGAGAAGTATATTTTGTCAAAAAAGAAAAAGAAATGAAAAGAAAAGAGAAGACAGAAGTTTATTACTTTTGCATTTTTTGGGATAAAAAAAGTAACTAATCGAGGATATAAAATTTTAGGTTACAAAATATTTTGATGTTTGCATAATTTTAATTCCTATATTTTCAAACTTCTTATTTTAGTTTTCCTACTTTCAATAAACGATTATTTTCGTACTACTTCTAGTTTATTGTAATTTTCTTTAATTTTTTTTTTATTCATAAGTGTACTTTAACTATAAATTTTGAAAAAAAATATTTATATTTTCTTGAATCAACATTATTATTATTATTTAATTAAATTTGATAAATATTAATTTGAAAGATTTCAATTTATGATTTATCGAAAGTACAAGGACCAAATTTGGATATTTGGAAGTATAAGATTAAAATTGACAAACCTAAAAATACAGGACCAAAATAGTACTAGTGTTAACCTATGATCTATAACACTTGTACTATAAATTTTAAAAATGTATTCAAATAGCAAAATTATTTTAAATAACAAAACTGTAAAATATTTACACATAGAAGAAAAATATCACAGTCTATCCATGATAGACTGCAATAGACAGCGATACACTACTATCTGTGTTTATCTATATCATGATAGACAAAGGTAGTAGTCTATCGCTGTCTATCACGATCTATCACAGATAGACTGTGATATTTTACTATCATTTGTAAATATTTTTATTCATTTTTCTATATTTAAAAACAACTCATTCAAATATTTAAATATTATATTTTTTGATAAAAATTATTATTATTATTATTTAACCAATATTGATAGACAATTGCTTGGCTGTTGTGTCATGTGTTTTTATGTTTGGAGTTTTCTTTTGGGCGTGTGTGAATCTGTTGGATATTTATAGTCAATGCCAATGGGAGTGAAACATTTGAATACCAAAACATAAATAAATGAATCTAATTATGTAGATTAAATTTAAAGTTTTCAAATTGAACCTAAACATCAAATTAAGTTGCTATTTTATGGAAACATTTAACATATATGAAAGTAAAATTTGTAGTTTCTTCAATTTGAATGAGTTATATTTAATTTTTTTCAAGTAGCAACTCAATTGAGTTAAATTCAGCAAATGCTTAAATTTTTGTATTTATTTGATTTTATTTTGTATTTTGGAGAGTTACTAAGTTGCTAGCCTATGAATACACTACAAGAATTTTGGGCTTTAATGTCGGTTGAAAAAAGTGAAACCAGATGTATAATGTCGGTTTAAGATTCATTTATTTTTTCATTTTAGTAAAATTAATTCTCTCTCCATCAAACCCCCAAACTTCCTTCTCTCTTCTTTCACATAAAACTTCTTCGTCCCCAAAACCCTCCATCTATCCTTCCTCGAAAAAGCTCTAGTCGATCGCTCATCTTGTCGTCGATAGTTTATCTGGTTGTCTAGTCGTCGGTAGCGGGCTTCCTCGATACTTGATCCTCTGGTCGATCCTTCATCTGGTCACATTGTCGGTAGTGGGTTTTCGTCCGGTCGTCTGGTCTTGGGTTTTCGCCTGGTCGCAGATCTGATAGCCTTATCTAGTTGTGGGTTTTCTGGTCACAGATCTGGTAACCTCGTTTGGTCGTGGGTTTTCTTCATCGTCTTCTTTCTTTTTAATAGTGTGTTGATTTGGAAATAAAAATGACGGTGAAGAAAATGAAGTGGAGACCCATTTTCTCGAGTTGCTGCGAGTTGGAGGCATAGTCATCGGAGGTGATGAAGATAGTGGCGACAATGAATAATAAGCCCAGTTCGTTCCAAAGGATTTCGAAAGTGATTTCAGTAACCCTAACTCCACCCTCTCTGAGGACCTCCCCATCTCTCTCGCTAGATTTGACATCCACGCCTTCACTCTCGCTGAGTTGAAGCTTATCTCTCAGACTTTTTCTTCCTCGAACTTCCTTAGAGAGGGTGGTTTTGGTCCCGTCTACAAAGGCTTCCTCGATGACAACCTCAAGCCATGCTTTCTCTCTTGGCTCGTCGCTTTTCTAGGGCAGCTTAAGCACGACCATCTTGTGAAGCTAATTGGATATTGTTGCAAAGACGAACATCAGATGCTTGTATAAGGGTATATGCCCAGAGGAAGCTTGGAAAATCAACTTTTCAAAAGCTGATTGGATAGGAACAAAGCTCCACTATGTTGTCTTTCCATAGCTCCCTAGTTTGAATTTCATAAATTCTTTGTGTGGGGTAATTGAATTCTTATTATATGTTGTTTGCCTATTTTTCTCTGCTTGCAGGAAGTCATGCTTTCGATTTGGATCAAATCTGTGGTGGATGGTGGAGAGAACATAAACGAACGAGCAATTGAAAGACTATTAATGATGAACTTTACTGTTGATGAAGTTAATTTTGCGATCGATAAGCTTGGTTAGTACACTTTTGAAATAATCAACTTGGTTGAAGTTATCGCCAAATATTTATGCATCCATAAGGATTTCTTATAATGCATTTCATGTCACACCCTGCCCCAACCATCCTCTTAGCTTAGAGAAGGGCGTGACTGTAGCAGTTATCAACCCTATGGCTGACACTTACTACCTAATAACTCTTGCGGAATAACTCTGATACCAAAATATAACTTAAGTACAGTGAAATGCCTTTAGGCCCACAATTTATTAATTTAGAAACATAATATATTTAGAGTCATTACAACATTAGATTTACAAGTCCCAAAACTCACGAATCCTAGTCCTTATATGAACAACAGTAACATATGTACAATATTAACAGTAACCACCTAACAGATGGGTTACAAATCTCTTTATCCTTTAGTGGCAAAGCAGATGCAGATCTATCTTCAGAAGATTTGACCGCTACCTGTGGGGGGATAAAGAAAACATTTAAAAACGGGGTGAGCTTGCGCCCAGTGAGTGACCTAAGAAAGATAATTGATTCTCATGCAAAATCTCAATAAAGAGTTTAACTGAAATATAAGCTTCTACAGTACTTTACTGCAGTATAAACATTTTCCAAGCATAGAACATATAAAGCTGTTTTAATCGTAAAACAGTAAAACTATTTCTCAGTTGAGGATAACCCTACTATGGGTAAAAATATTTTCAATACCAACTACTAGTCAAGAGAGAATCCTTTTGCTCAATCTCTGACTCTACCTACGTGCACATGGCCATACTAAGTACCATCATACCTTAGGTACTACTGTTCAGATACCTTCTCAAACGTCCTTCAGTATCTGGTTGGTTTAGTACCTTCTCAAACGTCCTTCAGTATCAATAGATACCTTCTCAAATGTCTTTCAGTATCTAGTTGGGTAGATACCTTCTCAAATGTCCTTCGGTATCGTGTTTTAAGTAAAACTAGTCATAAATGACTTTCTCTTTAAAGCATGTAAAGTATAACACATATAAAAATATGGCTTTAAAGGTACTAACGCATGCTGCACATATAAATAGCTTTTTAACAAACTTCCCACTCATGCATGCGTTTAAAACATAATTCATAGCTTGCTTGGAAACCACTTTGTAAAACTAATTGGCATGAGAATATTCTTCTTTAAAACATGCTTTCTATAACACGTTGTAATCAAACATTTTAAGCAAATGTTTTAGTCAAAACGTTTTACCACTCACCTTGATTGCTTAGGAGCTTTTCACTCTAGTAGCTTCATTTTCTACCTCAGGTTCCTTTTTCACCCCTAGAATTTAGATTCAATTTACAGCTCAAATTACTCACAGTTATAAATTTTATTTTGAGATACTTCTTTCTACAAACATGTTCTAAAATGTCTCAGGAAGCTTATCCTAAAATTTGAGCTAAGAACTTCTCGTGATTTGGCCGGAATCACAGAATCTTCAAAACTGGCCCAAACTGATCCGACAGCCTAACCCTTTTGTCTTCTTTTCAGTTTCCAGAGCAATCCCTTCGAGATTTTCTTCCGGAAGCCCTACCTTGAAAACTAGACTTTCAGAGCTTTCAGAGCTTTCAGGTGGCTTTAGAATCACTCTAAACCCACGAGTAAGTTGGGAGAGCTCCTCGTCCCAATTTGATGCGTCCTCCTTAGACCTCATTGTCCAATGCGTCCTCTATGTCTAACGCATGGATTTGGCTCCAACGCAAAGTTTGCTCACTCTCTCACTCTTTTTACGGTATTTCTGAATTGTGAACTAAAAATGAAGTCTCATGGCTCTATTTATAGGCGTCCAAACCTTCTCCGGAGTTGACACCACCTACTTGGCTGCATGGCCAAGTGTCTCATTCTCATCCCATCAACGCAATGCTATGGTCATCGCAAGCTAAATGTCTTCTTCCCATGTTGCCAATGCATGAGCCTCCAATCTGATGCCACCACCTCAAATTCTTAAGGTTTAAGGCTTTTCTCCCAAGAAGACACATGGTTTTGATGATGTTATCCTGATGATTTCATCCTTGTATGCGTCCAACTCTTGATTGCTCAACGCCTAGTCCATAAGCAACACATAGCCTCTACTCAACGCATAACAAGCCAATTCACTATCATGAAAATTCAACTTAGCCATCGCAAGAAGCTAATCATCACCAACGCATAGAGTGACCATCCATCCTCGACGCATGGCTCACTAGGTAGCATTGCACGGCTTGCTTGGCATGGGCGCATGGTGCTGGCCACCAATGCATAGGCGTGTTGCATAAGCTGGCCGTTCGACGCATGGGCGTGCTTAGCCGCATGAGCTGCGCGTGACACCATGATGCTTGGCAGGGTGCTTAGGCGCATGAGCATGCTGCTTCGACACATGGGTGTGCGGCATGTGCTGGTCTTCGCTCATTCGCTCGCATGGGCGCATGGCATGGGTTGCTTGACGCACGACATAGCTGCTCAGCAGGGCACTCAACGCATGGGCGTGGCCGCTCGATAGTGCGCTCAACGCACGGGCGTATCCACTCGATGCATGCGTCAGGTCAGGGCTGCTCGACGCATGGCCTGGGCGCTGGCCGAGGCTGCTTGATGCATGGCCAGGGCGCTGGCCGAGGCTGCTTGACACATGGGCTGCCTTTCCATGCATGCTTTGCTTACTCGTGTGCCTTCCAACGCATCATCTCCATTTTCTTTCTTCAGCCGCATGCCTTCACCAACAACTCTTCCAACGCATCAACATCACTCTAACACACAAAATTCTATACTTAACCAAATTTCCAAAATTTTCCCCAAAAGTTAACCTTCCAAATTTCCTCTTTTCTTCTAATTTCCACTCTTTTCTTTACCATTTCACCCTAGTTTCTACATCAACCTACTCATCACACTAATCTCAATAGGGAACATACTCAAGTAGAGAAATTGGGATTCGGGGTTCACATTTCAGGTGGAGATGCTTCCATTAATGAATTGGTGTATTTTATCATTGCTGCACAGATCGCTATAAATTTGTTGAGAGGGAGAATGCTTCGACATTATAAGGATTTAAGAGAATTGTGCCTGTTTCAAGAAAACTCTTGCTTCCTCAGTTATATTCCTACGAGTTTAGCTTTAGTTCATATTGATTGAAGTTGCCTCACATTTATGTTCTCTTAATCTCTTCCTTTACCATATACTTTTAATGGTATTGTTTATGTGTTTTTTAGTTGTTTAGAAGGGGTGGGGAGGAGATGGATTTCTTGCAACAGCAAGGGATTCACGTAAAAATTGTTCCTGGTAAGTACATTTTTGAATGCTTGCAGTTTTAAGCACAGTTTCTAAGTATTTTCAAGTGACTCTAATGATATGATACTAGAAGAAATTCGGGTTTCAATGTCGGTTGAAAATAGTATTATCGGATATTAAAGCTCCAAAACTAAATGGTGGAAAGTGAGTTGAAGCAAAGAGTATTTGTGTGTATCTTAACTTTTATAGAAACCATACAAGATATGGTAGGAGTATGTGTTCATTTCTAAAAGCTTATTCTCTAACATCACACTCTTCTCTATTTGCTCATATAAATTCTTATTGGACATGCATAAAAATTTATAGACTTTTTCCATTCATATTATTTTGAATGTTAAAGATGAATTTTTCTTATATTATGAATATGAATAATGTTAGTAGATAACTAGCAATTAAGTCTAAAGTGATCGACTTCTACCTTCACTTCATAGTTATGATATTGATATTTTTGTTTGTGAGCCTTGCTAAATAATTGGATATTAAGTTATATTCGTTTTCTCTAGGGAGGAGTATTATGTTATCTTTTGTTATGATGTATTTTCTTCACAAATAAACTAATTTGTCAACTTGTTATCAAGGAACTGGACCAATTTCAATCTTGGTGTTCAAATGCCTTGACTGTTGGAGCAAAAAGGTTGTGCATTGAAGACAATATGGGATGGATTAAACTAAAGATGTTCATTGCCACAAAGGTGAGTAAACTATAAGTTTAAGCTATATTTGTATTTCAATATCCTCAAGTTCAATCAGTAAAAAGAAGGTTTTTGTACTTAATTTGAGTTACTCTTGTTGTGGGCATGAATGTATAATTTAGACAAGGAATTAAAAACAGATTGTTTGGATTTTAAGATGTTAGTTGTTCTTGGGCTGGCTTTTGCTCTAACAACTTAAAATTCATGTTTACTTCCAATTTCATCTTCATATGTTTTTAGTTGTATCTGATGTCAAACATGACAAGCAACTTATATGGATGAGACACTACAAGAATTTTCTTAAGCATGAAGTAGTTACATGGCAACCAGTTTATAAGCATGAAGTAGTTTTGGAGGAACAATGGGAAGGTAACTATTAATTTTCTTAAGATCGCATGCTGTTGATGCGTTTTAGCCTGTGAAGTTTGGTCTGGATTAGCAATTCTTAGTTAGCGGTGTTAAATTTTGCATTCTACACTTATCTCTATTTGTGCTCTTAGTAATACAAAACCATTCTCTTGCAAGCTCTTTTTGTCCTCTTCAAGCTTAGTTGTTTATGACTTCCATTGAGTGGTTTATGGCAGTGGAACTTCTTAGGCATCCTTTGTTGCCGATTTTTTTTTTTTTAAACATAAAAGTTATAAAGTTAGTTGTAGGTTAAAATATGGTAATGTTCCTTAGTTTAGTATTGAAATTTGGGATCATTACAATGACAATTGTCCAACTATGGTAGTTATTTATAGGTTGAGCTCATTTCTTTCATTATTTATAAATTGCTTATATTAACGCAACTTATATTTGTTTGTTCATACACTCTCATATGATATCGCTCGCACGCGTAGGGAGGTTCTGGATAGAGGGCATAACAAATTCATCCATAGAATATGATTCACAATCACAACCCCTGTGCCATTGAATCAATTCGAAGGTGCTGAGATTGGGGTGTTAAAATATTTAGGGCACACATCACTTGTTTTTTATGCTATCAATGCTAGTTTTTGGCTTTGATAGTTGTTTATTTATTATTATTTGTGTTGTGTAATATTGATAAGCTATTTGATATGTTTGCTTATTGGAGGGGAAAGTACACATTCTTTTGTTGTTTTGGGAGTGGTTCATTTAAGGATTGAGTGGTAAAAAAATGATCTTAGAAATACTTATATCTAGATATGCTTCATGTATAACTGATGGCATTAATTCCCAATATCCTTTTAGTTACATGTGCGTTTGTATTTGTTGTTATGTGCAATCATTTTAAGAGTCCCTGCTTTAGCTGTTACATGTGCCATAGTTTTCCGTAGTTCGGATCTTGGTAATGATGTGGTAAATAATCAAAACTTTTGGGACGTTCTTGTATATTTTTCTTATTGCACTTTATGAAGGCCCTGCTTTAGCTATTAATTTGTCTTTGTAGAAAGTCACAGTTCAGGAGAAGTTTGGTAGTATGTGAAAGGGACACTAACTTTAGGATTATACTGATTGTGTTGTTTTAGAGTCTCTAAGCTAATCTCTCCATTGAATGGTTCTTCTACATACATTGTATAATATGTAAGTGCCGAGAATTTTAGCAATAGAATATCTGTTATACTTAGTTGAAACAAAATGATATGATTACAGGATCAAACACAACAAGAATTTCGGACTTTACGTCTTTGTTTTTCAACTGTCACTCAGTTTATATCTTCTATTATTTCTTCTGTTGTTTACTAAATTTCTTTGCTAGTTTTTCAATTCAAACTTACTCTTATCTAACTCTTATTTTGTTGGCTTATATGTTTTTATATTAGAACCATTCTTAATTAGCTCTTTGGATATATGTAAACACAGAAGGGGAAATAGGTGTTTAAACAAATGTCTTGTTGTGTAGACTCTGATCTTATGTCTTTTCCTGTCCATTTCTTGTTCTGTTTGCTGTTTTAACCTTTTTTTTGGTGGCATTTGAAGAAAGTGAAGAAAGAATATCATTTTCTTCATTGGTGGTGTAGTTTTTTTTTTTTTTTCTCATGGTTACATTTCGGTTTATGGAAGGAGGGCCAACTTTAATAAAAGATTCTAATGGATAACATGCAATAACAATTCAAGCCTTCATGTTGATTGAAGTTGCTTCATATTTGTATTCTCTCAATCTCTTCCTCTACCATATACTTTTAATGGTGTTGTTTGTGTGTTTTTTAGGTGTTTAGAAGGGGTGGGGAGGAGATGGATTTCTTGCAACAGCAAGGAATTCACGTAAAAATTGTTCCTGGTAAGTGCATTTTTGAATGCTTGCAGTTTTAAGCACAGTAACAACTTTTGAGTTTTTGTTACAACTTTTGAGATTTGAAGTACATTATGAGCTAAATTTGCTTATTGATGTACGTGTTCTTGAATATTCATTTTTTGGGAATTCTGATAGTTCTGTTGAGAATAAGTGGTTGTGAAATATTTTTGGGAGTGTGTTTATTTGAACAGGGTAAATTTTTGGTTTTGTTGTGGTAGCATCATTATGCTGTTAAAAATTTTGAAAAAGAAGATTCTTGAAAAAGGAGTAAAGATTTTGAAAAAGAAGATTCTCTCATTTATTCAACTATTGAGTTTTCTTGTTTTGCAGGTGCAACAAAGGAGTAAAGATTTGGTATCGCAACCTCTTTATGCTTTTTCTTGGGAAACTCTAAATCCAACACATTCACTACAAGAATTTTTCCTTGAATGTACCATTTATGCACATTCCCAATAAACACGGTTAGTTGAATATGAATTCTGATCATATTTTCACTTTCAATCCTTTGTCTTAAACCTTTTTTTTTGTGATTCTTTGAACAAAAGTGGTCAGACAAAGATGCCTATAACTAGATACTGCTGAAGCTGGAGGGGTCTGTTCAAGAAGAATTATAAAGGGATCCATACTTACCAAGTGGAGAGGGACAGTAAACTCATAGTGTTTGTAAAATCATAATGTTTGTATTACTTGTAATTTGTATTTTCAAGGCCTGAATTATTGTACGACCTTTTAAATTATAATTTTACAGCAGAATTTGTGGATTAAATGTAATAGATTTACAATCCATATATGAATAATATGTCATAGCCACATCGTTCGATGATGATGTGTCATGTTATACTTTTTGACCAAAAAAATGAATTCGACAATGAAATTTAAAAAAACGGACAGATTCGGGCTTCAATGTCGGTTAAGAATTAAAAAAAAAACAGGCTTTAATGTCAATTGCAACCGACATCAAAGACCTTTAATATCGGTTGTTAATTTCACTAAAGGTCTTTAATGTCGGTTGGAAATTTCACTGAAGGTCTTTAATGTCGGTTGCAACTGCCATTGAAGGTTGTGTTATTGAAGCTCTTTAATGTCGGTTTAAAACCGACAATAAAGAAAACCAACATTAAAGGGCTTTAATAACACTATCGTTGATGTCGGTTTAAAATCGACATTAAAGCCCGAATTTCTTTTAGTGATAACAATTTGTTTCTTCATTTGTATCAAGTCATTCTAAATTATAGAGTTCTCTCATTTATTTCTTTCTTTCGATCTTGAGTTGAGTTGACAGCAAGTATCCAAGAGTTCTATCAGATTTGATTAGTTCGAGATTGTAGTTCTACCAGAGTTAGTCGTTGTATCCTGCTGAGATGATCGTTGTAGTCTGCTAGCAGCCCATGTAGAGTGAATAATTGTCTTTAGGACAACGCTTATCAGAAGCATTTCTCAATTATGTTTTGAATCTCCTCGAAGGGTTTGAGGTTTTTTCAAGTCTTTAGTTATTTTCATATCTAAGTATTGTTACATCATATGACTTACATTTGAGTTTGAATATTATATATTGCGTCTACCCTTTTTAGTTGAGTTGTAATAAGTTTGCTGGTATATTATTCCTTTATTTGTATTTTCCCATAAAAATCTTCTCTACAAAGGTTTACGTACAAAGTTGTGAGTTTGTGAGCATAAATTTGGAGAGAGAGAGTTTTCTTGTATGTGAGTTTAAGATAACATTTGGACGAAATAATTGAAGAGGTTTCATACAGAACCAAGGATGGCTTCAAGTTCAAATCTTCCAACTTCACATGATATTTTAATATACACATGCATCAATAATTTAACATGTTGATTTTAGACTAATAAGTTATAATTTAATCTGTTGATGTGAAAATTTAGACAGAGGAAACACACTTGATCTTCACGTAACACTAGCAGTGAATTTTGTTTTTACGAGGAGAAGAACGTGGTCTGTAAAAGAGAAAATATGCACACTGGTGTGATGCTTGCCAACACTTCGATGCTTAAGTCAAAGAGTGAAAAAGTGTGAAAGTTAGAAAGTTTGAGAGTAGAATTCAAGTTACCGCATATGAAACTATATGATGTATTTATAGATGTGATTGACCAAGGCGGTCCTGTGAGGGTTCCAAAGTTACATTAGGATAATTTAATAACCTATGCTCAATTTCATGTTTGGTTGGGGTCGGCCTCGACCTTGACCGAGGTTGAGTATCTCTCCCAAGGTCCATGTTGGTCCTAAGGCGATGCTTTAGGCTAGGACATGTGTGGGACATGTCCTATTAGCTATTTTGTTAGAGTCATACAAAGAGAAAGCCGAAGTTGAGCACATAAATTTGGGTCTTGACACAAACTAATCCTCTTTCCTAGATTCATTTTGAGACTAAGGTACTATTTTTTTGTCCAAACTTTGCTGTTTTTTCAATCTTGTTGCTTTTATTTTTATTTTAAGTCGATGTACACTTCGGTCATAAGATAATATATGATGTGACAACGTCAGAGAGTTAATGTATCTCGATGGAATAAGAATGGCACACAGAATCAATTTAACATGTATTTGCTTGTCCATGCTTTTGAATTGTTTGGTCCACTCACATCTACCTTTAATTATTTTATGCAACTAGTCTAATCTATTGTGTCAAGTTCTGCTAAACATCACTCTTTAGTCCAATTAATATACTACATTAAAATTTAAGTGGTGATCTTAACAACAATAAATGATGAGAATATAATCAAATAAAAAAAAATTAATGACGTAATTGGAACTATTTTAAAGTTTTCAAATAATTAACCACAAAACCCATAAATATGATTGAGGAACACACCTAAATCCATATGTATTAATAAAATCATATTAAGCACTATTTCTCTTAATATATAGTATGTTTAAAGTTAAATTAAACTTGAAGTGACATTAGTTAAATATAAGAGTAAGAGGGAAGAGAGTTTGGTGTATTGATAAAAGTCAAAATGAGATAATTGAGATTGATGATAATGATGGTGCCAAATCAACAACATGGGTCAGCCAAGCCATGCAGATTAGGGTGAATTATTAGTCAAGATCCCAAATGAAAAAAAAAAAAAAAAAAGCAAAGGCAGGGAGCATATTAGGGAAAAGTTTTAAACATAAGCTTCACTAGTTTTGGGGTCCCTCCATCCACTAAATCCATATATGTATATATATATATATATATATATATATATATATACACACATGAGTAGAAGAATAATATATAAGCATTATTTGATGAAACTACTCATTCCACATACCAAGATAAATTCACTCAACCAAGACTTTGATTCTATTGGCCTTTGTTTAATTTGACTACATGAGAAAGAATTAAATTAGCTCACCAAAGTCCAATCTAACAATTTCCTTTTTTTTTTTTTAATTTCAATTGTTATCTTATTAGGGCCATGATTATTTTATCATACATTTCAAGGCATATATACACATTTGGAAAGAGAGATTCATTCAAACAGTCAACAAACCAACAGCTAAAAACTAATCCCTCTTGAGGAGGAGGGATAAAATAGAAGAAAAGATATATTTCATAACTTGAAAGACAATTTTTTCATAACTTATAAGATGTCGAAGAAGATGTCAAACATTATGAGCAACCTTGTTCTCTTTTCTAGGGATTTTACAAAATCAGATGAAGATATTTACAAAACCAAATAGGAAAAGAGACTCTTTCACAAAAAAAAGAAAAAAAAAAGAAAAAAAAAGTTAAATTACAATCTTGTTGTTTCAAAAGCTTTGATGACTTCAATTGAATCCGACTCCACCACAACTTGAGGATTACGACGACCTTTCCATGCATTATGAGAACTTTTTAAACCATCAACCACTTTAATTTTCAACCGTTTTACCGACCACTTAAACAAAAAAACTACAACCAGCCGTATAACCAACCATAATGAAAAACTACAACCAACCATATAACCAACCATAATCAGACAACCATTTCAATCTATAATGATCCAACCAACTCCTTCCACTAGGAGGTCTCCGACTAGGCTGCATCAACATTAAACTTCGAATAACCCTCAACCGGCAACTTACCTCCAAATTGAATGGAAAATCTTGACTTATTTGATTGGTACGTGTTGATGCTTGGTTCTCGTCCACGTTGGATGATGGCTTCTCAACCCCCAAATTTTGAGTTCACAACAAAGCAATCCTCACCATACATAAATCTCTCTCAAGAATAAGATGAAAAGGAAGAAAATTAAAGCTTGGAGAGAGCAATGATGAAGGTTTAATGAATTATGGAGGATTGTAAAAAAATGCGAAAGTGTTGTTGAAAATTTAGAGAAGAAGATAGTCCAAATAAAGAGAGAAGTAGGTGAAAACTAAATCCAATTTAGCCATTTGATGTTGGTAAAAAATAATTGAATGGTGGAGATTTAACACAAGCAATATATATATATATATATATCTTTTAGAATCATTTCTTTTAAAATCCAACAAAAAGCAAATGGCCACCATGTATCTAAAACTATTAGACACAAACATATAATAATATCAAACTCATTCTCTTTTTAAATTCATTTTCTTTTTAAGACTAATCCAAAAATCAATAGCTCACCATGTGTCAGTCCTCCATTGCTCCAAGTGGCACATTTCAATTGATCCACTTTGATTTTAAAAAAACGGTCATCAGCTTAAGAAATTTTCATTAAGCTTGTTTCCACTAAAAAAGGCCATGAGCTCCAATTTGAGTAATTCAAATTGCGTTGAAATCATTGTTTCAAGGTTTACACAATTGACACTTCAAAACACTCAAATTGTTAATAAATAAAAGCAGGTTTGTTATCATCAAAGTATTAATTAATTAATTAATTTGAGATTAAGGGCCAAAAAGCTAACACTGTGTGGCGCTGAGCCTACCAGACTCTAATGTCTAAGCTAGTGTAGGGAGTGTATAGTTCAGGTAAGTATACACAAGAATTAAGGTCAAAGATCTCGTTTGGAGTACTTACCCTTCCCCTTGCGTAGTCGAATGGAACTATTTATAGGGACTTTCTCTGGCACTTGTCTTTGATTACGGTAACACCATCAATTCTGGGATGTTTCCAGCACTTGAGGTTCTAGGATGCCCAATCTGGACTTAGCTTGGTTATTTTACGATTGGTATATATGTAGGGATAAAAACCCTAATATAGTGGAAGGTCCAAGATCCAATTCGAAATTATTCTAGAATCCAAAAATACCAGTACACTAGCAAAATATACAGATTAAAGAAGAGATATAAAAAACCTCAACTTACTGCAAAATTAGATTTAACATGTTTTTCAATTTTGGGAATCTAATTTTATAGAGAGAGAAAAATGTCACTTACTCTTGTTGACCATTCAGATAAAAAGTCATATTCTTCTTGGAATGGAATTCACGAACACCATCATTTGGGAACCTCCCTATTCTCTGAGAAATTGGGATTATTGGTTTTGTGGGAACCAATCTCGAATTGGGAAAAAAGAGAGAATTTTTGGAGAGAGTTTTCACCATAACAGTTCTGTGATTAATTTTGTGTTACCTTTTGATTTTTTCATCTCCAAAGTATATTATGCGTGGGAGCCCTAAACATGGGTAGTTATTCACGTTATTTTTTATAACTCCCACATATTGGAGTTATTATTATTTAATTTAGTAAATAATAATTTAATTAAATTAATTTATTAATTAATAACAATTAATCAAATCTAATTTAATTAATAAATCTATTGAAATCATATTTAGACGAACATCTCTCACATAATCTATAGAGTTAATTCAATTAATTAAATTAAATTAAATTAATAATTAATTAATCTTCCAATATATTAATTACTACATATTTAATTTAACCTACATATGAATCATAATTCAATTGCATTTCTCTCATAACCTATAGTTTTAATGTGCATCTAATACACATTAATTTTAACTTATAGTTTTATTATGAATCCAATTCATATTAAATTAATATTTGAAATCCTTCAAATATTTAATTCTCTCCTAAATTAATTTTTAATCATATCCAAAATTAAATTTATATTATAAAGTTTAATTAAAATATATATTATAATGTATCATTATACATTATACTATTTTCCTAAGTACTAAGAAGTAACCCAAGGGTAAAATGGTAACATTAACTGGATCAAAATTACCGTTTTACCCTTGGGTTACTTCTTTATCCTTAAGTACTAGTGCTCTTCTAATGAACAACCTGTTTATGGTCCAACCATTAAATTGAAACCCTCTCAGGCCAGTGAGAGTGTAGGATTCTTTGTTCAAATCCCAGAGATAACACTTAAGGGAACACTCATCTACTAATCCTAAAGTCGGGAAGAAGTGAAATCTATCTTGTATTATTATGTTCCTAGCTCCTCATTTGGTATTCTCCTAAAAATGGTAGGTATATTGAGTCGAAAAACTGGCCATTTTGACTGATACAAATCAAAGGACAATCCCTCGTGAACAAGAGTTCATAATACACTCAGGATTAAGACTAAGTTGCCTAAGTCATCCTATTGAAATAGAAACCTAACTAGTTAACGAAGTTACATTTAGTGATTACTGTTTCATGGTCCGGTCTTATGCAAACTCATTGCATAGGATACACCCATTCACATGTCACTTATACCAATGCGTTGGATCATTGAGTTTGTATCTAATACAAAGTGGGTCGTATCCATAGTGTTATTAGGATAAGGTACCCATTCTTATCCCTATACTATAAACCCTTTAGGCTGTATCTTGAACATTGATCCATGTCTGTCTCCACATACAGTTCAAGACTCATAAGACAACCTAGGATGTTAGTTTATTGGATTTAGGGTTATTAAGACATAACAAATATAATACAATCAATACACTTATTGAAACAACGTTGATAACTATTTATTAATGATAGTCAATTATTTACATTTTCTATCTACGAGTTTTAGGGCATAAAAACTAACAATATATTCATTGGCCTAACTAGTCAACCTAAACTCTAAGGCACTGATATTTTTCTTTTGAGACACGCACTCTCTCATGCCTCTCCTCCGATACCCTAGGGGTTTGAGTCCGCCTATGAACTTTGGACCTTTGTCTTGGACAACCCTCAACCGTACAAATACGAAGGAAAAATAATAAGCATATCAAGTTTCAAATCTTTATTTGTACTTTTTAAGCTATAGAAAATATTCTATATATATACAAGATTGAGATAGTAAAGTTAGAAATTACAAAGATTTAACTTATAAAAATATATGTCTATTAAACTTATGCAACAATAATTGTCATTACCATTAATTATTTATGGGTTAGAACTCAATAACTAAACTTTAGATAATCTACACCATAAATTTCATATCTCAAAAACACACTATCTTCTATTTTTCTTCCTACCTCCTATTAAAAGATCAATATTGAAAAAAGTTCAAGTGATTTAAGAGTTTCATTCAAT
The DNA here is from genome assembly GCF_027475165.1 of Benincasa hispida. Taxonomy (NCBI): domain Eukaryota; kingdom Viridiplantae; phylum Streptophyta; class Magnoliopsida; order Cucurbitales; family Cucurbitaceae; genus Benincasa; species Benincasa hispida. Next base: position 32,226,615 of record NC_143484.1, on the reverse strand, counting down.
AGTGTTTGAATCCATGTAAAAAGAAAAAAAAAATGAAAAATCATATACTTCCCTTTTACTCTAGAGTTCTGTAACAACCACTTATTATAAAAAGATTATCAAAGTAAAATAAACATAGTGATCTTGCTATTCACACTTTATAAAATATATATGTTTGAAGATTTGGGTATCATGCATAATTGTGCCTAATTTTCTTTAGGAAGATTCTTAATTGAAATTGTCTAAAAAATTATATGTGCCCACTTGCAAATGGGTATTTAGTAGAAATGAGTAATCTAAGTAAGAAGATGACTTACATTTTAATCTATAACCCCTTTGCTTTGACTTGATTGTGACAAGGGCTTTTAAAGAAAGATATGTATTAAACATATTTTATTCTCTTGGTGGTATCAATATCCAATTGGAATATATTATTGGTTCATAACTTTTGAGATATAAACTGTGCATAAGCTAAGCAAAACAAAAATTAAGATCCATCTAGCTAAAAGTTTCATTTTCAATCACTTTGTTTCTCAACCACTACTTATAAATTCAGAAATTTGTCTAAATTTGAAGCTTATGAAAGTTCAAAATCCAAAAGGTACAATTTTTTTTTTTTTGATAAATTAGAGTCCTTAATCACCTGACGTAACTACTTTCGAAAAATATACTTTAGTATAAATTTATAAAGCAAATAGGAGATCCAAAGATAAAGTTGTATAAAATGTCGAATTGAAATTTGATTGACATGTGTAATATGGTGATTGTAAATGGACATTTTAAAAATATACTTATGTAGTTTAGGCTCCGTTTGATAATTCTTTAGTTTTTTAAAACCAAGCTTATAAATACTATTTTCACTCATACATTTCAATATTTTGTCATCCACTTTTTACAAAATTCTTGAAAAATGAAGTCAAATTTTGAAAACTAAAAAGAAAAAATAGTTTTCAAACATTTGGTTTTGTTTAGAATTTGAATAGAGAATAATTAACTAGCCCTCCTTATGTCCTAAATTATTTTGTCCCTATTTAAACAGGGTTTAAAAAGTTTTAAGAATTGTTTTTTTTTTAAAGAGATTTTAAGAAGACAATAATTAGGTGTGATTTAAGCCGCATATAATTCCATATATATACATTTTCTATATATTGTAGAAAAAAAATGAAAATATTCTAATTGAAGAAAAATTTGCTATCGACAAAATTTTTATTGAGTGTTGTTTGTACGACTCAAATTAAACTCATTTTTATATAAAAAAAATAAAATAAATCTATAAATATTTGATATATTTTCCTTTTACAAATATACTTGTAACTTAAGCATAATTTAATTAACTAATCCTTAAAGTTTAAATGTTGTTGGTTGAATTTTTGGTTCATATAAACTAAATTAAACTAATTATTAATCTTACCTCTAATTGAATCATTAGTTTTTTTTTTTAAGAAAAGAAAATCAAGGAGAGTTGAATAATTAGGTTTACCTATGATACGAATTCTAAGGGTGAGAAATGATGCAATAAAATATTTTTATAATAATTTAGATAAGTCACGACCTAACTATTTGAGTTGTGTGATCGTAATCACTTAAAATCAATTTAGTTTTCAAGTTTACAGTTTTAAATGCAATTTTCATATCATCAATATTAATTTTGAAGAACTATGGACATGTTTCATAGTGATTTTGAAGATGATAAAAGTGATTTTAGTTTTTTTAAAATTACTTTTAAACATATCCTAATCTCCGTGGTTAATAAGGTGAAAGTTTTGGAAGTTAAACCTTGAGATAAATTCTTTATATTTGTCATTTTTTTTTAATTAAGAATGTCATTTTATTTAATATTTTTTTGTTTATTATTATTTACAATAAAAAAGAAAAAGGAAAAAAGAAAAAAAAGAAACAAATAGAAAAATGAATAATATATAGGAAAAAATTATTTTTGACCATAAACTTGACATATTATATCACATTTTTAATCAGAACGGTCAAATTCATATATTTAAATTTCAAACTTCGCTGCTTGTATTCAATTTTAACTTTAGATTTTCAATTTCATCAATTTAAATCTCAATTTAAAAAGGCATCAATTTATACTCTCAATTAGGTTCATCTTACACTCTTATTAGAAAGGAGTTTCTCATACGTGTTCAAAATCCTGCGTTGTTCTATGATATGTACTTATTAGTTATTTTTTAGAAAATAAAATTGTTGAAGAAAATTATATTAGACTTGCTGAAGTGTTTTTCAATTCCAGGGCAAGACGTTTTCTCTTTTCTTTTCTTCTGTGATTATGTTATTTTTTTTTCTATTTCAATAATGACGAGTTTTTATCAATTTCATGAATTGTTTTGGTCCATCGGCTTTTGGTAGCTAAAACAAAGCTTATTTACACTAGATTTTTCTTGAATGGAGTACTCTCGTTCATGAATCAGTTGCAAATATGTTGATTTATTGTTTTCCTTATTTCTCGTCAGCTTCGAACTCGATTTGTCCTCCATCCATAGCAGCAGGCACAAGAATTTTGAAAATTATCCAAACCGAAATCTTCGTCCTCTTCCTTTTATTGGGTTATATGTCCTAAAACTCGCAGTTTGTAAACTTTAAATATATTCTATTTACATTAAAGTTATTATTGAGGTTTATTCAATAAAGTTGTTATTCGATATATAAATTGCATTAATAGATTCCTAAATCTAATAAACTAATGAACCCATGATTATAACATGAATACTTAAATTTTATGTAGATACATAAAATTAGATCAAGTTTAAGTATATAGCCAAAACGGTCTATAAGTATAATGATAGGGTTGGGTACCTTATCCTAGGGACACTATGGATGTGACCCGCTTTGTATATTGATACAAACAAAGTGATCCCAAAGTCGTTCATGCGGAGACATGCGAGTGGGAGCATCCTATGCAAAAGATATTTGCATAAGACCGGACCACGAAATAATCACTTTTCTTTATAATGTCATTTACTGTTCAAACTGAGTATTTCAATTCAATGACCTAAGGTAACTCGATCTCAATCTTGAGCTAACTATGAACTCTTATTTATATGAGATTATTCTTTACTCTACATAGGTGAGAGTGGCTCAATATCGCCGCTCAATAAGTCTCCAATTTTAAGAGTAAGACCGAATAGATAGCTGGGAACATATTTCTGCAAGATGGAATTCACTCCTACCCATTTCAGGGTTAGTAGATACGTTGTTCCCTTAAGTACTGACTTCTAGTCATGAACAAAAGGACCCCACCCTCTCAATGGCTGAGAAGGACTCAGTTTATTGGTAGGACCATAAACCAACTGTTCATTAGTGGATTGATGAAAACTTAAGGAGCAAGATGTATTACAATGATAAAATGGTAATTTTGACTTAGTTGTAAATACGAATGACCTGTGAAGGATCAACTTATTGATTATGATTAAATCAAGTGCACAGAAATATATCTATAGTGAGGAGAGTGCAATTTCTGAGCTATAGTGGAGTGTCTCGGTAGTAAATGAATATTGATTAATTCGTTTAAAGAAGTTTAGCCAATTAATCTCAAATCGTTGGAGCTCATGATATCTAGATCAATTAGGTCTCTCTACTCGCTCGTAAATGGATTAAACCTTAGAATAACGTGTTGAGGGAATTTAAAATGTTCAAATTTGGATTATGGTTTGAATTATTATATTCGATATATATAATTATCGTATTAAGCAGTTTTGGAGAGTTAAAAATATTTAAATATGATTTAAATATTAATTATATGAATAGAGATTCATATTTGGATTAAGTGTTTTATTAATTTAATATTTGATATTAAATTAATTATTTAAAATAAAATTAATTTGAATTTGAAATTTTTTCAAAATGCATAATTGAATTGAATCTATTTTATTTAATTCAATTTTATTAGAAAATTGAATTAAAATTAAAAGAAATTGGACAAAATAGGAAAGGGGGATTTTTCCGCATTTCCCATTACAATTAACACCTAATCCACTAATATTAGTGGGAAATTGAGTGTCAAACTTCCATTACATTTAATTTGCATGTTTAATATGAATAAATACAGTTTTCATTTTAAAAAAAAATGAAGCATGCAAATTGATTTTGAAAAGAAAATCTTTGTGTAAAAAACTTCTCTCTCCAACTCTCCAAAATTCATCCCAAATCCCTCTCAATTTAGATCCCACAATCCAATCTAAGGCTTGAGATTAGTAGAGAAGATCTTTGTAGTAGTCTACAATAAGTTCTTGAAGAGAATTCATGGGTTGATTGGAGCAATTTGGAGGAATCTATAAAGGTATTCTCTTGAAACCCTAATATACTGAAAAACCATGAATATACATGCTAATCCTCTAAAATTGATGTAGTTAGAGTGCCTAGAATCCTAATAGCTTCTATTTGTTGAATGTATAATTCCATCAATTGGTATCAGAGGATATTTTAAGCACTCAATTTACGTTAATTTTAGCATGGTGGGTGTTTTTCATGAGTTGCATGAAATGGGTGCTGAAATGATGTATTATGGTTTTGGCATTAGATTTTTCTTCAATCATGTTGTAATTGTTGTAATTGGCTCTTTGTTTATGGGCCTTAATGTGTGATTAAGAGTCTGTAAATTTGATAGAATCAATAGAGTTTCAATTAGGTTGTAATTGAAGAAGAAATGAAGCATCCTCAGAAGCTGAAAGTAGATGAAAAGGCTTTTGCCTCACAGCTTTACAACGCTGTTCTTTAGCCAACCCAGAAAAAGAAGGTTTGCCTCGTGGCTTTGCAACGCGGGGATTGAAGCGTTGCAACGTTGTTCATCACTAATCCAGAACGCACACGTGCAAATAGACCGACGGTTCAACTAGACCGATTTAGCTTGTACGGATCGTGGAGTCCTAATTCAACCTGTTTTAGATCGGTTCAGCACAATTTCTTTCTTTAGAGGTCCGATTCAAGTGATTTGGAGTAGGTTCGAGTCGGTTCGAGCAGTAAAAAGACCTGTTTTAAATTATTTTTGTAATAATTTTAGGTTTTTGCTTGCTTAGGATGCCAAAACCAGTCCATTTCAGTGTATGTTTAATTATTTATACATTTTGAATGTATGTTTAATTAAATTAAATCTTGTATGTACATAAAATATGCCATGTAGTTTTAAAATCCAACCACATGAAGCATGTATCTAACATTAAAAGTATGTTATATTTTGTTATAATATATAGTATGCATGATTTAGGGTTTCATGTATTTGATATAATTTTTTATATTAAATTATGGAATGCTTAATGTATGTTATGGATTGATAGCATATCTATAGTTTTATAAAGTGCTATAAAATGAGTTAGACATTTAAAATCTAGAACAAAGATAAGATGCATGCTCACTTAGGGTTAACACATAACAACTTGTTTTAATAGTTAAACTAGGTCATTATCTTGTAAAACTATGGTTACAAACTCACCCGGACTATAATCCTGTCTAAGGCTGAAGGTACTTAAGTTGACGGTTTACGGAGCACTTGCTACCTGAGGATTATAGCTGGTTCTTGAGTGTTGTTAATGTTGGTTTATAAAAACGTGCAGCGGAAGAAAACAAGATCATAAAGCATTCTAATTCATTAATTTTGGCTTTGAAATAAGCATGTTCATTAAATATTAAGAGGGTTTCGTACATACCTTTGAAGATCTTTTTCAAACTTTTAGTTGCAATCTCCTCTTCTTTTATTTGTGAACCACCATTAGGACTTTTCTACTATCCTCTAGGAGTCTTAGATTGAGTTGTGGGACTAAAAAAAACTTGAATTTAAGAACTGAGAGGAGAAGGATAGGTTTATCACACAGCTTGAAGAACACTTCTTCACCTTTAAATTTTAGGAGAAATTCAGTAATTTGCATAGCCTTTTCCACTCAAAACTGAGTGTTTATATTCAGGAGCTTCATGTAAATGTTGATTGCATGATCTGGTTCTAGCTCCACCTTCAAATTTGAGCTAGAAATGTAGTGTAAAGGCGACTAAGGAGATAGCTTGAAACCCATAGTGGAAAAATCTAACTTTTGGGTTTTTTTTCCAATTTTCTTTTTATTTTTCCATTTTCAAACTAATTTTCAAAATCAAAAATATTTTTCAATTTTAATTCTTTTAACTAAAACTGAAAATTTATTAATTTAAAAAAAATTAGTTTTTCTAATAAAATTAATAATTTAATAATTTATTAAATAATTTAATTAATTCCAATTGATTTAATATCAAATATTAAATTAATATAACACCAATTCCACCACCATGAATCCCTATACATTAAATTAATATTTAAACCACACTTAAATATTTAATTGATTCTTCGATTTCGTTTAATTCCAAAATTAAACGTGTAAGTATATCACATATAATTACTAATTCCCTTAATTTCAATTTAAATATTTTAAATCAACTTATCATGCTATTCTAAGGCTTATTCCATTTGTGAGCTAGTAGGGAGACCTAATGGATCTACAGATCATGAGCTCCAACGATCCGAGATGAATTGGTTAAACTCTTTACATTGAATTAACTTCCATTCGTTAACTATCAGGTCACTCCATTAAAGCCCAGTAGTTGCACTCCCTTCATTGTAGATATATTGTGTCCACTCGATATAACCATTATTAGTAAGTTAATCCTTCACAGGTTGTTCGTAATAACAGCTGGGTCAAATGGCTGTTTTACCCTCGAGATTACCTCTTATTCCTTAAGTCTCATTGATCCTCTAATGAACAATTGGTTTGTGATCCGATTATTATACCGAGTCCCTCTTGGGCCAATGAGAGGGTGGGATCTCTTGTTCAAGACCCGGAGTCAGCAGTTAAGGAAATAACCTCTCTACTATCCCTATAGCAGGTAGAAGTGAATTCCTACTTGCACCCTATGTCCCCAGCTATTTACCCGGTCTTATCTCTGAAATGGGAGGCTTATTGAGCTGGCATTGTTGACCAACCCTTACCTATGCAAATCTAAAGATAATCCCGAATAAAAAGGAGTTCATAGTTAGCTCAGGATTAAGGTTAAGTTACCTAGGTTATCTTTGTGAAATAGTCAGTCTTAAACAGTAAACAACGTTATAAAGTAAGAGTGATTTTATTTCTTGGTCTGATCTTATGCAAACTCATTGCACATGATGCCCTCATTCCTCATACCACCACATGAATGAATCAGGATCACTTCGTTTGTAGCACTTTACAACTCCTTATAACAACTGCAGAGTGGACCGCATTCGGTAGTGTTACCAGGATAAGGTATCCAATCTTATTCGTATACTATAGATCATTTTGACTATAAACTCGAACCTGATCCACTCTTATGTCTCCACATAATGTTCAAGTACTCATGTAATAGTCATGAATATTTTAGTTTATTGGATTTATTTTTGAAACGAAATAAGCAATTCATGTATTCAATAACAACTTTATTGAATCCACACTTCAATAATAATTTTATTGATTTACAGAATAAGTTTATTAATTTACAAAATCAAAAGTTTTAGGATATAAAACCCAACAGTTAACCCGAATTTATGAGCATGCGTGAACGATGTGAGGTAATAAAATGGTTTATCACTTAGACATTGTAAGTTAAAATCCAAATATAAATGTTATACTTGGATAAATCACCTAGACTTAGGTTGTTTTTAGTCAGAATATACCTAAGTAAAAATATACTCAAATGATTAGAACACTTCAGTGGGAGACTAAACACCATGAGATCCATGCTCGACTTCATGTCAATTTTACCGCGACTACTCAATCGAAAAGTGTATATATGAGTCAATAACAAGGTGAATAGAACTAGTTCATAATAAGTGGGTAAAGGAAATGTGTCAACATATCCTGCGGTCTTTTTTTTTTTTTTTTTTTTATTAATTTGAACTGTGAGATTCTTATGTTGCGCCTACTGTCGTTTTTAGGCAGTATTAGCTAGTTGTTTTTAGTGACTATCCCCTCGGAGGGTTGTAATATAGGATTCAGAACAACTCAAACTTCATAAATGAATAGGATTTCTTAGTTCCTTCTTCAACCTTGTCTTCCAATTTGGGAGTTTATTGATACCGTTTTCTGAAATATAAAAATAAAGGGTCACACTTACAAGACTTATTCAATGTTCGTAAGTTCTTGACCAAAAACGGTAACTAAATATCTAAAGGAATAAGGAGTTATTCAAGAATGTCTTGCTTCAGTAAAGGAGTATTTGACTGCCCCTCGATAGCATCTACTTTGACTTATTAAAGTATTGTTGCCAATAAATAATGAAATATGGGTACATTATTACTTTTGCTAAAATGAATTTGGATTTAGACGCATTTTACTGATAGAATTCACTTATGTTTCAGCATGTCCAATTCAATTATCTAACTTTTAGCTTCCGATAAATTTAACGGCGAAGGTTATTCAAATTGGAAATAAAACATCAATACGATACTGGTTGTGGATGATTTGAGATTCATTTTAATGGAGGAATGTCCTTCAATTCTCGACTCAACTGCAAACCGAAATGTTCGGGATGCATATGAAAAGTGGTTAAGGGCAAATGAAAAAGCCCGAGCCTATATCTTAGCTAGCATATCTGATGTGTTAACTAAGGAACATGAGAGCATGGTCATCGCTAAGGAGATCATGGAGTCATTACAAGCGATGTTTGGACAATCGTCCACATCTGTTCGACATAATGCTCTTAAACACATTTATAATTTCCAAATGAAGGAGGGCACCTCTGTTAGAGAACATGTCCTGGACATGATGGTCCACTTCAATATAGCTAGATGAAAAGAGCCAAGTCAGTTTCATCATGGAATCTTTTCCAAAGAGTTTCCTTCCATTTTATACAAATGATGTGATGAATAAAATAGAATATAATCTGACTACTCTTCTTAATGAGTTTCATACTTACCGTTCCCTGATGAAAAATAAGAGTCAGGAAGGGGAAGTAAACATTGTAACCCAAAGAAAATTCCAGAAGGGATCGTCATCTAGGATTAAATCTACTGGTAAGAAGTCTGGACCTTTTATGTCTAAGGATAGAAGTATCCAAATGAAAAAGAAGGGAAAGGGGAAAAAGAAAACTCTTGTAAAGAAAAGCAAGGCCAAAGTTGCTAAAGGTAAATGTTACCATTGCAATGAAGACGAGCACTAGAAAAAAAAAAAAAAAAACTGACCTAAATACCTTGCAGAAAATAAGGCTGAAAAGGCAAAATAAGTTAAATTTGATTTACTAGTAATTGAAACATGTTTAGTGGAAAGGCTTATTTAATCTGGATATTAGATTCAGGCACTGTTAACTATATTTGTACTTTCATTAAGGAAATAGTTCTTGGAGACAGCTGACTGAGAATAAGATGACTTTCAAAGTGGGAACATGTAAAGTCATTTCAGCTTGTGTAGTGGGCGATCTAAAGTTATTTTTTGGAGATGCCTACATTTTGTTAGAAAATGTATATTATGTACTTGATATGAAAAGGAATTGAATATCAATCTCTTGTTTATTAGAACATATGTATAAAGTTACTTTTGATATCAATGATGTGTTCATTAACTCAAGAGGTGTTCAAATATGTTATGCTAAACTAGAAAATAACTTGTATGTGTTAAAACCAACTGAGGCAAAAGTTATTTTAAATATAGAGATGTTTAAAACAAACTCAAAATAAAAAACGAAATTTTTTCCCTAATGCCTATCTTTGGCATTTAAGACTTGGACACATAAATCTCAAAGGATTGAGAGATTAGTAAAGAATGGACTTCTAAATCAATTAGAAGACAGTTTTCTACCTCCGTGTGAATCATGTCTTGAGGGTAAAATGACTAAAAGATTTTTTTACAGGAAAAGATCTAAGAGCCAAAGAACCTTTAGAGCTTGTACATTCAGATCTCTATAGTCTGATGAATGTTAAATATCATGGAGGATCTGAATATTTCATCAATTTTATTGATGATTATTCAAGATATGACTATATTTACCTGATGCATCATAAGTCCAAAACTCTTGAAAAGTTCAAAGAGTACGAGGCAGAGGTTGAGAATCTATTAGGTAAAAAGATTAAAACACTTTGATCATATCAAAGTGGTGAGTATATGGATTTAAAATTCCAAAACTATTTGATAAAACATGGAATTCAATCTTAGCTCCGCACTCGATACACCAAAACAAAATGGAGTAGTGGAAATGAGAAATAGAACCCTATTAGACATGGTTTGTTCGATGATGAGTTATGCTCAGTTACCTCAATCTTTTTGGAGACATGTAGTACAGACCGCAGTATATATTTTGAACATGGTCCCCTCGAAAAGTGTTTTAGAAATACCTTTTGAGTTGTGGAGAGGGTGTAAAGGTAGTTTACATCACTTCAAGATTTTGGGATGCCTAACACATGTGTTGATACAAAAACCAAAGAAATTGGAACGACGTTCTAAAGTATGCCTATTTGTACGATACCCCAAAGAAACAGGTCTGTTTTATGATCCTCAAGACGATTAAATGTTTATATTGACAAACTACATTCTTGGAGGAAGACCATATAAGAAATCATCAACTTCATAGTAAACTAGTATTGAATAAAATGTCTAGAGAACCTATAGAAATATTAACAAAAGTTGTTGATTAGGCTGGTCCTTCAACAAAAGTTGTTGATATAACTGGTCCATCATATCCTTCTCAAGAATTGAGAATGTCTCGATGTAGTGGGAGAGTTGTTCAACAGCCTGAGCGATACATGGGTTTGACAGAAACTCAAATAGTCATACCTGATGATGGCTTGGAGGATTCATTGACCTATAAACAGGCAATGGAGGATGTAGATCGAGTCCAATGGATAAAAATCATGACCTTGAAATGGAATTTATATACTTCAATTCAGTTTGGGAACTTGTAAATTAACTAGATGAGGTAAAACCTATTGGTTGTAAGTGGATCTACAAGACAAAACGAAACCAAGCTGGTAAGGTACATACCTAGAAAGCTAGACTTTGGAAAAAAAATTTACCTAAAGAGAGGGGGTAGACTATGAAGAAACATTTTCTCCAGTTACCATGATCAAATCAATTAAAATACCTTTATCCATTGCTGCTTTTTACAATTGTGAAATATGACAAATGAATGTCAAGACGACCTTTCTAAATGGCTATCTTAAAGAGAGTATCTACATGTCTCAACTAGAAGGGTTCATTGAACAGGGTCAGGAGCAAAAGGTTTGCAAGCTTAAAAGATCCATTTATGGGTTAAAATAAACATCTCGATCTTGGAATATAAGATTTGACACTACGATCAAATCTTATGGCTTTGAACAAAATGTTGATGAACCTTGTGTTTACAAGAAAATTGTCAAGAATACTATAACTTTTCTGGTACTATATGTTGATGATATCCTACTCATTGGGAATGAGGTAGGTTTTCTTGTCGACGTTAAGAGATGGCCAGTTTCACAATTTCAAATGAAAGATTTAGGAGATTCACAGTATGTTCTTGGGATCCAAATAGTTCAGAATCGCAAGAATAGAATGCTAGCATTATCTCAAGCATCTTATATAGACAAGATGTTGTATAGATATAAAATGTAAAATTCCGAAAGAGGTTTATCACCTTTTCGATATAGAGTTTATTTGTCTAAGAAACAGTGTCCTAAGACACCTCAAGAAGTTGAGCCTATGAAAAGAATTCCTTATGCATCAACGGTTGTGAGTTTAATGTATGCCATGTTGTGTACATGTCAAGACATATGCTATGCGGTTGGAATAGTCTGCAAATTTCAGTCGAATCTTGGATATAGTCATTGGACTACCATTAATAACATCCTCAAGTATCTTTGGAGAATGAGAGACTATATGCTCGTGTATGATACTAAGGATTTGATCCTTACTGGATTCTGATTTTTAGACCGATGTGGATTCTAGAGAAACTACTTGAGGATCAATATTCAATCTGAATGAATGAGCTATAGTATGAAGGAGTATAAAACAAAGTTGTATTTCTGACTGGAAATGGAATATATAGTTGCATGTGAAGCAACCAAAGAAGCAGTATGACTTAAAAAGTTCTTGATTGATTTGGAAGTGGTTCCAAATATGCATCTGCTGATCACCCTCTATTGTGATAATAGTGGAATAGTTGCCAACTCAAAATAACCAAGAAGCCATAAGCGCGGAAAGCACATCGAGTGCAAGTACCATCTCATCCAGGAGATAGTACGCCGAGGAGATGTGATCATTACGCAGATAGTCTCAGAAGACAATTTAGCCGATCCATTTACAAAGACCCTCACGACTATAGTGTTCGAGGGTCACCTAGTCGAACTATAACTACGAGCTTCATAAATATAGGGCAAGTGGGAGAATTTATAGGTATATAGATGCCCTAGTTTAGTATATTTATTCTTTCATACTCAACATTATATATATGTAAACCCATTGGAGTTTTAGTCAAAGTGGGAGTTTGTTGGGTTATATGTCCTAAAATTCACAGTTTATAAACTTAACATATTCTATTTACTATAAAGTTATTGTTGAGGTTTATTCAATAAAATTATTATTGAACATGTAAATTGTATTTATTGATTCATAAATCCAATAAATTAACGAACCCATGGCTATAACATGAATACTTAAACTTTATGCTGATACATAAAAGTGGATCAAGTTTAAGTATATAGCCAAAACAGTCTATAAGTATAAGGATAGGGTTGGGTACCTTATCCTGGGGACACTATGGATGCAGCCCACTTTGTATATTGACACAAACAAAATGATCCCAAAGTCATTCATGTGGAGACATGCGAGCGAAGACATCCTATGCAAAATATGTTTGCATAAGACCGGACCACGAAATAGTCACTTTTCTTTATAATGTTGTTTACTATTAAAACTGAGTATTTCAATTTGATGACCTAAGGTAACTCGATCTCAATCCTGAGCTAACTATAAATTCCTATTTATTTGAGATTATCCTTTAATATGCATGGGTGAGAGTGGCTCAACACCTTTTTGATATCGGTGTCGTCTTTATCCTTCGTAAGACTGTAAAAAAACTATTTTTTATTTTTATTCTTTTTTATCTTTGTACTTAACTTGCATCGGTTAAAGGTAATCAATTTTCACATTAAATTAGAAATTATTCATGAACCAAACTACCAATATAAAGTTGGAGAAATACTCTCTCCACCATAGGAATACTGAATCCCTAAGTTAAGTCCAACCATAAACTCAGGAGGTAAAAAAAGCACCCAACTCGACTAAAAAAGAACAACAACACAAAAACATTCACAACAATGAAAAGAATACATACCTACCAAAACTATCTCATCTCATCCCATCCCCAAAAATCCTCACAACTTGCCCACCTAATCAAACTTTTAGAGCGGAATTTGAGTTGAGTGAATTCGGATTACTAAACTCAAACCAAATCAAGAAAAAAAATTATTTAACAGATACTGACAACTTTACATTATCAAATGTATGAGAGAAAAACTATAAAAGCATCTTTGTTGTTATTCCGTTGAATGTATAAAATACGTATGTTTTCATATATGAATTTAGTTAAAGAAACCAACCAACTACTCTACTAATCTATTAAGCTCTCTAAAGGACTTGTAAAAGACACACACTTGTCAAACCTATATCACAAACACAATCTTTTTTAAGACTCTTAGGTCCCTATTCCTAAAGCTTACACTCGTATTAGATGCTAAACCCTGAAACCCACACCACAAACTCGGAGAAAACATATTAATTTTTGCTTTTATCTTAATCCTAAGTTATTAAATTTGATCAAACTCAAAGTGAGAAAAGAGATTTGCTTTCCTCAATTTTATATATCGAGAATACCAACGCACAAAACTTTTGAATGAATGGGGCCTGCGTAAAGGACTCTATAGCCTAAAAAGCCAAATTAAAATAATAATAATAATAATAATAATAATAGAATATCATTATGGTCCGTTTATTTTAGAGCTTATTCAATTTTAGTCCATATTCTTTCGATAAAGCTTAAATTTAGAAATTCAAAGTTAATTTTTATTCAAAATAACAAAAAATGGTAAAAATCCTCAATAAAATTGCAATATGACTAAATTTAATATTTTTTTAAAGTATACACACTAAAATTGAATATTTGAAAATATAAAGATTAAAATTGAACAAATTGTAAAATACATCTATCAATAAGTATTAGAAAAGACAAACAAAAATTACAATTTATGTTATAGTATAATTTTGTCTCCATACTTTGAGACTTGTTTAATTTTAATCGATGCACTTTTCATAACTCTTAATTTCAATAATTTCTTTTAATCGAAATTGGTCTAATAATAATAAGCTAGAAAATAAAGCGTGGATATATTTTCAAAAGCTTGAATCTAATCCCATATTCTCCTCTCCTTTATACATAGAGAATTTTTTTTAAAGAATAAAAGTGTCATGTGGCGCGTTTTTTTTTATTAAGTTTTAGTCAGATTACACAAAAGATGGTTACAGCCCGACTGTATCTAATTTTTTTTTTCAAAACTTTTCAAATAATAAACTAATAGTAGGCTAATAGGGACTAAAATTAATATTTATTAAAAATACAAAACTAAAATGGAATATTTGAAAGTATAAATCTTTCAAAAGAATACGGAATACAAGTACAAAAATAGTATTTTAACCTACCATTTATTTACAAGTACAAAAACATTCTCTCAAGTCTCATTCAACCTCAAATCCCTCTCCTCTGTTTTCCTCTGCCTACTGCAAACTTAACCAATACAAACTCAAATAACAGATATTCCTCTTCTTCAACCTCCATTTTTCTTTTTTCTTTTTTTTTGGGGGGGTTTCTTGTTGGAGTTCATTCATTTTTCCACTTTATTGAAACTGCCAAAAATTGGGGTTCATTCCATTTTAAGAGAGAGAGAGAGAGAGAGAGAGAGAGAGAGAGAGAAGAAAGTAGCTGAACGACAGTTTAAGCTTTAAAGCACTGCCAAAGCTCCGTTTTTTCATGGTTTCTTTTACTGAAAAAAACAAGTTTTGATACTATAATTTGGAATTTTCCTCTAAAATTGTCTGTAAAACCTACCATCTCAAGCAAAGCTGTAAATCTTAACTGAACTCCTCCCTGCCCAAACAACTCTCTCTTGCAGTTTCGTTTCGAACTACGAGCCAAACAAACTCAAATGCCCTGTTTCACAAGTTTTAACAAAGACAAACCCCAATTAAAACACCCCCCATTTTAAATCTCTCGTTTTTTTATTTCTGGGTTTTCTAAATAATGGTGCCTGCGAGACAGAGTACAGAGGAAGCCATGGTTTCGACCTTCAATCAATCAATCGAACAAGAAGAATACAGAGAAGAAGAACAGAGGGAAGAGGAAGATGAATCATTGGGGGGATTCAAGAGCTTCCTCTGGCATGGTGGCTCTGTTTATGATGCTTGGTTCAGTTGTGCTTCGAATCAGGTATCGTAATAATCCATCGGCTTAATCTTTTGAGTAAATTATTTGAAAAATGGGAAGATTTTGTTTTGTTTTGTTTTGTTTTTTGCAGGTGGCTCAAGTCCTATTGACTCTGCCATACTCTTTCTCTCAATTGGGGATGCTATCAGGGATTATTTTACAAATTTTCTATGGATTTCTTGGGAGTTGGACGGCGTATTTGATCAGTGTTTTGTATATTGAGTATCGAGGGAGAAAGGAGAAGGAGAATGTTAGCTTCAAAAACCATGTTATCCAGGTTTAAAAAACAACAGAAGAGTTTGTAAATCTTTGTTTTTGTTGGCTCTGTTTCTTAACTGAAGATTTTGATTAGTTTTGTGGTACTCTGTTTTTGGACAGTGGTTTGAAGTGCTTGATGGTCTTCTTGGGCCTTGTTGGAAAGCAGTGGGATTGGCTTTTAATTGTACTTTTCTTCTCTTTGGCTCTGTGATTCAGCTTATTGCTTGTGCAAGGTTCTTTTCTTCTTCTTCTTCTTCTTCTACTTCATCTCAGTTTTGTTGCAGAAATTGTGTTCTTTTACTTTATAGAACTTTCAGATGTTGTTTCAAATAATCTCTCTTCTTTTACGGGTTTGTTCATCAACGTCCTGTTTACATTTTCGTTTCTTCTTATTGTTTTTATTTTTACTCTGTTTTGGAAATTGAAAAACGAAAGAGTGAAAAGAGAAACAAATTGAACTAGGTTTGGTGATCTCCCTCTAAATTTTATATGGAAGAAATTTTATGTTATGTTTTATTTTGGTAGATATTTATTGTGCATAATAATTTTATTTGTGTTTAGAGGAAAGATAACTCGAAACAAAAAAACTGAAGGAATTTGGCTGTTGTTGGATAACCGGTTGGTTTTTTATTTTTGGAAAATTATAAATACTAATTGCATCCATTGATTTCTTTGTTTTTGTTGTTTGCATTTTAAGAAAATACAAGTTAAATTTTTAAAACTAATAGGAAAAAAAATAATTTTTAAAAAACTTGTTTTATTGTTTTGAAAACTAGATAAAAAAAGTAGTTTTAAAAAATGTGTTTAATTATTTTAGAATTTACTAAGAATTCAATTGCAGATGAAAATTGTAATTAAGAAATAGTAAAACAAACAAGCACAGTTTTCAAAACAAAAAATTCAAAAACTAAAAATTAATGTCATTTGATAATCATTTGGTTTATGGTTTATTGTTTTTGAAAATTTCTACCTCCAAATTTTTTTCTTTTGTTATCTACTTTTTATCAATGGTTTAAAAACTAAGCCAATATTTGAAAAAAAAAATAGTTTTTTAAAAACTTTTTTTTTTTGGAATTCGGCTAAGAATTCAACCACTATATTTAAGAAAGATGCAAATCAATGTAAGAATTGTGGAGAAAATAAGCTTAATTTTCAAAAACCAAAAAAAAAAAAAAAACGAAATGATTACCTAACAAGATCTAAATGATTACTACACGAGGATTTTTTTTTTTGTTTATTGGTACAACAAATCGATGAAGTATGGAGATTTGAACCTCTGATTTCAAAAGAAGAAGTACATGTCAATTATAGTTACATTATACTCATTTTGGTCCAAAGAAATTGTTGTCTCTGAATCATTAATCCAATTTTGGAAACATTATTTTGAAAAAAATGGGAAACAAGAAACAAAGACGGTTATCAAGTGTTTGTATTTTTAAAGAAATAGAAAATTAGAATCATGAATGTTATATATCAAACGGACTCTTAAGGACCTGTTTGATAGGAAATATGAAAACAAGAGATTCAATGACAATAGAGTTGTATTTTATATTTTCAGACATATGTTTGATAGCAGATTGAAAAATTAGATCATAATTTAAACAATTTTCAAAAAACACAATTTAGATTATCAACCAGATAGGTTCTAAAGTAACTAGGTTCTTTTTGAAATGTCACTCAATTTCTGCATTTATAAATGTGTTACATAAGTTTTATTCTGTTTTTGTGTTGCAGTAATATATATTACATAAATGACAAATTAGACAAGAGGACATGGACTTACATATTTGGGGCTTGTTGTGCCACTACTGTCTTCATACCCTCATTTCACAACTATAGAATTTGGTCATTTCTTGGCCTTGGAATGACCACCTACACTGCCTGGTATTTGACTGTTGCTGCCCTCGCTCACGGTCAGGTAATTTCAACAACTTAATAATGAAATTATTCAAAGAGATAGCCACAACGTAACTAATAATTATTCGGTATGTTGGTTGTGGGCGAAATGAACCCTAAAAGAAGTTCAAACTTATATCTAATGGTTTATGACAGCATTCAAATTTTTAAATCAACACTCATTTGTTATTAAAGATACAATCATATTGGTCAACCTCATTTAGTAGTTTATATTTAAAATTTTATGTTATTAGATTTTGTAAATTTGTGTATTTTTCTCTTAATCAACAGAGTGGAATACAAGATTATAAATAGTTATACAAGGCACCTAAAATAGACAGCTAAATCTTAACATAATAACTAATTGTGATACAAGGAACAAACGTAAGCAATCCAACAAATTAAAAACCAATCTTTATACAATTTAACATCCCCTCTCAAACTCAAGGTAGTAGAGTAGAGACAAGCTTGAGTTTACACAGTAGCTGACGAAAGTGGATAGAGGAGAGGGCTTTAGTGAAGATGTTGGTCGGTTTCTCGGTTGTAGATATGGATTGAGATGCAAAATAAGACACTGGAGATGGTGGCGGACAAAGTGGTAGTCAGTCTCAATGTGCTTTGTCCGCTCATGAAAAACATCATTATGTGCTATCTGAATAGCACTATAATTGTCACAATAAAGAATAGTGGCAGAATTTTGGGAACCTCCATGTCAACCAAGAGTCAACGAAGCCATAAGACCTTTGAAGTTGCATAAGCAAGTGCACGATATTCTGATTCAGTGTTAGAACGAGAAACAACTGTTTGTTTCTTAATTCACCAAGAGATAATAGAATCACCCAAAAAAAAATAGTAATCTGTGGTGGATTGTCTATCCATAGGGTCGTCTGCCCAGTTAGCATCAGAATACCCAGAAAGAACCAATCAAGATTGAGAGGAGAACAAAAGCCCATGCCTTAGAGTTCCATTGAGGAAAGCATTCTTAACATCCATTTGAAGAAGAGACCACTATCTGGAGCAAAGATTTCCTCATAATAAATACCATACTTCTGAGAATACCCTTTGAAAATAGATCAGTTGCGGAGAGAAGCTGAGCATAGACAGAATCAAGAATATGCCAATGGTTCCGTTTAACCCGACCATTTCTTTGAGAAATATAAGGACACGAACGTTGGACAAGAGTGCCCTGTTGGGAAAGAAAAGAGAGCAGGTGATAGTCCTTATACTCCATTGAATTGTTAATTCGAAGAATTTTGATGGTTTGAGAAAACTGAGTTTGAATCATTATGGCAAATTCAATGTAAATTTAGGGTAAGGAAGATGACTACTAAGAAAATATATCTAGTTAAAACGAGAGTAGTCATCAATAAATAACACAAAATATCGATAACTATTTACTGTAGGAGTAAGAGTAGAGCCTCAAATATCAGAATAAATAAGACCAAATGGTTTATCACACAATGATGCTGAAATAGAAAAAGATAGAGCAGACTGTTTTTCCAGTTTGCAATGTAAACAATCAAACGAACAAAATTGAGAGACATTATTTAAGATAGTAATATAAATTAAGCTACGAAGTTTGTCAGATGATGTATGACAAAGATGAAGATGTCACTAATACGTGTTAGTATCAATGACAACCGCAGAAATGGATGACAGAATAGGTGGTTGAAAGGATATGAGCTCAAATAATCTTCCTACCTCGCGACTCATACCAACCATCTGACTCATTCACGGATCTCTGACAATCATGAGAAAAAAGGAGAACAGTTAATCCTAGGTCACATAGTTGTTCAATAGAGACAAGATTATAGGTCAGGTTAGAGACATAATAAGTAGCGGAGAGGTTAATACTTGGTGTACAGTCTCGATGTGTGAAATATACATGTATTTACCATCAGTGAAATGTACCAAAGGAAGAGATTTTACAGGGGTGGAGGAAGACAACAAAGTCATATTTAAGGTCAAGTGATGGCAACAAGCTGAATCAAGAAGCCAAGATGTACCTAGTGTGAGAGTAAGGACAGAAGAATTGGGAGATAACACCTGTTTCAACAAATCCTGAAGGTTACTGGTCTAGATACTTGGAGGATTGGAAGGTGCCACATTAGAGGCAGTGGCAGCAGTTGCAACAGATGAAAAACCATGTTTAAAAGAATTCTTGGATTTATTGGTGTACTCTAGGGGCTAAGGTGGTTTGGTAGGATAGTTGTCCAAGATATGACCATGCTTGTGGCAATACCTGCACTTAATGGTGGGACAACTAGAAAGCTTGTGATCATGCTGTTTACAGTTTTTGCAAAAAAAAAAAAAAAAAAAAAAGACTAAGTCGGAAAACGTGAATGGGTGGTTGCAAGAGTAACATTTGTTGACGGTGAAGAGGCTAGCCTAAGTCGCTTCTCTTCAAAGAGAATTTCCTGAATTTCAGCATCAAGGGATGGTAAAGGACTACGATGTAACAAGGCAGCACGACCAGACTCAAACTCTGGATGAAGTCCTATAAGAACCTTGATAAGTCGTAGATAATCTGGACTGATCTTAGCTTGGTCTAACTGAGTTCAAATAGGCTAGAGAATGGCAAGATACTCATTCACAGATTGCTCGGTCTCCTGACGTGTGCTGATTAGAGTAGTATGGAGTTGATAATAGTGAGCAAAACCAACAGTTTGGTACCGTTCAGAAAAAAATCTCAAAGTACTTTAGCAGTATCGAATGCATCAAACTGGATGTGGATAATAGGGATGGAACTGTTACCCAGGTGATTATTTGATGAGTTTTGCTATCCCAGTCCTTTAGTCTTTCCACAAACTTATTGTCTTCTCCAGTAGCTCATTTGATAGGTTTAGCAATATTACCAATAACAACTCATCATAGCTTACGGCCAATAAAAAAGCTCTTCATTTGTAAGCCTAAGTAGTGTAGTTGGCGCCATCAAGTATAGTACTAATCGGATAAAAGATGTCACATTTTTTCCATTAAAACAATAAGAAAAAAATAGAAACGGACAAGTTAGTCAACTGATCAGCTCAATCTCGGCGCGGCTCTGCCCGACTTGGTTCACTCAGCTCAGCTCGGCTCGATTCGGCTCAACTCGCTTGGCTCACTTGGCTTGGCTAGCTTAGCTCGACTTAGCTCGGTTCGTTTTCGCAGCTCGGCTCACTCAGCTTGCCTAGGGTTGTTTGCTAAACAGATGAAAACTTGGCTCGTCTGATGGATCTAAACGATGATAAGACTCGAACAGCAACAATACGGCAAACCTTCGACAAAGATCTGAATGGAAACTGCAGAGGTGGTCGGTGAACTGATGGATCTGATAATGCTCGACTCAGAAGTGGTCGGATGGACGGGAACGTTCGAAGAGATCTAGGTCAGATGGGAACGTTTCGTGTGTCGGATGGGAATGTAAACGAAAATGGCACGATGAACCTTTCATAGAGATCTGGATAGGAACGACAGAGATGGTTGAAGATTTGACGCGAACGATAGAGATCTGAACGGATGGGAATAAACAGATGGGCCTAAGCTGAAGTAAACCTACGAAACAACAGCTCTAATGAAGACGTGGACGGTGGTGTCAAGGAAGAACAAATTGCCTCATTAGCAGATGATAAGAAGCCATGTAGAGTTGATATAAATGCTCTCGCTGGTGTGTATGCTCTTGCTGGTGTGTATGTTCTCGTTAGTATCGCTGGTGTGTATGCTCTCGCTGGTATCGCTGGTGTGTATGCTCTCGCTGGTATGTATGCTCTCGCTGGTGTCGCTGGTGTGTATGCTCTCGTTGGTGTCGCTAGTGTGTATACTCTCACTAGTGTCGCTGGTGTGTATACTCTTGTTGTGTCCCTAGTGTGTATACTCTCACTGATGTTAATGTGTATGCTCTCCTAACAACCTCTGCCATATAATTATTCTCTACCAGCTGTACAGAAGATTCGTTAGTTATTTTTTTATCCTTATTCTAAAACCTAAGTGTATATATCTAATCACTACTCTATATTATGCGTGGGGAAAAGATTTAATATATGAAATCAAATATACAGAAAAGGGAAGAGAAATTGCTCTCCCAGAACTTCATCTTCTACTGCAACTTTTTTCTTCTTCAAGCTTAGCTCATACAGCTGCTCGACTTGGTTTCAGAGCACCAGGTAAGCTATGGCAAATCAACCTTCTAAAAACTTTTTCTCACCTATTTTTTCTGGAGCTACCAACAGTGGAATCATCATAGGTCCTCCTTTAAATCAACTTTTCAACCAAGTAACATCTATCAAAATGGATAGGTCGAACTTCTTGCTTTGGCAAAATCTTGAGTGGCCACTTCTAAGAAGCTATAGATTGGAAGGTTATCTAACTGGGGAAACTTCTTACCCATATCATTTTATTCAAGTTCCAACCAGTGGTCGATCCGGTGAAAGCTCCAGTATAGATCCAACCATTATCTCAGTCCCTAATGTTGAAATGCAATCAAATCCAGCTTATGATGCCTGGCTAGTAGTGGATCAGCTTCTTTTGGGCTGGCTTTATAACTCAATGAACCAGGAGATAGCAACACAAGTGATGGGTTTTCAAACCTCCAAAGAACTATGGGAAGCAATCCAAGAGTTGGTTGGAGTCCAATCCAAAGCTGAAACAGATTACCTCAAAAGAATGTTTCAGCAAACTCGCAAAGGCACATTGAAAATAAGTGAGTACCTTGCTATGATAAAATGTTTTGCTGATGGTCTTGCCCTTGTAGGTTCCCCCGTCTCCTCCTCTGATCTGACTTCACAAGTGCTAGCTAGTCTTGATGAAGAGTATAACCCAGTTGTAGTAGCAATCTAAAGCAAAGGAACAACACGTTGGTCTGATCTGCAATTTGACCTGCTGTTATATGAGAAAAGGCTTGAGTATCAACTTACTGTAAAGACAAGAATTATTGGAATAGCTATTGTCTCACTCTCACTCAGCCCACCCTCAACCAACATTGTGCATAATCAGTCCAATCCTTCAGCACACACCCTTCAAAACTCTTATGGATATACACAACCACCAAATTTTAGGGGTGGAGGAGGTCGCAATAGGAGTCGTGGTCGTTGGAATAATGCATCCACAACTAGACCAACCTGCCAAACATGTGGAAAACTTGGGCATACAGCTGCTGTTTGCTACTTCGGATACAATAAGGAGTTCAACAACCCCAGACAAACTCACAACCGTATTGAATCTGCTCAACTCCCACCAAATCGAAGTCAAGAACAGAACACCTCTGTTCTTCTTACTCATTCAGCTGTAGCTTCACCTGAGTCAGTTGCTGACCCTAACTGGTATGTAGACAGTGGGGCATCCTCACACATCACCAGCAATCCAAGCTTCCTCCAATCCTCATCTGCCTACACAAGTAATGACAAAGTAGTGGTTGGAAATGGTAAATCCCTTCCTATATCTCGCTATGGAAATACAAATATACCTACTAGTTCTGGTGTCCTGTCATTATTAAATATTCTTTATGTACCTGCCATAGTTAAGAACCTGGTAAGTGTATCCAAACTTGCAAAAGACAACAATATAGTGGTTGAATTTCATGCTGACTTTTATGTGGTCAAGGACAAGAAGTCGGAAGTACCAATCTTGAAAGGCCGGCTTAAAGATGGGTTATACCAGTTGGAGGATGTCAACCAGTCTATAAATAATGCACCACTTACTTCAAGATTGTCAGATGCTCGCTTGACTACTCCATCCAAAGAGTTCTCACGTCAGTCTGCTTTTCAAACTAGCAGGACAGTAACCACAATGCTTCTCCACAGGCGACTTGGCCATCCATCCCCTAAAGTTTTGTCAAAAGTAATTAGTGGATGTAACTTACAAATTACTGATAATGAGAAGTCATTTTGTGAAGCTTGTCAGTTTGGAAAGTCTCATGCCTTACCCTTTTTCGACTCCCTTTCCCATGCAAGTATACCTTTTGAACTAGTGCATACCGATCTATGGGGGCCAACCCAATGCTTTCTGCTGATGGATATAGATACTATGTGTTGTTTGTTGATGACTATAGTCGATTTACTTGGCTATACCCGTTAAAACAGAAAAGTGACACTGTAATTGCCTTTAAACACTTTCAAGCCTTTGTTCTTAATCAATTTAACAAATCCATTCACATGTTGCAAATGGATGGTGGAGGTGAGTACAAAGCAGTGGCACATTTATGTGATTAGCTTGGAATTCAAAGAAGGGTCTCCTGCCTCTACACTTCAGCACAAAATGGTTGAGTTGAACGTAAACATCGCCATGTTGTTGAAACCGATCTTACTCTCTTAGCACAGGCTAAGATGCCACTGCACCTATGGTCGTATGCCTTTCAAACTGCTGTTTATCTTATTAATTCTCTTCCCTCTCCTATCCTTCAGGGTCACAGTCCCATGAAAGTGTTACTTGGAAGCAAATTGAACCTACTATTTCTAAGAGTTTTTGGGTGTGCGTGCTATCCACACCTTCGTCCATACTAGCACCATAAGTTTGCCTTTCACAGCAACAAATGTGTCTATCTTAGCCCTTCCCCAATACACAAAGGTCACAGATGTCTTACTGAGGATGAGAAGGTCATCATCTCTTGCCATGTCATATTTAATGAAAACGAATTTCCATTCCAAATAGGCTTTGCTAACCTTCAAATCTCTACTCCCACAAATATAGCTCAATCAATCTCCACATGGTTCTCTTCACCTCTTGTCCATCCATTCTCTTCACAACCTTCACTTATCTTCTCACACTTTTCCTACATTAGCCACAAGTTCACCTTCCCTACATCCTAGCCCATTACTGTCTCTCTCAACTACTTCTCAATCCCCTACAGTGTCACCCTTAATAACATCTCTACCCTCCCTTCCACAGTAATCCCTACAACTTACCACTCAACCCCTCATTGGCACTCATCCAATGACCACTAGAGGGAAGGCTGGTATTTTCAAACCCAAGGCTTGGGTTGCTGAACGTATTGAAGACCTTACTCAGAGTGAACCAACTTCAGTCTCTCAGGATCTTACAGCTCCACAGTGGCAAGAAGCTATGAATGAAGAACTTGCTGCACTGCAACGTACAAATACCTGGTCATTGGTACCTTCTTCATCTGATCAAACTGTTGTTGGATGCAAATGGGTCTATCGTATCAAACGTGATGCTCAAGGCTTTGTTCAACGGTATAAGGCACGTCTTGTTGCCAAAGGGTTTCATCAACATCTTGGCTTTGACTATTTTGTTACATTCAGTCCCGTTGTTAAGATGTCTACTGTTAGAATTGTACTTACTTTGGCAGTGTCTCATCACTGGCAACTTCGCCAAATTGACTTCAATAATGCCTTTCTCAACGGCAAGCTGAAGAAGACTGTCTACATGTCTCAACCCTCGGGCTTTGAAAGCAAAACTCACCTGTATTATGTTTGCAAGCTCAACAGAGCTCTCTATGGTCTCAAGCAGGCTCCTCGTGCGTGGAATGATGAGCTCAAAGCGTCTCTTTGTCAACTTGGCTTCAAAGTAAGCTCCCTAGACACTTCTCTATACTATATGCGTACCTCATCCTCCATCACTCTGCTGCTAGTCTATGTAGATGATTTGATACTCATCGACAGTGATTTAACTCACATCAATCATCTTGTTTCCCGACTGCATACACAGTTCTCTCTCAAAGATCTAGGATAGCTTAGTAAATTCCTTGGTGTCCAAATCTCTTATACACCCTCCGACCTACATCTGCATCAAGCTCAGTACATAACTGAGCTTCTCTCTAAACTAAACCTCAACCATATGAAACCTTGTCTAACCCCTACAGTACTTGACACCTCTCTGTCCTTGAGCATTGGAACACCCCTCCATGACCCATTTCTATATCGCAGCACGGTTGGTGCTCTCCAATACCTCACTAATAAAAGACCGGACATTGCTTTCATTATTAATAAGCTTAGCCAATTCCTCAAAGCTCCTACTGATATTCACTGGTCAGCTGTCACTTCTACTGATATTCACTGGTCAGCTGTCAAACGTGTGCTTAGATATCTTGCAGGGACTCTCCACTTTGGCCTAACCATCAACTGTGATACTTACCTGAATATAACAGCCTATTCTGATGCAGATTGGGCCTCAAGTATTGATGATCGAAAATCTACAGCTACTTATTGCCTCTATCTTGGATCTACTCTCATTTCTTGGTCATCTAAGAAACAAATGACAGTGGCTCGTTCCAGTACTGAGTCCGAGTATCGAGCTATTGCTCATGCTGCAACCGAGATCATTTGGGTGAAAAACCTATTAACCGAGATTGGTTTCTCTCTAAAGGGTATACCTGTTCTCTGGTGTGATAACATGGGCGCAGGTGCCTTAGCTGCTAACCCTGTCTTTCACGCACGAACTAAGCATATCGAAATAGATGTGCACTTCATCCGTGACTTTGTCCTTCAAGATCAACTTCTTGTTAGATATATACCTTCTGTAGAACAATTGGCGGATTGCCTAACTAAGCCTTTACCCCTTGATACATTTATCTACCTTCGAAGCAAGCTCGGACTAAAGAACTTACCCTCTCGCTTGAGGAGGGATGTCAAGGAAGAACAAATTGCCTCGTCAGCAGATGACAATGAGCCATGTAGAAGCTGATATAAATGCTCTCGCTAGTGTATATGTTCTCGCTGGTGTGTATGCTCTCGCTGGTATCGTTGGTGTGTATGCTATCGCTGGTGTCGCTGATGTGTATGCTTTTGCTAGTATCGCTGGTGTTTATGCTCTCACTGGTGTCGCTGGTGTGTATGCTCTTACTGGTGTGTATACTCTCGCTGAGACTGATGTGTATGCTCTCTTAACAACCTCTGCCATATAATTATTCTCTATCAGCTGTACAGAAGATTCGTTAGTTATTTTTTTGTCCTTATTCTAAAACCTAAGTGTATATATCTATACATCACTACCTTGTATTATGTGTGGGGAAAAGATTTAATATACGAAATCAAATATACAGAAAAGAGAAGAGAAATTGCTCTCTCAGATCTTCATCTTCTGCTGCAACTTTTTCTTCTTCAAGCTTAGCACATACAACTGCTTGATTGGCGGCAGCGCTGATGATGGTATAGGCTGGTGGTGAGGTGTTAGAAACAGTAACTCAAAAATAATAAATATGCGTAGGGCTCTGATACCATGTAAATTTTTGTGTATTTTTCTCTTAATCAAGAGTGTGGAGTACAAGAGTATAAATAGCTATACAAGGCACCTAAAATAGACAACTAAATCTTAATAGAATAATGAATCATAAAATAAGGAACAAATGTAGCAAATCCAACAAATTACAAACCATTCTTTATACAATTTAACATTATAATGTTTAAATAGTTGAGTTACATGTTTAGTTCATACCATTTTAGGTTTATATGTTTATCTACTTCGTAAATTTTAGAAAGTTGTATGATAGGTTCTTAAACGTTTAACTTTGTGTCCAATAAGAATTACAATTTTTATGTCTAATAGGTGCTTGCTTTTTTTTTTTTATTTGTCTTTTAGAAAGAAAATTCATTTGCACATAGTATAAAATTATAAGTTTAGAATCTTATTAGAGATAAAATATGACTTTATGTCTAACAGTTCCATTGATTGTTTTTGTTTAAAAAATCTATTATACACAAAATTGAAAGTTTATATGGGTATATTTAATCTTTTTAAAGTTTAAAAACTTATTTTTAAATACTTTTAATGTTCATGAATCTTATAGATAATGATGCTAAAAGTTCCTCTACTAAACTTACCACTCGACTTTTTTATTTTAATATAAGATTGATAGGTTGGTTTATTCAATTATTTATTTATATTCTTAAACCTGATATTAGATGACTTTCTTCTAGGTCGAGGGTGTGAAGCATTCAGCCCCAACTGAATTGGTTCTGTATTTCACTGGTGCCACCAACATCCTTTACACATTCGGTGGCCATGCCGTTACCGTGTAATCTTATATTCTTAAGCCTTGTTAATTGTCGTCGTCGTCATTGTCATCTTTTCGTCGAATGAGGTTAAATAATTTGGTTTTGTATTTATCTTTGTAGGGAAATTATGCATGCAATGTGGAAGCCTCAAAAGTTTAAGTACATATATCTAGTGGCGACTCTTTATGTATTTACACTGACCCTCCCGTCGGCCGCCGCCGTGTATTGGGCTTTCGGCGACCAACTTCTCAGCCACTCCAACGCCTTCTCCCTCCTTCCCCGCTCCCGGTGGCGCGACGCCGGCGTCATTCTCATGCTTATTCACCAGGTAAATTTGTTTCTAATCAACTTCAATTTTTAGACTTTAATCTATGTCCTCCTATTTTTACTCTAAATTTCATTACATTCAACTAAAGACAAGTACTACAATTTTTTTTTTTTTTTTTTTTTAAAAAAATGGTTGAATTCTTAAAAAATATTTCAATTTTTTAAAATTTATTATTTTATTTACTTAAAAAAATATATTTAGAGAAGTTTAAATATAATATTTTTCTTTCCAAAAGAAAAAGGTATAATCTTTTTAGCTTTTCTTTAATCTGTGTACTATATTATTCCTCTCCTAGGATAAATTATATGAAATGTCTCCTAAACTTTAGAATATGTTTGGATTGTTTTTTGATTTTATTTATTTATAATTATTATTTTTTAATCTTTGAATTTGGAAATTTGTTCCATAAAATTAAAATGAAATTTGATGCGACAGGAATGTATAAAATTAGAAAGTATACGTGATATCATTACATTATCCACATAAATTGATGTGAGAGTTGATGTGAAAAAATTGATTATGTAAATAATTTTAACATTATCATATGAGATAAAAAAAAAAGGTAACAATCTTTCTATATAGTGGTAATTAGTAGGTTAAAACGTCATTTTGGTCAATGAGGAGTTTGTTCAAATGCACTTATCTTCTATATTTTTCTATTTTCAAATATTCGATTTTAATAGTACTTTAAAAAAATCTTGAATTTAATTAGTGATATAAAGTTAATTTTTTTCGAAATTGATTAAATAATCCTAAGAAATTGTATGCACGGAAATACATTATGTGAATATGTTATCGAAATTTATAATGAAAATGTTAATAGATATCAAAACTTTTTTCTGAAAAAGTCAATAATAAACCTAAAATGTGGATTAAATTTAAGAACTAATAAAAGTACAAGAACTAAAGTTGAATAAACTTTAAAGGATATGAACCAAAATGATATTTAACCAAAATAATATCACGTCCATTTTTCTAATTCTCACCGACATGTCAAATTTCATCTTTTATTTCAATAATATATATATGTTTTGGGCCAATTTCAAAATTCATAAAGATTTTTTCTTAAAAAATAAACTTTTTGAAAGTTTAGAGGCATAATTTGAAATGGTAATTTGTATTATCACAATATAATAAAAGTGAAAATCACTGTTTTATACAAAATTAACAAATTATCTCTCAAAATTCCCAAATTTTAATACACAATTACAAGCAACAACCTTAATGATCTTTCTTTTTTCTTTCTCAAGTGTCATCTTAGCCTAATTTATTACGTTTGCATGGCAGTTCATAACATTTGGTTTTGCTTCTACACCACTCTACTTCGTGTGGGAGAAAGTAATAGGAATGCACGAGACTAAAAGCTTATGTTTAAGGGCAATTGTGAGGCTGCCCGTCGTCATTCCCATATGGTTTTTAGCCATTATTTTCCCTTTCTTTGGCCCCATCAACTCCGCCGTTGGTGCCCTTCTTGTTAGTTTCACTGTTTATATCATCCCTTCTTTAGCTCATATGCTCACTTATCGATCGTCCTCTGCCCGACACAATGCGTGTGAGAAGCCTCCCGCCGTTGTTGCCCGTAGCTGGACTGCCATGTATGTCGTCAACATGTTCATAGTAATGTGGGTTCTAGTCGTCGGTTTCGGCTTTGGCGGTTGGGCTAGCTTGACTAATTTCATCAAACAAGTTGACACGTTTGGACTCTTCGCCAAGTGCTACCAATGCCTCTCTAAGACACCGCCGCCCGCCGCGGTGGCTCATCGTTGATGAGTTGTTTGATGCTTTTTCTTAACCATAATCTTTTGTTATGTTGTATTACGTTTGTCTCATCAATATAAGCAAGCTCTATAAAGTTTAGGATTATATGCATATAACATACATACGTATACTATTTGTAGGATATCGTGGAAGTTTTCTGTCTATCTTTGGGATTATGTTTTAAGTATGCGTGTATTGTTGGGAAGAATAATGAATCTAACATTATAATAGCTATATGAGAAAAATCTAATTTTACCATGTTTTATGTTTGTTTGCGGTCAGCATTGTTAATCATAATGGGCACTGATTAGTTGAATTTTGCTCAAGTTTTGAAAGGGAATTTTAATCTTAAATTTTTAGTGGACTATTATTTTATCATTGAATTGGAACTTAACGTGTGAAGTCGGTACATTGGCAAAAAAAAAAAAAAATAATAAAAAAAAATCAACGAACAAGATTTTTTTTTTTTTTTTTAATATAACAAGTGGAGTAGGAGAGAATTTAAACCTTCAACCTCAAGATAGGTATAGAATCACTGACATCACAAATCGTCGGGAAAAGGTGGAAAATGCATCGGGAGAGCCTCTCCCGACGAATAATGGATCGTCGGGAGTTTGGTCGAAAAAACCCGTCGAGAGAGGAACTCCCGACGCATGAAAGGAAAGCGTCGGGAGTTAGTCAAGGAACTCTTGATGCATGTATAGGCCGTCGGGGGTTCCTCCAACTGCCGATGCTGTATAAGGTGTCGACAGTTAAAGGAACTCTCGACAACCTATACATACGTCGGGAGTTCCTCGACCAACTTCCGACGCCTTGTTCTATGCGTCGGGAGTTCTCGAACTCCCATCGGTTTGTTTTATGCGTCAAGAGTTACAAGAACTCCCGACATAGTAATATATGTGTGGGGAGTTCCTTCATTAGTTGAAAATTGTCTTTTAAATATTTTTAATTTATACTTTGTAATTTTTTAAAATTTGATCTGAATAACCTATAAAACAAAATTAACCAACTAAACAGATTCACATAATAAATAAAACAACAAAAACGAAGTCCATACTATAGTAAATAAATAAAAAATTACAATATCCTAGAATAAAACAAAGTCGATACTAAATAAAAAAAATTTGTTTTCACAAATACATAGAAGAAATAAAATGAAAACAACGTCTGGAACACGACATCTTGAACAATCGTCCAACCTGATCTCCGAATAGCATTCTACATTAAAACAAAAACATTCAAATGTCATCATTTTTAAACATCCACAACACGTTCAAACTTCATAAACAAAACATCCACAAACACATTAGAACTCCATAAACATTCATAAACACACAAGAACTCCAAGTTTAACGACAAAACGAGTATAATCAAACTCTACCCACCCCCCACGACAAACATGAAACCTCCCGAACATCAAAAAATACATACAAAGACACACAAATTTCATAAACAAGAACGAACATACATAAAACTCAAACTTTCTCCCCAAAATGGTTTAAACTAATCTCAACCCACCCCCCACAACACATTAGAACTTCATAGACATTCGTAAACACACAAGAACTCTAAGTTCAACGACAAAACGAGTATAATCAAACTCTACCCACCCCCCAAGACAAATATGAAACCTCTCAAACATCAAAAAACACACAAAAACACACAAATTTTATAAACAAGAACGAAAACACATAAAACTCAAACTTTATCTCCAAAATGGTTTAAACCAATCTCAACCCATGCCACAACACATTAGAATTTCATAAACATTCGTAAACACACAAGAACTCCAAGTTCAACGACAAAACGAGTATAATCAAACTCTACCCACCCCTATGACAAACATGAAACCTCCCAAACATAAAAAAAAAAAAAAAAAAACACAAAAACACACAAATTTAATAAACAAGAACAAACACACATAAAACTCAAACTTTCTCCCCAAAATGGTTTAAACCAATCTCAACCCACCCTGTCTCCTGACGATCGATTTAGGCGTCGAGGGAGCTCATTTTTCTTGTAGTGAATATGACATTTATTGACCTTAGAGAATAAAGAAATTAAATTAAGAGTAAAAATAAATGCATATATCTTTAATGCATCGATGAACTTTAACTATAGTAATGAAATATCCACAGTTAGATCGTATTTGGGAATGATTTGAAATGGTTACATCTCATTTTTGTCAAGTATACTCTCAAATATGCATTGACATGTTCAATTTTGGAATAATTTTGAAATCGTTAAAATCACTTTCTGTTGGATTTTATATCCTAAAACTCATAGTTTGTAATATCATATTCTTGTTCAATAAAACTGTTATTGAAAATCTTTAGTAAATTTAAATTCTATATTCATGAATCCAATAAACTAAGGATCCGAGGCTATTAAGTTTAAGTTTGAACTTTATGTAGTGACATAAATGTGGATCAAGTTCAAATATATATAGTCAAAATGGTCTATAGTATATGAATAAGGTTGAGTGCCTTATTCTGGGGACACTATGGATGCGGTCCATTTTGTAGTTAGTACAAACGATGTGATCCTAAACCATTCATGTGGAGACATGAAAATGGGGGCATCCTATGTAAAGAGTTTACATAAGACTGAACTATGAAATAGTCATTTTTTACGTTCTAAATGTCGTTTAATATATAAAACTGACTATTTCGTTAATTGATGACCTAGGTAACTTAATCTTAATCCTGAGCTAACTATGAACTCTTGTTCACTCGGAATTATCTTTAGATCTGCATAGGTGAGGGTAGCTCATTATCGCTGGCCCAATAAGCCTCCCATTTCAGGGGTAAGATCAGGTGGATAGTTGGGAATATAGGGTGCAAGACGGAATTCACTCCTACCCGTTATAAGGATAGTAGATAGGTTGTTCCCTTTAGTACTGAATTCAGGTCTTGAACAAGGAGCCTCGCCCTCTCATTGGCCCGAGAGGGGTTCGGTTTATAGGTTGGACCTTAAACCAATTGTTCATTAGAGGATCAGTGGAACTTAAGGAATAAGATGTAGTTTCGAGGGTAAAACGGTTTTTATGACCCGACTAAGATTACGAACAACCTGTGAAGGATTAGCTTACTAATCATGGTTATATCATATGGACACAAATATATCTATAGTGAGGGGAGTGCAATTACAGAACTATAGTGGAATGACCCATGAGTTAACGAATGTTGATTAGCTCCATCTAAAGAGTTTAGCCAGCTAATCTCAGATCGTTGGAGCCCATGATCTATAGGTCCATTAGGTTCCCCTACTAGCTCATATGGAATAAACTTAGAACAGTATGATAGAATAATTTGAATTGTTCGAATTAGGTGAAGAGAGAGGAACCGACAAGTATATGTGATACAGTAGTCGATTTTTTAGTTTAGAGATACAATTTTAATATTTAAATGTGATTTAAACATCAAGAATATGAATATGTTCATATCGGAAGCTCGGAAATAATGGAAATTGTCAAAGATGTAAAAAGTCAAAGAGTTGACTTTTGACTTTGAAAAGTCAAAATTTGACCGACCTTATATTCAAATGTAATTTGAATTTTGAGAAAATGAATGTGGATTCATGCTCGGGAGGTCTAAATTAGTCAACACCAAAAAATCATAAAAAGTCAAAATGTTGACTTTTCGGTCAAAGTTTGACTTTGACCAAATGACTAATTTGCCCTTTGACTAAAGTTAGTGGGAAAATTCAAACTTTTGTTGGATAATTCCACTAACCTAATAGTGGGTTAAGTGTTAGCTTATAGTGGATACATTAAGCCCACTTAGATAGTGGATTCTAGATGTTGGGTTTTTATGAAGTTATTTCATGCAATTTTGCATGGTCATTTTCTATTGTCATTTTGGATTAAAAACTTTTAGACATTTTGAAAAATTGAGTTTTTAAAAAAAGGGCTGAAAAAATCCAAACCCAACCCAAATTTCACTATACTATTTCCTTCTTTTTCTCTCTCTCAGGTTCTTCATCCATCTAGTCCCACAACCCCGTTCTGAGTCCAAAGGATAGTAGGTTAGCTCTAGTGGTTGTCCGGTTCGTGTTTAAGCAGAGATAGACGAGTTTCGGGAGCTTCAAAGGTAATGTTTTTAAAAAACCCTAATTAACTAATTTAGGGTTGTATGTTTAATTTATGCAA
The DNA here is from genome assembly GCF_027475165.1 of Benincasa hispida. Classification (NCBI taxonomy): domain Eukaryota; kingdom Viridiplantae; phylum Streptophyta; class Magnoliopsida; order Cucurbitales; family Cucurbitaceae; genus Benincasa; species Benincasa hispida. The sequence goes on along the minus strand of NC_143484.1, from coordinate 32,192,891 downwards.
TCAGAGTAAAATTGATCCTCAATTCCGCTGCACATGCCTACTTTTTCATCACTTTTGTCATGGCCAAAATCACTAAAAAAACGTGTTTTTGAATGAGAACGACGTTGGATCTTCAAAATCAATGGTGATTTATGAAAGCGCATCTAACTACCCAATAAAATCAAACATTAAATTGATTTTGAATGATTAAGTGGTTTTAGTTATTTCAAAAATCATTCTCAAACATGCTCTTAACCATCCAAAATTCATTTAATGTATGGTTTTGCTCTTATAAACTAATTTTCATACAATCAAAATTAATTTTGAATGATTAAAGACATGTTTGTGGGTGATTTAAACGTAACAAAAATGATTTTAACAATTTCAAAATTGGTCGATAATGATGCCAAACTTAAAGCAACTAAATCAAGGGTGTTAATTTCTCATTTGTTCAAGTTAGAAATTTAAATTTGATGAAATTAAACAAATTAGAGTGATTTTTGAAATGGTTAAAATCTTAGTTTTGTCAAGTACGAAATCACTCCAACAAATCAATTAAATGTAGGATCTTGTATTGGAATTTAAATTTGATGAAATTAAGGCTCCAATTAGTAACCTTTTGGTTTTTGGTTTTGATTTTTGAAAATTAAATCTATTTCATCCACATTTCTTACAATGATTTCTATATTTCTTGAGCACAAGGGTTGAATTTTTAGCCAAATTCTAAAAATAAAAATAACTTTTTAAAAATTATTTTTTTTAGTTCTCAAAATTTAACATAACTTTTTACACCACTGGTGAATAGTAGATAACAAAGAAGTAAATTTGAAAGTAGAAGTAGTGTCTATAGACTTAAGTTTCAAAAACAAATACAAAAAATAAAACAGTTACCAAATGAGACCTAAATGTTTAAAATTTAAAAGCATATTTGAAAATAGTTTTTGAAATATACTTTTATTTAAATTCAAAATTACTCGTAAATATGCATTTGATCTACCACTCTTTAAGTATAATTTTTATTTAAAAAAATAAATAAATATTTGAAACTAAAATTGTATCCTTAATACTAGGATATCAATAATACACAAGCAAGCAAAATTTTGATTTTTGTTTACAGCAACCCTTCTTCCAAGATAGAGAAACGAAGAAAAAGAAATTAAAAAGAGGGCCCAACCGGGTTCGAACCGGTGACCTCTTGATCTGCAGTCAAATGCTCTACCACTGAGCTATGGACCCCATTTGATGATGTTATTTATATATTTTACAATAACTTTGTTTCTCAAATGATTTTATAGAATCACTTTATACTATGTTAAAATATCTCCATAATCTACCACTTTATTTGAAAATTTTAAGGTACATTTTTTTTCCTATTTGTATTAAGGGTGGTATAATAAGTAATAACATGTATTAATAATGTTAATATTAATTTTCTGTTATAATTTTAGAAATATGTTTTGAAATCATTTTAGAAATATGTTTTGAAATCATCGAAAAATTTATAATGTATAAGATATTTTTCGTTGAGATGATTTTGAAACCAAAGTCATAGGATATATTTATACTGTTTGGAACCTATTTTGTTAAAATTTTATGAGATTAAAAGACTCTTAGAAGAACTGAAATTTTTCTAGATAGTACTGATATGTGTATTATCTCTTTTGTGTACAGTCAACTTTATGATAATAAACATATTAAGGTCAATAAATCCTTCATAAAGTAGAAACTTGATGGAAGAGTAATATGAACTCTATCTTTCGACAATAGAGTAAACTCTCAAACTTATCATCGACAAAATTGATCAACCAATTGATAATGAAAGAATATTATTAACTCTAATTAGTATGTTAGTACATGAGAATAGATAAGATTATTTATTTATTCATTATTTTTTAATGGGTCCTTCCTAAGAACCCTTTTTGTACCTCATTTGAATAAGAAAAAGTAGTTTTATTCCACTTGATATTTTAGTATAAATATACTCGTTGAAGAAATTTCGACCAATCAAATATCATCATGTTATCACAATAAAAGTCAATTTTATTAAATTTAAAGTCAATTAAGAATTATTGAGTCCCTAAACTAAAATTTGGTGACAATTGCATGGCAAGTTAGAAAAAAATGTCACATCTCCTTTATGGCCATTTGATCACAACGATAAGTCAAAATTTCAACCCAATTTAAGCCCATAGTAGAAATTTGGGCCAAAGAAAAGATTGGCCCCAAGCTCAATCTTTAGGCCCAAACCCATGTAAAGCTCATGAAAACCTCTATAAATAGAGACCTTACCCCTTCTTTTAGAGGATAGAAGGAGAGGGACTTGGAAAAATTGAAAACGGAAGCTTTGAAGCTCGAACCTCTAAAGTTCTCAAGCTTTGAAGTCTAAAGACCAAAGCCCTGCCCTCAAGCTCTAATGCTTTGAAGATCAAAACTCTCAATCTTTGAAGAACTAAAAACCAAAGCTTATAAACTCCAAAGCTCTAAAGATTCTATTAGGGTTGATGCCTTAGATCTTGTGGATCCTGTAGTTTGTAATTATAATGTACAAACGATTTATTTATTTAATAAAATCTGAGGTATTTTATTCGAAATTTAGTAGCATTAATTGTAATGAGTTGAACTTTTTAGGACTTATATAAGGTCGTTACTTCATACATGCATAAACCTTAAAATGACTCTCTCATAAATTTTAACTAAATCAAATAAATTTATTTACATAAATACTTTTGTAACATCCAAATAACTGAAAATATTTTAAAATAAATTTCATGATGTCTGATAAATAAAAATTTCAACCATGAAACTCTAAATTAAAACATCAAGACTGGAATTTTAAAACACTAAAACATGAAAACGTGAGCGGAAGCATTTCTTTGGTCTAATGGCACGGTCACGGATTCCTTCTGTCACTTGCTGGTACGTCCTTGCTCTTACCTAAAAAACATAACGTAAGAAAAGATGAGTATAAAATACTCTGCAAGTAACCTCACTACTAAGGTCAGGCTAAGCATTTATATCTTCTAGATGTTACTTTCTAGTGAGACATGCATAAACCTCTACTTTCCATGGGATGACTAACTAGTGGTTAGTTGAACCCACACTGCCGTAGATTAGGTGTACCCACAAACCTATGGTGAATCCCGAAGGAAACACGAACCTCTGGTGAAGTCCGGAAGGAGATCACCACCTCTGGTGAATCCCGAAGGAGACACAAATCTCTGGTGAATCCCGAATGAGCATAAATCTCTGATGGGTAACTAATTACGGGAAGAGGTAACTACCACTATCATAATGATAATATGCAACATAAAACATAATCTCACAACATGAAAATACATAACATCATGTCAATATTCATTTGGTAATTCATAATAACAAGGTAACTTAGTTCATGTTGGCACTCATAACATGCTTCAAAACATAATCAAGATCAACTTATTTATCCTCATGCAACTTGATATAAACAGTTTTAGAATCCTCAAATAATAAATCTTAAATTTATCGTCTAGCACATAGGCGATTCCAGTAGTAAGATTATTTACTTCGAGTCAAAATTTCAAGACTGGCTCAAGCAATCAAACACTGGCAACACTCAACTTAACGTTCCCAAACTGTGCCAAAAATGCCAACAAAATCGACCCGCTAAACAGAAAATAAATTCCACACCAACTTCAATCTCGAAGCCAAGATCCAACAAGAACAGTGACGAAGGAAAGAAAATCTGTGCGACAGATCAGTGGCGACAGACGAGTGGTACGCTCAGATCTGGCAGATGGAGGAGTGGCGGTGGCGTTGTCTGCCACGAGGCGTTGGCTAGAGGCAAAGGGACGAAGGGACGAACGACGGGGAGGAAAAATCTCAGAGTGTGGGGGCGCTTAGTGAAGACAAAAGAGAGAGAGAATGTGGGGGTGTGTCACACGTGAGGGAGAGAAAGGAAAGAGATAAATTCATATGAATTTAATTAAGTGAATTTAATACTCCAATTTTAAAACCACACGACATAAATTCATGTTAATTTAATTCAACATTATGAATATACAGGATGTTACATTCTTCCCATCTATAATGACCCGATAATTAGCCTCCATAATTTTGACAGTAACTCTCAATCCATCTATAACCATCAATCTTTTAATTCCAATTCAAAATTAACTATTTTTCCTCCAAATTGAATTTAATTTTGACAATAGCTCCAAATTAAATTCATATAACTCAAAATCCATCAATAACCATCTATCTCTTGATTCCAATTAAAAATTAACTTCTTCCCCTCCAAATTGAATTTAATTTTGATATATTCCTTTCCTTAATAAATATATCACATCAAACTTAAATATTTCACCTCATCTCCAGTTAATTAAATAAAAATTAAAATAAATTCACCAACTTTAAATCACTTATTCCCAAAAATCCTAAATCCCATAATTAAATTTCAACTTTCCAAATTAACTTAAATCCAAATTTACAAATCTTTTTAGATACTTGATTTAATAACTTCCAAATAAACCAATTATCTTTCTCCTAATTCTTTACTTAAATTTTGGATCCAAATTTCAAAATTAAAAGGGGTAAAATTTTAAAATCACAATTTCCCCTTTATTCTTTTAAATTTCACAAATCTCAAATTTTCTTATCCAAATAATTCAATTATCTCTTCTAATTAGTTTAAAACTCTACTCAAAGAATCCACATTAACTAATAAAACTTATTCAACTGTAATAGTTTGATTCCTAATTCCAAAGATTAGGAAAACTAAAACTCAACAATTTGAGATAATTAACTTAAATTTTCTTAAAAACTCAGGATGTCACATTAACTCACAAAACCAATAAACTAACACCCAAGCTTATCTTCTGTAGCTTAAACATGTATGTAGAGACATACAGGTGGATCATGTTTAAGTGATAACCTAAATGGTCTGTAGTAGATGGATAAGGTTGGATACCTTATTCTGGTGACACTACGAATACGACCTGCTTTGTAAATGTTACAATTGTTGTAACGTGCTATACATGATCTAATCTTAATCATTCATGTAGAGACATGTGAGTGGGGGTGTTCTATACAAAAGGATTTATATAAGATCGGACCAAGAAATGAATAGTCTCATTATATAACGTCGTTAATAGTAGAGACTTACATTTCACCAGAATGACCATAGGTGACATGACCTGAATCCTGAGTGAGTTGTGAACTCTTGCCTATGAAGACGGTCCTTTGATTTGTATGGGTGAGAATGGCCAGATTGTCGACTCAATAAGCCTACCATTTTGGGGAATCGTCTGATTAGGGAGCTGGGAACACAGCTGTACAAGACAGAATTCAGTCATTCCCTAATGTTGGGGTAAGTAGATAAATGGCTCCCTTAAGGACTGATTCTAGGGCTTGAACAATGTGGTGCCACACCTTCTCTGATAGAATGTAGAAGCATGTAACATAAGCAAATAGGATCAATAAGCACTCTAATTACATTTAATTTGAGTTCTAAAAGCATGCAAAACATATTTTTCATAAGAGGGTTTCAAGAACAATATACCTTAGAAGAAATCCTCCAATCCAAGCCGCTTTTCACGAATTCTCAGCTTCAAATCTTTAGCGAATTACCAAGAGATCTTCTCTACTATTCTTAGTCTTGAATTTGAGTGGTGGAATTCAAGATTGAAGTGAATGTCAAGTGAAATGGAGTGGGTTTGAGATGAAGATCAACTTTCCGTAGAAAACTGATTTTTCCAGCAAAAAAATCATCATTCCATTCTGAAATTTCAAGCTTTTATGTATCTAATACATGTAGCCACATAGTCATGAAGGTCAATGACACTTCAATTTCATGAGGAAAGTGGGCTAGGTGTAAAAATTTGATGTTGAAATGTGGAATTCCATTTAAAATTTCCAAAACTTGGAAATTTCCATTACCACAATAATTTCTTTATGTTTTAATTCAATATTTAAATCAAATTTCCAAATTTTTTTTTTAAAATTTATTTAAAAAATGAAAAAAATTTAACTTGATTTTTAATTAATTAAATAATAATTTAATATCAAATATTAAATTATTCAAACACCTAATTTATACATGGATCCTATTCAAGTAATCAATATTTAAAATAATATTTAAATATTATAAACTCTCAAATTTCGTTTAATTTTGATAAATTAAACGTTAATTATATCAAATCTAATTATACAAACCCTAATTTGAAATTGAACAATTCAAATTCAAACTCTAATTTACAATTTGAACATTTCAAATTGAAACCTTAAATACAATTTGAATACTTCAAATTGAAATTCAATTTGAACACTTCAAATTGAAATAATTTCAAATTCACTCAATTTTCTAATTCAAGGTGTTCATGTTTTACGAGCTAGAAGAGAAACCTTATGGACCTACAACTTCAATGATTTGAGATTAATTGGCTAAACCTCTTTAGACTGAATTAATCAATATTCGTTAACTATAGATCATACCAATATAGCTCGATAATTGCACTCTCCTCATTGTAGATATATTTGTGTCCACTTGATTTAACCACAATCAGTAAGTTGACCCTTCACATGTTGTTCATAATAACGGCTGGGTCAATGATGTTTTACCCCATAAATTACATCTTGCTCCTAAAGTTCCATTAATCCTCTAACAAGTAATCGGTTTGTGATCCAATCACTAAATCGGATCCCTCTCGGGCCAATGAGAGGGTGGAGCCCCTTGTTCAAGATCTGGATTCAGCATTTAAGAGAATAACCTTCCTTCTATCTCTAAATCGGGTAGGCGTGAATTCCATCTTGCATCCTATGTCCTCAGCTATCTACCCAGTCTTACCCCTGAAATGGGAGGCTTATTAAGCCGACGCTATTGAGCCAACCCTCACCTATGTAAATCTAAGGATAATGGAGTTCATCAAAATTAAGATCGAGTTATCCAGGTCATCTAAGCGAAATAGTCAGTCTTAAACCTAAGCAAAATAGTCAGTCTTAAACAGTAAACAACATTATAAAGTAAGAGTAACTTATTTCTTGGTCCAATGTTATGCGAACTCACTGCATAGGACACCCACACTCCTCATGTCAATATATGAACGAATCAAGATCACTTCGTTTATAGCACCTTATAACAAATTGTAATAACTAAAGAGTGAGTCGCATCCGATAGTATTACCAGAATAAGTCACCCAACCTTATTTGTATACTATAGACCGTTTTGGCTATTTACTCGAACTTGATTCATCTTTATGTCTCCACATCATATAATAGCCATGGATCTTAGTTTATTCGATTTAGTTTTTACAAATGCAATTTATAAATTCAATAACAACTTTATTAAATAAATGTTAAATAACATCTTTATTGATAATAAAAAATGTTTAACTTTACAAACTACGAGTTTTAGGACATACTTGGCCCGAGAGGGGTTTGGTCATAGTTGGACTATGACTTATTGTTCATTAGAGTGATCAGTGGTACTTAAGAAGTTAGATGTAAATATAGGAGCAAGATAGTAATTTTGACCCATCTGTACTTCGAGCAATTTGTTAAGGGTCATTGCACTGTTGACTGGTTATATCCAATGGACATAGAAATATATCTATAGTGCAAAAAGTGCAATTGTCGGTCTTTAATGGACTGACCGGCAGTTAATGGATGTTAAGTAATTTAATTAAAGAAGTTTTATTAATTATTCAAGTACCATTGGAGCTTGAATCTACAGGTCCATAAGGTCCCTTCTGTAGCTCAACGGAGATTAGTGAGAATTAATTTTGGATTAATTTGAATTATTTAAATTAATTGAGCGAATTAATTATATGTGATATAATTAATTTAATGTATTTGATACATTATAGAGTTTAATTTTGAGATGAATGAAATATTTGAATGTGATTCAAATACTAATTATATGGATGAGATTCATATAATTAACTTTCTTGTAAATGTGATTTATATTAAATACCATATATTATTGAGAGAAATAAAAATTATAGGTTATATTGTATTTGATACAATATAATAACTATAGGTTATGTTGTTGCCAGCAAGCAGCGGAAGGGAATAGGATCCATGCATTCTAATTCATTAATTTTGATTGAAAAGAAACATGCTAAAAACAGAGTATAATGGGTTTCATAAACATACATTAGCCGAACCAATGAAATCTCCATTTTCAACTGCAAAATCCTCTGAATCCTTGTATAGACCACCATAAGATCTTCCCTACTATCTTCTTGGTGTTCTAGATTGAGTTGTGGGACTCAAATAAACTGGAATCAAAAGGAATATGGAGAAAGTTTACTGAACAGAACCTATTGAAGAACACCTTCTTCATCCAAATCTTTCAGACGGTTCCCTTCTCTTTTTAATATATTACAGACTATCATGCAAAGAGATGTATTGTATAGGATGCAGCTCATGTTTGAAGTAAACCAAAGGAGAAAGTGGGTTCCTTCTACTTGAAGATGAACTTTGAAAAACCCATTTTCAAGTTTCGTGTAATTTTCAATTTCCAAAATCCATTTTGATTTTAAAATCATATTTTATTTCTAAAATCAAAATTCATTAATTTTACAAATTAATTTCAAAAATTAATTTTCTAATAAAATTAATAAATAATTATTTAAACAATTTAAATAATTCTAATTAATTTAATATCTAATATTAAATTAATTTTTACAAAAATTCATCTTCATATATTTAAATCATATTTAAATATATTTCTCCAATTCCGTTTGATTCAAATTTGAACGTTTCAAATTAACTTATCACGCTACTCTAGAGCTAATCTAATCCATTTCCGAGCTAGTAGAGGGACCTCATGACCTTATAGATCATGGACTCCAATCCGAGATTAATCGGCTAAACTCATTAGACCGATCTAACTCCCATTCGTTAACTAATGGTCACTCCACTAAAGCTCATAGTTGAACTCTCTCAATATATTATGTCCACTTGATATAACCATGATTAGTAAGTTAACCCTTCATAGGTTGTTCGCAATAATGGCTAGGTCAAATCTCTGTTTTACTCACGAAATTACCTCTTATTCTTTAAGTCCCCACTAATCCCCTAATGAACAATTGTTTTGTGATCCAATCACAAAATCGAGTCCTTCTCATTCCAAATGAGAGAGCGTGATCCCTTGTTCAAGCCCCAGAATCAGCACTTAAGGAATAACCTCTCTACTATCCCTAAAGCAGGTAGGAGTGAATTCCCTCTTGTATCCTATGTCCCCAGCTATCTATCTAGTCTTACCCCTGAAATGGCAGTCATATTGAGCCGGTGCTGTTGAGCCAACTCTCACCTATGCAAATCTAAGGGCAATCCCAGATAAACAGGAGTTCATAGTTAGCTCAGGATTAAAGTCAAGTTACCTAGCTCATCGCTTTGAAATAGTTAGTCTTAAACAGTAAACAACGTTATAAAGTAAGAGTGATTCATTTCGTGGTCCGATCTTGTACAAACTCTTTTGCACAAGGACACCCTCACTCTTCATGTCCAACATGAACGAATTAGGATCACTTCGTTTATAGCACTTTACAACTCCTTGTAACAACTACAGAGCATGTCGTATCCAATAGTGTTACCAGAATAAGATACCCAACCTTATCCATGTGCTATAGATCATTTTGACTATTTACTCGATCCACCTTTATGTCTCCACATAAAGTTCAAGTACTCATCCAATAGTCAAGGGACTTTTAGGTTTATTGGATTTCTATTCAAGCAATAGATCTATTCAATAACACTTTTATTGAATTATTAGAATAAACTCATTTGTTTACATACCATGAGTTTTAGGACATAAAAACCAAAATATGTATTATATTTGATATAACATATAGTCATATATATATATATATATATATATTATTTATTAAATTAAATTGATTTTAATTTAATTTTAAATTTCAAAATTAATGGGAGGAAGTTACAATTCCCTCCCTTAATTCTCTTTTAGTAAAAACGTGTGAGTGGTGGAGAGTTCAATTTTTTTTTTTAATCTTCATCTTCTTCATAGAGGATGACTGTGAGTTTTTTCCATATGCGTTCTCCCAAAAAAAAAAAAAAAAAAAAAAAAAAAACCCTCCCTCAAATCCTCTTCCTCCCTCTTCCCAGAATATATAGAGCTCACACCTCCTGGACAATACAGAGGATTACCTCTTGGTGGTGTCCAAGTTGAGGTTAGTTTCTATACTAATTGTTCGTACCTTTTATAGAGGAGGAATTTCGTGAAGACTATTGGCTTCAAGGGTAAGTTGATTTTTCTTCCTTACTTTCCTCTTTAAGCATGTTGTAAATCCTGTTAAATGCATAATTTTATGTTTACTGTCTTTTGATTTTGTGAAAAATTGAAATTTGGAACAATCCCGCTTCTGCTGCACACAGGTCCTTCATATCCAAAGGTTGAAGCTCTAAAGAACACAACTTTCGCAAAGCTTTAAAGATCAGAAGACTAAAGCTCTAAAGCACTGAAGTGTGTAACTCTTCTGAAGGTCTAGAGACCGAAGCTCCAAAGATCAACTTTAGCTCTCTAGACTAAAGCTCAAAAGACTTCAAAAGATTAAAAGACTCCTTGAAACTCTTGAAGTCAGAAACTCCAAAGATGATCCAGAGCAGAAGTTAGAGACTTTAGAGAAAATTCTAAAGAGAACTTAGAAAGTACAACACTCTTCAAACTCTTAAAAGCGAACTCTAAAACCTTTAAGATAAGTTTACTTTTCAAGAATTTTATCTTTTTAGTCCTTAATCTTTATATAAAAGATTCCCATTTGGGTTATTTGATTAAAAAATTGTTAAAATTTGTTAATATAAACTAATTGGTCATTAAAGTTTCGTTTGGTAACCATGATGTTTTTTATTTTCGAAAATTATACTTGTTTTACATCATTTCTTGAATGTGATTTTCATATTCTCAATATAAATTTATGAATTTATAGCCAATTTCCAAAAACAATAATTATTAAAAACTACTTTTTTTTAGTTTTCAAAAATTGATTTGGATTTTCAAACACTCTTAAAATATAGATAATAAAACATACAAATCAATAGATGAGGATGATATTTATAGACTTAATTTTAAAAAACAAAATGATTATCAAAGAGAGTAAATTATTATTTTCTAAATGATATATTGACATGTCGAAATAGGTTAGAAAACAATAATTTACTGATAAACACGCCTACTTTTGCATTTTTATTGCATTAAGGATAAATTTGAATTTTTAAAGATTGAGGCCAAATTAAGAATTGACTAAAAGATTTGGGATTATCTTATATATTTAGCTTCTCTTATGCTTACAAAAGGCTTGAAAGAGAAAATTCTAAAAGTTTTAAAAGAATAGAAGCAACATTAAAAAATGTAAAACATTGACAACAACCTTCACAATCTTGTATTCTACAGAGTATTAATATTACATTACTTACCTTAGGAGATACAAGAATTACTGTTCAATTCTCATCCCAACATGAAGCATCAAGGATTTGTAGGTGGGAGAAATGAAGTAGAAGTATCACCATCTTTAGAATTCAAGTTCAAACTATAAGATTTTTTAGGTTTTACAGAATTTACAATTGAGTAAATACAGAAATCAAACATCATCTCCACTTCCACCAGCATCTGCTTCATGACTGACCCGGTGACTGTTTTCATCAGGTCCCAAAACCTTGAACCTGCTCAAACAACACAACTTTTTTCAACGAAGTCTTTTCAAACTTTCTAAGGACCATGTTTGTTCGTGGGAATCTAGGATCCCCTAGAATGAGCATTTGAATTATCGCAATTGTTTTGCGGTAATATAAGATGTCCAAGGATTTGGAGATGCTCGAGCATCGTAGGATGCCCTTATGGGGGCATCTCAAGAGTATTTTATGCTTTCCTAAAACATGAATTTTCGAGATTTCCATGTGGAGAACATCTCATTTTACTTTTTTTTTTTCTCTGTCTACTGAATACTGACCTCTCAAGTACAGATTTTCCCTCCTTGTACTTTTGATTCTTTTCATGGGCAGTCTCCTGAAAGAAATCATAGGAATAGCTAGCTAAGAAGTAAGAAGCAAACACAGTTGAAATTTCAAATATTTGCTTTTGATCTTACATATTTCCATCCCACTATTGATCCACAACCCACACAGAAGATATCAGCAACTGTATGCATCCCTGTCATCATCAATCTCTCTTCTATCTTGCCCAAGCAGACATTTACCCTAAAGAAAGTTTGACAATAAGAACCTAGTCTATGAGATGAAGCACTTTAAGAATTAGTTCTAGAGAACCTCTACCTCATTCTACTCTTATCAGAAAGTAAGAATGGTCTGGAACGAGAAACACTAAGAAAGTCATTACAAATAGGTCCTAAGTGTAAATCGCTATTTGAATGGAGAAAGGGATTCATTCCTTGACATAGTTTTTACAATCAGGTCCTAAGTGTAATATCATTCTCCTAAGTATTCCCATGAACCCTATAAGTTCTGTTATGTAACATTAACATCAAACTACTAATCATTGTATGCAAAGTTTTTGTAGCACTTAAGAAAGACCTCAGTTTCTTTAAGCTACAAAGATAAAAACACCAGAGCTATGAGTTTGTCAACCCCTTATAAAATTCTGATCAATCCAATCCAGACATATGAAGCCTACAACCCAAATCTTTAATAACCTACTTATTTATACAATTTAAACACAAATTGCACAAACCCAGGTTGATTAAAACCCTGTGTCAAACATGCACTTGGGCTAGGAGTGTGTTAATTAATGTCCAAACTCTAAAATCAAGAAGGACTTACACCTTATTGAAGAGATAAGCTTTCCCATGCCTGCTGTGGAAGGACTGAATAGAACAACACAAACAGTTCATGGAGTCAGAATGTGGGTTTCAGCAAATTTTGAGAGCAACATAAAATTTTCCCAAAAAAAAAAACTTACCAAACCCCCTTTTGTTCTAGGTTCCTAAATTACAAAGTTTAGAAGGGAACAGAATTCATGAGATAATGCCAGAAAGATTGGAGCGAACAATATAGAAATTTTAAAACAGACAACATAGAGAAGAAAATAACCCCAGAATATCCCAATGTAGAAGAGCTTTACCTAAACAGATAGGTTAGACTTAAAATTACAAAGAACAAGTAACAGAAAGTTAAATGAAAATAAAACCAGTAATACAATCGAAGAACATGAGAGAATTAAAGAAAACGGGTAAAAGAAGAGAAACCTTGGAAATGATATCGTCGTAAAGGGCAAGATGGGTCCGGCAGTACTTGCAGCTATAGATCTGCCCTTCGAGATTCACCACGAACAATCTTCCCATAGCTTTGAAGCTTAAGCTTCCCACAGATTATCTGCAAAAACAATCATAACAGAACCCAGAATGAGAAATCTACAAAAGATTAGGCAGAAGAGTCGAGCAGAGGATCTAGATTTATCAGAGCCCTGAAGAAGAAGAAGAAGAAGAAGAAGAAGAAGAAGAAGAAGAAGAAGAAGAAGAAAGAATCTGGGGTTGTTTCGAAATTGGAAATTGAAATTACACTTTGCGAAGAATCCAGTTCTCAAGACGATTCCAATGTAAAGCCCCTTCGTTCTGAATTGTGAAAGGTTTTGAAATGAAATTAAAGAAAAGCTTGGGGATGGAGAAGGATGATGGAGTTGTGTCAAAATCAGAATGGTTCGCTACATTATTCATGAAACTTCCTTGTCCCGACTATGAATGTTGGATGATCCTTTGCTTGAGATGCGCATATGCCAACAAAATCTTGTTCAGATAGAGGGGTTCATGATAGGAAATTTTGTAACGAGGGCCTATAAATTTTTTTAAAATATGAAATTTGATCCCCTCTTACAAAACAACAATTTCTAACCTTTTGTGACTTATCCCTTCTAGAGCTCACTTTCTCGTTTTTACTCTCATTCATATTCGTTTTCTATTTCATTTTTTAGCTCTCGTTCTCGTTCTTACTTATTTTCTATCTCATTTATAATCCAATGAATCTTCATCCTTTTCCATTCCAAATTGGATTGACATCAATGTGGTTGGGTGAGTATGATCTAATTTTGATTGAAACATAATTTTTCCATAGTAAACACAATCCTCCTTTTGCTCCATTACTGTACATGCGAGTGAGCTCTGACATCAATGTGGTTGGGTGAGTATGATCTAAGAAGAAAGAATCTTCAACCCAAATTTTCTCTAAAATTCTCTATAGACTGTATGCCCGAATTTCACTCCAATCTCTTTACCATGTTGCAGATCAACATGCAAAGGAGAGAGTTGCATGAGTTGCAGCTCATGCTTGAAGAAGACAAGGCAAAGAGAATGCTATTTGTGTGAGCTACTTAGGTGATGGATAATGGAAAACAACATTTTCCATTTTAATGTTTTGTTTTTTCTAAATTTCCAATTTTATCATAAAATCAAAAATGATTTTATAAAATCTATTTTGATTTTAAAAACTGAAAAAATTAATTAATTTCATAAATTAATTATTAAATAAAACTTAATTAATTTAATATCAAATATTAAATTAATTTTAACACATATCCATCTTTATATATTTAAATCATATTTAAATATATAGATTTTCCTATTCCGTTTAATTCTCAAATTAAACATGTAATTATATCTCATATAATTACTAATTCCTTTAATTCTAATTTAAACGTTTCAAATTAACTTATCATGTTATTCTAGAGCTAGTCCGTTACGAGCTAGTAGGGGGACCTCGTGACCTACAGATCATGGACTCCAACGATCCGAGATTAATTGGCTAAACTCATTAAACCAGATTAATCACCATTCATTAACTAATGGGTCACTATACTAAAGCCCATAGTTGCACTCCCCTCTAGATATATTATGTTCACATGATTTAACCATAATCAGCAAGTCGACCCTTCACAGGTTGTTCATAATAACGAATGAGTTAAATATCTGTTTTACCCCCAAGATTATATCTTATTCCTTAAGTTCCTACTGATCCTCTAATTAATAATTGGTTTTATCCAATTACTGAACCAAACTCTCTCAACCCAGTGAGAGGGTGGCGCCCCTTGTTCAAGATCTGGATTCAGTACTTGCGAGAACAACCTTTCTTCTATCCCTAAATCGAGTAGGCGTGAACTCCGTCCTGCACCCTATGTCCTCAGCTATCTATCTGGTCTTACTCCTGAAATGAGAGTCTTATTGAGCCGGCGCTGTTGAGCCAACCCTCACTTATGCAAATCTAAGGGCAATCTCGAATAAACAAGAGTTCATTCATAACATGTACGAATGTTATAAAGTCTTAAACAGTAAACAATGTTATAAAGTAAGAGTGACTTATTTCTTGGTCCTGATCTTATGTAAATTCATTGCATAGGACGCCCCCACTTCTTATGTCATAACATGTACGAATTAGGATCACATCGTATGTAGCACTTTACAACTCTTTGTAACAATTACAGAGTAGGCCGTATCCAATGGTGTTACAAGAATAAGTTACCCAACCTCATTCATGTACCATAGATCATTTTGACTATTTAATTTTACTTGAACCTGATCCATTCTTATGTCTCCACATAAAGTTCAGGTACTCATACAATAGTCAGGGGTCTTAGTTTATTGGATTTAGACTTTCATACAATTTATGAAATCAATAATAAGTTTATTGATTATAGAAAATGTTAATCATTCTACAAACTGTGAATTTTAGGACATAAAACCTACTCCCACTTGGACTAAAACTCCAGTGGATCAATATATACAAATATACACAATGTTGAGTTTACATGGAGAGAATAAAATATACAAATATAATAAACTAGGGCATTACAATACCCATAAATTCTCCCACTTGCCCTAGTGATACAAAACTCGTAGACCTAGTCCTACTAGGTGACCCTCGAATACTTTAACCGAGAGGGCCTTCGTAAATGGATCAGTAAGTTGTCTTTGGAAGCAATCTGGGTGACGATTACTTCTCCTCTATGTAAAATCTCCCTGATGAGATGGTACTTCCGCTCGATATGCTTTCCCCTTTTAAGGCTTTGTGGTTCTTTTGAATTTGCAACTGCTCCACTATTGTCAGAATAGAGAATGATAGGCAGATGCATATTAGAAACTATTTCCAGATCTGTCAGAAACTTTTTGAGCCATACTGCTTCTACTGCTTCACTTGTAGCTACATACTCAGCTTCTATTGTGGAGTCCGCAATACAACTCTATTTGATGCTTCTCCACACAATTGCTCATTCGTTTAGAGTGAATACTGACCCCAAAGTTGATTTCCTCAAATCAATATCGGTCTGAAAGTCAGAATCAGTGTATCCAGTAAGGATTAGATCCTTAGCACCATACACGAGCATATAATCTCTCGTTCTCCAAAGATACTTGAGAATATTTTTAACAGCAATCCAATGTTCATGATCAAGATTGAACTGAAATCTGTTGACAATTCCTATGGCATAGCATATACTGAGGTGAGTACACAACATTGCATACATCAAACTCTCAACTGCAGATGCATTTGGAATTCGATTCATCTCCTCAATCTCTTGAGGTGTCTTAGGACTCCGTTCCTTAGACAAGTGAATTCCATGCCTGAAAGGTAAAAATCCTTTCTTGGAATTTTGCATTTTATACCTAGACAACATCTTGTCTATATAAGATGCTTGAGATAATGCTAATGTTCTGTTCTTGCGATTCCGAACTATTTGGATTCCTAGAACATATTGTGCTTCTCCCAAATCTTTCATTTGGAATTGCGAAGCCAACCATTTCTTAACGTCAACTAGATATTCTACCTCATTCACAATGAATAGAATATCATCAGCATACAACACCAGAAAAGTGATAGTTTTATTGACGATTTTCTTGTATACATAGGGTTCGTCAACATTTTGTTCAAAGCCATAAGATTTGATCGCAGCGTCAAATCTTATATTCCAGGATCTAGAAGCTTGTTTTAATCCATAAATGGATCGATTAAGCTTGCAATTTTTTTGCTCTTGATCCTGCTGTATAAACCCTTCTAGTTGAGACATAAATACTCTCTTTAAGATAGCCATTTAGAAAAGTTGTCTTGACATTCATTTGCCATATTTCATAATTATAAAATGTGACTATGGACAAGAATATTCTAATAGACTTTATCATGGCAACTGGAGTGAAGGTTTCTTCAAAATCTACTCCTTCTCTTTGGGTAAACCCTTTTGCCAAGAGTCTAGCTTTATAGGTATATACTTTACCAGCTTGGTCTCGTTTTCTCTTGTAGATCCACTTGCAATCGATGAATTTTACCCATTCTAGTTGATCTACAAGATCCCAAACAGAATTGAAATACATAGATTTCATTTCAAGATCCATGACTTTAACTCATGGGTCTTTGTCCACATCGTTCATTGCTTGGTTAAAAGACAATGGATTCTCTAAACCATCATCTGGTATGATGAGTTGAGTTTCAGTTAAACCCATGTACTGGTCAGGCTGTTGCACAACCCTTCCACTACGACGAGGCATTTTTAACTCTTGAGAAGGATTTGAAGTATATGTTTCATCAACAACTCTTGTTGATGGACCTGCTCTATCAACAACTCTTATTGAAAGATCTGCTCTATCAACAACTCTTGTTGTTGCATTTGTCGTTTCTCTGGACATTTCTTCTATTACTAGCTTACTGCGAGATTAATGGTTCTTTATATAATCTTCCCCCAGGAAAGTTGCATTTGTCGATACAACTACTTTATCTTTCTAAGGATCATAAAAGAGACCACCTTTTGTTTCTTTTGAGTAGCCTACAAATAGGCATACTTTTGAACGGTGTTCCAACTTTTTAGGATTTTGCACCAACACATGTGCTGGACAATCCCAAATCCTGAAGTGATATAAATTTCCTTTACGTCCTCTTCAGATTGAGTTGTGGGACTCAAAACAAGCTTGAATTAAGGGACGAAGAAGAAATGCTCACTACAGTAATCTTGTTGAAGAACCTTTTCTTCAACCCATTTTTTCTCTAAAATTCTCTATAAATTGCATGTTTGAATTTCACTCCAATCTCTTCACTATATTGTAGATCAACATGCAAAGGAGAGAGTTGCATGAGTTGCAACTCATGCTTGGAGCAGACAAAGCAAAAAGAATTCTATTTGTGTGAGCTATTTACGTGATGGATAATGGAAAACAACATTTTCCATTTTAATGTTGTTTTTTTCTAAATTTCCAATTTTATCATAAAATCAAAAATGATTTTATAAAATCCATTTTGATTTTAAAATTGAAATTTTTTGTTAAAAATAGGGTTTTTACTATAGGGGTATTTTTGTAATTGCCTCTAGCCCTAGGGTTCTCTACAAGTCTATTTATTCACTTTGTTCTCATGTGTTCAGTATATTAGTTTATAATAATAAACGAAAAGATCTGTACTGTGGTTTTTCTCCCTGGTCTAGGGTTTTCACGTAAATTTTGTGTTTTTTCTCTGTTATTATTTTCATCATGGTATCAGAGCAAAGGGACGAAATGCCATTGTGGAAGAAAACCATCCATAATCGCCTTCCACTGGTGGATCTTCAAGTTTTGATATGCAAACCGCTATTAGAGTTGCGGTTAAGGAGTGCTTTCAAGCTGCCCTACTAGACTTAATCTCCGCCGTCCGATTGCAGGCAACCGAATCTTCAGAAAACCATCCGGTTGCAACAGGATCACAGTCGCCGATCAGGAACAACCCAATAACGTCGAGGGACAGAGGCGTTTTCGATGTGAAGGCGACTGATGAACTTCCCATCGCTTCTCCTCATCTATCTGAGTTTTCGATCGCCGATTATGGGGTTTCTAACCCTCGAAAATCTCAAATTGGTGAACCCTTTTAGATTGATGAAGCAGCACCAACTAGGGTTTCATCTTCTACCTCCTTCAGAAACATGACCGCGCCGCCGGTGTACACCCAAGGAGTCGCGACAAGCCTGGTGAATTATTCCGTCCGGCAAGGAGAGCAGAATCTCTCCGATTCTATTCTCGGTTCGTTTGACCAGAGGAATGAGAGATTTTCCGGCAACCATCTTGAGCAGCGCAGCCGACCGGGGCCTTCTCATCTACTGCGATCTCTCAGCCGGTTACCAGTGCCCCACCGAAGACCATGGCGACTCAGTTTTCAGCCGGTTGTAGTTCGGTTCATTACTCCAATGATGTGAGACATCGGTTGGCCTCTTTGCATCAGCAGATTTCAGATACAATTCTTGGCACAACTTCCCAACTGCCTACTGGTCCAGAGAATCCAGTAAACTCGTTATCTATTTTTCCCAATAGAAATTACTTAACTGGTTCAATGCTTGGCAATAGTTCTGGTTGGCGAAAAACTGAATGGGGAGAATTACTTCTCATGGTCCCAATCAATTCGAATGGCTCTAGAAGGTAGGCACAAATTCAGATATCTGACAGGAGAAATTTCGCAACCCATCCCAGGTGATCCTCAAGAGAATCTAGAAAGGGGAGGACTCTTTGCTACAGTCTATTCTTATCAACAGTATGGAGCCCCAGATTGGCCGGCCTCTTCTATATACAGTAACTGTAAGTGATATCTGGGAGGCAACCAGGGACTTGTACTCACAACGACAAAACGCATCCCGGTTGTACACTTTACATAAACAAGTCCATGAATGCAAGCAAGGAAACATGACTGTTAGGTCCTACTTCAATAAGCTGTTAGTTTTTTGGCAAGAAATGGATTTGTGCCAGGAGATTATCTGGAACTGCACACAAGATGGGGCACAGTATTTGAAGTTTGAAGAGGCAGATCAGGTTTATGTGTTTTTGGTCGGATTAAACCCAAAATATGATAGTGTTCGAAGTCGCTTATTGAGACAACGACCTATTCCGTCTCTCCGAGAGGTATGTTCCGAGATTCGTCTAGAAGAAGATCGATCACAGGCTATGAATAGTTCGGTGATAGCCTCTGTTGATGCATCAGCCTTTGTCTCAAAGGCGTCCAATTCCGACAGTGACAAAAAGCCCATACCTATCTGTGAGCACTGTAAAAAGCCGTGGCATACGAAGGACCAATGTTGGAAGCTGCACGGCAGGCCCCCAAACAATATGAAACGACAGTCCCATGACAGATCAAACTCCGGACGTACTTCTGTAAGTGATCTAGTTACTGAAAATTCACAGCATCAGTCATTAGCCCATGGTAAGACCAATGTGAATGTCGTCGAAGTAAGTGCCATTTCTCAATCAGGTACATTCTCAGCTCTTGGTCTTGTTAGCATTAATGGCAAGAAACCCTGAATCGTAGATTCAGGGACCACAGATCATCTCACTAGTTCTTCAGAATTATTTGTTACTTACTGTTCGAGTGCGGGGAATGAACGTATCAGAATTGTAGATAGGTCTTTTGCCTCAGTTGCAGGAAAAGGGAATACTTTTCCTCTTGATGGTTTTATTTTACGTGATACTCTTCATGTGCCACAAATATCATATAATCTTTTATTGGTCAGTAAAATTACAAGAGATCTGAACTGTAAAGCTATTTTCTCACCAGATTCTGTTGTGTTTCAGGATTAGAAGTCGGGGATGACGATTGGCACTTCCCGGCATGATAGGGGGCTCTACTTTCTTTCTGACGAGACTTCTTCTAGGGAGGATCACACCGCTGGTTTTATGTCTTTAAAGTTTTCTACTTCTGAAAATGACTTTATGTTATGGCATTACAGTTTAGGCCATCCGAACTTTCAGTATATGAAATATTTATTTACACACTTGTTTCGCCATATTGATATAACATCTTTAACTTGTGATATCTGCATTTGTGCCAAACAAAGTCGTATTTTGTTTCGTTCTCAACCATATAAGCCATCTAGTCCTTTCTCCCTTATTCATAGTGATGTCTGGGGACCATCACCAACCACTACCTCTACAGGTAAATGTTGGTTCCCACCTTCATAGACGACCATACACGTCTTACTTGGGTGTTCTTACTAGCCGATAAGTCAGAGGTGTCGTCTACCTTTAACAATTTTATACTATGATTGAAACCTAGTTCCATGCCAAAATTGGGATTTTGAGGAGTGATAATGGACGAGAGTTCTCCTCTATTCATGACTTTCTTGTGTCTAAGGGAATTGTTCATCAGAGTTCGTGTGCTTATACTCCTCAACAAAATGGAGTAGCTGAGCGTAAAAATCGCCATCTGGTGGAAGTTGCCCGATCTTTAATGTTGTCTGCTACTCTTCCGTCCTACCTATGGGGAGATGTCATTCTTACAGTAGCTCACCTCATCAACCGTATGTCGTCTCGTGTCCTTGACTTTCATAATCCCTTAGACCTTTTCAAAGAATCCTTTCCGACTACTCGTCTGATTTCCGATGTACCCCTTCGTGTCTTCGGCTGTATCGCTTTTGTCCATTCTCATGGCCCAAATCGCACAAAATTTCACCCTCGTGCTAAAAAATATGTCTTTGTTGGGTATCCCCTTCATCAACGTGGATATAAATGCTATCATCCGTCCTCTAGAAAATATTTTGTCTCCATGGATATTACCTTTGTTGAAGACGAATCTTTCTTTCCCGTTAGTCATTTTCAAAGGGAGAGTCCAAGTAAAGAGCCTAACTGGTCCACCTATGCTATTCCCTTGGGGGATTCCACTCTGATCCCTTCCACTAGTTCTAAAAGAGCTTGTCATGTTCTCTCTACCAACCAGCTTCCTTGGATAATCTACTATAGGAAGAATCATCGAAAGGAAGAATTGCCACCTGTTAATTCGTCGGCTCCAGTCCAGGAGTCAGAACTGGCATCTGGTTCAGGTACGTGTATTCCTGAAACTAATGAAGTTGATTTATGTATGGAAATTGACAAGTGCAGGGACGAAAAAGATGAAAGAGGTCGAAATGGCCATACCGAATATGTGACAGATGAAGAAACAGCTGAAAGAGAGAATAATAAAGGGAAAAGTCCTGTTGTTGACAAAGGAGTGGAAGATATTAGTAAAAATCTCGAGTTACAAGTGACCAGTCATGCTGAGAAACCGAGAGAAGTGGAAAATCATGATGCCTCTCTCGATCTTCCGATAGCATTAAGGAAAGGTACTCGCTCATGTGCAAAATACTCTATGCACAACTACTTGACGTATAGTAACTTGTCTTCCGAGTTTAAAGCATTTACCACTAGCTTGGACACCATAATAATTCCAAGCAATATCCGTGAAGCCATGGAGAACTCTGAATGGAAATCGGCTGTTATGGAAGAAATGAGGGCGCTTGAGAAAAATGGCACGTGGGAACAGGTGCCTTTACCAGAAGGACACAAGACAGTTGGTTGCAAATGGGTTTTCACTGTAAAATACAAATCAGATGGGACGATTGATCAGTATAAGGCCAGACTTGTTACTAAAGGTTTTATCCAGACTTACGGAGTTGATTATTCTGAAACATTTTCTCCTATAGCTAAACTCAATACTATTCGTGTGTTGTTGTCAATTGTTGTTAACACAGATTGGCCACTGTATCAATTGGATGTTAAAAATGCGTTCCTTAATGGTGAACTTGAAGAGGAGGTCTATATGAGCCCACCTTCTAGATTTGAAAGTCCGTTTAAGCACAAGGTTTGCAGACTGAAGAAATCCTTATATGGACTGAAACAATCCCCAAGGGCTTGGTTCGATAGGTTTACTACGTTTGTTAAAGCATAAGGTTACAACCAAGGGCACTCAGATCATACACTATTTACGAAACGATCTGATTCTGGGAAGGTTGTTGTTCTCATGTGTATGTTAATGATATTGTTTTGTCCGGTGATGATGAGAGTGAAATTATGAGGCTTAAAATGAGAATGGCCAAAGAATTTGAAATTAAAGACCTTGGTAAGCTGAGATACTTCCTGGGAATGAAGGTAGCTTGAGAGAAGGTATTTCAGTATCGCAAAGAAAATATACACTTGATTTACTCAAAGAGACAGACATGACTGGCTGTAAACCTGTTGACACACCTGTGGAGTATAATGCAAAACTTGGTGTTACAAATAACGGGGTTCCTGTGAGCAAGGGCAGGTACCAGAGGTTGGTTGAAAAGTTGATCTACCTATCCCATACCAGACCAGACATTTCATATGCAGTAAGCATTGTGAGCCAGTTTATACAAGCTCCGTATGAGGAACATATGCATGTAGTTGATTGTATCCTTCGATATTTGAAGGGAACCCCTGGTAAGGGCTTAATGTTTAAAAAATCTAGGAAAAGAACGATTGAAGCCTATACAGATTCTGATTGGGCAGGCTCTGTTATTGATAGAAAGTCAACTTCTGGATATTGTACCTTTGTCTGGGGTAACCTTGTCACTTGGTGAAGTAAGAAACAGGGAGTAGTGGCGAGGAGTAGTGCTGAAGCTGAGTACAGGGCAATGAATTTGGGAATATGTGAAGAAATTTGGTTAAATAAGGTGTTGACTGATCTTTACCAAGACAGGGAGCTTCCAATGAAGTTGTTCTGTGATAATAAAGCTGCAATAAACATTGCGAACAACCCAATTCAGCATGACAGAACCAAACATGTAGAGATCGACTGACACTTCATTAAAGAAAGACTGGATAATGGGAGCATTTGTATTCCCTATATTCTGTCTAATCAACAAGTGGCAGATGTTCTCACCAAGGGGCTGCTTAGACCAAAATTTGACTATTGTCTCAGCAAGTTAGGTCTTATCGACATTTATGCACCAATTTGAGGGGGAGTGTTGAAAATAAGGTTTTTACTCTAGAGGTATTTTTGTAATTGCCTCTAGCCCTAGGGTTCTCCACAGGTCTATTTATTTACCCTGTTCTCATGTATTCAGTGTATTAGTTTATAATAATAAAAGAAAAGATCTGTACCGTTCCCTGGTCTAGGGTTTCCATGTAAATTTTGTGTTTTTTTTTCTATTATTATTTTCATCAAAATTAATTAATTCATAAATTAATTATTAAATAAAACTTAATTAATTTAATATCAAATATTAAATTAATTTAACACATATCCATCCTTATATATTTAAATCAAATTTAAATATATAAATTTTCCTATTCCGTTTAATTCTCAAATTAAACATATAATTATATCTCATATAATTACTAATTCCCTTAATTCTAATTTGAACGTTTCAAATTAACTTATCATGCTATTCTAGAGCTAGTCCGTTACGGGAGACCTCGCGGACCTACAGATCATGGGCTCCAACGATCCGAGATTAATTGGCTAAACTCATTAGACCAGATTAATCCCCATGCGTTAACTAATGGGTCACTCCACTAAAGCCCACAGTTGCATTCCCCTCACTGTAGATATATTATGTCCACATGATTTAACCATAATCAGCAAGTCGACCCTTCACAGGTTGTTTGTAATAACGGCTAGGTCAAATATCTGTTTTACCCTCAAGATTACGTCTTATTCCTCAAGTTCCTACTGATCCTCTAATGAACAATTGGTTTGTAATCCAATAACTAAACCAAACTCTCTCAACCCAATGAGAGGGTAGGGCCCTTGTTCAAGACTTGGATTCAGTACTTTAGAGAATAACCTTTCTCCTATCCCTAAATTGGATAGGCGTGAACTCCGTCTTGCACCCTATGTCCCGCTATCTATATGGTCTTATCCTTGAAATGAGAGTCTTATTGAGCCGACGCTATTGAGCCAACCCTCACTTATGCAAATCTAAGGGCAATCCTGAATAAACAGGAGTTCATAGTTAGCTCAGAATTAAGATCGAGTTACCTATGATCTAGGTGAAATAGTCAGTCTAAAGTAAGAGTGACTTATTTCATAACATGTACGCCACTCCTCATGTCATAACATGTACGAATTAGGATCACATCGTATATAGTACTTTACAACTCTTTGTAACAACTACAAAGTAGGCCGCATCCAATGGTGTTACCAGAATAAGGTACCCAACCTCATTCATGTACCATAGATCATTTTGACTATTTTCTTGAACCTAATCCACTCTTATATCTCCATAAAAAGTTCAAGTACTCATACAATGGTCATGGGTCTTAGTTTATTAGATTTAGACTTTCATACAATTTTTTAAATCAATAATAAGTTTATTGATTATAGCAAATGTTTATCATTCTACAAAGTGCGAGTTTTAGGACATAAAACTCAACATGATTTCCTTTGTAGATAATAGACTAGTTGGTTAAGAAAACAGTCAGAAGTAGAAAAAGTATTTAAATCTATTGGAGATCCATTTTCCATGCAGGATTTTTACCCCTTCTTCTTTGTTAATGTCGAAGAAATAATTGGAACAAAGGGGTTATCATTGGGTTTCTTTGTCTCAATGATATTTTGTAAAGCTTTTGAGAATGGAGGTAACAAATTTGTTTCGAGATCTTTTGCTGAATGGATATCAACCTCTTTTATCTTAGGGTTAGATCTAGTTTTTTGGAGAGGTCCCTGTGTATTTATCTTCATTTTTTTCTAGATGATGGAGGTGGAGGCTGTTTATTGAATTGAGTAGGTCCTTCATATTTCAACCAATGCCAATATGGAGTAATTGTTCATCACTTTCTTTTGATCTTTCTCGGTATTCTTGGCAGGACTTGATTGAATAGCCAATGCGACCACACATGAAACATAGATCTGGGAGTCTCTCATAACGAATGTTGAACCATCTGCCTTCCGAGTGTGAGGTTGATTTAATTTTAATTCCACACCTAAGCGGTTTTGATATGCCTATTGCTACACGAGTCCTCATGTTTTCTCCTCAATATAAATCATCTTGATATGCAAAAACCTCGATGAATGTTCCTAACATGTTTCCAATTTTTCAACCATGTAGATGTTTTGATATCCAAGAGAAAGATCTAATACTCTCAACCAAAAAGTGACTTCCTTGAATTTGTAATTTGAGATACATAGATGAGCTTTTGGATATTCAAGAACAAGAAGATGTTTATCAAAGATCCAAAAACCATAATTGAAGACCCATTCTTTATCTTGAACAGAGTTGAATCTAAAAAGAAAAAGATTCGGGCCTAGGAATTCAATGGAAAAGCCTATTTTTGTCTTCCAAGCGTTTGTCATAGCATTTTAATCATGCTTACAACAATATTTTTTTTCAGAAAATATCTTTCCTACTAAGTAGAAGTTCAGATGAGTGTTAATTTTCTATGGCATATAAAGAACGCAGACTTCTTTTGATGCTTCTTCATCTTCTGTTAGCCTTAGCTTCTTATGATTCTTCATTAATTCTTCTGTATTCATCATTGAAGCATTTAGGAGAAGGTATTGAAAACAAGACAATTTGAAAGTTCGAGTAAAAACCTCACTTAAGGAGGATTCTTGAAGAGATGTTGGTTCTTGGAGCCTCATCCTATCTCTACTCACTTTCTCCGACAAGTTTTAAGTTCATTTATTACAAGGAGAAAAAATAATTTTAGATTAAACTTGATGATGGATGAAAAAATATATGGAATTTCTGTCAGCATTTCAATCAATATTTTTACATAAGGTTTCATATTATGATAAAGTAGTAAATCAATATTTTATTATAATTTTGTGTTTTACTTAAACTAGTAATTTGAAATAATAGAAGTACAAAAGTATTCAAAACTCATCTCAAAGATTTGTACATTCAAATATTTACAAATTTCAAGCTGGTAAATTATACAAACCTTCTAAAACTCATTCTTCTAAATAATACAAACATAAATCATAAGAATCTAAGGGCTTCCTAATTCCAAAGTAATTTTTAGACTTTAAAACAAAAAAAAAATTATAAACGAACTCGTGTACCGGGTACACGAGTTCGCTTGACCGGTTAACCATTCAGCTGACGTGGTCAGGTAACTGGATTAAATGGACTCGTATATCCGGTACACGAGTATGGCACATGGAAATCGTGTACCCGGTACACGATTTCACTATCCTTAAATCTGTCAATACTTTTCAAAACAACTATTTTTGAAAATACTTTCCCCAACTCTATTTTTGTCATTATTTATTAAAAAAACATTATTTAAAAAAATTCAATTTTTTCATAATTATAATTTAACATCGACATTTATCTTTACAAAGACATTTCTTTTTTTGTTTTTTCTTTTTAACATCCAAACAAGAAACAATTTTTTTCCTTATAATATAAAATTTATATGTTGGGTTTCAAACTGAATTAAAATTTTAAAATCAGTCGAGAATTCAGATTTTGTTTTATATTTTCAAATTCTCTGAATTCAGCAAATATATATTTGATAGATTACTCAGATTCTATTTCTAAAATTTGTTTTCGGATTCTATTATCCAAGCACTAAAAAATCTGAAACCACATTTTTTATACTTTCGTTGTATCTAGATTTTGAATCTTAAATTTTAAAGTGCAATTATATAAATAAAGATCAAAACATTTAGAAATATAATATATCTTGTTATTAATTAAATTCATGTTTTAAAAATAATAATACACATTATGTAACGAATTACAAATTATATACTATTACAAAAAATAATTATATAATTTTTCTTAACATAAATCATATTCATAAATACTTATAAATGTATAGCATCAAACAAATTTTAAACAATTGTTTAAATTACAATCAAATATTTGAATTTATTACCAAACATATATCTGAAAATATGAAATACAACTCTATTTTTATCAAATGCCGACAATACAAACTCAATAGTGAGCCTGTTTTAGACCCTAAAGACTTTCGTGGAATAGACAAACATGATCAGGGTAGGTGGTGTCAACAATCCCAATAGGTTGAGACATATAATCTATTTTCTGCAATTGTGCATGTAGAGAAACATTCTTAAAATCCATTTGATGTAAGAAATAGGATCAATGGGTATTGTGGTATAAGCAATAAAGTTCAACAGACGAGGTTCAAAGATTCTGAATTTCGCTCAAGTTTGCATGGTGTGGACATTCGGTATAAAATCATTAGAGGGAACAGCAATGGAATTAGAGGATGAACTTGAAGGAGTGGAAGTGGAACGATGGAAAAGTTGTTGAAGAAGAATAAGAGATTGAGAAAAGGCTGATGTGAGACAATGGACTTCTTAGATTGAATATTGTAGCGATGTAACTTTTGAAGTCAAGAGTATAACCATGGAAATCATTTCGAGTAGTCTTCGGTTCAAGTTTTTGTTTGTATAAGGTTTCAACAACGGGTAACAAGTACATCCAAAAACTTTTAAATATGGTTTATCAGAAGTGATTCCAAATAGCTTTTCAAAAGGAGACATCGTATCTAGAGATGTAAGGATGCCAGACATCACTTTGAACTAAATTAAGTGACATGGAAAATGAGAATTTCTTCATTTTTTGTACATAGACAACTAGTACAAGAACAATCAGAAATAGGTTGATTGACAGAAAGACCATGAGATAGAGAACTACGTAAATTTTTGGAGATGAATGACCTAAACTATGAACACTCATGATTTGCTAAAAAAACCACAAAAAAAAAAAAAAAGGATATACTTGAGAAGAAGGTGCTCCAGAAACAGTTGAAATCGAATACAGAACATTAATGTTTTTGCCTGAATAGAGGGGATGGCTCCTGACTTTATGTTGAATGAGATCTTATCAAAGTAAAAAAAACAAAGAGGCAATTATTACTAAGAGAAAATTTACTAACAGACATATTGAAGGGATTTGAATCTGTCGGAAGCGTGTAATCGTATTATTGAATTTTTGAAAAAAAAATTAAAAATACAAATAATCAAGAAAAGATTAAGCAACATACATTTACCGATCCACAAATACAACAAAATCTTCTCCCTGAACCGATAGTTATTTTCTCATAGTCTTCCAGGATCCGGCTTGTGAAAACTGCTCTTAAAAGATGAGAGGGAATAGAGAACAAGAATTAGGAGAATTTTTCTTCGAAGAAAAATCTCTGTAAGAGATTATGTTGTATACAGTAGAGTGTGTGTTCTATGAGAGTTCCCTACGACCTTATTTATAGGCCACTCCTAATCCTATTAGGGGAATCTCTCCGTATATATTTTAAATTAAATATTCATTAATATCTAATAAAAAAATATCTTCCCATTTAATATCTCGATGTAAAATATTTAATCATCTTTAAATATTTATCTTCTACAAATTCTCTTTTATTTGAATCCCATTTAAATTAATTAACTAATTATTTGAATTATTTTTAAATAAATTAATTCTCGCGTTATCTATGAAATTCGAATCTTATTCAAATTAAATACGTTATTTATATATATGGATCTCTTCAAAATAAATAATTAGTTATTTGAATTATATTCAAATAAATTAATTCTTCATATTATAAAGTTATAATTTGAATCTCTTTGAAATAAATTTTATAATAAATCATGTATTTAATTGTAACCCATACAATTAATATTTTCCCTCGTAGATGTGAACATTTCAAATTTTTCTTCCAATAGATTTGATCCTTGTTGGTACGTGGTGAGCTAGCAAGGAACCTTATGGACCTACAAATAATAAACTCCAATAATCCAAGATTAATTAGTTAAACTCTTTAATTTAATTAACCTTCATTCATTAAAAGGCAAACTATAGATCCATAGTTGTTGAACTCTTATGCACTGTATGACAAGTTATGTCCATATATATAATCAATATAAGCAAGTTGATCATTCACAAGTTGTCCACAATTACAACTGGGTCAAATGTCCGTTTTGCCCCTGTAATTACATTTTTCTTTAAGTACTACTGATTCATCTAATGAACAATTTGTTTATAGTCCAACCATAAACTAAGTCCATCTCGGGCTAATGAGAGGGTAGGGTCCCCCTTGTTCAAGACTTGAAATCAACACTTAAGGGGAATATACATCTACTTATCCTATGTGAGAATGAGCGAATTTCATCTTGTTAAGTTATGCTCCCAGCTCCCCCGTTTAGTCAAATCCCTAAAATGATAGGCTTACTAAGTCGACAACTTAGATCATTCTCACCCATGCAAATCAAATGACTAACCTCACATACAAGAGTTCATAAATCACTTAGGATTAAGATCGAGTCGCATATGATCATCTTATGAAATATTAATCTCATCAATTAACGAATTTACAAAGAGAGATTGCGGTATGGTCTTATAAAATCAAATCATTTGTAACTATTACAAGGTGGATCTCCAACCTTACAAAATCAAACCATTTGCAACTATTATAAGGTGGGTTGTATCTATAGATTCAACAAGATAAGACACTAAATCTTATCCATATACTATAGAGCTTTAGGTTATTTCTTGAACATGATTAATTCGTATGTCAACTACATACGTAATAGCCTTAGATTTTTTCAATTAATGGATAAATTAATATTGTATAATTAATAAATAAATTAATCAACTAATAAATTACAAGGCTTTAGAACATAAATCCCAACAATCTCCTCCTTGCACTAAAATCGATTGTGAGGAGTATGAAGAATGTTTGATAAATTAAAAGAATGAGATGATGAGAAAACGGTAATTAATTGAACTGCTATAATTGTGAGTAATATTAAGAATTTGACCATTTCCAACGATTACCGTTTTCTCACCATTATAATCATTGGTGAGGTCATAGTATTTACCGCCATGGCAACTAATTGAGTAGGAGGATGACGTGGTTATAACAACCTAATGCATTATGGCAAAACTTATTGCAAATTTGACAAAAACTCTTCCATTTCGTTGAAATTTCTGCATAATTAGTATTAATAGACGTAGGAAATTGGCCAAACAAAAGCTGGGCTGAGATGGATTTTCCCCACATTGTTGATTGGGCTCACGACTGCCATTAGGAAGGGAAAAGAACCTCTGTCATGCCTACCTCAGCCTTCCCCAACATTGCATATGCAACCACAACCTACGACCTCTTGCTCAGCCTTCAAACAATAAAGAATAAAATTTATAGTAAATCTAGAATAAATCTAAACTTAATCTAATATAAATAACATATTTTCGAATATATATTCCTTTAACTCATGAAATGATTTTGGAATATAGAGTTATAAGAATATATATTCGTTAAATAAATGTGAAACCAAAAGAAAGTAGAATATCATTTGGTTCAAAGTTAAAACATATCAATTATCCATGTCACTGAACAAAAATACTTTCAATTTAATATCATAATATAGTTGCAAAAATTTCGAGTTATATATTTATTTCAAAGTTCTCTCCCCCATTTACCCATGCAAAAAATTCTCTCATCCAAACAAATATTTCCATATAGGAAAAGGGGTATTTGGGCTCCCAAATTACACGGGTGAAGTAGGTTATTACAACCCCCTCAATGTTTGGGTCTTCCAATATAATAGTTCAAATTTTTAATTATTATAACTCACACTTGGCTACATTAAAATTATTTGGAAACCCAAGTTATTACAATCAAACTATAATAGCTACCTCAAGACCCCAAGTCCCTGAGGGTCCTTTTGATAATGTTTCTATTTCGCGTTTCCTATTTCTTATTTCTTATTTCTTGTTTTTTGTTTTTTAAGAATTAGAATTAGGAATATATTTGGTAACTATTTTTGTTTCTTGTTTATTGAGGAAAAGAAACAAAAATAGAAATTTGTTTGATAATCATTTTTTGTTTCTCGTTTCTTATACTTTTTTCTCTAGCATTTTCTCTTATTTTATAGTTTAAATATAATTTAATTATGTAAAATAAAAAAAATATATATATATAGCATGTATTAAAATATGAAAATAATAATTATAAAACATTTACATTATCAAATACACATAACTATCATTCATGTGTTGCTAAAATTTGATATGATATTAACTCATATCCAACTCAATTATATTATTATATAAATGTTGTAATGGTAAAATATTAAAGTGAACCTAAAATATTACCAAAAAAAAAAAAAAGAAAGAAAACAAAAGATATGTAATATAAAAACAAAAAGGTACAAATGAAAAAAAAAAAAAAAACCTACATCAAGTGGGATTTGAACCCAAGATGTGGAGGGGGTACAGAAGGACTATCTTGGTGCCTATTACCAATAGAGTTGACAAAAATTCCCACTATGTCGAGTATCCACTTCGATTGGGACAGAGAACCCCCGATTTGACTAGAGATGGGGTCAAACCGGGGATACAAATCGGGTTCTCGATCGGGGACAAGGAGGCTATCCTCCATCACTCCCTGTCCCCATCCCTGACTTTGCCCAGAATATATTTTATTAATAATTATATAAATACATATAACACTGTTTCTATTTTTTTATTTTTTTAAATTTTATTTTATAATATAATTACCTTTTAACTTTAAGTTAAATTTACAATTAAAAAATCTATTTTTAATTAGTAATCTAAATAAATAAATAAATAATAATACTAATTTTTTATTTAAAATATTTACAATTTTAATATCAAGACCAAAATTTAATTGATTTCAAATAAATAATTAACTAAAATAAAAAATATAAATGGAAAATTTTCCCTGCAGAGACCCGATTCCCGAACGGGGATTCCCCGACTCCGACTTCGACTCCTCAAAATGAGAAATGGGACGGAGACGAGGACTACAAATCCCCATGAGGACGAGGACCCTAACCTCACCCACCCCATTGCCAACCCTAATTACCAATAGACCAAATGTGGTAGATGGGTAAAGCAGAGAACAGTTGAATACATATAAAAACAAAAAGGAGAGAAACTACTCATATTTGGTTCCATTTTTAAAAACGTTTCTTAAATCGTAGGAACAAAAAACGGGAACAATTATCAAACAAAATCATTTATTAAAAAATGAGAATCATAAACTATAAACAAAAAACGAAAACAGGTAAAATTGTTCTGTCCTCCCTCTTTTGAGTTGAAAGGCCACATTTGTCCTCCACTAAAAAAAAAAATGTCGTTTTGTAAATTGCATGGTTAGATATACATACATTCAATAACCGAAATTTCATTTTTTTTTTTTTAAATAAATGGTTCGAAATTTGAATGGGCTTCCAGGGCCCACTCAACATTTTGGGCTCATTTTAGATACGTCAATGGGCTGGCCCATATTTGACATGATTCAAGCACGACCTCTAGCCCAAGCCCAACACCAACTACGGACATGTCGAAATCTATGCACTTCTTAAGAAATCATACCATTTTTTCTATATCAAAATCTATGTATTTTGCCTTAGCGTTGTTATAGTACTTATATTATCAACCTCGAAGTTAGTGGTCTGGGAATTAGTTCTTGGTTTCAACTTTTCATGATTAACTAATTAAGTTCACATAACACAAAATAATAATAATAATAATAACAAAACAAAAAAAAATTAAATTATGATAAGTATAGAATTGTTTTAATTAAAACCATTAACTTTGAAAGTTTGATGTTTCGTTCAAAACAACTTTTGAGATACTTTTCGTTAATTCATTGTAAAAACAAAGTTTTTATTTAATTATGTGTTGTATGTGAATAGATCTAAACACAAACAAAAAATAAATTTGTGAATTAGGGTTAGAAAAAAGATCATAAACGAAAAGATAAAAAGAATTAAGAAATGTAAGGGTTGAACTGAGAAAAACTAACCACATATTTTATGGTTCACAGATATCATGCGTCTTTGTGTGTTTTCATGCATGTTTTCAGATTTTTTTCGCATAAGTAAACACAATTTTTTCACATTAATTTCAAAGCCAAAAACCTATCTTAGTTGTTTTGAAACAAATTTCAAACTTCAAAAAAGTCAAAATAATGAAACTTCACAAACCACATAATATCTTTTGAAACAAACTTCATTTCCAAAATCACTATATATATTTATATATTCTACACATAAGAACTAATTTTTCCAAATCTTTACCAAATTTCATGACTTTTTTCTTAAGAATTTGAGGACAATGTTTCCTTTTCAAACTTTTGATGATTAGGCCCCACACACCTAACAAGAAAAAAGAAAAAGTTATGCATATATATGTTATTAGGCTCCACACACATGTTAGAAGAGCAATGTTCCATGTCTTAACCAAATTGGATAAATATTCCCATTTTTCTTTCAAACATAGATCATAAGCCAACTACCATATGCATGGAGTTTAATATGGTCTATTTCTCACAACACACTCTCCCTCTCTTTGAATATACACACAATAACAAAGAAAGATAAAAGAGACACTTCTTTTTTAAATTTCATATGGCATTATTAAAACATATAGTAAGAGAGAGAGTTTGAGAAATGGGCTGTAAAGAAAAAAGAATAATGATGCAAAGAGATAATTAGAGTGTATAATATAAGAGATGGGTGATTGGGAAAACTGATAAAATACCCCATCATGTCCACATGTTTCCATCTCAATCCCTTTGTCCTCTTAAAGACAGAAAGTGATGGTCATGTGCCTTCCAACCAACATATAATTTATATAATATATTTCATTATATATATCTTGCATTTTTCCTCCAAGTTTCCCTTAATCCCAACATAATCCCCTTTCCTAATCCTCCTTTCTTCCTCTTAATCATGCATCTTTTTTTTTTTTTTTTTTATACTTTTGGTTACCATTTCTGTTAAAATGCTTTAAATCTGTTATTTAACGTTCTGAACCATCAAGTATGGATTTAGAGAAGTACACTATATAAATTCTCTAACTTCAGATACGTCATTCATTCTCTTCAATAAAATAGTTTTCCTTCTATTTCGTGAATGTAGCTAATACACTGTTAGTGAACCATGTAAATCTGTGTATCAGATTCTCTATTGTTTTACGTTTTTTGTAATTTTTGTGTGTCGATCTCCCAATAATTTCTTTTTTTGTTTTGCATCTTTTTAATATCATGTTAAATTCCGCTTAGTTTTATGTTGATGATATACTCTCTTTGTTTCTAATTTTCTCATTTTCTTTCTCTTAATCATAGATCTCCAATAGGTTATATGGATGTTTGTTAATTTCTTGTTTTATTGTCTAGCTTCATTAAGGATGTTATTACGTTTTATGATTTACCAAATGAAATGAATCTTGTGGTTTTAGATTTGTTGTATAAGACTTCTTTTTTTTTTTTAAAAAAAAAGTTGAATTCTGAAAATAAACCATTTTATAAATTTAAAATTTTAAAATGGAGGATTACATCAAGTAATATTTTTTTCAATCTTTTTTAATAAAGATATAAGTATTCCTTGCAGTAAACCATTCATTTCTATTTATTAAAATTAAAATATGTTTAATGTAATATATTACAATCACATGATATTTATAATGATTATACAAAGATTTATTATATAAAAACACGTTGGATTAAACCTAATAGTTAATTCATAACTTCAACTATTACTATAGTTTTTAAACATATTATAATACACCTTTTGAATCATTATTTAAATTAGAACTTTATTTCTAAATTTGCTACGAGAATATTTAAAACCTAAAATTGAACTTCATTTGAATCTCTTATTTCTGGATCACAAATCAAACACACTCTTAATTTTTAATCTTTTTTATAAATCGATCCGTGGAGGAGAAAGGATGTCGTAAAGAAAAGGAACTTTTCTAGAAGTGATGGGAGGAAAAAGAGTGGAATAACATGATCTGTTTTAAATAATTTGATACAAAAAGTGGGAAATTGACAAATTAAAAATATATGAATGATATATAGTTGAGTTCTTGTTTTTTTTTTTTAAAAACATAAATAAATATATTTACTTTTTTTTTAAAAAAAAAATATGTTACTTTTTTCCTCTTGTCTGGTGAAGAATGAGTGGCCATGTCTGTCTCCCATTTCCTTCACAGCAAGCAATAAAGTTAAATGTGTATAATTCAAAAGAAATAACTGTGTTGTGTTGCTGTGTGTATGATCACTTTTTGTTTTGTAATTTGCAAATGTGGGCTTTTGATGATATATTTTTTTTCAAAGATAAAGAAAAATCATAAAAATGATAATTAATTAATTAATTGAGCTCTTTTGAGGAATCCAATTTGGTGGAATGGAAAATGATTGGTTGAAATAAAAGTTCAAGTGGGTTTGTCTTCATGAATTCCTCAATTGATTATAGACAAAGCAATGGAACAAAATCCAGAGAGATCAAAACATGGAATATATTACACATTATTAGGGTTTTTCTTTTAAAGTAAATTTGGAGTAAATATCTAGATGGATTTGAACTTTGGATCATCTTTGAGTCGTTAATACATATATCTATATCTTGACCTTTAAAAATATTTTCTCGACTATTTTATCTCTTATTAGTTTTTAAATTTATAAAATAATGTCACCTAATAATGAAATTAACAATACAATGTCATTTTCATTCCCATGATATGTGATTTAATTGCTAAAACAATAAATTAAACGCAATTAAAATGAAGGAACACGTCCAATTATCAAATTAATTGATTAAAAAAACTTCTTAATCACCTACATATGAAAAACTTAATTAATTACACTTTGTCATACTTTTAATTTTAATGTCTAAAAAAAATAATTAATCACCTATTTATGAAAGAACTAGTTAATTTTCTTTGTGCTCATTTAATAAGTAGATACAAATTTTTAAAATAAACGGTTTACAAATTTAATCTTCAAGAAAACCCACTTTTATTAAAATTTCAACTGAACTGCATATAAATGAAGAAGAAGAACATTCACAAAATCTTATACTCTCTTGTTCAATGTTGATGGTGCTCTCTTTCGAAACAAAAGTCGTGCTCTGCCACCACATGACAGGATCCTAACAGAGAACAACTCATACACTACCACCGATATAAACTCATCGAAAGTTGAGGTTTGACCCAATATGACTTCAAACAACTTGCCATAGCTTTTTTTTTTTTTTTCCATTATTGTTTCTTTGCTTATCTTTTTTTTTCTTTTTACTTTTATATTTAAACAATTGTAAGGACATTGTAAGCTTGACAAACTAAATATTGTAGCATGATATGACATATATTGATGGACTAAATAGACATTGTGAATAACACATATAAAAGGAGAATGAAAATCGATACACATGAAAGGAGAAAATTATTGGTGAAGAGTTGTCACAAGTTGTCGCAAATAGAAACTTACACTCTTGAAGACAAATATGGAGTTTAATTATCTCTTATATATATATATTATATAAAATAGCATGTTTAACTTTTAGCTTTTTTATTATCGAATTCTCACTATAAGAATATAGTTAAATTTCCTAATTTCTCGGATATTTCATGAGTCATATATGATGAGTAAAGATAGAGATCAAAATTAGAGACTAATAACATACAATATAATTTATAGTATTTAACATTGTCTCACTATGTTGATACTCACATTTAAACTCCTAGCAAAACTACTTCAACAATAATTTC
Organism: Benincasa hispida; assembly: GCF_027475165.1. Taxonomy (NCBI): domain Eukaryota; kingdom Viridiplantae; phylum Streptophyta; class Magnoliopsida; order Cucurbitales; family Cucurbitaceae; genus Benincasa; species Benincasa hispida. Next base: position 32,155,708 of record NC_143484.1, on the reverse strand, counting down.
AAGGCAGATTAGACTCGAGGTGCTAATCTACTACTTCTTTGATTTCTCTCATTCCTCTTAAATATCTTTTCTTCTTTCACTACAAGAAATCTGACATTTTGCGACTAAAATAATTTGTCGCTCAAATAAAATTTCGTTGCAAAATACTTTTAGCGACTAATTTAAATCGTTGCAAGCTTTAATCGCTAAAAGCCAGTCGCTGAATGTGTTTTGCGACTTTTTGGAAGAAAACGTAGCATCATGCAACAATAAGAGGAAAAAAATCACATTATGCAACTTTTCGCACAAGATTTCCAGAGAAACTTGTTTTTGTAGAATTAAACTTGTATTGATGTTGATGTTGATTTGATGCGATGTGATTCGATGTCTCGTATTTGATCCTCCAATTCTCTCTCAATTGAATGCGCACACTTGACTTGAAGAAGCGGAGTGCGTGATTTTCTTAAAGTTGAAGTCTTGGAAGAGTCCTTGTAACTTTAGAAGACTTGTGTCTTCAAGAAATGTGCAGCTTTGGGAGTTTAGGAGTCTTCTGATTGTTGGGAGAATTCTCTCTAGGCTCTTTGGAATGTAGAATTGATGACCTACACAAATTAAGAGAGCTCCTCTATTTATAGAGTTATCTGATGGGCTTAATGGGCTTGGGCTCAGCTGATTCATCCACCTTTAGGCCCAATTAGTTAGACTTCAGCTTGGTTGGTCAATGAGTGCATTTAGGCTCGCTTTGGGCCTAATTTGGATTTTGGGTCAAATTCAACTTTTTCTTGGCGTAGTTGGATTTTAACCTAAATAAAAATATCAAATTGGGTCTAAGTTAATTTTATCCGATTCAACGGTCATAATGAAAACACGTGGTGTCATCAAGATTTGTCTTCAACTTCAATTTGGGACACATGTCAACTCCTAATTGGTCCCAAATTTGATGATTTAGAATTTTGTCCTTAATTTAGTAAATGACGTGGCTATTTGTGATTCGTCCAAAATTTCTCCTTCAACAAATGCACCTTTTCGAGATTTATGTGCATAGATGAGTGTGTGAATCTCGAAAAAGATGAAGTTGGAATAAAAACATTCGAGTTATTTGCTCTTGATTTAAACTTCATTTGATGTGTCAGTCAAACTATGAATTTGATATATAAGTTTAAATAGTATTTGAGATAAATTTTGGAATATAGCCAAATTTTAATTTGAGATTTTACCTCCAACTTAATTTGGACTAAGGATAAAAGCTAAACTTGATAAATTTTGAAAATATAACCAAATTTTAATTTGAAAGATTTTAGATCTTACCCACAATTTAATTTGGAAGCAAGGATAAAAACATAAATTTGGTTGAATTTGAAATAAAATCTGGAAGATGCCCAAATTTGAATTTTACATCAATTTAAGGCCTGATAAAAATGTGTCTCTTGAATTTTGGATAAAATTTGAAATATGGTCATTGGTCAAATTTTAATTTGGGATGAATTTGAGACTTTATCCCTAATTTAATTTAGCTTTGGGAATAGGAGGGAAAAATTTAGACGATTTGAATTTGGGGATAAAATTTGGAATAATTTTAATTTGAGACTTTTATCCACAATTTAATCTCAAAGTTGAACCATTCAATTTTGAATAAAATTTGGAATATGACCAAATTTTAATTTGAGATTTTACCCACAATTTAAATTTAATTTTGAATAAAATTTGGAATATCTTCAAATATTAATTGAAGATAAATTTGAGGGTAGACAAATCAAATAACACTATAGGAATTCTAGCTTCTCCTGACATTATATTTCGTCGGGAAAGTGTGGAAATTCATCGGGAGAGGATCTCCCGAAGCATAAACGGTCGTCGGGAGTTTGGTCGGGAGAAATCCGTCGGGAGATGTCGGAAGTTAGGGGGAACTCCGGATGCCTATGTGGCGTCGGGAGTTAGGGGGAACTTCCGACGCTTAGTATACGACGTCGGGAATTAGGAGGAACTTTCGATGCTTAGTATACAGCGTCGGGAGTTAGGGGGAACTTCCGACGGGCTACAATGCGTCAAGAGTTCCCCCGTAACTCCCGACGCTGTATACTAAGTGTCGGAAGTTCCCCCCAACTCCCGATGCCACATAGACGTCCGGAGTTTCCCCTAACTCCTGACGCCATTTTAGAGTGTCGGGGGATCCTATATGCGTGGGGAGTATTAAAATTTAATATATCGTTTGTAATTTTTTAAAATTTGATCTGAAATCTTGTGAAACATATTATACCAAATAAAGATTCACATAAATGAAAATGAAGTCCATTTTATAACAAGTAAAAAATTACAATATCCAAACGTTGTCCCAGCTCTAGAACACTTGTCCATTATATTCAGAAACACATAAAAGGAGTAAAATGAGAACAACATCTAGAACACTTCTCGAACACAGCATCTTCAACAATTGTCCCAGCTCATCTCTGAACAACATTCTACAAAAAAAAAAAAAATATTGAAATGTTATATCGATAAACAATTCAATTTCCTCTATTTTTCAATTTTTGAAAATCCTATATGATCTTTTAGATTGGAATCTCGTAAAAAATTAAATTTGCATGAGAAGTATGTAAGAAGGGCTAGCTTATCTCAAAATAATATTAGTGCATGCATAGGATAATGGGGTAGAATAATAGTAAAGAAATATTGTTGGAAGGGGGAAAGAAACAAAAACAAAAACCATAATAAGATTTGGGTGACCTAACTTTAGTTTATTGACACGACAAGACATGGCAACCTTTGTTTGAATGTCCAAATGCAGGCCCTTTTGAATTGATTATTGACTTTCTAAGTAACATGTTCAAAAAGGAAACAAGTTGGCCTATTATTGATAGATTTTGTTATTTTGCAATTCTTTAAATATATTATTGTTCACTTGATTAATACCCCTAAAAGTACCACTTATTGCAATTACCCTTTCTTCTTTTATTCTAATGGGTCCAAGTGGAGAGCTTTCAATTCAAATCCATATCCATTTATGCAAGTTTGGGCCTTAGGAATATTGAAACAACAATTGTTGCAGGCCTTTCATTTCTCTTGATGATAGGATGAGCCTTGATTCTAGTCCAATCCATAGTTGGGGCTCATTGGGCTAACTACCCCTTTGCTATGTAATCTATTTAAGTCTCCCTTTTAATTCCTTTGTTATCACAAGTTAAGGCTCCCTCTAATTTAATAATAAAAATAAGATCAAAAGAAAAGGAAAAGCACAATTACACATCTTAATTAAATATAACAGTTGAGAATTTCTTATGAGTTTAGGATGAATATAACAGTTGAGAATTTCTTATTCGTTGCTTACATTACAAAATTCAATGATATGATATGGTGGGATGCTTATCTAATTTGTATGAGAGTGTTGAAGCTGCTGAGGGCATCTTTGGATGTCATTACTTTGGATGTCAATCAGGGTGTGAAGCTGCTGAGGGCCTCTTTGCAAGCGAGATACATGGAGAGAGCGAGATACATGGAAAGAGCGAGATACATGGAGAGAGCAAGATTTATGGAGAGAGCGAGATTCATGGACTGTGATTAGGCTTTTGAAAAATCAAGGCATGGTGGGATGCTTATCTAATTTGTATGAGAGTGTTGAAGCTTTAAGTGACACATATTTACAACCAAATTAGAGCAAAGACACCTTTTGAAGCCTGAGTTTCATTGTCTGGCTCTACAAGCCTAATATTTGAATCTTCAGTTGATCAAATGAAGTTATACATGTGCTCTTATAGTTGTGACTATAAAGTTTCTAGTAATCCTAAATATCTTTGTTTGAGTTGTTCGTATGTTATGAACCAAGTCTATGAATCCACCTAATAGTTCAACTATACAGGCAAAAAGAAATGTGGGAGGAGGGTTTGTGAAGGATGTGGTTACTTACATGGTGATGGATGATTTGACTGTGAAACCAATATCCACCATTTCTAGTAGTACTCCCCTGAACAAGTTTAATATCAAAGAAGTTGGTGCTTTGGTGGAGAAAGTCATTACTTTGGATGTCAATCAGGGAGTGAAGCTGCTGAGGGCATCTTTGCAAGCGAGATACATGGAGAGTGGAGAGAGCGAGATACATGGAGAGAGCGAGATGCATGGAGAGAGCGAGATACATGGAGAGAGCGAAATGCATGGAGAGAGCGAGATACATGGAGAGAGCGAGATACATGGAAAGAGAGTGATTCATGGAGAGAGCGAGATTCAGGGACTGTGATAAGTTATACATGTGCTGTGACTACAAAGTTTCTAGTAATCCTAAATATCTTTGTCTGAGTTGTTCGTATGTTATGAACCAAGTCTGTGAATTTGTGAATCCACCTAATAGTGCAACTACACAGGCAAAAAGAAATGTGGGAGAAGGGGTTTGTGAAGGATGTGGTTATTTACATGGTGATGGATGATTTGACTGTGAAACCAATGTCCAACATTTCTAGTATTACTCCCTTAAACAAGTTTAATATCAAAGAAGTTGGTGCTTTGGTGGAGAAAGTCATTATTTTGGATGTCAATCAGGGTGTGAAGCTGCTGAGGGCATCTTTGCAAGCGAGATACATGGAGAGAGTGAGATACATAGAGATAACGAGATACATGGAGAGAGCGAGATACATGGAGGGAGCGAGATGCATGGAGAGAGCGAGATACATGGAGAGGGTGAGATTCATGGAGAGAGCGAGATACGTGGAGAGAGCGACATTTAGGGATTGTGATTAGGCTTTTGAAACATCAAGGCATGGTGGGATGCTTAATTTGTATGAGAGTGTTGAAGCTTTAAATGACATAACTAAAGACAGAACTAAACTTTGCTACCATAACTACATAAAGCTACTTAAGACATAACTAAACTTTGCTACCATAACTATAGGATAGCAACATATTACACAACTAAATAATGTAGTAATCATACCTAATTTGATGAGTCTCCTCTATGTGATCGTACCATGTCTTCAATCGTCTTTTTCATTTTTTCCATTTGTCTCGCATGATCCTCTTGCATTCTTCTCTGAACGTCTTTGAGTTCCTTAATCCTCGACTGAGACTGTTGGAAATTGACTCTCAATTCATCCATTCCCGCCTCCGTTTCTTGAGTAGATGATGAGTTTGATGACATGGTACTCCTTCTTGACTTAGGCATAGGGCCCCAACCTAGACCTTTTGAATATCCAGGTCGTCTTCCCAAAATCGTCTCACTGATTTCATCCCCTGTTAGTGGTTAAGAACCTTCTACAGTGGGGCTGGATTGTAATTCCAACATTTGATACTAGACATAATAATTAAATGGGTAAGAACGAGCCACTAAAGTTAAAAGTGAAAAAAAAAATGACAGTAAAGAAAAAAATGTTACATGTGCACTTTCAGCAACCTCGTTAACAAACTTGCCATCTTTAGAGTGTGTTTCCATAAATAGGTCATGTCCTATTTCTTGACCCTCCTTTACCTGCAACTCTGCCTGAATTTGCAGAAATGACTTTGATCCAGCTACGTGGTCGAACAGTAATTTCTCTCGCGCTGTTGTAGAACCTGATAATTATGTATACATTAAAAATGAATACGAAAAATGAATCATCCCTCAACCGTTGCCTACAAAATGACTATGTATACCTGAGATTTGAACCAATTGGAAAATTTGTGTTGATTTTTTATATATAAGTCAGAGGCACTTTGAGCTTCACGACGAATTAACCTCAAATGTTGCCTACAATATTTATCGTTTAAATGTTATCTTAAAAGAGATACCCTAGAATTTAGAAAAGGAAAAAGTTTGAAACATACTTGCGATAGTCTATTATTTCTTTACAATTGTTGAGAATATACCAATGTGCAATACGCTTTTCCTCCGTTGATAGCGTCTGTAAAGTTGACGCCCCTAATGGTCGTACCCTCTGCCTAAATAATTCAAATTCACCAAATATCTCGTGATCAGGAATATTATCATCATTTCGTTCATCTCTATTGAATCTCGTTTCAATCCCACTTAGATATCGTGAGCAGAAGTTCCGTGATTCATTCATTGCATATGCTTTCGCTATAGACCCCTCGGGACGTGCTTTGTTCCGTACAAATTGTTTTAATGTTCGTAAACTTCTTTCAATAGGATACATCCAACTTAACTAACTGGACCCACCACTTTAGTTTCATATGGTAGATGAACTGCAAGGTGTACCATTACATCGAAAAAGGTAGGTGGGAAAATTCTCTCCAATTTACAAAGTATGACTATGATGTCTGCTTGTAGTCTATTCAAATCACTTACACATATTGTCTTTGCACATAAGTCGTGAAAGAATGTACACAACTCAACAATAGTAGTGAATACATTCTTCGGTAGGTATGTTCGAATACCAATAGGGAGTAGTCTGTGAAGCAACACATGACAGTCGTGTGTTTTCAGCCCCGATATTTTTCCATCTTTGTCATTGACACATCGTGATATGTTAGATACAAATCCATCAGGGAATTTCACTGATTTCAAATACTTACAAAACGAAATCCGTTCATCATTTTTTAATGTATATATTGCGTGTGGTTTTACAAATATGTTCTCGACCTCTATCAAGTTTAGGTACTTTCTCATCTTCAAATCTTGTTAGTCCAATCGAGCGTTCGTTGCATCCTTTGTCTTTCCTTCAATATTTAACAATGTGCCCACCAAATTTTCACATATATTTTTTTCAATATGCATTACATCCAATTTATGTCGTAACAATAGTCTGGACCAATATGGAAGTTGGAAAAAAAATACTTTTTTTAGTCCAGTTTAGAATTCGCTTTCTTTTTTTTATCTTTCTTTGATGGATGTTTGCTAAGCACAGAAAAGTTTAGCATATTTATTTGTTGTAATATCTCTTCTCCATTCATTACGGCTGGTGGAGGTCTTTAACTTTTCCATCATGTTGTCTACTTCGACGCCAACTATGATTCTCTGGAAGATAACGTCGATGTCCCATAAATGATATTTTCCCTCATCTTCTTTGCATATTTGACATGCTTGATAACCTTTTGTACTCTACTCAGATAAGTCACTGTACGCAGGGAAGTCATTAATCGTCCATAATAAGGTAGTATATAGTTAAAAAAAACTCACCAATAACATAATCATAAGTTCACACGCCAATTGTCCACAACTTTTCAACTCTTCAATCAACAGTTGCAAGTAAACATCAATTTCCTTTCCAGGAAATTTTGGATCAAATATGAGCAAAGACATGAAGAAATTTTTTTCCTTCATGTATTTCCAAGGGGGCAAATTATAAGGAATTATCACTACAGGCCACATACTATAAGAAGTGCTCATATTTCCAAATGGATTGAAGCCATCTAAAGCTAATCCCAAATGAACATTTCGAGGATCTAAAGCGAAATGAGGGAATTCACGATCAAAATGTTTCCACCCCTCTGCATCAGCTAGATGTCGCAATACATCATCCGTTTCAACTCGCTTATCTTTATGCCATCTTATGTCAGAAGCGCCTTCTTTTGATGCAAACAATCGTTTTAATCTTGGTATCAATGAAAAATAACGCAATACCTTATGTGGTATTTTTTTTACCCTTGCCATCATTAACTTTGTATCGAGACTCACCACAAACAGGGCATTGTTGCAAATCTGCAAACTCTTTCCAATACAATACACAATCATATTTGCACACATGAATAGACTCATACTTAGGCCTAAATCACGCAATTTTCGCTTGGCTTCATAAAGGGAAGTAGGTATAGAGGTGCCAGCTGGAAACACTGCTTTTAACAAATCCAGCAACATGTCAAACGATTTGTTACTTCAGCCATTCAAAACTTTGATATGCATCAACTTCACTAAAAAGTTTAAGGACGAAAATTGCGAACACCCAGGGTATAATTCATTACGTGCTTCGGTCATTAAATTCTCATATAAGTTCGTGGTATCTCTTTCTTGACCATTAAAGGACATTTCATTATTCTCAATCCTTCCTTCATTTGCATTTTCGTTTTCAATTGGAACTTGTAAATCATTTATAAGATTCAACATCTTATTTTCTTCGACAACATTACTCTCTATACTATCTACTTCAACATCCTGTATTGAATGACTTGTATGACTTCTAGATAAGTTTACTGGCTCTCCATGATATACCTATTCATAATATGAGGGAGATATTCCATATGTTAATAGATGTCGTTCCACGATATCTATCTTTTCTCAAATTGAATTCATACTATTTTTGCATGGACATCTTATTCATTCGGAATCATTTACATGAAACCTTGCCATATCTAAGAACTGTGATACTCCTTCTCTATACTCCACTGATAACTTATTACTTAGTTTAATCCATTCTTTATTCATCCTTAAAAATAAATATTTTCTGACCAACTTGTAATCCAAAACAATAACCTGGATTAGAGGACAAAGTACAAAGTATTATTAAGCATTGAGTTCCATAATTTTCATTTCTTAAGGCAAAATAAACACATAGGTCCTTAGACCGCTTAAATTGTCTTAACAACTTTCAAATGTTTTATTTAGTACGTCTCTAAGCTTTCAATTTGTGTCTAATATAGACCTTTCATCTATTCAATATCTTCTAAAATTTACAAGTCTATTGGACACAAAATTTAAAGTTCAATTTTCTATTAGACACAAAATTTAGTTTTATGTCTAGTAGATTCTTTAAACTTTTTTAAAATATTAAATGCGTTAAGTACAATATTTTTTTTCTAAATTAAGTAATCCATAACATTAAGAATTAAAAGAAAAAAAAAACTCAATCCATAATTCATAATTCACATTAAATTATCAACATGCTAGAAATTAAATATTAGCAACATTAATTACCAACATTAGTAACATGCTAAAAATTAAACATTACCAACATTACTACCATGCTAGAAATTAAAAACAATGGCTTAAATTAAGATACAAAATAAGAGAAAATAAATGAAATGGATGTGCATGAACCTTGATGAAAGCTTGAAAATAAACAACAAATTTGCAAGCAATGAAGGGGGAAGGCGGCGATGGACGGCGGACGGCGGTGCGAAGAGGGAAGGGCAATTGGCGGTGTAGGCGTGAAGAGGGGCGGTGACAGAGGGGAGTGGCGGTGGCGTGAAGGAAAGAAGGAAAATGGGGTGGCGGCGAGCTACAAAATCGAGGGGGGGTTAGGGTTTTTCGAACTGCAAGGATAATTTTCAATGTGCACGACAAAATGAAGGGGTCTGGTTTAAACCAGCCCTTCTCATGACGCCACTCGGGAGTCTATTGGGAGTTCTCGGGTGCCGTATTAATGCGTCGGGTGTTCCCGAGGAACTCCCAACGCCAGTTTAGATGCGTCAGGAGTTCTCCGAGAACTCCCTACGAACCTTTACGGGGAACTCCCGACGCCGGTTTAGATGCGTCAGGAGTTCTCCGAGAACTCCCTACGAACCTTTACGGGAAACTCCCGTCGGTCTTTTACTTTGTCGGGAGAGACCGTCTCTCCCGACGACCTAACTCCCGATGCCTTAAAACGACGTCAGGAGTTCCTATTTTTCTTGTAGTGTATGACCTTAATTTGAAATTAAGATAAAATCAAATTAAGGTCTCTAGAAGGTAAAGAAAAGAAAATAAAAACACTCTTTTTTTCAAAGCCGTCGGAGCCACCCAGTCGTCGAGCGAAGCCATGAGCTTTGATGCATGTCGAGCGACGAGCCCTCCCTTCGCAAGCTGCCCAGCCATGTCGAGTCATCAACTACGATTTGTGAAGCATGTCGAGCCACAAGTCCTCCGTGTTCGCTAGTCGTTTGTTATCTGCTCGTCTCACCGTCCATGTTTGCTGTCATTTGTCATCCACTCATCTCGTTGTTGCTCGTCGACATTCGCCACCACTTGTCAACACTCGACGATCATTGAAGGGAGGCGGCTAGGGTTTTCTCCAGCTACCTTCTCCTCATTTTTTAAATTTTATTTAATTATTATTTTTTTTCAGTTTATTATTTTTTTTATTTTCTTTCTCCATCTTTTTTTTCAAATTCTTCTCTCTTCCATTTTTTCAGTTTTTTTTTTCAATTTTTTTCTTTTTTTCTTTTTTTCAATTTCTCTGTTTCTCTTTTTTTTTTCTCTCGAGGGAGTAACCTTTTTTTTATCTCGCCAACTCATTATTTTTTTGCAAATGGTGAGTTTTTTTTTCTAGCAATGTCCCGGTACATGACCGCCGCCTAGACACACCTAGGGATGACCTCGGAAAGGTCTAAACAACGCTATTATATCGCCACTTCTTGATTAACGTAAGGATAGCTCGAAAAGGTCTAACAACCCTAATTGATCAACATAGGGATGAATTCATAAAGGTTTAAACAACAATATTACATCACTTCTCGATCAACACAAGGATGACCACAAAAAAGTCTAAACAATCCTATTACATCGTCACTTCTTGATCAACATAGGGATGACCCCGGAAAGGTCTAACAACCCTATTTGATCAATATAGGATGACCCCAGAAAGATCTAAACAACAGGATTACATCACTTCTTAATCAACATAGGGATGACCCTGGAAATATCTAATAAACCCCTAAGGCTTAGAATTTAATAAAGTTTGATGGGGCTTACTCTTATTTTTTTTTATGTCTAATTGCCTTTTGATTATGTCGTTGAGACTCATTCCTTTATGGTGATTTTTTTGCAGAATGATGGTTCACTTTACCGAACACATCTTATCTGATGAGAGATGCCTCGTGATTCTTGGAGATAAAGGTCAGCAAATATAAGATGGACTTAGTTTTCCTATGGCAAAGTCATTAGCTGGCCCCTTTGCAGATCGTTGGCCAATTTTAGACAACAATATGATTCTTCCTAAATTACAGAAGTGCTTTTGACTCAGGGAGAACGCATGTGGATCTTACAATCTTCCATTCACGACGAAGGCCCTAACCCTAAAGTGTTAACTCTCGGACGCCGTATAATTGAGGGTCAGGTTTGCTGGAATGCCATAATAAAGGTTCATGGAGAATTTGGCTTTACTGATTGTTGGGAATGGCTTGAATTCGTAATCGATCGAAATGAGTGATTCATTTATGATGTCAGTTTATTTGGCACAATGATGGCTTCTCTATACACGTATGATCATAATAGTGATATAGTTCGAGTCCTTTGCGAAGCTTGGTGTCCTTCAACCAATACTCTTTACACTATGGCAGACAAATTATCAATTTCTTTATGGGACCTATGGTCATTTAGAGATCTTCCAATCAGTGGGAGCTTTTATGAGGAGGTGATTCCTTCTTTAATGAATTAACTGGCTACCAAGACAAGGAGAAATATCTACCAAAGACTTGTGAACATCCTCTCTTACCAATCTTTCCTTGACTTAGAGACAATTTTCTTCAACAAGTTCACAACATGTTATTGAATGCCTCTGCCAACCCGTTTGCAGCAGCGTTATACATAGATGACTTGAACTGCTTGAACTTGAACTTCTCACACAACCCATCCATCAAGCCATGTGAGAACTGCCTCCCATTATCTGTCACAATTTGATGGGGGATACCGTACTGATAGATGATATGAGTACGAATAAAGTCCACCATATTTTCTTTCTTACCTTCTCTAATGGCCTTAACCCACCTTGAAAAGTAATCATTAGTTGCAAGGATGTAAGAATGTTCTGCTGATGACTTAGGTGTTATACTGCCAACAAAATAAAGTCCCCATGCTTCAAAAGACCACAAAGCTATAGTTGGACATAGAGGCTCGGGTGGTTGATAAATGAAGTTTGCATGGTATTGACAAGCCTCACACTTCTTTGGATACTCCATCAAATCTTGGATCATTCTTGGCCAGTAGTAACCCATCTTTTTTAGTTGGAACTGTAGCTTTAGTTCAGATTGATGTGTGCCACAGATGCTTGAATGCACTTCTTCCAAAGCCTTCAGTGATTCCCCTTTTCCAAGGCATCAAAGAAAGAGTCCTTCAAAGTGAGCGACAGTATAAAACCCATTTGTAATAAATGAAGTGAGAAACTCTTCTTCGGATCTCAGTTTTATGGCAGGGGTTGTTCGGAAGCCTTCCATGCTCAAGGTAATTTATAATGGGTTGTTGCCAATCTTCTTCATTAATTAAGCAAACTATTATCACATTCATTTTTTCACATTCAGTCTCGACCGGAGGTATAACCCACCTTCAACAATGTGATATACTTAGGTATACATCGTCTAGAACTGTTAGTGAAGTAGCCGAATTTGCCAAGGCACCTGCCTTCTTATTTTCTGACCTCGGGACATGCTTCAATGTCACACTGTCGAATTTCTCCGTCAACTGTCTAACATAAATGAAGTAAGGCTTCAAGTCATCATGCTTCACATCATACTAGAGTAAGAGTTGATTGATTATCAACTTTGAGTCACCAAAAATATCCACACATGATACTCCAATCTCCAAAGCCATTTGGAAGTCGATTATCATATCTAAAGGGTAGTAAGTGTTTCTCCGGTGAAATGAGGACAATGCATGCCCCTGCATCACTCTTTTGTGTTGCACCATCAAAGAACATGATCTAAGATTCCATGATTTCTGTGAAGAGAACTTCATCATCGGGCAAGTCTTCCCGCAACTTCTATTATGATGGAATTGGGTGATCTACTAAGAAGTTGGCCAATCCTTGTCATTTGATCACCTTTTGTGGCACATAGACAATGTCGTATTGCTAAAGCATGATTGCCCATTTGGCCAAACGTCCAGAGATGATTGGCCTAGATAGAATGTACTTGATAGGGTCGATTCTCCTAATTAGATGAATGGTGAAGGCCTCCATATAATGTCTCAGCTTATTGATAGAGAAAAAGAGTGCAAGACATGTTTTCTCAATAGGAGAGTAATTTATTTCAACTCCGGTCAAAGTTCAGCTTAAATAGTAGAGAGCATGTTTTTTTCCCTTTTCCCCTTCTTGCGCCAACAATGCCCCTAATGATCTTTCTTGTACAGCAATGTACAACATCAATGGCTTGCCATCTACGGGTGCACCTAAGATAGGAGCACTAAGGAGTACTTCTTTATCAAAAGCATTATGACAGGCCTCATCAGAATTGAATTTTTCTCATTTTCTCATCAATATTTGAACAGGTTGACATCGACTAGACAAATTGGAAATAAACCTTCGGATGTAAGCTAGACGTCCTTGAAAACTTCTTAACTCCTGTAAATTTTTTGGCATTGGCATCTTCTAAATGGTATCGATCTTGGATTGATCTATCTTAATCCCGCAATACCTTATAACGAAACCAAGAAACTTCCCTGAGGTTACATCGAACGTGCACTTGAGAGGGTTCATCCTCAACTGGTATTTTCACAGGCAATTGAACATAACTTTCAGATCCTTCAAAGGATCTTGTCATTTCTTGGACTTAACCACGAGATCATCAACGTAACATTCTATATGTTTGTGCAACATATCATCAAACACCTTCTGCACGGTACGTTGGTAAGTAGCATCAGTATTCATCAACCCGAAGGGCATTACCTTGTAATAATATATTTCTTTTGGAGTTCAAAAGGCCATTATTTCCTCACCAGAGAGTCATTCGTATTTGGTTATAACCAGACGACCCATTCATAAAAGATAGGGCCTCGTGCCCTATTTTTGCATTAACCATGATCTCTGTGATGGACAATGAAAAATTGTCTTTCAGGAATATATTGTTTAGATCACGAAAGTCTATGCAAACACGAAGTTGTCCGTTCTTCTTTCTGGCAGGGACAATGTTGGCTATCCACATTAGGTATTTAACTTTCATGGATAAACCCTGCTTCAATCAACTTATTAACTCCAGATTCAATCTGGGGAAAAAGTTCTGGTCGAAAGCATTGTTAAGCTTGCTTAATTGGCTGACACCCTGGTTTGATTACGAGATGGTAGGCTGCAACCTTCGAATCAAGCCCTTGCATCTCTTTATACGACCAAGCGAAAACATCCCTATATTCAGTGAGCAAACTCATATACTTGCCTTCTTCCTCTCTAGAGAGAGATGTGCCGATGAAAGTTGGGTGTGGTTTCTCTACTCTGCCAAGATTCACGTCTTTAAGATCGTCCATCGTGGATTGACCACCATCCTCTAGACCTAGTGGAGCATCTTCCACATCCTCTTCGGTCATTTCATCTTTGGACTCTTCGATATTGGTAATATGGTGACATGAAGTTTCACCGTCTTCATGCTTTAAACTTCCATTTTGAGGGTTAGTAAGACAACGTTGCACCTCTTCACCTTCAATGAACCTTCATTTGTGTTGAAAGTAACAAAGGTTTTTCTCTTCATTCGTGAAGAAACGGTACTACAAATTTCCCTTTCATTTCTTGCCTCACAAGATGATTTCTCACCTGATGGACTTTTGGTATCCTTATGATTGATGCATCGCCAGATTGACATGCGAGATATCGACTCCTTATTTCTTATGGCTATATTGGAGATGACACTGTGAGTTTTTCCTTTACTCATTATCTCACTGGAGAAATGCTTGTTGAAATGATATTCAACACCCTTGCGCTTAAGGCGATAAAAAATGGACGCATGGGATTTTCCTTCTCTTTTCTTCGAAATTGCATCTAATCTTTCGAAGGCTGATGGTCGTGTCACTACTAGAATTGACAGGTGATTTCCTCTTCTCCTTTGTAAGGAAAAGTCAACCTTCGAAAGGTTGAGTGTCGGGTAGAGCCAAGGGTCATACATAGACTTTCTCTCTCTACTTCTGTCATGCTCAATCTCTCAAGACCAAAGTGTGCACAGCAGGTGGTCTGATGCGGTCGAAGGCTGAGGTTCTTTTATCCTTGCCCTACTTTACTTTTGCATCATCGACTTCTTCTACAGTTATATGATTGTTGTCGACCACCTTTTCTTTCACCCTTCTAGTTATGCGAACTGGCTCTGACGATTTATATTCAAGTCATTTCCTCGATGCAGGTATAATATTCCCCTCCTACAAAAGCTTCTTTTGGGTCGAAGAAAGCTTGGGTTGCTCATAAATGCTCAAACTCTTAAATTTGGTGTGAGTTGTGAAGTTATACCCTACTTTTGTCAACAATTTCTAAGCTTTAGGATCAAACCCCACTTTCGTTTGTGTTTCGGGAAGATTTACCTTTTTCAAGTCTCTTTCAGGTTCATGGATTTCCTACGTCATTATCAGCGAGAGTGGTGTAACGAAACTTTCTTTTAGGATTTCAATATCCTCAACCTTCAAGCCTTTTGAGCACTCCGTAAAAGGTGATTCACCCTTCCTACACCTCGAAAAAGGATCATAGCGTAAAATTGGAGGACTTTAAGCCTTTTCATCTTTTAAAATCGGTGTCTTTGTAACTCTGGTGGATGCCTCACCCCCTTCCAAGCTAGAGGCTCGTGCCTTGTCGCCTATTTTCTTCCCTACATCTTCTTGTGTTCTTGTCTTGGATTCACCTTCATCCTTTATTAATGGAGTCTTCACAGGCATTACCTCACCAACACCTTCACTTTTCAAATAAAACTTTGCATATGCGAAGTGAGACTCAGCTTCTGAAAATGAATTAGAGTCTACTTCAACTTTCTTAATCTCGTCTTGATAAAACTGAAAATATTGATGCAATGTCGATGTTATCACCCAATTTCTATGAATCCAAGGATAGCCTCAGCAACAGTAGGTGGTCTTCAAGTTTATGACATGAAACAATGCATCAAACTTCAGGTCGCCAATGAAAAGTTATAAACATATCATGTCTATTGCCCTTTGGCTTCCTTGGTTGAAACTTTGAATTACCAACTTGTTATTCGAAAATTCTTCCATGAGGATGTCCAATTGCTTCATAGTTATCTTAGGCATTATATTGACGGTTGATGTATTGTCCATGAGAATTTGCCCAGCTCTTTATTCTTGAACGTATCCCAAGATGTATAGAGGCCTATTATGCAACTTTGATCCCAACAATAGATCCTCTTCTATAACACCAATAGAAGTGTGAATCTTTTTGGGTAGGACTCAACTTTCTCTTTGTTTGATACATTATGAGAATCCATCCCTCATCATCGTTATCATCAACATGTTCTTCTTTAATGTGAAAATCTCTCATTCGGATCGCTTGCTGAAATCGAACGACTATAAGTTCAAAGGTCCCAAACTAAACTAAACTCTCTTTTCGTCATAACATATATCCGATGTTGGAGCACTCGAATTTACTGCCACTATAGCGTAATTCATTTGAGCAACCTCGTTCAGATCAAGCCTAATTTTTCTATCACGAGCCAACTGCAGAATCAGCTCCTTAAACATAAAACATTTTTCGATTTGGTGGCTAACGACCCTGTGATACTTGTAGTAGTTAGGATCATCCACTTTTTTGGTTTGCTCCGGTCGTTCGCATTATGATAGCAGACTAAGCTGCTTTTCTAGTAATTGCTTAAACATATCTGTAACTTCGAAGTTAGGAAATGGATAAACTTTTTCATGCCTCTCCTTCAAAGTTAGGTGACATCTTTTGCCTCCATCGTCTTTCTTCTCAATTTTTCTTCTCTTTTCCTTTCGAAGAAAATTTCAGCAGGGTCGTTTTAACAACTATTGATTCCTTATGACGCTTTTCATAATCTTCTCAACGCCCTTTATCTCTTTCTTGTTCTTCTTCATCTCAAGGATCAGAAAATCCTTCACCCCCTATTGGAATGCTCAACTCCATATCGTGGGCGCGAGTTGCCAATTCCTCAAATGTACAGGGTTTTATTCCCTGCAAAATATAAAGAAGTCTCCAATACATACACTAGGTGCAAATTTCTACCGTAGATAGTTCAGTGAGTCGGTCTTTGCAGTCCAAGTTCAGAGCTCTCCATCAGTTGATGTAATTGATGACCGAATCACCTTTTTGTTGTTTGGAATTTGTCAACTCCATCATACTGACAGTGCGTCTGGTGTTGTAAAAGCGATTCAGGAACTCTCTTTCAAGTTGTTCCCAACTGTTGATCACCTTAGGCTCTAGATTAGTGTACTAGTCAAAAGCATTTCCTTTCAGAGTTCTGACAAACTATTTGATTAGCAGATCTCCTCTTTTCCCGTGTTCTCGCATGTTTCGACAAAATGGCCAATGTGTTGTTTCAGGCAACGCTTTTCGTCGAATTGCTGGAACTTCAGGGGTTGGTACACAACAGACATCTTCATGCTGTCAATTCGTTGGGTGAACGACTTGGAATATATAAAGAAATTTTGACACAAGCCTCCATACTGAGCCCTTATGGAGGTCATGATCATATTTTTCAATTGTTGGATCGATAAAGAGGCAACGAAGTTTGATTGCTGCAGTTGAGCTTCTTGCAACATGGTTTTCCCTTTGTCATTTTCAGGATAGCAAGGGTTTAACTTGACTTAATGTTTTCATGAGCCTACACCTGTTCTCTTAAGGCAGTGATCTCATGATCTTGCTCTTCAATAGCTTTTCTCTCTATTACATTAGTAGGAACAGAGGGGTTGAATTGTCTTCTTCATATTCTTCCTCTTGTAGATTCTACGGAAGAGTTCTGTAAAAAGTTGATATCTCCTTATCTCTCAAAAAATTCTCTCATAATTCTTTCCCTCACCAAAAAACCAGAGCCCACACACTCTTGGATTCTCATCTCAGAGAATACAGAGAAAATCAAGTGGTGGTGTCCATTGAAGGCCCTTGAGCGGAAACGGGATCCGACCCAAATCCCAAATTTTAAAGAATGTTCGATTTTAAATTTGTGTGGTGGGATTTTTCATTTTGTTCTTTCATGTTGATGAACGTATGGAATGTTTGGTTTACAATGTTGGATAATTTAAGAATTGACAGTTTGTTTTGATCGTTTTCTTTTACAAAATTGGTTTGTAAGAGCCCATGTTTTGGGGCATTTAAATGCGATAGAGTCTGTATTTTAAGTTGTTGAGTCATTCATGGGTTTTCCGGTACCGATCTGGAGATAACGAGGCTAAAATCGGAAGCGTTTTGAACCAGTTCAAAACTGTACAGTGGGTAACTGTACAATAGCGTCGTGACGCCGCACTGCAACAAATGGATTTCCTTTTCATAGAGCCGCGACACTCCGAGACGGAGAAGAAGTGCGATCCAACTTCGATTCATGCGCGATTCGTGGGTTTTGGTTCCAGTTCGGTTTTTTGGGTTCTTTTGGGCCAGTTCATGGCTGGTTCAAGCAGTTGAAGGCCTGATTCATGTGTTTTGAACCGGTTGACTTTGTTATTTGTAATAGTTAGTTTTAATTTATTGTTGTAGGTGTCCAATCCTAGTCCAATCCTAGTCCAACAATTGTCTTTAATTATGCATTTGATGTTTATTATTATATGTCATAAAGTAAAAATCTCATCATCGATTATGCATTTAATTTCATGCATCATTTATATTATAAGTGTTATAATATATATAATTGCATGATTTGATTAATATAGCATGCTCATGCATCATATAATATAAATGTTATAATATATGCATGCATGCATTAATAACATATACATGCATCAATTATATTATAAGAGTTATAATATAGTGTATGGATGTATGTTTGAATGTATGTTATTATTTATTTCATTACTTTAGTGTATAAATGTTATGTATGTTAGTAATGAAGTGGAAATGCATGAAGGATGCCACCACTTTAGGGTAATTTATAATTATTATAATATTACCTAAATATGCTTTCACATGCAATGTATGATTTTAATTAATTTCATTTATTTTATAAAAGTTATAATTAAATGACATTAGAAATTAAAATCAATAATTTAGAATTACAAGTAAACCTTAAGTTAAAATCATCTTTTAAAATATAATTCAAATAAACCAAATACAATATCCCACTCGCATGTCTAATACAAGAATGATCAGGATTAGATCATTTGTAGCACTTTACAACATTTGTAACACCTACAAAGCGGACTAAACTTGTAGTGTCACCAGGATTGGTACCCAGTCTTATCCATATATTATAGACCATTTAGGTTATCACTTAAACACGATCTACTTATATGTCTCCACATACATGTTTAAGTTACAGCGATAACCATGAATCTTAGTTTATTGGTTTGTGGTTAATACAACTAAAATATTAAATATTAATGCAACCACGAGGGACATTGGAAGAGAAACTGTCCCAAATACTGGCAAAAAAGAAAAAGGCCAAATAAGGTAAATACGATTTACTTGTATTGGAAGCCTATTTAGTAGAGAATGATGAGTTCTACTTAGATAATTGATTCATGTACCACTAATCATGTTTGTTCTTTATTTCAAGGAGTTTGTTCCTGGCGGAAACTGAAAGATGGGGAGATGAGAACGCATGTTAGAATTGGGCACGTCATTTCAGTTGTGGCAATGGGAGGACTCCAGCTGAGTTTACAGAATAAACATGTTTTACTTGAAAATGTATATGTTGTATGTTGGAACAAAATTATTGTATTCAATTCTCTGTAAATAAAGTGTTTATTTCAACTAATGGTATTAATATTTGTTCTGCTAAGCTGGAAAACAATCTTTATGTGCTAAGACCGTTAGTGATTAAAGCTCTCCTTAATACTGAAAATGTTTAAAACTACAGTAACTCAAAATAAATGACTTAAAATTTCTCCTAAAGAAAATGCCCAACTTTGGCACATAAGATTAGAGCAAATCAATCTCAATAGAATTGAGAGATTGGTAAAGAATGAACTTCTAAGTGAGTTAGAAGAAAATTCTTTACCTGTGTGTGAGTCATGCCTTAAAGGTAGAATGACTAAAAGATCTTTTTACTGGAACTAATGGCAAATGGTCTTAGTACATATAAGTTATTTTTCAAATATGCATTACAAATATGAACACCATCTTTATGAATAAATTTTTTATCCACATTAAAAAAAATAGTGTATTTACATTGTAGCAAGCACTTTACAGAAATTAGGTTCCTCTAAAATTTAGGAACAATATATAAATCATTTATAATAAGAAACCTATTTTGTAAAGATAACTGGATCCCTCCCACTGCCACAACTAAGACGACGTGCCCGGTGCCTACTCACATCGTCATCTCACCAGCCTCCAACTGTCGCTAGGATCTAATCCTCTGAAAAGAAGAACAAACATGATTAGTGGCGCCCAAATCAATTATCCAGACAGAATCATCATTCTCCACTAAACAAGTTTCAAGTACAAGTAAATCATATTTACCTTTATCAGCCTTGACCTTAGCCTTGGCGGCCTTTCTTTCCTTCAGCCAGCGAGGATAGTTCCTCTTTCAGTGTCCATCTTGGTTGCATTGGAAAAATTTTTCCTTTTCAACCGGCGGCGGACGCCTACTTGAGGCGACAGGCGGCGGGTTAGCAGGCGCCTTCCATTTCCCCTTACTACCCTTCTTCTTCTTCCCCTTTATAGAGTTAGAAGTAGAAGGTGCAGACTTCGTTCATGAGGTCAAACTCTATGGAACATCCTGGAAAATGAAACAACATTTGCCTCAGCCTTCTTCCTCTCCTAACTATTCAGTAAAGATTAGTAGGTCTCCAAATCGTTGAGGAGAGTTGTAAGGTTGTATTTCACTTTGTTAAGAATCACGTTATTAACAAAGTACATGAAACTCTCTGGCAAAAAATGTAGGATTATGCTAACCTGGTTGCTCTTATCGATGGTAGCCTCATTCAAGTCTGCCACATTGAAGTGGACCATCATGTTAAGCACATGTTCACGAACAGAGATGCCTTCTTCCATTTTTGAGTTGAATATATACGTAAGAGCCTCGTGCTGGAGTTGTTCAGACAGTTGTCCAAACATTCTCCATAGGGACTTCATGATCTAACGTGTTGAGACTATGGGCTCATGCTTCTTGGCCAAGACTTCATTAAGACTTGCCAAGATATAGGCTTGGGCCTTCTAATTTGCTCGTATCCATCGCTCGTATGCCTGTCGAAAATTTTCGAGCGGTATTCGGAGCTGGAATAGGAGGACATACCTTTATAAGGGCAAACATGAGATCCTCGATGATCAGTATCATCGTGATCATGTGTTTCAATGTTGAAAAGTTATCGCCAGTTAATTTCTCAGTTCTAAGAAAAGCTAAAGTGGCTATGGCCATTTTCAAAAGATTGTTGCTGAAAAACGAACAAAAATTTTTATTAGATTTTGCTAAACCAGATTCTAACCAATTAATTTTGCAAAACAGATTCAAGAAACACGTAAAACTGCCATCCTATAAGAGGACACTCCCAGGGTGCCTCGAGGTGATGCGTAGAAACTTTGTTCAATCCAACAAGGGAGACTGAGGGATATGTTGTCGCACTTCCCACTCCCACTTAATATGAACACTCTCTCCATCCACCTTGATATTGACCTACACAAACACTATCCTTTAGGGGGACACTCCCAAGGTACCATGAGGCTGAGGGTAGATCTCACTGTGGACTATATAGGAGAAACGTGAAAGGTTTAAGTGAAACATCATATGCCCCAAGTACCTCCCACTGAATGTTTTACTTAGGGGTTCATTAACCTAGACAATCTGGCTACTGATTTTAGTCTAAGTCATCTTTTTAAGTCCGTTCATAAACAACTTTTGTCTTTGAATTATGAACAAGTTCAAGTAGTCACATTTAAACACTTTAATGGACCGTTCTTAACTTGCATGCATACATTAAATCTATCTAATTCACCTTTCCAGGTAGGTTCCTAGATAGGGGTGTTACGTTTTCGTTAACTTAAATACCCCAGCCTAGAAAGAACCCGCCTTAGACAAAAGGTCCCTTGTAGATAGACTTGCTACACTTTAACCTTTTATTAGTCAATTTAATCCTATTAAATTGATAAAAAGATTAAAGCGTAATGGTTGCTAATCATATTAGAACTGTGATCTTAGGTCTATGTCATCCAAGTTTTAAACATTTTAAAACTATAAATTAACCTCAGTGAGCATGCATGTCTTTCTTATTGTTTTTAGTTCTAATTTCTCTTTAACCATTAAAAGGAAACAACTAAACACTTTGCGTATAACTAGGTGTTTATAACGCTTATAAAGAAACCTATGTGTCATGCTTCATGCAATGTCCAGTCATTACTATACATAACTTTTCTATATAAGCGTAATAACCAAGCAAACATGCTTTTCATACACCCTTATACTATAACAATTATAATATAAAGATGATGCATGTCAATGCTTTTTATGTATGCATAAATATAACTCTTATATTATATGATGCATGTGCATGCTCTTACATAATTAAATCATGCTTCTCTATAACATTTACAATAAAGAGATGATGCATGACCAATGCATAACCTAAGGTGGGATTTACTATATGTGCATACCATATGACATATAAATAACCATACATCTCATGTAATAAACCAAGGATTAATGGACCAGGATGAACCTTTACAAAACCAAAATGAAATAATTCTATTAATTACATTTTTCACCGAGCAAATCGGTTCACAGGCGAATCAGGGCTTGAACTGCCAAGTGAACTCCATCATTTAGTAAACGATGCAGGTAGACAATCGCTTAGCACACACTAGACGATAGTGCAAAAGCTAAACGATCGCTTAGACGGCAACGAGGCTGTGAAGCCTGATCGTCTAGGCGATCGCTTAATGCGACGAAAGGTAAACGATTTACCATGGGATACTCCACGATCGTTTAGTCAGTTGCTAAGTGATGAAGCTTGCTAAGCTAAACGATCGTCTAGTACGCGCGCATGTTAAGCGACACTCGAGCATTTGATACTCAGCAATCGCTTACCCCATCGTCTACACGACCAGATAAACCCTTGATCGTCTTATTCCTTGAAGAATAGTAACCCTTGCTCCAAACTTCTTCACGAACGACTCAAGACTCAAATTGAATTTGAATTACATACTCGATAACAATTAATTATACCAAAAAACGTAGAGGCCTTTACAATTAACCGAAAATGCAAAAGAATTAATCAAACCGAGGTTACATCCCAAAAAGCTCCATTAATCCGCACATCCACAAATAATTTAACAATTAAATAGAGAGTAGATATGCACCTACCGTGAATGTATATACAATTTGTTGCATCAATGAAATTGGAATATCAGTGAACTTGGCTCTGATACCAATTGAAGGAACTCTTAAATAAGAGTATCCATGAGTGGGTTCAGATCTTTCTAATTTCATTGTGACCGAATTACTACACACACATTCTAACAAACAGATATGCATTGTAACACTAATTATAGGCATGATTTCACAATTAAAATACAACAGATTGAGTAAATGTACCAGTTAAAGACAATCTTCACTAAACTCAATCTAGTGGAAAAGACTCATCTACAGTCCTTATCACCTAACAAATAGTCACCTAGCAGCACCACGATCGTCTACACGAACGGCAGTGCACGGAAAAATAGCAACTGGGGATGACACCACCACTTGAAGCCGTTGGTATTCTCGGAGTGAGAATCTAAAAAGTGGACTTTGATGGAATTGGTAGAGGAAGGAGGAAAAGACAATCGTGTAGAACGAACAAGCAATTAAGAAATAGTAGATGATTACCGTATAGTGGGGTGCTTGTCGCTTAGAGAAAGGTACACGATCATGTAGGTTTTACTAAGCGATCATCTAGTAAATAGTAATCGATCATTTAGGTCAGCTCAGTGCGCTAAGCGATGTTTAGAGAAGGTGAGCGATCGATCGTTTAGGTGATGGGTGCAATCGTATAGGCTCTCAACTAAGTGATCGTGAAGTTTTCACACCGTGAGCGAATTTTCAAACTCTTTACAAAATGAAAACAGTTTTCATTTTATTCTTTAGTTACAATAATCGAAATCAATCTTCCCATTTTCGCACGATTTAGGAGAAATTCCCGGCCAATTATCTCATAACCGCCTATTTAAATAAATAATGAATAGAATCATATTATATTCTTAACCTATAGTTTGATATCATATATCTACTATAGTAATTTCTTCTCTACTTGATATAAATCATATTTATATCTAATTTCCTCCAAAATAATGTATCTCATACATTTAGTCAACTATATCATATATAATTAATCAATTCAATTATATCATATATAATTGAACTCCCACTTGTTAATTTGAACATTTTAAACTGACCCAAAATCTAATACTACACTTTATCCAAGCTACCAAGGGGACCTTATGGAACTATGGCTCGAAGCTCCAACGGTACATGAATAGCTGACTAAACTCTTTAGTCACGAGATTCCCTATCCGTTAACTGTCAGACATTCTACTAAAGATCCACTATATGTTGGCACAGATATATTTCTGTGTCCATCGGATATAACCAATCATTAGTTAATACTTCGTGGTCAAGTCTTATACAAACACTTTGTATAGGATGCCCCCGCTCGTATGTCCCCTACATAAATGATCAGGATCAGACCATTTGTGACAAGTAACAACACCTGTGACATTCCACAAAGCAGGCTACATTCGTAGCGTTACCAAGATAAGGTTTCCCTCATATATCCATATACTACAAACCATTTTAGTTATCACTTAAGACATGGTTCACTTGTATGTCACCACATACATGTTTAAGTTACATACAGACAACCAGAGATTTTAGGTTTATTGATTTGTTGTAAAACAAATAAAACAAACAACTAAGCAAAATCAAGAAGTGAAGTAAAATATCATATATTATACATCACAAACATTCGTACAAACTGTTTACAAACTATAGGACACGAGACTTTAGGACATCAACCCCATAAATTGGATCATACATTCCAAAAATATTTGATAGAGCATGGAATTTTATCCCAAATCTCAGCTGATACACCTCAGCAAAATTGTGTATTAAAAAGAAGAAATAGAACCCTATTGGACATGGTTCGATCTATGATGAGTTACGCTTCCTTACCTGATTCGTTTTTGGGTTTTAAATACAAGAGTGTTACGAGAACACCTTTGGAGTTATGGAATTGTCATAAAGCTAGTTTACGTCATTTCAGAATCTGGGGTTGCCCAACACATGTGCTTAAGGCAAATCCTAAGAAACTGAAACCTCGTTCAAAGTTATGCTTATTTATAGGCTATCCCAAAAGAATGAGAGCAGGTTACTTCTTCGACCCTAAGGAAAATAAAGTGTTTGTGTCGAAAAATGCTACTTTTCTAGAAGAAGACCATATAAGGGAGCACACATTAAAATTGTTTTGAATGAAATTTCCAAAGAAACTACTGAGACTTCAACAAGAGTTGTTGAAGAACCCAACACCTTAATAAGAGTTGTTGAAGTTGGATCATCTAGTATGTCAAATCCACCTCAAATGTTGAGGGAACTTCAACATAGTGGAGGGTTGCAAACCCGCCTGTCCATTATATGGGTTTAACAGAAATTCTAGCTACGGTAGCTGATGAAGATGTTGAGGATCCATAAGAAGGCAATGGAGGGTGTTGAAAGATGAGTGGATCAAAGCTATGGATCTCGAAATGGAGATTATATACTTCAATTCAGTTTGGAATTTTGTAGATCAATCTGATGGGGTAACCTATAGGTTGAAAATGGATCTACAAGAGAAAATGATGTGCTGATGGGAAGGTGCAAACCTTTAAAGCTTGACTTGTGGAAAATGGTCATACTCAAGCTGAGGAGTTGACTATGAGGAGACTTTCTTACCTGTTGCCATGTTAAAGTCTAGGAAAATTTTGGCCAATGACCTAATATCTAGGCCCATAATGTCAAATGACACCAATTTTTAAAAAACTGTCAATTGACCTTCTACTGATGTTATCACAGTATGAGATTACAAGAATTGCCCCTGATAACTATCTCGCTCTCGCTGTCTATCTATCTTTCATTGTGATGTGATTGTTTGTCACTGTATGATTGATTTGTCACAAAATCTGCCTACAACTTAGAATCGTTAACACATAGCAAATATGTAATGGTGAATTCTTTAAAAGTTAAACTTCATTTGAACTGTCATTTTTTTAAACGGAGATTTTTTGAACGAGGTTTTTCAGAACGAAACGGACTTTTCTTGAACTTGGTTTCATTGGTGTTTGTAGGAACATGGTCTCAAAAAAGGTATGTAAATAGCATAATGAAAAGGGTGTGAGAAAGAGCAACAATGAGAAAGGTGGAGAGAGAGAGCGACAACGAGAAAGGTGGAGAGAGCGAGCGACAACGAGAAAGGTGGAGAGAACGAGATAGAGCGACAACGATGTTAGGATTGGTATCCTAATTCTCCCGGAGTCTTGTAGTTTGTAAACTTTGTACACATTGTTATTGATAAAATAAGAGTTATTTTATTTGTATTTACTCATATCTAATAAACAAAGATTCATGGTTATTTTATGTAAACTTAAGCATGTATATGAGATCTACAAGTGAATCATGCCTTAAGTAATAACCTAAAAGGTCTGTAGTATACAGATTAAAGAAGGATACCTTATCCTGGTGATACTACGGATACGACTCGCTTTATAGAGATTTACAAGTGTTGTGAACTACTACAGATGGTCTGATCCTGACCATTCATATGGAGACATACGAGCGGGGGTGTCCTATACAAAGAATTTGTATAAGACCGGACCACAAGATGATTCGTGTCTTTATATAACGTCACTGATAATTGAGACTTACATCTCACTAAAATGACCATAAGTGACATGGCCTTAATCCTGAGTGTTTTGGGAATTCCTGTCTATAAGGGCGGTTCTTTGATTATTATGGGTGAGAGTGGCCAGATTACCAACTCAACAAGCCTACCTTTTTGGGGATTTGTCTGATTGGGGAGCTGGGAACTCAATTACACAAGAAGGAATTCACTCCTTCCCCCAAGCAGAGGTAAGTAGATAGATTGCTCCCTTAAGGGCTGATTCCGGGTCTCGAACATAGTGGCCACACCTTCTCTTTGGAAGAAAGAATCCAGTCATAATAGGACTATGACTTATTGTTCATTAGACGAATCAGTGGTACTTAAGGAGTTAGATGTAACTATAGAGGCAAAATGGTGTATTGGCACAGTTGTACTTACGAGTGATCAGTGAAGTGTTATCGCACTGTTTATTGGTTGATATGACATAAAAATATATCTGTTGTGAGAAGAGTGCAGTTGTCGGTCTTTAGTGGAGTGTCTGAAAGTTAATGGATGGTGGATCCCGTGACTAAAGAGTTTAATCAGTTATTCACGTACCATTGAAACTTCAAGCTATAGGTTCATAAGGTTCCCTTGGTAGCTCAGTGGGTTCAAGTTGAGAATTAGTTCTTGGGGCTGTTTGAAGTGTTCAAATTAACAAGAGGAAATTCAATTATATATGATATAATTGGTGTGATGTATGAGATACATCATGTGGAGGAATTAATTTAAATATGATTTACATTAAGTACCATAAAATAGAAAAAGAACTATGGTTTATATGTTTCATAAGATGAAATATTAAAACTATAGGTTATAAATATAATATGGTAAGTTGTATATAATATTTATTTATAATATATTAATTATATGATAATTAATTTCTTTTTCTCTAATAACCAATTGAGTGAGAGGTTATTGGTGATTTTATGGTAACCGTGAGATAAAAGGAAAATTGTTTTCCTAAAATTAGTAGTTACTTGATTTGGAAATAACTCACAGAGACAAGCTATCAAGTTAAAGAGTTTCACTAAGTGATAGCATTGAGAGACTACACGATCGCTTACCTTTGACTATACGATAGTCATTCAGCTGATCGTTGGTACACGATCGAGTGGCTAAGTCTATACGATAGGCTGTGGTTTACTAAATGATCGAGCACATCGTTTAAATGATAGACATTGTATTATCTCCTACTTGCTCAATCGTCTACTCAATCGTAGACCTTCAGTCTCTTTCTCAAGCCAATATCAGACAGAGCCCACAACTTCTGGATTCCTACACCGAGAATACCAAATTAACCATTTGTGGTGGTGTCCTTACTCAGATTGGGTTCGATGAGTTTTTGGCTGTTCATTGTGTTCGTGCTATTGGTAGCAGTTTGTACGTTGCATTCGACAGTTGTTGTGGACGTGTTTGGACTAATCGAGGGATTCTTGAAGAATGTTTCTTAAAAGGTGCATCCTCTATCCCTTGTATCATCGTTTAGCATGCTGTAATTTTTGTATTTGCATGACCTGTTAGTTTCCGTTTACTGTAATTGTGTTATGTTTAATTCAAATGGAATTTAGAACAATCTCTTTCGCTGCGTATGGAAATCCTCATGCTTGATTTTCTTCAAGCGAGAGAGCGAGTTTAAGTAAAAGCGTGAGAGCAAGATACAGTGAGAGCGAGATACAGAGAGAGCGAGAGTGAGAGCACAAAAGTGCGAGCAATTGGGAGCGAAAGTCGAGAGAGCGAGAGTAATTGGGAGTGACACCGATAAAGATCCATGTCTATTACTATCAGCTTAATAAAAAATGTTCTCTTGCTTTGTAGGATGACAAAAAAGTGTGTACTAATTCGATACGGAGGTCATTGGGATGAGAACTAAAATTTATATGTTGGAGGCGAGCTAACAGGAATCATTGTGCCTATTACCTTGTAAGTTGCTCAGAGTTTGATGTTGTTTTGAGAGTTATGAAGGATCTCATATCTAAGAGTTCTATGAGCACATTCGGATCGCTCCGATCTCACCGTGAGCGAAATACATATTATACATTCAAGATACAGTTATGCATACAAATCTTAATTAACGGCATGCTTTGAACAAGGGAAAGAGTTCCATACCAGTAGAAGACGTTCTTCACACTTCGGAACTCCAATGCAGCGGAAACCTTCAGCGATCTACCAACACCCAGCAGCAGTGTCGACAACAACAGCACGAACACAAACGCCGCGAGGACGACACCACCACTAAAAAGCCCCGAGTATTCTCCAAGTGAAAACCCAAAGGGTGGTCTTTGATGAATTTGGTAGAGGAAGGAAGAAACACGAATCGTGTACGCGATAAGAAAGTGGGAGGGAAGAAAATGCTATCGCATAGCAGAAATGCTTATCGTTTAGGAGGAGCTACACGATCATGTAGGATTTACTGAATGATTGTTTAGGAAAAGGTATACAATCTTTTAGTAAAATCGACACACTATACGATCGTTTAGAGAAGCTATCCGATCGTGTAGGAAATAGCGTGCGATCGTTTAGGCGCGAGGTAGACGATCGTTTAGGAGGAGAGGACTATCGTATAGGCTCTTGTTATACGTAAGTGATCGTTTAGATGTTCATCAACGCGCGCTCTCTTGCAAAAATATTTTGGGCGATTGATTGAACGATTCAAAAATGAAAACATTTTTCATTTTAATTCATTTGTTACAATAACCGACTATGCCCCATAACCACGTCCGAACGCGAATTTTGGATTAATTATCATATAATTAACCAACTAAATAATTAATAAATATAATCAAATTATATTTTTAACCTATAGTTTGATATCATATATCTACTATAGTATTTTCTCCTCTACTTGATATAAATCATATTTATATCTAATTTCCTCCAAAATAATGTATTTCATACATTTAGTCAACTATATCATATATAATTAACCAATTCAATTATATCATATATAATTGAACTCCCTCTTGTTAATTTGAACATTTCAAACTGACCCAAAATCTGATACTACACTTTATCCAAGCTACCAAGGGGACCTAATGGACTTGTGGCTCGAAGCTCCAACAGTCTGTGAATAGTTGACTAAACTCTTTAGCCACGAGATCTACCATCCATTAACTGTCAGGCATTCCACTAAAGACCAATAGTTGAACTCTTCTTACCATAGATATATTTTTGTGTCCATCGGATATAACCAATCATGCCTACGATGACCCTTCATAGATGCTCGTAAGTACAGCTGTGCCAAATTACCATTATGCCCTTGTAGTTACATCTCACTCCTTAAGTACCACTGATTCCTCTAATGAACAATACAACATAGTCCAACTATGTGTGAACACCTCTCGAGCCAAGAGAAGGTATGTGGTGTCACATCGTTCAAGCCTCGGAATCAGCCCTTAAGGGAGCTATCTATTTACTTACCCCTGCCTTGGGGAAGGAGTGAATTCCATCTTGTGTAGTTGAGTTCCCAGCTCCTAAATCAGACGAGTCCCCAAAATGGTAGGTTTGAATCGGTGATCTGGCCACTCGCACCCATACAAATCAAAGAACCGCCCTCAATGGCAGGAGTTCCCAACTCACTGAGGATTGAGGTCATGTTATCTATGGTCATCTTAGCGAAGTAAAGTCTCTATCATGAACGGTGTTATATAACGAGACATTAACACTGTGTGGTCAGGTCTTATACAAACTCTTTATATAGGACGCCCTGCTCGCATGTCCCCAACACGAATGATCGGGATCAGACCATCTGTGATAAGTCATAACACTTGTGACTATTCCACAAAGCGGACTGCATCCGTTACGTTACCAGGATAAGGTTTCCCTCCTATACCCATATACTACAGACCATTTAGGTTATCACTCAAGACATGATCCACTTGTATGTCACCACATACATGCTTGAGTCACATACAGATAACCAAGGATTTTATGTCTATTGGTTTGTGGTAAAGCAAATAAAACAAGTAATCGAACAAAATACAAAATGTGAAGTAAATATCATATATTAACAACACAAGCGTTTGCTTTGATGTCTCTCGTGTTCGTTTCCAAGTTCGATACACGGGCATCTAAGCTCGATATTGAGCTGTTAATGCTCTACAGGTACGAATATACATCAGGATCAACATTACCTCCCTCACTATGGCCTGAAACCTCAGGCTCAGAACGATCCTCCTCTGGGACATAACATTCCTTCTCAGGCTCAGAACGTACGTCACCTACCAGCACATCATGAAACATATCCTCACTAGGAATGTAAGTAGGTTGGTGGATGTTTTTGTCCTCATCAAATTCGTCGTCCCTCACTCCATCTTCTGAATTACCCTGTTGTTCACCTTCTCCACCTTCTGAACTATTCTCTGAACTACTGCCATTCTTTGAACTACTAGAGCTCCCTGAACTCTCAGTGTTAGAGTGTGCTTGTCTTATGACCCGTCTATCAATTAGGGTGTCCCAAAACTCCTTCTCAGAATCGGACATGACAAGACCCTCTTTGACTTTTGTTTGCATTAAGAAACCTAGTAAGATGGTTAGTGTACATTTAAAAACCGAATAAACATATTGTGTCTAAATAGATTACATTTACATTTTAAGACTAAAAATGTCTCTCTCAAGTGCTTTAAATGACACCGAGTGGGAGCATGACTACTGTAATATACGAGGCACAACTACCTTACTTTGTCGAGTGGCAACGTTCCCTGCTATTGACGATAGGATTTTGTACGTCCACACCTAAATCCAAAAAACTCGTATTTATAACTATGTTAATGTTAAACCAAAGATAAAGTTAAGTTAAGAAACATCTACCTGGAATGATTGGGGAAATCCACAGAGCGAGTACTTCACAACATAATTTTTATTTCCCTCTGACAATGTGACAACCTTTCCTCTGACAAAGAAATTAATCGAGTCCACTATCAACTTCTTCACGTCCCTCAATAACATATGGTGGATTAATGGACTGTTGAATACAAGTTCAGTGTCTACAAAGTGACCAAAAACTGTTCTCTTCAACATCTTTAATTTCCTTCTGGTAAGCTTCCCCTTTACAATCTTGTTAGCATTGGCAACGAGGGCTAGGCATGTTATTTGCCCGGGAAAACTATCAACTTCACAATTTTTCAAAGATTTTGACATCTTAAATTACTTCTGCATTGTATAAACATTCAATTTATCAGTTACTGGTTCGTACTAAAAAATCACTAACAAAACATACTGTTAAAGTCTCGCTCTCGCCAATATCGAACATCTCGCTCTCGCTAATCTCACCCTCGCACATCTCGCTCTAGCCCATCTCGCTTTTGCTCGCCTCGCTCTATCCCATCTCGCTTTCGCTTGTCTCGTTCTCATAAAACTCGTCCACTACCTTGTCTGACTCTAACTATGTCTTCTTCGTCCTCAACCAATGCAGAACATATCAAAATCTAAAATAAAAAGTAGACGTGACCGATCAAAACCCCAAAACCAGTTATGAATGTAACGATGATCAAACGAAACCAACCTAAACATAGCAACACAACATGAAGAAAAAAATTAAATTCACTTATCCAATAAAGAACTTCGATTACAGTAGTAGATGGATGATGGTTTTGCAGAGCGAGATTGAACGACACTTGCACGAGAGTTTTGAGGGTGGGACGACCATTGAGTTTGAGCGCACAAGGATCGTATAGACTGTTAGGAATGTCCTAGAACTCGCAGTTCGTGTTAAACATTCTATTTATCAATAATAATAAGTTGTTGATTTTGCATTCTATTATGAAAATCCAATAAACATATCCATGGCTATAGTTTGAATACTTTAACTTTATATGGTGACATAAACAGGATCAAGTTAATAGTATATAGCCTAAATGGTCTAATAAGTATATGAATGAAATTGGGTATCTCATCCTGGTAACACTATTGGATGCGGCCCACTTTATAGTTGTTACAAGGAGTAGTAAAGTGCTACAAACAATGTGATCCACAGATCGTTCATGTTGAGACATGTACGTGGGGACATCCTATGCAATGAGTTTGCATATAGACTGGACCACGAAAATAGTTACTTTTCTTTATAACGATCATTTACTGTTAAAACTGACTATTTCATTTATTAAGTAACCTGGGTTAACTCGATCTTAATCTTGAGCTAGCTATGAACTCCTGTTTGTTCAAGATTATCCTTTGATCTGCGAACAGTGAGAGTAGTCCAATAGCACTGCTCAATAAGCCTCCTATTTTAGGGATAAGACTAGATGAATAGCTGAGGACATAGCCCTACAAGATGGAATTCACTCCTACTCGATTTAGGGTTAGCAGATAGGTTGTCTCTTAAGTATCAATTCCAGGTCTTGAACAATCGGGGCTCCACCTTATCATGATAGAGAAAGGACTTGATTCATAGGTATTATGAATCAAAATTGTTCATTAAAGGGTCAGTGGGAACTTAAGGAATAAGATGTATTCAAAGAGGTAAAATGGTTATCTTGACCCAGCTGTGATTACGAACAAGTTGTGAAGGATCAACTTACTAATTATGGTTATATCAAGTGGACATAATATATCTACAGTGAGGGGAGTTCAACTATGAGCTATAGTGGAGTGACCCATTAGTTAACGAATGGGGGTTAATTCGGTCTAATGAGTTTAGCCAATTAATCTCGGATCGTTGGAGTCCAAGATCTGTAGGTCTGTGAGGTCCCCTTACAAGATCATATATGGATAAGCTTTAGAGTAGCATGATAAGTTAATTTGAAATGTTCAAATGAGAATTAAACGAAATAGGAGAATTTAGATTTAAATATGATTTAAATATATGAAGATGGATTTGTGTAAAAATTATTTTAATATTTGATATTAAATTAATTATAATTATTTAAATAATTATTTATTAATTTTATTAGAAAATTAATTTATGAAACTAATTTTATAAAATTAATAATATTTTCAGTTTTAGAATCAAAATGGATTTTGAAATTTTTTTTTTAATGAAAATTGAAAAATACACAAAATGGAAAAATCGGTTTTTCCATTAGCCATCTTCAACTTGCTCACACAAACACCACTTACCTTAGTTTCAATTACTCCAAGCATGAGCTGCATCTCATGCAGTCATCTTCTTTGCATGTTCATCTTCAATAAATAAAGAAGATTTGAGTGAATTTGAGACATGCATTCAAAGAGATTTTAGAGAAAATTTCGTGTTGAAGAAAACGTTCTTCAAACAAACTGGTGCAGTGAGTTTCTCCCTAGTTTTCATTGGTTAACTAATAAATTTTTTTCAATTATTTTAATTTAATCCCAATTTTTCAAATGAAAGGGAAATTTAAACCAATAGTTTTAGATAATTAACTTAAATTTTCCTGAAATTCGGGATGTTACATTCTTCCCTCCTTAAGAGACTTTCGTCCTTGAAAGTTCAAGTCCTTAAAGGCTTGTGATACTTAGATCTTGTCTCATCCTCATGTTTCCAAATTACTTCTTCAGACTGATAATACTGCCAAAGAACTTTTATATAGCGCTAACTCCACGTTTCAGAAAGTACCATGAATTGTATAACTTATCTGAGAAAATATCATGTTACTCTTTAATCTTAAAACAAACACATATCACCATTTAGACCCTCCTATGCACGAGTTTGAAAATCTCACTTAAATGAAACTCTTGAAGTCCCCATATACTATAGAGCATTTGTCATTCCAAAATACATCACCATAACCTCATAACAGTTGTAACCATTACCTGATGCCAGTTTCTAAGATAAAGACCTTCATGATTACATACACCTATATTGAGAATGTTCACACTCCATAGGGTGGGTCACCTCACTATCCATGCAACAGAAAACATATCTCTCATGTCATCTCAAGTCCAAGATTCAAAATTCGAATTCGGCACCTAATTGCCCTGACAATCCCTTGCAACCGAGATACGCTATCATATTCAATCCATAATAGTTGATACAAAGTTGCGTGAATCATCTTTCTTTTCTAATAAACAAAGCTTGTGTGCTCCAAGGCAAAATATTAAGGCACATATGAAACATTTCGCTAAATGGTTCTTGTATCAGTGACTTGGACTATTCCAACTCTACTAGAGTCCTTCTATGAGAAGCCTTAGGATAGGAGTTGCTCTCAACTCAAGTTCATCTCTAGTGCTAGCGGTCATTCTGGAAGATCAAATTTACTCAACCTTAATACTCATATAGCTTGATTCTTACTTGGAGCTAGATTACTTTCACCTTGAAATAAAATCGATGCCTTCATGAATTCCTTGTTCTAGATATTTGTATCCACAATCAAAACCTCTAAACCTTACTAATACCTTTCAACGTCTTCCTCCTCTTTAACGAGGCCTTACCCCTTCCATTTCCATAGTTTCTAGCAACTATTGCTACTAAATATCCTTTCATAGAACGTTATTTCCTCCGACTCTACTATAATTTGAAGAAGATTACTAAGCACTCTTCCAACATGTGATAGTCTACCTTAATCAAATTCTCATGCTAAAACTGTGTTCCATGACCAATAGCTTAGCCAAGATATCCATTCAACCAACAAATACTAAGATCCATAGTTCCAAATAGTAACGAGATTGTACATACCAACTCTAAAGGTTCGTAAACACATATTTCCTATCTTGGAAACCAAACAAAACCTTTGTTCTTAATCTCAAATCATTAATTCTCATTACCTTCTCAAAGTAACAAAATATTTCTCAAATCCTTTTACCTTCCCTTGTCTTTTCCAAGACCAATAAATCCAAGAGGCTCTTTTTCACTTTCCTAGTGAAATATATCTGTACCAAAACATATGACTGTTCGAATCCCCTTTCACAATCTACAATCCAACAACCTATGCAAGTTATATTTTTTTCCCCCAAATAATGCCTATTGCAGTCCAAAGTTCCAAATGGTAATAAGAGATTCCTCTTTTACATTAAAACCAATGCCTCCTTTACACTAAAACCAATGTCTCGTATCCACCCATATCATTTTTTAAAATCCAAACCATACTTAACTATTTGGGAGTTTTGAAATATTAATTTCCATTTACCTTTCCAAATTAGAAAAAAAAAAAAAAAAAAACCTTTCCTTAAATAATTTTATTTTTCTTCATATTTATCCTTACTTAACCCAACAACTTGAAGGTACACTTTTCACTTCAAGAGTGAAACATAATCCCTAAACCAAGACATATGACCTTTTATAACCTTTTCCATAAATCTAAAATTCCATTCCAAACTTGGAACTATAGTAGGGTATCCCTACAAGATAACATTTCTTTTAAACTTCAAAACGTTTATCTTTCCTCTTGGTATGGTTAATTAAACTTGAACCTTTTCATTGCAACAAACACATAGTTCAAACCCTAGCACCTTAAGAATTTTCAATCTAATAACTCGTTTTCTTCCATCTAAAGGCGACTATCATTTCAACCATCTTGGCATTCCTTGACCAATTCATCTTACCTAGGTCTTGTAAAGAGTTCCTCATACTATTGCTTTATGCTCTATCTAGTAATTCTTCTTCCTTTTAGGCACGGTACATAAAGAAAAACACCATACATTACTCACTCCACCAACTTTGATACCATGAAAGTGATCATGACCTATTAATCCTTTCAAAATTTTTCTTGGAACATTTTGACTTTAATATCTAGCAATCCTTAATAGAATTTATAGTCTCTTCTTAACCTCTTTCTTATCTTATAAAGAAACTTTAATCTCGTAACTAAGAACGTGTGCCTTATGATAAAGTTCCTTGTAGCACTACTAGTTTTATTCTCGTAATGCAAAACTTAACATTATCCCCCAGTGAATTTCCAATTCACCTACCTTCTTCTATAGCTTAACCAAATACATCTATTTCTTTCTTTCATGTCATAAGTGCATAACACTTTATAGTTCTATCAGGTTTCAATATCTCTGAACAGAAATATATGTCCATTTCTAACAATTCTTCCATGAATTAAACTGACGGTAAATGGCCTTATTATGATCCTTCTTTCTTTCTATAACACCAAAACAAAATAGTCATCTCATATTAACTTCTTTCAGGTCTTTAAACTAGCAATAACAATCAGTCAATACATAAGCTTAGACATGAAGGCTTTTAAACACATTTTCCACAAAACATTTAATAAAAGAACATATCTGGCGAGGATGAAGGATCCGTAAATAGCCATAAGGGACACAAAACCAAGACTTACATCGTAAGTTAGTCTACAGAACCTAAAACTTAGGCTCTGATACCAACTATAACGACTCGACCTTTTTTAGTACTCTAATAAGGGTCGTTACTCATAATTACACATTTACATTCAAAACATTTAAAGAAGTTTTTTAAAATAAATAACAAATAAGTAAAATCTTTGTTTGAGGCCCCTAAAATAATGAAGAAAAATAACTTAAACAGATAAAATTTTGACCAACATCGAGTTTAAAAAAAAAACTTTGAAATAGTTTGAAAATGGAAACTGAGCAGAAGCGATTTACATGTCCCATATGGCACGATCACAAGTCTCTCTCGTCACCCGCCGATCCATTTCTATCTTTACCTGAAAAACATAAATTAAGAAAGGTTGAGTATAAAATACCCAGTAAGTGATCCCATTACCAGATCAGGCTATGCATCCACGAGCAGATAATGATGGTCTATGGCTTAAACAACTACATCTGTCTTAGATGATGAAACAAAACCAAATGACGTACTGTCTTGCCTTGACTTCCACATTAGTGGCCTGATGGCATACCATCAACCATGAAAACGTAACATGAACGTGAACTTGTCGATTCACGCATGTCTAGCGGCCCGTAGGCACACCGTCAAAATGGAAAAATAACATGAACGTGAACCTGTCGATTCACCCATGTCTAGCGGCCCGAAGGCACACCGTCAAACATGAAAAAATAACATGAATGTGAACCTGTTGACTCACGCATGTCTAGCGGCCCATAGGCACACCATCAAACATGGAAAATAACATGAACGTGAAACTATCAACTCACGCATGTCTAGCGGCCCGTATGCACACCATCAAACATGAAAAATAACATGAACGTGAACCTGTCGACTCACGCATGTCTAGCGGCCCGTAGGCACACCGTTAAACATGGAAAATAACATGAATGTGAACATATCGACTCACACATGTCTAGCATCCCATAGGCATACCGTCAAACATGAAACTAGACCCGT
Source organism: Benincasa hispida (assembly GCF_027475165.1). Lineage (NCBI taxonomy): Eukaryota > Viridiplantae > Streptophyta > Magnoliopsida > Cucurbitales > Cucurbitaceae > Benincasa > Benincasa hispida. Next base: position 32,117,999 of record NC_143484.1, on the reverse strand, counting down.
CGGTCCTCTAAAATAAATATACATCAAGGCAAGACGGTAAACAGCCCTATTGATCTATTCATGCATCACATATATAATTTCAGTACTTATTAAAAATTCGAACATGCTCATAATACTCATAACTGTCATGCAACAAGTATATCACAACGACAAAATCATGCTTCTAAAGTCCATTAATTAACTTTATAAATCTAATCTAGGCCGCTTGGCACGAAGGCACCGATAATAGTACCACTTACCTCAACTTGGTCAGAAAAGTTCACGCAAATAATTCCTTAAAACCTTTAGAAAACTTGAATCAACACAAAGTTGTGGCTTGATCCAAGGCAAATTCAAAAACTCGATTCAATTAGCCAATCTCATCCAGAATTAAATCCAAAATCAATAACTTAATTTTTCTACTATTATTCTCCATCCAAAAGAATAACCAACCAATAACTTACCCAAAACTTATCGATCTTTACCAATTTTCTGCAAAACAAAATATGGTCTCTAGCTTGATGGTCAATGCCTCAAAACTTCCAAATCTTGAGTCTAAGTTTCACGCCAAAGAGAGGATACTAATTTAACCCAAAATCAAATGGGTGAATTTCACCTCCCAAACTATAAGGAAAATAAGTCTTACCCAAGGTTTTTCTCAAGATTCTGGCAAAGATAGGGTAGTGGCGACTGATGGCGCTTCGATTCGTCACTACCATAGATAGGCAGCAGGTGTGGTTGTCAGACGGCATAAATTGTTTAGGCTAGCAGCTGGTAGTGAGGGTCTTGCATAAGAAGGGTTTGCGAGAGTGAGAGAGAAGGGAAATTTCTAGTTTTACAGATTTTATTCAGCAGCGATTACGAACAAACCAGAGCTTCAAACAACGATCAATCGTTCAAAATGTAACTCTATATATCTTGAACAGACTGACCAATTTTGAGCACTATTGAACGCTTCAAACTCCGGTAATTGACAATTTTGTGGAAGCTATCGCTGAAAAACCGAATTCCTTTCTCCTAATTTTTGGCCTCTTTTCACTCCATTTAATTTCGAAAATTTTTTATCACAATATCTCCAAAATCTCCAAAGATTATATTAAATTTATAAATCAATTAACTTTTCAAATTATCTTAATTTAGGCTTCAAAAACCAAAATTAAAGAGCATGAGATCCATCAATTTAATACAAATTAAATCCTTTCAAATATTTAAATCAATTCAAAACCACATGAAATTAATTATTTCTTTAATTTTTTTTTAAGTTGGCCCTAAAATCCAAAATCAAAGGGAAGAAAAATTCAATAATTTCAAGATAATCAGTTCGAATATCTAATCAATTAAATTCAATTTAACCAATAAAATTTTTTCAGTTATTTCAATTTAATCTCAATTTTTCAAATGAAGGGAAAATTTAAACTCAATAATTTTATATAATTAACTTAAACTTTCCTGAAATTCGGGATGTTACAAATCAATTTCCAATTTTTATGTTTTTCTTTTCCTTTTTCAATTTTATAAAAATCGATTTCACAAATCAATTTTATTTAATAAAACTGAAAATATTATTAATTTTACAAAATTAATTTTATAAATTAATTTTCTTAATAAAATTAATAAATAATTATTTAAACAATTTAAATAATTCTAATTAATTTAATATCAAATATTAAATTAATTCTTACACAATTCCATCTTCAAATATTTAAATCATATTTAAATATTATTTCTCCAACTTCATTTAATTCTAATTTGAACACTTCAAATTAACTTATCACGTTATTCTAGAGCTAATCCATTTACGAGCTAGTAGAGAGACCTCGCAGACATACGGATCATGGGTTCCAACGATCTGAGATTAATCGACTAAACTCATTAGACTGATCTAACCCCATTCGTTAACTAATGGGTGATTCCACTAAAGCCCATAGTTGAACTTCTTGTAGATATATTATGTCCACTCGATATTACCTCTTGTTCTTTAAGTTCCACTGATCCCTTAATGAACAATTGATTTGTGATACAATCAACAAATCGAATCCCTCTCAAGTCAATGAGAAGGTGAGACCTTTTGTTCAACACCTATAATCAGTACTTGAAGGGAATAACCTCTCTACTAACCCTAATCGGGTAGGAGTGAATTCCCTCTTGCACCCTATTTTCCCAACTACTCATCTGGTCTTATCCCTAAAATGGTAAGCTTATTGAGTAGAGGCAGTTGGTCTACTCTCACCGTTTGTATATCAAAGTATAATCACAAACAAACAGGAGTTCATAGTTAGCTCAGGATTAAGGTTGAGTTACCTAGGTCATCGCTTTAAAATAGTCAGTCTTAAATAGTAAACAACGTTATAAAATAAGATCGACTGGTTTCGTGGTTCGATCTTCTATAAAACTCATTTGCACAGGACACCCCCACTCCTCATGTCCCAACATGCACGAATTAGGATCACTTCGTATGTAGCACTTTACAACTCTTTGTAACAACTACAGAGTATGCTATATCTCATAACGTTACCAGAATAAGGTACCCCAACCTTATTCATATACTATAGATCATTTTGACTATTTACTCGAACCTATCCACTTGTATATCTCCACATAAAGTTCAAGTACTCATATAATAGTCAAGGGACTTTGGTTTATTAGATTTCTAAACAAAAAATATATATTCAATAATAACTTTATTGAATTTTTCAGAATAAGTTCTAATGTTTACAAACCACGAGTTTTAGGACATAAAACCCAACAGAGAGGCCCCTAGATAGTTTATTGGCAGGAAATGGTGAGCCCAGCTGCTTGCAACAATCTCAGCTCGATCTCTGTTAATATTGATAGTAAATATTATAGATTTGTTAAGATTGACATTGAGTTTGGTGGCTAATTCAAAGGTTTTATTGATTTTTTTGATGTTCACAAAGTAGTCGCCCCTATCCTCAATAAAAATGAGAATGTCATCGACAAAAAGAAGATGGGTTAGTTAACAATCCTTTGAGAATGTTGCTCCTTTAATCTGCCCTTGTTGTTCAAGCCTTTGGAAAAGTCTACTAATATAATCCATATAAATTACAAAAATGAAGGGAGAGAGTGGACCACCTTGTCTGATGTCTCTGCTTGGTATTATATGGCTTCGTGGCTTGCCATTTATCAGACTAGAATCGTGAACACTCGAGATACAAGTTGCGATCCATTTTCTCCATTTTAGCAGAAAGCCTTTTTGTAACATAATGAAGTCCACAAATTTAAATCAAGTAATGAAACTCCAATATATATATATATATATATATATATATACCATTAACGACACAATTTGTATGTGTAGCATGAAGAAGATGGAGTAGATGGAGTTGGTGGAAGCATGCATGCTTGACACGTGACAAAGAGAGAAGTAAAATGATGATTCTTATGGAATGGAAAATTATGAAGAATATGTTGAGAGATATGATGATAGAATAGAATGTAAAATTATGGTGAATGATGAGTATATTGGTATTGATGAGACAAAGGTTTAATATAATAGATGTGTTTGAAATGATGATGAAAACTTTGTGTAAATTGAAATATAATAAAAGAAGACTAAATTAGTTGTTGAAATTATAAAATTTGGTAAAAAAATTTTTGATATAAATAAAGTAGGTATTGGAAATATTAAAATACTAGGAACTTACTTGAATTTTGTAGGAGAAATGAAGAACTCTTTATTTTATATCACAAGGTACAAGTTCTCTTATTTTTCTCTCAAGGCAAAGACTCAAAAGATTCAGAAGGAAAAACTTGTGTCCCTAGATTCATACTAAGCCTCCTTTATAGATATAGGAACCTTACCATTAACGAAACATTATAGGACACATTTGTTCATAAGATGACACTTAAAGTATAAAAACCAAACATTTATACAATACATTGAAACTTAAGTTGACACGCGTACAACCTTTTGTCTTCAATTTGATTTTGTTGTCTACTTATTTGGATCAGTGGATTGAGTTGCATGTGGATGTGATGCATAAAATTTGTACATTCATTGTCATCCTCTTCTTCTTAAATGTTGGATGTATTTTCTTCTTGGCTGGTAGTGGATGGAAATGAAATTTTTTGAAGAATAATATTGATCTCTTCTTCATTTGATACTTGTGCCATTGCAACCACCAGTCTCGATTTTTGAGTAAAAAATTGTTGATTCTTTTGTAGGTTTGGCTTTATGTTGTGGGGATAGATGAAAAATCATTTTTCCACCACATTTTTTGACGCAACAACTGTGTTGAATTTGTCCCACCACTTGATTCGATATGATCGAGATAGGCGGAAGATGCCATTTGATTTTGTAACTGAATAATTCCAGCAAAAGATCCATGCTAGATGGAAGTAATTTGAAAAACGAAGAGTTAAGTCAAAAGAATTTGAGAAAATATTATTTGAAAAGTATTTAAAATTTTCAAGAATTGGAATCGAGATTTTCATGATGAGCGGAAGCAAGCTATTCCAAATTAAAATCATAAATTAACAAATCATTTATAGTCGACTTCAATACAAACGATTATGTAAATATACAAAGAAATTACAGCATGAACATCAAATATATAGAAGGAAAAACTATACTAACGATGGCACAAGCGTCTCCACGCTCCAATGCGCACTCTGATCAATCACAGCAACCACGAGCGCTCAATCTACACGGCCACAACATCGCACGAACACAACACGAACACTTCGCGCTTGTCCTCAATGATCTCCTCGGTCACAATCTCCTCCGCAACACCACAAACGGACCCCTCCAAAGCACCACGAACGGCTTCAAGAAAACCTTAATAGTGTCGAGTTGAGTCTGACACCACCAACAAGGCGACCTTGATATTCTCGATGTGAGAATCCAGAGGGTGGGCCCTGTTCGAACTTGGTGTGAGGTAGACGAACAAAGGAAACAATGATCATGTACACAACTGGGCAAGTGAGAGAAGTCAGAGACCTATCGTATAGGTCGATGTCGAATCATATAGATAAAACTATGTTGGGCCAGTGATCATTGAGTATGGTAGGATAGCCTCTATCGTTTAGCTCGGTCGATTCTACACGATCGTTTACCTTGGGCCAGTGATCGTCTAGAAAAGCTATGCGATCGTTTAGTAAACATTGCATGATCGTTTAGCTAGCACCTGCACGATCGTTTACCTAGCCCAGCCATCGTTTAATAAATCAGTATTTACTTGACGACTTTCATGAGTTTCTTTTTGCCGAAGAGAAAACTCAAATTCTTTTCAAAAAAATGTTTTTGTGAAAACTTCTATAAAAAACTCTTTTTCAAAATAAGAGACCGATTTCCTTTTAAACTCAGGGTTACCATGATCAATAACCACCCACTACTTTGGTTATTTAAAAGAAAAAGTATTAATTATCTAATAATTAATATTATTATAAACATAAATGCTAACTAACTTATCATACTATATTTATAACCTATAGTTTTAATATTTCATCTCATGAAACATATAAACCATAGTTCTTTTCCTATTCCATGGTATTTAATGTAAATCTCGTTTATATCAATCCTCCACTAGATGTATCTTATACATCATACCGATTATATCATATATAATCAAGATACCTCTTGTCAATTTGAACATTTTAAACCAACACCAAGAACTGATCCTTCAACATGAATCCAAACTACCAAGGGGACCTCATGAACCTATAGATTCGAAGCTCCAATGGTACGTGAATAACTGACTAAACTCTTTAGTCATGGGATCCACTACCCACTAACTGCCAGGCACTCCACTAACAACTGACAGCTGAACTCTCCTCATTATAGATATATTATGTGTCCATCTTAACCTATCAGCAGTGCGACAACCCTTCACAGATCGCTCGTAAGTACAGTTAGGCCAATAACCGTTATGCCCCTATAGTTACATCTATCTCCTTAAGTACCACTGATCCCTCTAATGAACATAACTTATAGTTCTACTATGACTGAGTCTTCTCTTCCCCAGAGAAGTTGTGACTATTATGTTAGAGCCCCAGAATCAGCACTTAAAAGAGCAATTTCTCTATTTATCCCTGCTTCGGAAAGGAGTTAAGGAGTTAAGGGAGCAATCTCTCTATTTCACACGATTCTTTCCACTGTAAATAATCGGTCATGTTTAAAAGCTTTAAACGAAAATACTAACGAGTTGCTGAAAAGAAAAAAACACATTGACCTACGTTAGGTTTTAAGCAAATACCCGTTGTAAAATAAAACAACATCCAATAAGGTTTTAGCAAAACTAACATGAACCCCGTGTGACATCTAATTTTGTAATGACGCTTCAAATGTTTAGGACAAAAGCCATTGAAGGGAGGTCAGTTATCCCTCCTCTAAATTAAGAAGATCTCAACCAGTTATTAATACCAGAACAACTCTTGTTCCTATAACGATTAGCCATCATTGATTTGGTCAAGAGATCATTAACTTACTTAACAATCTCCCATAAGTGTGACCCGCCATTTTAAGCCCTAGAGGTCCGTCCCAAAAGGCCAATCCAAAGGGAAAAAATCTGATTGGGGTAAAACCTAAAGCGGCCCTATCTATTTCTGGAGTTCACCTTGTTATTGACCAACTGCACAAAACCTATCCGAAGGGGGCCGCATCGAAGGCGACTCGAGAGCGTACAGAATGATCTCACGGTGTGAACCAATGACAGAGACCATAAGACGTATTGGCACACACCCTTCACCCACTTACTATAAATACTCTCTTCGTCCAGTTGATATTGACTCATGCAAACACCATCCGAAGATGGATGTATCCTGGGGCATCTCGAGGCCAAGCATGAATCTCACTTTGTGAACATATAGGGAGAAACGTGAGTGGAATTATAGACATATCTGATATGCCTCCTCCTCCCACTGAGTATTTTATAACCTAGGGTTTAGTTTACTTAGAAAAAACACGGCTAAGAATTTTAACTAAGTGACTTCTATGCTTTCCCAAGAGTAACTTTTACCTTGGATAGTTGAACAACTTTTGATCATCATCCATTAAACTCTTTAACGGAGTCTTTGACCAAAACGTCGCATGCTTGTTGAAAATCTATCTAATTCACTTTTCCAGGTAGGTTCCTAGGTAGGGGTGTTACGTTTCCATCAACTTAAGAACCTCAACCTAGCCAGAACCTGTCTTAGACAAAAGGTCCCTTATAGATAGGTTTACAACAAATTTAATCTTTTATTCCACACAATTTAATCCTATTAAACCGATTTTAAAAGATTAATCTTGGTTACTAAACTCTTTAGAGCCACTTGAACTTAGGTCTATCTTAATCCAATTTTAAAACCCTTTTAAAAAACTTGAGTTCACCCTAAGTTCACATGCAACTCTGAATTATTGATTTTAGGTGTAATTTCCTTTATAACACTTATAAACGAAAACAACCACAACGCGAAGCTAACACATGCAAGGCATTTATAACCCTTTTAAATGGCGTAAGTGTCATGCTCAATGCATTTTTCATTCATTGCTACTTCTTTTATATAATACTTATGGAAAACCTTAATGAAACAAGAAAAACAGGCTTCCATTCACCCTTAGACTATAACATTTATAATAAAAAGATGATGCATGATAATGCTCAATGCATGCAAAATATAACTCTTATATTTCATGATGCATGCGCATGCTTTCAAGTAATTTCTTCATGCAATATTATAACATTTATAATACATGATACATGAGTTATTGCACAACTAAGGTGGGTTTTTAACTATATGACAAATACTTTGACATATAAGTACCATACATTACATGTATAAGCAATAAAAGATGATGAACCGGGTAAAATTGTCTTAAAACACAAAAGGGAAAGCTAACTATTACAAAAACAAGGAGTCTCCGGTTCAAATAGGCGAACCGGGTCTTGAACCGCTCGGCAAATAATCGCTTCTTCAACCATCCATCGTGTACAAAGCACCCCGCGATGTCTACACGATAAAACCCTTCGTTTTATCGCTTACCAGCCCTCCAAAGTTAAACGATTGATTAGCATCTACTATACGATCGTCTAGAAAATCCAAACGATCGTTTAGTTATTACTACATGATCGTGTACCTTTACTAAGTGATAAAGCCTGAAGTACACGATCGATCAATGCGCTTCACACAGTGCCCACCTTCCGCAATCGTCTAAGTGACTATGATGTTGCAAAGCACCATCGCCTAAGCGATCGCTTAGCTAGCGTCTCCGTATCGCATACGTGTGATCGCATAGGTAGTAACAAAGCGATGAAGCTTGCTAACTACACGATCGTCTAGTGCGTGCCTTCTTCTAAACGACGAGCATCGCATGCTCCCACTACGATCTCCTACCTCCAGCGCCTACGCGATTGCGCAACCAACACCACGTGATATGGTAAATGATTTGGCCAACGTTTAGCATTAGTTATACGATCGTCTAGTAAAAAAAAACTAAACGATTGCTTAGTAAAATCCCTACGATCGTTTACCTAAGGCTACACGATCCGATCAACGCTTGATCTTCTTCTTCGTTGAGAACTGCATCGCCATGCGTCGAAGCTTCATCACGAACGACTTGACGAACTCGAACTTTTCGAATTACAGACTCGATTGCAAAGTTAATTTCGTCCAAAAACGCAGGGGCCTTTACAATTAACACTTTGTAATACCGAAAGCTTTAACAAAAAGGCAATTTAAACCAGAAACATTCATCACATTCATCCACAAATGCAGAAAACAGTTAACAACAAATCCAAAACCCTACCGCGACTATAAAAACCGTTTGATTCAGATATGTAATTTGGAATATCAGAGAACCTGGCTCTGATACCAATTGAAGGAAATCATAATCAAGATTTCCATGAGCAGCGGAAGCAAGACTATTCCAAATTACAATCATAAATCAACAAATCATTTACAGTCGACTTCAATATAAACGGTTATGCAAATATACAGAGAAATTACAGCATGAACATCAAATGTACAAAAGGAAAAACTGTACTAACAATGGTAGAAGCGTCACCACGCTTCGATGCGCACTCTGAGCGATCACAACAACCATGAGCATTCGATCTACACGACAGCAACACCGCACGAACACTTCGCGCTCGTCTTCAACGATCTCCTCTGCAACACCACGAACGGACTCCTCTAAAGCACCACGAACGACCTCCAGAAAACCTCGACGGTGTCGAGTTGAGCCTGACACCACCAACAAGACGACCTTGGTATTCTCGGACTAAGAATCCAGAGGGTAGGCTCTGTTCAGACTTGGTGTGAGGCAGACGAACAGAGGAAACAACGATCACGTACACGACTGGACAAGTGAGAGAAGTTGGAGACCTATCATATAGGTTGATGCCTAATCGTTTAGATAAAATTATGCGATCGTCTAGCAAAATCTATGCGATCGTTTAGCTCTATCGTTTAACTCGGTCGATTCTACATAATCCTTTACCTTGGGCCAGCGATCGTATAGCAAAGCTATACAATCGTTTAGTAAACACTGCACGATCATTTAGCTAGTACCTGCACAATCGTTTACCTAGTCCAGTCGTCGTTTAGTAATCTGTATTTACTTGACGACTTCCGTGGGTTTCTTTTCGCCGGAGAGAAAACTTAAATTCTTTTCAATTTTTTTTTTTTTTTTGTGAAAACTTCGGTAAAAAAACTCTTTTTCAAAATAGGAAACCGATTTCCTTTTAAACTCATGGTTACCATGATCAATAACCACCCACTACTTTGGTTATTTAAAAGAAAAAGTATTAATTATCTAATAATTAATATTATTATAAATATAAATGATAACCAACTTATCATACTATATTTATAACCTATAGTTTTAATATTTCATCTCATGAAACATATAAATCATAGTTCTTTTCCTATTCCATGGTATTTAATGTAAATCCCATTTACCTCAATTCTCCTCTAGATGTATCTTATACATTATACCGATTATATCATATATAACCAAGATACCTCTTGTCAATTTGAACATTTCAAATCAACACCAAAAACTAATCCTTCAATATGAATCCAAGCTACCAAGGGGACCTCATGGACCTGTAGATCTGAAGCTCCAACGGTACGTGAATAACTGACTAAACTCTTTAGTCACGGGATCCACCTTCCGTTAACTGCCAAGCACTCTACTAAAGACCGACAGCTAAACTCTCCTCACTACAGATATATTATGTGTCCATCTTAATCTATCAGCAGTGCGACAACCCTTCACAGATCGCTCGTAAGTACAGTCGGGCTAATAATCGTTATGCCCCTTAGTTACATTTGTCTCCTTAAGTACCACTGATCCCTCTAATGAACATAAATCATAGTCCTACTATGACTGAATATTTTCTTCCAAAGAGAAGTTGTGGCCACTATGCTCAAGCCCCGGAATCAGCCCTTAAGGGAGCAATCTCTCTACTTATCCTTGCTTTGGGAAAGGAGTGAATTCCATATTGTGGATTGAGTTCCCAGCTCCCAGATCAGACAAGTCCCCAAAAAGGTAGGCATGTTGAGTTGGCAATCTGGCCACTCTCACCCATACTAATCAATGGATCGTCCTCAAAGGCAGCAGTTCACAAAACCCTCAGGATTGAGGTCGTGTCACCTATGGTCGTTTAGGTGAGATGCAAGTCTCTAGTATCAACGGCGTTATCTATAGAGTCTAGTTATCTCGTGGTTTAGGTCTTATACAAACTCTTTGTATAGGACACCCATGCTCCACGTCTCCACATGAGTGGTCAGGATCTACCATCTGTAGTAGTTTACAACACTTGCAAACTTCTACAAAGCGAACCGTATCCGTAGTGTCACTTGGATCAGGTATCCCACCTTAATCCTTATACTACAGACTGATTTAGGTTATCACTTAAGGCATGATCCACTTTTATATCACATATACATGCTTAAATTCACATAAGATAACTAAGGAGCTTTGTTTATTGGATATAAGTAAATGCCATAATTAAATAACATTTATTTTATTCATTGAACAATGTGTATCTTTACAAAACAACGAGACTCCAGGAGAATTAGGACATCAAACCCAACATAAATCATATGAAAAATTTTGAATACATGTTTTGTCAAACATTATAAACCAAGAATGATTAAAATTATTTAACCAAAATATATTATACCAAACATTTTAATAATCAATGTATGAATAAGTTTGTGGAGAAAATTGATGAGAAAATCTTTTTTCGGTATAAATACTCTGATTCCATTTTGTTAGAGTTAGAACACGAAGAATTTTAACTTTTGAAAAGGCAATTCTATTGGGGTCGTCTTTATTCTTATTATGGATGATTTCAATTGAGTCGATATCAACAAGAATAAATTCATAGAATAAACGAGTTTTTTGTGGATGGTTTGGAATAAAATGAAAATTTGACGGAAATGTTTTTTAAATTTTTTCAAGCATAGATTTACCTACGAATTCTGGCTCAAGAGTTGTAAGATATGAGGTCTGGGTTTTATTATGGTAAGAAGTAGATGAAGATGATCGATAATTAAAAGTTTTGTTTGAGGGTAAATTTCTGAATTTTGAGAGTTTGGGCTTGTAATGGCTTGGATGTAAGTGGTTGGAGGAGTGGATGACTTCTCAATTTTGATAGGGGAAGAGTTGATTGTTAATGCAGAAAGCCTGGATGGAATATCCCAAAATTTGAAATTTATTTGATAACAGCATTGCTTGAGGAGTTTTCTATTTTCGATCCTCTATTACTGGTGATGATTCTCCTTTGAGAAATTGGAACGCTTGAGAGTACAAGGCTTTAGTTTGTGGAGGTGTTGATCATTGTTATTGTTCTTGATCACGATCATGCTTTTCTTCTTTCTTGCAAGTAGAATTCATTCGTTCTTTTCTTTCTCTCTTTCACTCTCTCCTTTAGTCTTGCCTTGAAGAAATTCTCTAGTGAGGTAATCAGGAAGGGAGTTTGTACTTCCTTTTATAGCTTCAATTTTGAAGTCAAAACAAGAAAGTATTGCTTGCCATCTGACAAAATTTGTCGAGAAACCAGATTTTTAACATTCTTTTGTAAAACATCTGTAGCTGCTTTGCAATCAACACGTATTAAAAACCTTTTGTTGATTAAATCACTTTGGAATTTGTTGGTACATAAAACGATTGACAAAATCTCTTTTTTGATGGTTGAATAATTCTTTTGAGATCCTAGCCAGATACTCAAATGATATCTAATTAGTTGCTCGTTACCATTGATAGATTGTTTGAGAATACCTCCATATCTTATATCTGATGTATTTGTTTCTACAATGAGTGATGTATGTGGATTGATGATGGATAAACATGGAAGACTCTTGATTAGACCTTTAATGGTTTTAATGATGCATGTATGTTGATGATTCCATGGAGGGAGATCTTTTCGGAGTCTTTGATATAGAGGTTCACATGTTTGTCTTAAATTTGGAATAAAGTATGATATATAATTTACGCAACCAAAGAATCTTTGTAATTGATTTTTATTGGTGATTTCATCTAGAAATTTGTTAGCAAATTCTATTGATATTTGAATTGGTTTTATTTTTCCTTGGAAATATCGTATCCTAAGAACTTTATTTTTTTGTTGAAATAATTTTATTTTAGGTAAAGAAACAACTAAACCATTTTGTTTAATTATTTTGTGAAATATTTTTAAATGTTTAAAATGTCGTTCTATAGATTGTGAAAAGATTAAAACATCATCAATATAGACAATTGTGAATTCTTGATATGGGTTAAAAATATCATTCATAATATTTTGAAATTCAGAAGGGGTATTTTTTAGTCGAAATGACATTACATTCCATTCGTATTTTCCAAATGGAATATCGAATGTTGTTTTATATTTACCTTTCTCATCAATTTGAATTTGCCAAAATCCAGATTTCATATCAAATTTTGAGAATATCAAGGCATTTTGGATTCGGTTAATTAGATCTTTTTTGTTTGATATGGGATAACGTATCTGCAGAGTTTAAAGGCTTGTAATTGATTACAAGACGAGGTACTCCTCGTTCAATTTCTGCTTGATTATTTACATAAAAAGCAGCATAACTCTAGGGTGATTTGCTATGTCGTATAAGTTCCTTTTCTAGAAGTTCTTGAATTTCTTTATGGGAGTGTTTTAATAATTCAACATTCATTTGTATAGGTCTTGCTTTTGTAGGAATTTTTTACTCATGAAATTTTTTATATAAGGTAGGCTAACGATGTGTTGCTTTCTTTTCCAAAAGGCATTAGGAATAGTAGCACATATATCTTTTTCAATTAATTTTTTTAAGTGATTAATTTGATTTTGAATATAAGGGTCATCTAAATGTTTTTCGATTCTTTTATAACTTATTTCTTCTATTAAAAATTGTATTTGTTGTGTCTTTCTTTTAATGGAATTAATAGTTTTAAATATTGAAGAATTTTGAATAGAATTTTAACTTAGTAGATATTGGATTTATAAATTTGAAAGTAATGTTTTGATCTAAATTTTTTTAATTTATTCCTTTCTCACTTACTGAGAATGGATAAAATTGGGATAGAAATAGAGTTCCTAATATTATTTCTTCATCTAAGTCTTTAACTAATATGAATGTATTTTTTAAACAATATCCTTGATTGCAGATATGTGCATTTGAAAGTTTGTAACGAATTTTTAATCGTTGACCATTGGCACCATGTAATTTTTTTGAGGTTTTTTTCAAAGTATTTAGTAGGTATTATGTCTTCTCGTATACAGTTTTGATTTGCTCCTGAGTCAATTAAAATCTTAGAAGTTAAATGTTATTCCTTATTTATGACAGGATCAATAATAGAGCCATTTTTGTATTTGAACTTTATTAATAAGATTGATAAACGATTCATGTGAAATTTTATCGGCTTTGTTATCAGTTTCTATGTTTTCAGGCGTTTTAGAAGTGGAAGGTTGATCAATTATTTGTAGAATTTGAAGTGATAAGAGTTCGAATTTTATTTGAGAATTTTCTTTTTTAATGTTAGAAATTTCTTCCTTTATTGTATTTATTTCTCTTTGAAGGTCAGGAATAATTACTGGTTTTATTTTTGGTTCGAAGTGAGAAATTATATTTTTAAGATTGTAATGTTGGAAACTTTGTTGTTTAGGTTCTTCTATAATAAGATCTTCAAGTTTTTCAAAATATTCTTTTTTAATTTCGGGGTCTTCAATTTGACGAATGGCTTCAAAAAGAATCTCTTGGTCTCTTGAAATAACATTTATAGTTTTCTTGCATGTACATGTCTCGATTTGATTATCACTAGAGGATATTGATATTTCAGAATCAAAATTATCAGTATTTTCTTGGATTTCAAAAATTTGGTCATAGGAGGATTCTTCATTGTCATAGGAGGAGAAGGAGTCCGAAGATGTTAACAAATTTAATAATTGAATTTTTAAATCTTCATCTATTTCTAAACTATTAATTTTTCCTTTCATAGGATAATTGGGAGCTATGTATCCCTTTTGTCTACATTTATAACAAGTAATTTCTTTTCTTTTATTAGTAGCTTTAAATTTTTAAATCTTCTTTTTGGTTTTGATTTATAAGTTTGTTTGTTTTGGTTATTTTGAAAATATCCTTGGGTTCTATAAGGTTTTCTGTAAAATTTCCTTCTAAATTGCTTGGGTTGTTTTCGTGCTGAGGGAGCTTGTATGTTCTCATAACCATATTGAGCACAAAAAGATCCAAGTTACTTTTTTTGCTTATGAAATTCATTTTTTATTTTTGCTTTCAATTTAAGGTCTGTGCATAAAGCTAAACCTTCATTGTTTATAATGTTAATTAGTTCACTGTAGGTTAGATTATCAAAAGGAATTGTACCTTGCTAAGTTTGTCTTATTGTTTGACATACCTTTTCAGCAAATAATTTTGGCAATCCTGAGAGGAATCTTTCTTTCCAAAATTGGTTATTGCAATCTGTGTGGGTGTAGACTTTGCTCAAGAAAACATCTTTATACCATCTGAAATCTTGAAGTTTTGGACAGGTAAGGTTGGAAAGAATTTCAGAACTTCGTTCTTGGAATTGAACTGGTTCTCCTATAAAGTTTTTGGTAATAGTGTAAATCAAAGTTGCAACGGCAACTTGTGTTTGACTTATTCCTAAACCACTTGATTCAACTTTAATGGTAGTTAGTATTCTTGTTTTGTCACTTGAAGATACACAATTATCCCAACCATTCTTTTAAATTTCCGATGAAACCGGAAATTAGCATTTGAGCAATTTGGTAGTCTGTATTTTGGTGTATTTTGTAAGCAGTGGCTGCTAAGGTCATTTCATGCATTAAATTTAGAATTTGATATTCAGTCATGTCATCTGTATTCCGTTCATAGATGCCATTTCCTGTATATTCAGTCTGGGTTAATTGATATCTCTCTTCGTATTGCATGTCAGGAGAGATGGTCTGAAATAACAGTTTCTTAATTTTGGATATCTAGAATTTGTTGTCTTTTGAAGAGTAAGGTTATGAAATTGTTTTTCCGGGTTATTATCAAAACTGTCTTCTAATTTATGAAGTCATTAGGATTGTCTTTTATTTCATGTATGTCAGAATGATTTTTACCAAAAGATTCATTTATAGTATTAATTTTTTATGTTGAGGTTGATGTATTAAATTCTTTTGTGGAATTTAAATTCAGGTTTTGTCATTGAAGGTTAATTTTGTCTTACTTGAAAAATTAATTAATTTTGAATCTTTATTTGATATTTCAAAAGGTTTAAACAATGGTTTTGTCTTATCGATTAGTTGAAGTTGTGATTTTATAGGGTAATGTTGAGATTCAAGTTTGGATTCTATTCTTTCTACTTGTTTGGATATTGTATGTAAAATTTTATTAGAATAATTATTCTGTAATTGTATATTTTTAATATCTTTTAATGTTGGTACTTTTGTTTCAATTTTAGGTACATGTATCATCTTGAAAAGTGAAGCTATTACTTCTTGATCATTATTATTTTGAAATTTAATTTCTTCTAAGGGAGGATGTGTAGAAGTTATGCATCTTTTAGGATTTGTAGTTTCCCATGTGGGGAAGAGGTATTAGTATTAATAGTTTGATATGAAGAAGATGTAATGTTTTGATAATATGTTCTATATTTCATCCAATGGAAGAAATATATATTTATTTTAATTTTTTTCATTGTTTCGTAATATTCATCACGAATCTCACTTTGATCAATTTTGGTAAAGGAATCAAAAAATTTATCCCTTTAAGAGTTTATTTTTGTCAACCAAAACTTTTTATCTAATTCTATTTTGTTAATTATAAAGTGTTTGGAAATAACATTTAACTTGTTAATATTTTACATATCAAAATGAGTTGGAGATAAAGTTGATTCCTTATCTTTTGTATAAAAAAGTTGTGGTATTGTATTATCAAACCATACTCCTTGAAGATTTATAGAAGTATTTGGTTGAGGAGATTCATATGTAGTAGAAAATCTAGGAAGTTCCAATCTTGAAGATTAAAACTATATTTCTACATCTTCAATTGAAGGTTTAAAAGCGTCTTCTAAATTCCATCTGGGATTATGAGTAATTTGATTCCAAGATAACATTTTTGGAGTAAAAGTATTTGAGTATTCTGTATTGGCTTCCATTAGGAGGGTTTGATTTTTGGGAGAAGTAGCTCTGGGGGATAAATTTGTATGTATTAATTTATAATATAATCGAAATATTCCTACGATAGATTCAGTTTGTGGTTCCCAATCCATGTTTTGAATTTTAGTATTAAACATTAAAGATCTAAGTATATTTGGATCACTTAATGAAACTGAAAAGTTTAGATAACAATGAAATAGACTAGTCCTCGTTCTAAATTTGATTCGATATAGAAAGTATTGAGTTTGAAAAGTTTCTATGTCTTTTATCACGTAACAGTAATAGAATTGGAGTATCTAATCCAATTATATAAAATGGTTTTATGGCAATTTGAAATAATCCTGTATGAAGAAATTTATATTTTTCTTGGTGTTGAAGAATTTATTGTTTTGAAAATTATAAACGAAGAGTTTATGAGAGTTTACTCATTGCGACTAATTGTTTTGTGGTTTTGATTCTATAATCTTGAAGAAAATCAAATTTTCCTATTTGATAGATTGTTTTAATATCTACTTTTGGTATATTCCAATTATGGAGGTTTTTTTCTATTTTTGCTATTTAAAGCTCTTGACTATTCACTATGGAGGGTTGAGAATCATTTGAATAATCTTCAATTAAATTTGAATTTTTGGTAATAGAAAACATTTTTCCAATTAACTTAGATATTAAAAATTTTAAGGCTTAAAGTCCTATTAGAATTCTAATTATCTATTATGACAAATAATCAGAATGCTGAAATTCTACAATACTGGAACACCGAGCTTACCAATAGTCTTACGATTCTACTGTCGGGAACAGAAGGCTTGCCAAAGAGTTATCCAATAGAATTAACCGACAAACTTGATTATTACCACAAAGGATAATTTTTTAATATAAAGATTTAATGACAATTTAATGCTAATGTAATTGAATTAACACACTCTACCAGTAAATAACCAGGCTCTGATACCATTAACGACACGTTTTGTATGTGTAGCATGAAGAAGATGGAGTAGATGGAGTTGGTGGAAGCATGCATGCTTGACATGTGACAAAGAGAGAAGTGAAATGATGATTCTTATGGAATGGAAAATTATAAAGAATATGTTGAGAGATATGATGATAGAATGGAATGTAAAATTATGGTGAATGATGAGTATGAAGAAGAGCTCAATATTATTCTTTAGTAAATTTCGTCTCCATACACTACCAGCCAAGAAGAAAATACATCTAACATTCAAGAAGAAAATGATGACAACGAATTTGCAAATTTTATGCGTCACATCCACACGCCAACTCAATCCACTGATACAAATAAGTGGACAATAAAATCCAATTGAAGACAAAATACTGTACGCATGTCAAACTTAAGTTTCAATGTATTGTACAAATATTTGGTTTTTAGACTTTAAGTGTCATCTTATGAACAAATGTGTCGTATAATGTGTCCATCCAATGTGTGTGTATATATATATATATATATATAAAAAAAAAGTAGGAAGATTGGAATCTATAACGTGGGTAGTATATATTTTTATTGATGATTAATCTCAAGGTGGTTATTTCTTTGTCTAATGAATTCAACTATTGGTAGAGTTGTATGAAGATGAAATCATGACTTTTAAAATGATATTTATCTACAAAATAGGCTTGAATTGGGTAGGTTGAATTTATTTCATATAATTGGTATGTGGTAAATTATTATTATTATTATTGAATAGTTGGAATGCAGGAAAGAGGGCTTTTCTTTCCTTTTCTTTAATCATGCATTCAATTAATAGTTATGAGCATGGACCACCATTCTTCCAATAATTTCTGCTCTTAACCACTGTCATATTTAATGATCATTCATAAATAATTTATATAACATAGAGTAATTATTTTAAATGATAAATTATTATAATTATTGATAAACAGTATCATTTTGTTAGATTTGTAAATATAACTTCTCTCATTTTTCTATATTTGAAAATAATTGTATAATATAATTACATACAAGTTAAATTTTCATTTATCAACTATTTACCTGCTTAAATTTCTTGAATAACCTTCTAATACACCCTTTTTCTTGCTAAAATATATTTTTTTTCTTTCCAACTTTCTTTTCATTTATCTAATTTTCATTTTACTCGCTTTTTCTTCCACTAATTTTCTCAATATACACATTTCAATTGACTATATTATCCTCTTTATGTTTTTCTTTTCTCTTTCCTATTTACAAAGATTTTTTTTAGTACAATATTTATAAAAAAGACGCCTACACAAAAGTGATATTATCGAAATCTTAATAGACACTTTGTCCATGTTATAATAATTATTCATGTGACTCGATTTACTTTAAGGGCTTAATTGACGCTCTATCCAGGTTAGATATAGAGACTTTAATAGATAAATTAAGTTTAATTGTAGTGGGGTCTCGCATTTACACATTCTCATCTTGATATGTATAATCAACCTAAAGTATTATTGATTTCTTGTTTCTAAAAGTAAATTATTATTAAATTGGTGTGTGTATATATCCTCATTAAATTTCATCCGGAGCTCAAAAGAGGAAGCTTCTTGATGATATATGGTGGAAGATTTTTCATTAGGTTTATGAAATCTATCTCTTGACCAATCAAAATACCTCTAAACTTAATTAGGAAACAAATTAGAAAGAATGGAAAGTAAGTTTTTTCCAACCATATTTGTATATTCAATCTGTGATGAAACCAGAAATTTTGTTGACAGAGGGTTGAATCTGAGTCTAGAGGGACTGGAAGGTAGATTTACCATTGAACTAGCTAGTGATTTTTATACTATGTCAGTTATATATAGAGAGCATAAAGTTGAGGGGGCTCAAACCCTCTCCCCCTCTCGACCCATAATAAATCGCTCCTGTATCCAATGGAAGAATTTCAAACAAAGATCCAATATCACATTTTTATATGTCGACCTATTTTAAACCTCATCATTTTCATCCATTTATTTTAAATGATTTAAACATGTTACTTATAAAGTTTCCATGCATGATTCAAACTAGTTTTTTATTCTTTTCTAAGAATTGAATTCATATTGTTTTTTTAAAGACCAACAGTCTTCCACGTCTTCTTACACATTTATATGTTCAACAAAACATGCATTATCTGATTTAGTTTGTTTCAAACATGATATATCAATAATGATCAAGACATATTACTATAGACATTTGGATTTGTAAGTTAATATGATTATGGGTAATTTTGTCAATAATGTTGTGAGGAAGAGTCTAATTAAAGAAACATGTCATTAGTGACGTCTACGTTGATAAGGAAGTTTCTCTTATTTTCTCTATTTGGACACAAAAGAAAAAAGATATAACATGTGTCAGATATGCATTTAGAGCATATATTTGAATGTAGAGTTGTGTTATGTTTTAAATCAGTTTGAAAGATACTTTTCATCAATCAAAATAAATTTTAATGATACGAAAATTAGGTTAAAAAGTCTAAAATCAAACGTTATATTAATTTAGGATAATAAAAAACTATTTGTTAAAAGATAACTTTAATTATTTCAAATTCACATACATTCATCAAAGCACAAAATATAATGTTCTCTCCAATTCATATATGGCCTTTTACTCTGTTCCGCGTTTGGACATGTGATTATATTGAGAATTCTTTAAAACACTGTTTTCCTCTTATCAATAATTTTATTTTAAAAAATAATAACCCAAATAAGATATATATTATTATCCTACAACAACTTGTTAAAAAAATCTTTAGTATATAATAATTTATTATCTCTTTTCTTTATATGGTTCAATTTCTAACGATTCAGGCTTTATCATTTAAGATTTAATAGAATATCTTATATAGTAAATTGATACATTAATTATAGACTAAATGTGCTTATAAGTTTGAAAGTACAAGATTATCTTGTCGCATACTAAATTTTAGGATTGAATGGTACAAAATTCATAGTATAGGGAGTCTATTGTAACTATTTTTACAAAAATTCACATACCAAAAATGTTTTTTTAATCATAATTAAATATAGTTAAATGGAGAAATACTAAAATTAAACCTCTAGGGAGCAATCCAAGCAAACAATAATAATATAGATAAATTTTTTTCTTCTTTCACCAGCGAAGCAATAACACAAAGCAAAAAGAATAGAAAAAATAGAAAAAAAAAAAGGATACAACACTAGAAAGATCGATAGGTTCGACGTTGGATTTCAGTAATATTTTGTCTCCAAAATTCCAACAGTTCGTATTCATCTTCACTCAAACTAAAAGAAACAATGTAATTAATACTATTAGGATGAAATTTGGACCACAAAATAGATCAAAAGCTAGAGATCCGAGATAAGAATTGACTTACGCTCAAATAAGTTCATGATCAACTAATCATTAAGTCAATCAGATCATTGAGTCGATCAGATCTAATCCTAACTTATGTAGGATAAAGAAAAATTCATCTCGCCCTAATTTTTGGAGAAAAGGTAAACTCGATGTCATTATCCCAATAAATATATCCTTATAACTTCATATAAGCTATATGTATCTAGTATTAGAATTGAATTATCTCTATTCTCTATAATTTTTCATCTCTAACACTTAAATCAGAAAGTGTAATTGTGTAACAAGTAGAGAGTTTGAGTATTATAATAGAATTGTTTCCTCTGAGGTCATAATAATGATATATTTATAGTGAAATTCAAACCTACAGAATCCACATTAGGGTTTCTGAATCATATTAAGTCAATTCTCGAGCCAAATGGGTAAGGACATGCAACTTGTTTGTAAAATTTGGAGGGTTTGCTTTGTTAGACATATTTAAATAATAACCTGTTTAATTAATAATTGAGTATGGACTTAATGGGTAGAAGCCCATTCCTAGTTAATTAGAGTTTAATGGGAACCCTAATTAAACTAGTATATAAAGAGAGACCTTAGGGCTATGGTCCCATATATACCAAAACAATAAGCACTCAGTCTTTCTTGAATCCCATCTAGATCTCACTAAGGACATTCAGAGTTTTGGTTGAGGAATACCATATTCATCCATCATCATCTTGAAGCTATCATCAATTTTGCAATGGAATCCAATATGTTATTCTTGACAATTTGATATGAATGATCCTAGGGTTTATCTATTCAATATAGATATAAAGAATTTATGCTAACAAGTGGTATTAGAGCATGAATTTCATGTTAGATTGTTAGTTTATACATTTTCTATTGGCATTGTTGATTAAATTTTGGTTTCGGTAAAGAATTTAAAGAATTTTAAAAAAAATGATCGGCTTACTATAGCAGCGTTGTAAACTCATCGACGGTAGGATGGAAATCTCGACAGTCATTTTTTTCTTTAGCAATATGTGTTCTTGTAACCCATATTCTTGTCTATGGTATTTGGCATACCCATCACCGATTATGAATGATGTGCTAGTGGTGGATTAAAGTGAATTTTTTTTTTTTTGGTTGATTATTTTGATTGAACGTGGTTTCCTAAAGTTTTTTTTAAGGAAAAAAAAAATCTTAGTTCTATTATTGTCAAAATTAAGGATGTTCAGTTCAACATTCTTAACAAAAATCCACCAATGTGATGAAATCCACTGGAAAAAAGTTAAAGACCGATCGAAGAAGTTAGGTCATTAGTTGCTGCAAGTTTTACCTATCAAGACTTTCGGTTAATAACTGATTGGAGTTGCTGTTGGGCGAAGGTATCGGTCAATTACCAATTAAAGTCTTGTCGGTGATTCTTGGTTTTAATTATCAGTTTTTTTTTCTTTAATTCTTAATGGATGACTTTATGAGTTCGGTTTTAAATTTGATTAATAATGGAAAAGTTAATGTTGTCGCTATTTTTTTTCTTTTTTCTTTTTAACTGAAAAGTTATGTTAATACTTAATTGATGAATATGAGTTTCAAAAAAAAAAAAAAACTGAATTGTGATTGATAATTTTGGACACTAGTGGTTTTTTTTTTTTTTAAGATTAAAAAAAATTGATTGAATTGATTGAATTTATTTTTTAATAGTTTGATAATATTGAATTTGTCAATTATTTGGATTAATTGTTGATTGAACTTCTTGCCCGCTTCTAAGTTTTATTGATTAATAACTTGGTGAAATTCTTGAAAATGGTTCTTAGTTCTTGACTGATAAGTTCGTGAATTAAAATCTACAATTTGATTGTTTTTGTGATATTCACATGTTTATGTTACTTTAATTGTATTATGTGTATGCAATTATTAAGTGAATTTTGTAAAAGACTATTTGGTGTTCTTCCTCCTTTATTTTTTGTACAATAATATTATTATATTATTGTATCTTATATTTTAGATTGAATTGGTCAAAAATAATATGTTACCAAAGTAGCCTCTATTATTTAGATCGTTTTAATTATGAAATATAAGATGTGCATATTCATGAATTTATGCGGATAATTATCGGCCCAAAGGAAGATAATTATTTGGCCAAATTGTGGGTATGCATGTGGTAATGAGTATGTGGCAATTATAAGGATTGCTCATGTGAAAAGTAGTCGGTCCAAAGAAAGGCTATTTTTTTTTTTTTTTACAGAGTTAATTGTCAGTACTTTGATTACTACGTTGAGAGTACCATTTACAGTTGGTGTTTTTTGCCCAAAGGCTGGACATCAATGTTGTGCTAGGTATCTTGTTAAAGGGGCCCACCACATATGTGAAATTATTTTGTTATGTTTTAATTGTGAGCATATGTTTTGTTGTTTATTGTTTCAGTTGGTCTTACTCAAATATCTGGAAATCTAAGTTCAATCCCTAAGTTGAATGGATCGAACTTCAAGATTTGGAAAGAAAGCCTAGAGATACTTCTTGGGTGTATGGATTTGGACCTTGCATTAAGGACCGATAAACCTACTTCTACTGAGGAACAACCAAATACGGCTAATATAGAGAAGTGGGAACGGTCAAATCGCATGTGTCTGATGATCATTAGGCACTCCATTCCGGAGTCTTTTCGGGGCTCTATCACAGAAAGTGAAAATGCCAATAAGTTCCTTGCTCAAATTGAGAAATATTTTGCTAAAAATGAGAAAGGGGAAGCGAGTAGTCTTTTGACTTCTTTAACTTCTATGAGGTATAAGGGCAATGGAAACATAAGGGAGTACATTATGGAAATGTGTGTCAGATGGAATTCTTGATTCCCTTAATTTAAGTAACTTCAACGTTTGTGTGGAATGTATTAAGGGAAAACAGACAAACATAAGAAAATTAGGTGCCAACAGATGCTCAGACGTCTTAGAACTAATACATACAGACATTTGTGGTCCATTCCCTACGGCCTCTTGGAATGGACAACAATATTTTATTACGTTCATAGACGACTATTCAAGATATGGGTACCTATATTTAATTCATGAGAAGTCTCAATCCTTGGATGTTTTCAAGTCTTTCAAAGCTGAAGTTGAACTTCAACTTGGAAAGAAAATTAAGGCTGTCAAATCTGATCGTGGTGGTGAATATTACGGTAGATATGATGGATCAGGTGAACAACGTCCAGGGCCCTTTGCCAAATACCTAGAGGAATGTGGAATCGTCCCGCAATACACTATGTCGGGCAAACCCAGCATGAATGGTGTAGCGGAAAGGCGAAATAGAACACTTAAGGATATGGTAAGAAGTATGATTAGTCATTCTTCTCTACCAGAATCCCTTTGGGGTGAGGCACTAAAGACTGCAACATATATCCTTAATAGGGTACCTAGTAAAGCAATAGCCAAAACCCTTATGAGTTGTGGACAGGAAAGAAGCCTAGTATTAGGCATCTTCACATATGGGGTTGTCCAGCTGAGGCTAGGCCTTATAGGCCTAATGAAAGAAAATTGGACTCAAGAACTATTAGCTGCTATTTTGTTGGGTATTCTGAGCACTCTCGGGGTTTCAAGTTTTATGATCCCACTTCTAGATCATTGTTTGAGACAGGAAATGCTAGATTCCTTGAGATGTTGAGTTTGGGGGAAGATAACATAAGGAAAGTTGTCTTTGAAGAGGAATTGTTTTTTTCCTCATGTGATTATAAATGATGTTCAGGCTCCAATTCTGACTTCATTATTGAACCAATTATAGAACAAGACAACATTGAAGTCCCCGTTGTTGAACCTGAAGTTCAAACTCAACAACCTCAAGAAGTGCCACTAAGAAGATCTACTAGAGAGAGAAGAAGTGCAATTCCAGATGATTATATTGTGTTTCTTCAAGAACATCAGGATGATGTGGGCGTAATGGAAGATGATCCAATCAACTTCCAACAAGCTTTACAAAGTTCTAACTCTCAAAAGTGGATAAGTGCTATGGAAGAGGAAATAAAATCCATGAAAGACAATGACGTTTGGGAACTTGTCGAACTGCCATCAGGAGTGAAACCCATAGGTTGTAAATGGATATTTAAAACCAAAAGGGATTCACATGGAAATATCGAAAGATATAAGGCTCGTCTTGTTGCAAAGGGTTTTACTCAAAAGGAAGGCATTGATTACAAAGAGACTTTCTCTCCGTTTCATCGAAAGACTCTTTTAGGGTAATCATGGCACTGGTAGCTCACTTTGATTTAGAGCTACACCAGATGGATGTAAAAACTGCGTTTCTCAATGGGAACATTGATGAGACGATTTATATGGTGCAACTAGAAAACTTTGTGTCTGATAATTCAAAGTCTATGGTGTGCAAATTAAAGAAATCCATCTACGGTCTCAAGCAAGCCTCTCTTCAATGGTATCACAAATTCCATGAAGTGATAACCTCATTTGGTTTTGAGGTGAACATTGTGGAAGATTGTGTATATCACAAGTTCAGTGGGAGTAAATCAATCTTTCTGGTGTTATATGTTGATGACATACTCATAGCTAGTAATGATGTAGGTTTATTGCATGATACTAAGAGATTTCTCAAAAGAAATTTTGAGATGAAGGATCTTGGTGATGCTTCTTTTGTATTAGGAATTGAAATACTGCGAGATCGTTCTCAAGGTATTTTGAGATTGTCACAAAAGAACTACATTGAAAAGATCTTGAGTAGATTTGGCATGAAAGACTGTGTGCCGGGAGATACCCCGATCGCTAAAGGTGATAAATTTCATTTAGGTCAATGCCCCAAGACCACACTCGAGACTAAGGAGATGCAGAAGGTTCCCTATGCATCGGCCATTGGAAGTCTAATGTATGCTCAAGTATGTACGCGTCCAGATATTGTGTTCATAGTTGGAGTGTTAGGTAGATATTTGAGTAACCCGGGGATGGATCATTGGAAAGCAGCCAAACGGGTTATGAGGTATTTACAGAGAACAAAAGATTATATGCTCACTTATCGGAGATCAGAAGTTTTGGAGATCATTGGGTATTCTGATTCTGATTATGCTGGATGTCAAGACACTTTGCGATCCACTTCAGGCTATATCTTCATGTTGGCTGGAGGAGCTGTATCTTGGAAAAGTGTTAAACAAACACTTATGGCTTCTTCTACCATGGCTGCGGAGTTTATAGCATGTTATGAGGCATCCAATCATGGAATATGGTTGCGAAATTTTGTCACTGGGCTGCGGATAGTGGTTGGCATAGAAAGACCACTAAAATTATTTTGTGACAATAAGTCGGTTGTGATGTATTCCAACAACAACAGAAGCAATACGAAGTCAAAGCATGTAGACGTGAAGTTTCTGGTTGTTAAAGAAAGAGTTCAGAATGGTCAAATTTCGATAGAACACATAGGAACAAACTCTATGGTGGCAGATCCATTGACTAAAGGTTTACCACCTAAAGTTTTTCATGAGCATGTTGCTCACATGGGTGTTAGTCACTTTTCTGATTCCATGGTTTAGTGGGAGTTTGTTATTGAGGATGTTCTTTGACCTTATTTTGTTTATTTTCTATATAGAATAAAGTTGATGGTTTATGTTTTATTATCTGAACTTGTTTATCATGCATGCAGTTTAGCATAAAGTTTTTTTTAGAATGATCTCATTAAGGAATTTGGACCAGTTGGAAACAGGCATGATCTAGATCACTTTGCATGTAGTTTCCATGTTATCCATCCATACTTGATCTATGTCATTGAATGTATTGGAATTGGTGATCAAGGAAGGTTTAGTTACAAGGGTAGTGACGAAAGCCGCCTTGATTCCATGCTAATACAGGAGATGGACCAGATTGAACTAAAGGGGAATTCTATTATTGAAATAACCTGTTTATGCGCGCTTAAGGTTTATGTGATTTAATTATATTAGGTACATAGACATAGCCCAAGTGGGAGATTGTTAGACATATTTAAATAATAATATGTTTAATTAAAGTATGGGCTATGTATGTGGATTAATAATTTATCACATTGGGTTATTTTATTAGATTGGGCCCTATTATGTGATCTAATTAATTAAGGCCCTAGATTCCTAATTGAGTATGGACTTAATGGGTAGAAGCCCATTCCTAGTTAATTAGGGTTTAATGGGAACCCTAATTGAACTAGTATATAAAGAGACCTTAGGGCTATGGTCTCAGTCTTTCTTGAATCCTATCTAGAGAGAGATCCCACTAAGGGCATTCGGAGTTTTGGTTGAGAAAGACCATAGTCATCCATCATCATCTTGAAGCTATCATCAATTTTGCAATGGAATCCGGTATGTTATTCTTGACAATTTGACATGAATGATCCTAGGGTTTATCTATTCAATATAGATATAAAGAATTTATGCTAACATGTTTTGCCTCATCCTTGGCCAAGGAGATTGGTTTTTGGGTTTTTGACCCAAACTATCTGCTTCTTGAGGCCTAAATAGGTCGTAGGTATGCTCCATTCATCAAACAGAGAAGGTCCACCTCTGCCTCATCTTTGGCCGAGGATGAGAAGGTCAATTTGGACCTTGGCCTATACTTCCTTCTGCCCATGTTTAATTAGGCCCTAGGGTGTAGTTTTTTGGCTCGAGTTTTTCTATTTTCTTGATCGGATAGTTTGGGAACCCCACAAAGTCGATTATATCCTTTAGTCCAAAATCACCCATAAAAATATTAATTGATGTCAAAATACCTACCTGAGGCTATGTGGCAAATACAAAACTAGTATGCTTATCTTTTTATCTTGCACGTCACATTCTTTTTCAAACTATAAATTTATCATTGTTATCACGTGAAAATCAAATCTATTTTTCTTTATCCAAAATTTGACATAAACAAATATCATCTTCAAAAGAGAGAGTTTAGAGAATCTCGTGACTTACTGAACAAATAGAAAGATGGATCCTAGTAGACTATTTAGGCAAAAGTGTTAAACCCTACAATTGTGCGTTGAAATTTTCCACAACATGCATGTACTAGATTTATTTGCTTAAAAAGGCTTCAACTTTAAGGGAAAGATCAAATTTGCAAGTGCTTTTGAGTGGTTTGATAAAGTTACTTGTGATCGTGTCAAAATAGTTATATACCAAAAAGTAGAGGAAGGGAATAACGCATTAGTAGACAAAGAAGAAGAAGAGGGTGGAAGAGGGTGGAATATGATGTAGATATAAAAAAAGTGAATCTATGATAAAATATAGGATTTAGTGGAGTTTTTTTTTTTTTTTTTTTTTTGAATAAGTCCAATTGAGTTTTTAAATTGAATGAGACTGAAAATGATATAACATTTAGAAAATGACAATTCATATAAAATAATAATTTTAATAGTATATTATGTATACTTTATTGTTTACATGCAATTATTAAAACATGCATTGGGATTACAGTGGATGATTATTTCTTTTCAAAAATAATTGACTCATAGGAAAAGAAATCGAAATTTTCTTCAAAATTTCAATATATTTTATAATTATTAAAAACATGTGACAATATGTCAAAATGAATATAACTCAATTGGTTAGAGCATTTTATATGGCGTTAATGAAAAGGTTGAATATTCAAATATTCATCTCTAAATTTAAAAATTTTAATAAAATATATGAGAATATGACCTTTTTAAGTTCTTGAATTTTTAGCAATAGATATATTTGGTTCCTAAAGTTTCAAAAGAGGTCTTTTTAAATATTAAAAAAATATATTTTAAAATATTTACATTTTATAGTAAAATAAAATAAAATAAAATACAAGTACTTTTATAATTTTTTATTATAAAGTGTAAATATTTTTTGGATTTTTATATTTATAAGAATTTCCTATTTCAAAATGTACTATTTTAGTCCACTTTTAATCCACGAATTATTAGGAATAGGTTTAAAAGGTGTATGAGTATTTTTTATTATTATTTTAATAATTAACACGACTGTTTAAATTTAAAATAATATTTAAAAAAAGAAAAGGGAAGGAGGATGGAGGGAGAGATGAGAAAGAAAATATATAACTTTTTTAATTATTATTTTAACTTAAAATGTAATATCAACATTTAAAATAATTAAAGAATTATTCATAAATCTTTTAAATCTATTAAAAACTCGAAGACTACTAGAGAGACTAAGCAGAATTGTTTGGGAGACTAGAATATAACTAAGATTACTGGAAATTAGAGGAATATTGGAATGCATGAAGAATCGATGGTGAGATGGAAATGAGATCGTGAATCGTGAAAACAGTAGGAAAGAAGGTTGAGTTGAAAATTGTGGGAACAGAATGAATTTGATATTACAAATCAAGTCTAAAACGCTCAATCCAAACATAGATTTTGGATTACATTCTATTACAAACTCATTCTATTACAGATCTCTAAACAATCCTTGAGTGAGTATTTATCCTATCTCAAGGAGTTAACTTCACTCTTTATTTGGCTCAAGGATTTCATGATCCCTACGACTAAAATCTTCAATTCCATGTCTTATGTATCGTTTATGTCATTGATCCAACAACTAAATAACTTCACTCATTGCTTCAAATGTATCTTTAAGAGGTTGGTATTTCTTAAAAAGTATGTATATATATATATATATATATATATTGGGTAAAGTTAGTTGTATGAATCATATGATGTGGGATGATGTAAGAATAAGGAAGAAATGGGAATAGGTTAAAGAAAATGGAAAAAGAGGAATAAAGAAGAGAGTGGAAAAAGAGGGGAGCACACGTGCAGTGCAGGGTGTGACAGAAGTGAAGAAAGAGAGAGCATTGGAAAGTGTTAAATACAAAAGGAAATTTAGAAGGCAAAGACATAAAACATACGCATGTTCATAATATTATATATAATAAATAATAATGAATGATGTTGATGTACACATTACTGAGGTTTTGCAGATACACACGTGTGCTTCAGACCTCGTGTCTCGTACCTGACCCACTTTTGACTCTCACTGCTTCCTCTTTTTCTCTCTCTGATTATTATAATATCTGGTATTCTAATGTATTTTGTTTGTGCATATAATTTTAACTATCGTTTTTTAAATATGGAAGAATTAATCCAAATATTTATAAAATATAGTAAAATTTTAAAATTATCAATCATAGAAGTTATTATCAGTGATATTGTTAGATACTGATAATAATCTATCAACGTCTATCATTCATTGTTCCAAAATTTACTATATTTTTTAAATTTTTTAGTAGTTTTATCATTTGAAATAATTTTCTTAATTTTAATTTGTAATTAAAAAATTTATATTTGGAGTTCATATTGTTTTAGTTCAAGTTTGGGATTTTGGTTTGGGTTATTGATTTAGAGTGTGTTTGAAATATATTTTCAAGTGTTTAAATTAAAATATGTCATTTTAGAAAAAATTTAAGTGTTTGACAAACATTCAAAATAGTTTTTGAAGTATATTTTAAACAGTTTTGATCAAAAGTGTTTAGATAAAAATGAGTTTTTTGAAAAAAAAAAAACTTTTTTTTCTTTAAGTTGAACCAAACAGACTCTTAAAACTTAGAGTGTGTTTGGAATACATTTTTAAGTGTTTAATTTTTTTAAAAAAAATAAAGTTATTTGAAAGAAAATGGAGTGTTTGGCAAATACTCAAAATAGTTTTTAATTGTATTTTGAATAATTTTTATCAAAAGTATTTAAATAAAATAAAAATGAGTTTTTTTTTTAATAATATTTTTTCTCAAGTCAATCGAAACGGACTCTAATTGAACATGGACAAGTTTTTAAGTATGAGTTTAGGGATTAGGATTGTTTTCTATTTATTTATTATCATAAATGTATTTAGTATCTTTAATATAATATTTTGTAAGTAGAAATAAAGTGATTTTTTCTACGAAATTAAAAAATGTTTTAGAGTTTAAGTTACGTTATTCCCAGTCCATTTGATCGTTTTGGGATATTTCAACACTGTTAAACATGCACAAAATATGTGAGATTAGACTAAAAATTTATATTATTGATTAATAAAATTTCATATTTGAAGAAGTGTAGAAAAAATTAAGGGTCAATTTGGATTGACTTTAAATAAAAACGAGTTTTTGGAAGAACATTTTTTTCTTAATACTTTTGATAAAAAAAAAATGACTAAAATACACTTAAAAAGTTATTTTAAGTGGTTGCCAAGCACTCCAATTTCATCCAAAATGACTTATTCTTTAAATTAAACACTTGAAAATGTAATATAAACACACTCTAATTCTCTAACTCCATATATTACACAAAAACATCGATCTAGGAGTGATAGTTGTCAAGGATAGGCCATCAACATGACAACACACAATAAATAGTGTTAACTTAGATACATAATTCCAAACAAAAAAATTGATGGTAGTTTATCATTCAAAATAGTTCTAGAAGAAGGAGTTGATCAAACATGTTTTCCAAGAAGAGACTCGCAATACTAAAATAAGTTATTATATTATATAAATTGAATTAAAATGTAGAAATCTTTGTAAAAGATTTTTTGAGAGATTTCTTATCTTATTCTCTAGTTCAATTTTATGAATGATACTTCTTTGCTATATAGACACAATTTTCTTGTTTTAAACTTTGACGAGAGCCATGAAACAAGTTATATATATTAATGCATATTTTGATTTACCAAGTTTTTTTTTTTTTTTCAAAAACTCATTTTCATTCAAATACATTTTATAAAATATGTTTGAAATAAAAATACTTACATGTTTGGTTACATTTTTTTAAAAGTATTTTTATGCACAAATTTATTTAGTTTGCTATACTATATTTAAAAGATACTATATAGAAGAATCTTTCCCTCCCCATTTTTCATTTTTTTAGAAAATGTCCATTATACCCTTATTTGTACATTTTCCTTATCTTCAGAATTTTTTTTGACAAGTATCCCTTACGAGGAGGCATGCATGAATGGAGATGAGAAAGAACCATAGAGAGAGGAGAGAGAAGACAGAAAAAGTAAACACAAATTATATTTACACTCATTTATAATTAAAAAGAATTTTATCTGTAACCTTTGTTTTTAAAGTTGTTTTTAAATAAAGAAAAATGAGTAACTTATTTACAAATATAGCAAAATATCATTAATGACACATTTTACTATATTTAAAAATATTTCAGTAGTTTTACCATTTAAACAAGGGGAAAATACCTTTTTAGTTCTTGAGTTTTGAAGAATATGTGCATTTATTCCCTAATGTTTTAAATTAGTCATTTTAGTCCCTTAGTTTTTAAGAATATGTTTAAAAAACGAGAGATTTGGAATTATATCGTAGTTTTTTAAAATATTTAAGAAAATGTGATATTTTTTAAAAAAAATTAGAAAAATATTGTAGTTTTGCAATAATTATATTCTCTCTCTTCTATTCTCTCCCAATTTCTAATAATCTCCACTCATGACTCACATTTTTTTTTCTATTTCTTAAAGCAACAAGTTAAATCAAAAAATTCAAATTGAACCATTTCATTTATATATCTTTTCTTAGATAAAGATAACTTATATATCTTTAAATATACCGTGAACACAATTAAAAATTATAGTAAAATCTAAAATTAATCAAATGTTGTAAATAAAACAAATTTTATGGTTTGACACAATTCGAAATAAAAACTAATATATAATTCAATAATTATTGACTACTAAATTACAAAGCTCGTAATATTATTATTTTACACTTAATATTTAAGTTTTGTTTCAATTGGGTCTCTAAACTAAATGGTTTACATTTTTAATCACAATCGATCTAAAATAACTATGACGTGAAATTTTAAATTGAATTTTAAAAGTGATGAAAAATAGTGAAACTTAATTAATTATTATTCGTTTAATTAATTTAAATTCATTAACATACATTAACACTAAAGACGAAAAATTGTAATATTGTGAAACCTATGGACTTATTTATTTATTTTGATTTCAATAAATTTTCAAACTTTAATTTTAACCAAAATATCATTATTTACTTGCAATGATAAAACAAAGTATTTAATATGGTATTTTTGTAAAAAAATTATTTAATAGTTTAAATGTGAAATTACCTACGATCTCTCTATATCTACTGTCAACTAAAAGGGGTAAGAGGAGAAATCAAATGAATGATAACCCTATAATCAATCACTAAAATAGGATAAAATCCATTAAAATTAGATGTCAAATTTTATTAATTTATATGTAGATATTTTAGTATATAAAAACATTGAGTCTCTAATTTGTTCATCGATTTATTTATAAAAAAAAATTGCATTATATATTAACACTTATTTCTACGATAGAGACTAAATTATTAAAAAATTTAATATACAAGAAACTAAATTGTTACATAGTAAAGTTTGAGACCTAAATCGTTACATTTTTCTCTCTTTCTTCTTTCCCTTTCTCTTTCTATCATTTCTTAATCTTTTTCTTCTTCATTCCACCATTTCTCTTCTTCATTTCTCTTTCATTTTTCATCAAATCAATTTAATTAATTATAAAACCCAAATATTATAGGTAAATCGGCTTTTGATTTATTTTGTTACATTCTTTTTTTTTTTATGGAAGTTCTAATTTCAATTTGATTTTATGATGGGGAATGATAGTCCATTTTAAATTTCAATCGTTTTATGAAGAAAAAAAAAGAGAAAAAATATTTTGGTATCAAAATTTAAATGTTCTTAAACCAATAGATTAATTTAGGAAATTCAAATTAAACTATTTCATTTATATGTCTTTTTTTTAGAAAGATCACTTATATACATTTAAACGTAATGTAAAGTGTAAACACAATTAAAAATTATGGCAAAATCTAAAATTAATCAAATACTATAGATAAAACAAGCTTTATGGTTTGGGACGATTAAAAATAAATGCTAATATACAATTCAATAATTACTAAAATATAAATTTTGAAATCTAGAGACCAAATATAATTCTTCCATGTAACTCTCATTATTATGGCATACGGTAATGACCTACTGTGGGTCGTATATGATATTAGAAGGTTACTGTTGCTCGATTGAGGGATTCAATACTTTAGTGTATAAGAAGACTAAGGAATTCAATACAAATGGTCCTTTACGCATATAGTT
The DNA here is from genome assembly GCF_027475165.1 of Benincasa hispida. Classification (NCBI taxonomy): domain Eukaryota; kingdom Viridiplantae; phylum Streptophyta; class Magnoliopsida; order Cucurbitales; family Cucurbitaceae; genus Benincasa; species Benincasa hispida. The sequence continues at coordinate 32,084,069 of NC_143484.1, read as the reverse complement.
TATGTTAATATTGAACTAAGATCTAAATCTTGATCCTTCACAGGCACTTCAAACATCTGTTTTTTTTTCCTCTAAACTAATCTATCTCTTAGATCTATGTGAGTTAAATGCGAAAAGTGATAGATTTTGAGAATTTTTTATTTTTCATTGTTAGATAATTTGATTTGTTTTTCTTTTAATAACCAATTTATCTCTTGAAATAAAATTTGATTAAATATCATGAAAATGAATGTTTAATGAATTTTGATAGAGTTTTAATGAAAAAAGTCAAATAAAAGCCTAATTTGAAACCAAATCCACCTAAATGATAAAGTAAATTATTTAATATGAGATTTTTCAAAAAAATTTACTTCATAATTTAAATGTGAAATTACCTTATTAAACACAAAAGAGAAATTATATAAATTTTTAGATACTTTATAAAAATGCTAGAAAAACACTTTTGGTCCCTAAACTTTCATGAAAGTAATAATACAACTATGCCAAACACGCTAAATTTTTTATCTTATATTTTTTAATTCTTAAAGTATAATAAAGATGGGGATTCAAATCACATACCATAGGTCCTTAATGCATAGGTCTCTATTTTATTTCATATATATTTTTATTCTTTAAAATCAAATCTCCATAAACAAAATTGAAAAAAAATACTTTCTCAAAAAAATAAAACAAAACAAAAATAAACAAAAATAAAGTTGCATCCCCATGAGTCAAACCAAGGATCAAGAGGGAGACACTACAACTTTAAATTCAAGGCCAAATCAACCAATCATTGGCCAATTTTAATTTTCAAAGGCAAACATGATATAGAAAAGATACTAGCGTGGAAGGGGTAAAAAAAAAACCCAGTTGAGAGTTGAACTTTTGACCTACTTTGGTCGAGAGTCCAACTCTCGAGCTATGCATCTCGATTTTCTAACTGTCTGTCATGCTACCATATTTTTCTAAATACTTTTAAAACTACTATATTTTTCTAATAATTTTTTCAAAGAACAATATTAAAATAAAAGATCCTTTAAAAGACCCTCGATAAATAAAACCTTCAAATTTAATATTAAAGAAATTGATAGAAGTTGACATGACGAGATGACATAGAAAAAAAATCTTTCCCTTTCTTTCTCCCTTATCTCTCCTCCATTTTAATCTTATCTCTCTCGTTGTCTCCCTCCCTCTCATCCTCTCTCTCATCGTTGAGGAAGAAACTGAGTGAGAATCGAGTGAATTGTAATGGAGGCTCTGAATTTATTGAAAAAATTATGTGTGTGATACTTTACCCGTGGGTCTTGTTAGAATTGTGGAAACAATATTTGAATGAATAATTTATGTATATTAACCTTGAATAATTTCTATATTAATTTGAGATTTACATAGGGAATTTATAGAAAGGACGATAACCTAATTATAGCCTAACTATATGCATAATACATAAATTAATGCCTAAATATCTCAATACCCTCTCTTAAACTCAAGATGATAAAAACAACTTGAGTTTGTGAGCGGATAAACTGAAGCAACTGGATGACAAAAACTGAAGAAGCAATTCTAAATCAAAACATGATAGATTTAAGCAGGAAGCAGAAAACCATGAAGAACAAGAATATAGAGAACTTCTAGGCTAGAAATAGGAACTCACGAACTTCTAGGTTGGAAACAGAGACTTTTATAAAGATCTAAAACAAAACTCATGAACTTCAGAGCCGAAAATAGAGATCTACACAAAGATCATAAAATAAAAGATAAAAGAAAATAGAGACTCTAGAAAATCTGAAAACTGACTGAAACTGAAAAAGAATTACTAAGAACCAAACTTGGTGACTAAACTAAACTAACTTGGCTAACTAAACTAAAATAAACTTGCTAACTAAACTAAACTAACTTGGCTAACTGAACTGAACCAAATTGAGAGAACTGAACTGGTTTAGACTGATCGAACCGGACCAGAATGACTAAACCAGACCGGTTGAACCGAACCGATGAAGTGAAATGAATCTAGAGTATTTGGGAAACCATAGCTTCGATGAAGTAGATGAATATGGTTGAGCGAAAGACGAGATTGGGCAACCCTAGGGAATGAAGTTCTGGAAAGGATCGGGGATCGAGAATCAGGGATTCGAAGGTCGAGTCCTGGACCAGGGATCAAAGGTCGAGTTCTGGATCAGGAATTGAGGATCGAGGGTCGAGTTCTGGATTGGGGATCAGGGATCAAGGGTCGAGTTCTGGACCGGGGATCAAAGATCGAGTTCTAGGTCGGGGATCAAGTTCTGGAACGAATCAAGACTTGGATCGAGTTCTAAACCAGATGAAGACTTAGATCGAGTTCGATCGAGGACGAGTTTTAGATCGGATCGAGTTCGATCGAGGACGAGTTTTAGATCGGATCGAGTTCGATCAAGGATCAAGTTCTAGACCGAATCGAGTTCTTCAAAGTGGGGATCGGGAGTCGAGTCTATGTTCGAGGGTTGTGTAGGGGTTGGTCTAATGGTGCGAAGATAGAGATCTGAGGAGCAATTGCACTAGGGGATGTCGACGGTCAGAAATGTGAGGGTCGCTCATGACCTAAATTATAGATTGGTGATGATCTATGCTAGATTTGCCTCCGTCGATCAACCATCAATGGAGGTAGAGATCGGAGAAAAGCCTGAAAATTAGAAACCCTAGGAATTGGGCTCTGATACCATGTGGAAACAATATTTGAATGAATAATTTCTGTATATTGACACTGAATAATTTCTATATTAACTTGAGATTTACATAGGGGATTTATAAAAGGACGATAATCTAATTATAGCCTAAATATATGCAAAATACATAAATTAAGGCCTAAATATCTCAACAGGAATGAATGGAGATTTGATGAGCCTATACAAAGAATTTGGGTATGAGAAAATCTATAATGTTCATAATCTGTTTGATTGGATGGAGTTGATTTCGAATCTGAATGGTAATGGGATGGGGATGAAGATTTATGAAGATTTAAGATGAAAATGAATTTGTAGTAGAATAAAACTTGTGGGTTCTTCTTCTTTCTTTTTATTCTTTTCTATAACTTAGTATTAAGGATTAGATCTTATCATGTTTGCTCAATTTCTTCATGGTTGAGAATGAAAGATAAAAAGGTTTCATCTTTTGGATTTATGTTTATGTTGAGTTTGGTGCTTCGATGGTTACCATCTATGGCCCACTTATTAAGCTTAAGATATGGGATCACAAACTATTTTGTGCAACTTGTTATACTGTTGTGTGTATCCTTCTATAAGCATTATGTATGATGTCTCACCTATAAATTTTCTGCAACTTGTTATATTGTTGTGGTAATGGAGATGGAGGAGAGTACAACAAGAGAGAAGATGAAGAGGAAGAAGAGAGGATAAGGGAGAGGAGGGAGAAAGGAAGAAAAATTTAAAAATATTTTTTTCCATGTCATTTGGCCACGTCGGCGTCTATCAATTTTTTATATTAAATTTAAACGTTTATTTAGAGAGGGACCTTTTAAACCAAAAATCGGGACTAAAATGACCAATTTAAAACATTAGGGACTAAATGCACCTATTCTTCAAAAGTCAGGGACTGAAAAGGTATTTTGCTCTTAAAACAATTTCCCTTGTTTTTTTTCTTTTTTCTTTTTCTCACTATTACAGAAATTGGATTACTTGACGTTTTTCCAATGTCAAGTAAAGGGTATATCTGACGCTTATAAAAGCGTCGAGTATTCGTCTGTCAAATATAGTGTGATAACTTAACTCCGAAAAAACGTCAAGACAAATGTTTCTTGATACAATATTTGTGCCAAGAAAGATAATACACTTGACATTAGTGGTAAGTCAAGTTTATTGATTCTTGACATTGATTACGTGTCATATATGATAACCCTCGACATTTTTTATTTGTCAAGTATATGTCTTTTTTTTCTTTCAAATTAAATGCCCCAATTGATATTCTCATTTTTTGCCTTGTATTCCAACAATACAATTACATCAACTAAATAAACATTATACATTTAAGATTAATCAACTCAATATATTCACTAAAAATTCCATTTGTTCAACTATGACCTTTCATATGAATACTCCTCACAAATTACAACAATATTTCTCTTTCACATATACATGCACAAAATAAAATCTCAACTATTGCTTTTGTATACAAAACTCAACTTTCAACAAACATAAAAGTGACAAATTGTTTAATAAGTAGCATCTCAACAAAGTATATTATTTAATCTATACATTGAGCTTTGAAGTCTAAAGATCGAGAACTAAGGATCACGCAAGCCATGTTTAGCAAGTCAACCTACAAAATAGAATAAAGAGTGATAACATCAAATTTCAAAATACAGAAATAAGTGTTAAGATAAACCAATGACAAAAAGTCATGTACAAGGAAAAATCTACATGATTGGCTTACTTTATGCAATGAAAAAATATCATACTCGAAACTTAGAAAATATCTACAACTTAAAGTTAGGAACTTACTGGGATTTCATTCATTCTCTTTTGACCATATCCAACCTCAGGAGGAACAATTACCTTTCACTGTAAAACAAATGAAGATGGGAGAGTTTTGAGAAAATATAATAAATAGGAAGAAGATTATCAAAAAATCAAGCATATGCTAAAATTTAAAATAGAAAAATGCAGATACATTTCCCCCAACTTTCACAACTTATCTATAAGCAATAAAAAATAGAGAAGGTTGGAAGTCCAATTTTATGTACAAATAAAAAAAAAATTCTTCAAAATTTCATTCAATAAAATAACCAATTAACTCCAAATAGATTATCCAAGGTGTAGCTTGATTTGAATGTCACTTCAAAACTACAACAAAGTAATCCAACCTACAAAAAGTTTAATAATAATGGTTACAAAACGCAAATTCCAGCAACTATGTAACAATTCCCAAAGAGTTTCAAGGTCTTAATACCTATAAAAACATCCAAATATCGTTAACTTTGTTGGACAATGGCTCCAATCCCTCTAAATCATTGAATTGAACATCAAAAATTGAAAATAACTCAATTATTAGACCAATACTTCAATGGCTAACAAAGAACTATTAATACTAACCTCCAAACTTACCAAAATCTTGCCAAGATTGGTCTCAGACCTATTGGACAGCAACTCAACTCCTTCTAGTACTTCAAAATCATTCTCATCATCAAACATTCAAACAACCAAATCATTACAGAAGATGCTACATTATAGCCCAAATCACAAAGTCATGTCAATACATCCAAAACACTTACCCAAACTGTTTGTTCAAATCGACACTTCAATAATCAATATAATCCTCCTTGGAAAATACTTATAATATTAAATATTTACCAAAAACGCTGAAAATTGACCATTAATGATGTTGGACAACAGCTCCAAAGACTCCAAACCTTCAATCAAAAATCAAAATCATAATGGATACAACCAAATGAGGCCAAAAGCTTATGGGTAACAAAGATTTTCAAGGAACCAACAAAACTTATTAAAAAAAAAAAAAAAAAAACAATCTTTACCCAAATCCAAGGTATCGGCAAACAAGCGACGACTGTTGGACGAGCTAAACACCATGGCTCAGTCAATTGGAGGCGCGAAACGGCGGGACTGGCAGAGCTAGAAAAAAAACTGGCGACCAGCCGACTGGGCGACGATTGAGAGCAACCGGTGAGAATGACAGTGGATCAGCAGGGCTAACGAACTCTGCTGGCTGACGCGTAGGGTGAACAACGCAAAACGAGTGATTGAGTCTCGACGGTTTGTCAAATGGCGTCTGGTGGCTTGAACGACTGCAGATGGCGCGGACTAAAGCGGCAGTGAACCTCCTCGTGCATGCAATTGGATCCAACGTGAACAGAGGTTGGCTATACGGCTGCCGGCGGCAGGGAGAGGGAGAGTCGGCTGGGATTGGTGGGGTGTTGCGAAGAGAGGGTTTTAGGGGGAGGGGTTACAAGAGAGAAAATAAGGAATGAGGAAAAGTTTTTTTACTAGGGCACATTTAACCCTTTTACTTGTTTAAAATAATAAATTAATTATTTTTTATATTTTGTTTGATATATATTTTGCTTAACACAGAAAAATATGTCAAGAAAGAATTTCTTATACTTGACATGAAAAACGTTTCAAACAAGACCTTATATTATTGGTTCGCGTGAAAATATCTAAAACATTCCGTCATTCTCCGCTTTTTTAATCCTTTTACTTGACATTTTCTTTTCTAAAAGGTCATTACATGACTTTTTTTCCCAAAGAAACGTGTCAAGTAATGTAAATTTTGTAGTAATGTCTCATTCATTTTTTAATTTTTCTTTTTCAATTCAATACTTCTTCGACAAACAAAATTTGGGATCATCTCTTTTTTCTTTTGATTTTTTTTAATTTTGACCTTTCCGTCAAACATAATAACGAAAACAAAATTTTTTATCCCTCATTTTTGTTTTCAGTATTAGAAATGCACTTTTGAACTTATGCATTCCCTTTCATAGAAATTATACACACCATTTCTTAGAATAAATAAAATACAAAGCATACATTTTTATTTGACCCAAATTTCCTTTTCAAAATGACAAAGAGATGGTCTCTCCGACAAGGAGAGATTAATTTTTTTTATAAAACAAATGAAATTTATGGGTTTTAATTATTTATAAAAAAAATATCGATGATGTCAAAATAGAGTTTTGAAAATCCATAAACTCATTTTTATGGATAAAGAGGTAACTTTATTATCTTCGAATTTAAAATTTTATTTATATTACATCGTATCTATGTTAATTTTATTTATTAATATATTTTTATAGTTTTTTTATTCTTTAATACTTTTAAATTTCATATCAAATATTTAAAATTTAAACTTGGTTATAAGTATATTTATTCAAAAATCTTAGTTTCCTATTAAAAATCATGTCTCAATTTTTTCTATCACATCCAACAAATCTTAGTTACCTTATAAATTAACTTAAAACAAGAATCATATACTCATTACTCAGTTCATAATAAACATTTACTAATTAAATTCAATCAAAATTTAAATTGTCATATTAACTAAGTCATAGATGTTTTAAGCCACATGCTTCACACATGTCTTCTAATTGATTACTATAAAAGAAACTATTAAACATATGAATTAGTTGCCAAAGTGGTCGCTATTGTTGATCGCATAGATCGTCGTCCAAGGTGACCATCAGAATTGGCTGTAGGAGGTAAATCATCGAAAATGTAAACAAAAAAAATCTAACACCCACATTGATGTTAGACTTTCATGTTGAAACTTTACGTAAGCAAGATGAATCCTCATTAAAAATAATTTAAATCGATTGTTTTAATATTACTTCAATGATAACTTTTGATTGTTTGAGATTTGAATTTTATTTCCATTTAGGTTTCAAAATAAACTTATTTGGTTTTTTAGATTATTTAAATATAATTTATAATTGATTCATCGGTATAAAAAGGATGTTATAAAGAAAATTTCAAACTTGTTTTCATTTATTTATGTCAACTATACGTGAAGACCATTTGAAAACTAAATTCAATCTTTCGGACAATGAAACTAAATTCAATTCATCATCATTCCTTTATATCAACTAGTTGTTGTTAGTTTGGTAGTTGATTTTGTATTTTAGGGTTTTGTCCATTTTAGTTGGGTGGTCTATTTAGTTTTAGAAATCGAGTTTTTCGTTTTTCTTAAATTGAATTATCAACTCAACAAAGATTTCAAGCAAAAATCAATCCAAACTCAAAGTCACATCTTTGATATGGTTATATCCTAGTTGGTATTTATATTGTGTACAATTTTCTCATGGTTGGTATTCATGTATATGGTTTGTCTCAAATTAATTATACGAAATTACATAATTTGGGTTTATTTATTCAAGACTCTTAGGTGAGATTTAGTTCGTACAAATTTTATATATATTTGAAAGTGATTTTTAAAGTTTAAAAATCACACTAAAACATACTTTTAACTACTCAAAATCAAATGAATGTTTAATTTGGTTGTTTTCAAATATAAGAAAATTAACCAAAATATTTACAAATATAGTAAAATTTCACTGTCTATCTGTTTAGACCAGAATAGACCGCAATAGACTACTAGCATGATAGACACATATAGTAGTCTATATCGATCTATCTTGATTTATCACAGATAGATTGTGATATTTCATTATTATTTGTAAATATTTTCAACAATTTTGCCATTTAAAATAATTCCCATAATCTGACACATGCATTTTTTCATATAATTAAAATTGATTTTTAGTGATTAAAAGCATTTTATGAGTGATTTTAAAAATAACAAAAATGATTTTAACTATTTTAGAATCATCCCTAAATATTTCATTCTATAATTTTGGGCAGTTTGTTCATTTTGAGATATATAAGAATTTAGTTTATCATCACTTTCATAAATTTAGGCACTTAAATAAATTGTTAATATTCAAAAGAGTGATTATAACAACAAATTTTAGGGTATAGTTTTGCTTAGAAGAATTTTTAAGGTCGTTTGAAATATAATGTTCCATAAAATAAATTAATGATAAAATACATGCCACGTTGACCTTTTGAACGGAATGAATTAATATTTGAACTAAAAAAACAAACTGAACAGATACCAATTAAAATTTAGTAAAATGTTTTAAATTAAACTAGAGATACAAAATCAAATCAAATTTTAATTATTATCATAATGATATAATTTAAAATTTATTATAATATTTTTATTTAAAATTTTGTATGATTGGAATTTAAATTAATTTTGTTTATTCTAGATTATTCGATAAATGTTTAATAATTGTTATAAAATTTTGAATTAATTAGATTTAAAAAATAAATGTGACCAAATATATTAATATAAAATGATATTATTAATATATTAAAATTTAAATTGTTAAGAAGGTAACACATCCTTAGAAAACCAAAATCTAAGAGCGGATATTTATAAGTTTTTATAAGTTAATTAAAATTTAAATGTGATTCTCCCAAAATAAATAGTTTTAGCAAACAAGGCGGTTAAGATTTCCCCTTCATAATTTTTTACAATTGCATTAGTTAGGGTGATTATTGAAACCGCTAAAATCGAATCGAATGTTGAATCGAATTCGAATAGAACCGAAATCGAATCGAAACTGAATTAATGTGGTTCGGTTCGGTTTGATATATTTTTAAACCGAATTATTGCGGTTTGATTCGGTTTCAAATTTGAAAATCGATTTGAAACCGAACTGAATTTTTTTAATAAATATATTTAAAATATGAAAAAGTATAAAAAATTAAAAAAAAAATAAAAAACCGTGAAACCAAACCAAACCGCTTATAATTTAGAAAATATGAAAAACATAAAAATTTAAAATTTAAAAATTTAAAAACCGTGAAACCGAATCGAATATGCGATTCGGTTCGATTTCAGAAAATACACTTTTTAAAATTTGCGGTTCAATTCGATTTAAGCTCCAATCAGAACCAAACTGAATTGTGAACACCCCTAATATTAGTCTCATTTATCTTAGGTCTTAAAAATAGTATCTTGCGCAAAGTAATGAATTTATGGAGTTTGAAATTGTTTTTTTTTTAATCAAGTAAACTTATATTTTTCCTATGCAATAGAAGTAAATTTAATTAAAATGAACATAACTTAGTACTGGTATAATCGACTTCAAATTAGAAGATTGATTTCCTACCATGTATTCCATACCCTATGAAAAAAAAAACTAAAATTATATTTTCATTGAGAAACTAAACTTGAATAAATGTTTTGCAAAATTTACCTCTCCAATTCAATTTTTGACAATTCACGCACTAATTTCAACCAAACAAAAATAATATAAACATCTTCCTAAACACATTAATTTTATAAACATAAAGTTTCGTGCAAATAAATAAGTTTAATTTATTCAACAATTGAATAGCTTGCCGAAATTCATAAATTTCAATCAATTTTCTTTTTTTTTTTTTTAAATCTTCATACTATTTTTCTCTAAAATATTGTCAATTTCATATCCTACATATATTTTATAATTCAATGAACACCGAAGTAGAAGAAAAATTAATTTACGATATTTAATGTATAAATTTATTAGGGATTAGAATTACAACACTTTTTGAAATTAAGATTGCAACAGTGACCCATTGATCTAAATTCACTGTGCAATTTAATGAAATTGAAAGTTTAGAGTGAAAGTTGATATGACTTGTTATAGATGATTTTGGATCGAATGATATAATTGACAAAAAATAACAATAGAAGTAACAAAGTCGAGACAATAACAAAGTTTGGACCAAAAATAGAATCTTAAACTCAAAATGGACCTAGGAGAGAATGTTAGTCCGTGCCAAAGCCCAAATTTATATGTTCGGCCTCGACCTCGGCCAAGGGCAAGACCGAGGCTAACCCTAACAAAATAGCTATTGAAGTATATCCTACATAGACCCAAGATAATATTTTAGGTCCAAAATATGACCTAAGGAAGATACTCGGCCTCAGCCAAAGTCTAGGTCAATCCTAACCAAACAAAAAATCGGGCACGCCCTTGGCTCGGTAGATTATCAAATTATCTACTTCGAAACTTTAGGAAACAACCTAAGTCAACTTTCTCTATAAACACATAATTATAACTTCATATAAGGTAACTTGAGTCATACTTTTAAACTCTCTAGTTTCTACATTATTTCACTCTCTGACTTAAGCATTGGAGTGTGCCACACCAATTGCAGGTTTTCTCTTTTACAGGCTACGTTCTTCTCCTCTTCAAATAAATCCATTATTAGTGTCACGTAAAGATAAAGTGCATTTCTTCTAACCAAAATTTGACATCAAACACAACCTGAAACAAATTTAAAATTTGACATCAAACACAACCTGAAACAAATTTAAGGGTCAAAATTGATTCCATCTTTTGACTTTGTAAACAAGGTCATTAAATCAGTGAAAATTAAATTCTATATATAAACCCAATCAAGACCCTCTGTGATAATAAATTAGATGAGAAAGAATAAATAGAATAAATAATTTTGGTCCCATTTACAGTGGGAATAAATGTTTTTGCCCTAAGATTTTATGCAAGATTTTGTGGTCCTTTTTTTTCTTTTTCTTTTTCTTTATTATTATTATTATTTTTATATATATGAATTCCACCTTTACAGCGCACACTACAAATTGTATCAATCTCAAACTCCATAAATTCCTTTCTTTCCTTTTTGCCACAATTTTTTTCTATAAAAGATAAATATATGAGGAAAAAGAAATTAATCTTCTCCACACACCACATCCCAGGAATTTTTTTCTTTAAAAAAAGAAACATATAATTTGGTCCTCAATTATAAAAATTTCATTCAATTTTTTTTCCTATTTGAGTTCCCCTTGAATGTTAAAAATAGTTATAATTGGATGCTTTAAGTTTAAAAGAAATTCTAGTATTTAATTTACAATTTTCCCAAAATTTACTATCGAGCGGATTTTTCTTCTACCAATATATAGGGTAAGAAATCAAACCTCTAACATTAAAATTAATAGTAGATGTTTGATAACAATTAAGCTCCGCTCATTTTCACACTGAGGAGAGGTGTTATGATACTTCTTACCTATAAAATTAAAGATATTTTTATCATTAAGCTTGGGAGTTTATATCAATTAAGATTATAAACTAATAATCGTATAAATTAAAACTCTAACTTTCGATGAGTCAATTTAGTTAAATCATCAATGAGGATTCTGTTTTAAAACTCTTAATGCATAATTTTCACATGTATATAAGATTTTTTAAAATGCATGGATTAACGTAACTAAAGAGAAAAATAATGTTGGAATCAAATGGATAGTAACAATTGTTCATTAATATGAATCTCTTTTATCTTCTTATTTTTCTCTTTTTTCTCGAATTATTTTGAAATAATTATATCCTAATTTTTTATGTTAGTTTGATATTACTAGATAATTTTAAGCTATTTTGAATGAAGTTTCAACGAAAAAAAATAGTCGTAAATCAACGATAAAAGGTCTAATTTGATTCATTTTTCAAAGTTTAAATTAATACAATTATTAATTTGAGGTCTTAATTCGACCTCTCAAACATACGGATATAAGTTATTTTTTCCCCTTAAAAAAAGCTTCATAGGACAAGAGTCTCTAACTCATATAGTAACTTACTTACGTTGCTATGATTTTTCCAAATAGAGAATATAGCACACAATGTGTAATGAGTTATTGCTAAAATTTTACAAGTACATAATATTTTTTATTCAAGCCAGTAGAAACCAAATTCTTTTTCCTAAAAAAATTTCAAATTATTTCTACATTCTTTAAGTGTATGTTAATAATAAAAACTTGAAAAAAAAAAAAAAAAAAACAGACATAACACATCAAAAAAATAAAATGGAGACTTCTACGTACGGATTAAACTATAAATTTAGGTTAGAAAAAAGAACAATGAAATTGCAATAATTATTAGGCCTATAAAAATGAGGACATTTTTGTGTCGGCAAGATGAAACATATATATATGAATGTGACATTTAATTATCAATGTCCCACATTAACCAAAGGAAAGAACGTCTTGAGCTACCTATCTAACTGCCCTACCTTATTTTATAATTAATTTCAATAATAAGTTCCTATATAAGGAATACAATTTTCATTATTTTAATAATATTCAATCATCTATATCTTATTTTTGGCTTTGATTCGATTGATGATGACGACTTTTAACTTATTTCATTTTATAATAACAATACAAACAAGGTGGAGATTTTTGGGTTTTCTAGTCTCTTTTATAATCATACACAAAATGTTTGAAATTTTCATCAATTCTTTGAGAAATTGACTATTAGCTTATGAAGAGGATATATAATAATTTTGTGTGTGAACTATTATTTCTAAAATGATTGTATTGCAAAAACCGACGATACATTGTTATTCTCAATATCGTATTAAATTTTCATCAAAAGATCGATATTTTCATTCATCTTTTTATATTCTTATGGGTTCGATATTGACATGGAGGGTTACTCGATATTTCCATTACATAGTAGAAAAATCTATGAAACATAATAATTAAGCAACAAAACATCACTAATGTAAATATAATATAGATAATAGTTATATTAACTTGTTTAAAAATCATAAAATGTTTATTTACTAATTGAATTTAATTTTTTTTTTGTTTTTATCATTAAAATTTTAAAAGTATATAAGCAGTGATTTCAAATCCCGAAGTTAAGCGTACTCTGGCAACTTTACGTAAGACAGAGTTTGGTTTTTTGGGGGTGATAGTGGAAAAGTTGACAGATAAGTCCCCCTTACTATCACTTGACAGAACCGTACGTGAGATTTTCACCTCATATGGCTCCTCATTCAATTCTTTCGAAGTCATTGGATCCTTTTCCTCGTTCAAGAATCTCCTCCCTTCTTCCATTCCGTCTCGAAGAGTGACCGGGACCAATTCAGTCACGTTTTCATTCATTTGGAATATGATTTATTTCGTACCTTTCGTTCAATGAAAAATGGGTCAGATTCTATCGGATCAAACCTATGAGACTTAAGGAATGATCGAAGGAAATAAAAAAAGAAAAAACTCAACCACCTAATTAAGCTAATCTCTTGAAATTGACCCTACATCATTATTTTTTATAATTTTTTTTAGTTGGAAGGATTTGAATGATGAATCTCTAGGAATATGCAAACAAATAGTTAAAAATGAAAATATATAATTTCCTCCTAGTTATAAACAGTCTTCTAAATTAGATTTGCCAATTTTGAACTATATTTTACACTATTTTATACTATGATATTGTTATTATTTTCCCAACGGATAAATCTATATAACTCAATAAAAATTGACGTATACTCATTTGGTTAGAAGTTCAAATGTTTATACCCTATTATTACAAAAAGAATTTAACATTCTCACCGTCAAATTACAAATAGGTGCTCTATATATATATAATTATTTCATTTAAAAAGAGATGAAAAGCTTTTTAAAAATAATTTTCAATAATTTTCAAAACTAAGGAAAACTAGGGGTAATTATATATTATCTTAGTTCGTGGCTCTACTTTATTTACTAATTATAATGTATTAATTATAGGAAAGAAATTAAAATGATTCAAACATTTGTCAACACATTTGTGGGGTGAAAAGTAAAATTTATCTATATGGATTCTTTATTATCAATTTTCAATAAAGTATGGAATGTCTTATTAAATATTAGAAATGATTGCACATGATCTAATTTTGTTGAAGTAACGGATTATAGTTAATTGAAAGCTTCTTGTGATTAATTCAAAGATGATTTCGACTTATTAGTAATGAATATTCAGGATATCACACATTAATCAATTAAAAAAAAATCAACAGCTAAACAAAATCAATTATTTGGAATTCTTCCTTTCTTAAACAAAAATCGAGAGGGTAGAATAATACTTGCCTTCATATAATTCAACTCATTTTACTATTGAGAGAATATTAATTATTAACTTTTGAAGGGAGAATGGTAGTATCTTAAATGGGTGAAAAATAATTAAGATATATAATTAAAGACCTATTATCCCAGAAATAAAACTTTAAAAAAAATAATTAAGATATATAATTAAAGACCTATCTCCTAAATTTCTCTATTTTTTAAAGTTGAAAATACTCGAAATCAGAGAAAAAATCACGGAAAAGAAAAAAATCCATTATATGAAAAATTATTACAGTGCCATCGCATAATTCTCTCTCCCAACACAATTATAAGAACACTTTTTCAAAGCTTTTGTACCACTCAAACCCATTAATTACACTTTCAAATTAGAGAATATAAAAGAGAATTAACTAGGGTTAGCATACGTAAACTTAAGGTGTTTCTGACGGATAATTTGAAACCAAAGGATCTTTTTATAATATTTTGAATCCATCACTTGAACTTTTTCAATGTGAGACAATTGCACTTTTAATATTGAGTTTTCTACACATATAACCTAATTATATAGGTCTAATTACAAAATTGTCTTATATCCCTTTTTTTTTTCTTTCATGAATAGCCTAATGACACGACAAGAATTTGGATATTTTTCGACGATGTAAACCGTTGGCTAAAGTTTAAAACACCATCGGCAACAACTTTTTGGATGATAAACCAATCGTCGGCAGCATCATCGGAAAAGCATCGTCGAGAAAACCTATCCTGACCCAAAAAAGCCTTATCGTAGGAAAAAAAGATATCTCAACGGATCAACAATGGGGCTTTCTACCAACCCTAAATGAAGACGTTGAGTCAAGTCATTTCTCTCGACAATAAGAATAAATTAGTACCGTCGAGTGAAGTTAGCATATGCCGACAATTATCTTGGGCGTCAGGATATGGTTAATTAGCTTGACGCTTCCGCTACGATACTACTGTCGGCACAAGTTATCGTGAGAATAATTTTATCTTGCATCTGAACTTTTCTCGACCCATTTACTGTCGAGAGTTCATTACTTATGTCGATGGTAACCAATTTTAGCATAAAAAAAAAGATTAAAAAAATTCACACGAGATTACACTTTTTTTGACCCCATATAATGTCGGGATTACATATTTAAGCGTCGGAATATCTTTTTTCTTTATTTACTAAATTATATATATATATATATATACAAATATCATACCTATTTGAATCTTGCAAATATCAAATAAACTAAAATAAAAAAAGTCAAAATTAATTAAATGCCTACAATAGTAAATAATATCTAGAAAACACTACATAAAAATTGCCAAACTTAATTCAATAGCTAGTAAATATAAGATAATATCACAAATACTTAACTCCAAAACAACATTACATAATAACAAACTACCTATAAAACACAATTCCAAAAATCTTGAAATACCTACAAAATACAAATTTAAATAAAGTTTAATGTTCAATATACCATATATCAATCTCAAAATCAATATTGAACTTAAAACTCAACTAAGAATATTAATGAATGAAACAAACCAACTCAAATTTACATATTTCAATCTCAAACTAAATATTAAACTTAAAACCCAACTAAAACATAAACATAATTATACACTTACCCCTATACTAACTTTAAACCCAATATAAGAATATTAACAAATAAAGCCCACTTTAGCTTCAAACCAACCCGTATTTACACATTTTAAACTCAAACTCAATATACAAATAACAATCTCAATATCAGCATATAACTTAAAATTCAACTTAAGCATAAACACAACTAGATAATCATACACAATCTTCTAATTAGTTTACTACAAAAGTTGAAGAGCTCATATATAGTTCGATTTATCTTCCATGAGTTGTAAGATCATAACTTTCATATCATCCATCATAGTTTGTATATCCATCTCAAAATTATTCTCAATCTCAATATAGAACTAAGAAGAATTGAAACAAACTTACTCATATCTACATATTTCAATCTCAAACCCAATATAGAACTTGAAACCCAACTTAAACTTAAACATAATTATACACTTACCCCTATAGCAATTTTAAACCCAACATAAGAACATGAACAAGATCAAATTAACTTTATTCAATCTCTCCCTCACACCCCAATTATTTTAACCACAAATTAAACTTCAGAACATTAACTATGCTTTACATAACTATACGTTTTTGTTGTTACCATAACTGCAGGATAACAACATATACAATCTTCTAATTAGTTTACTACGAAATTTGAAGAGCTCATACCTAGTTCGATTTATCTCTCATGAGTTGTAAGATCATAACTATTCATATCATCCATCTCAATTTATCTTCTTTCTTCCAGTTCGTCCAATCTAGCCAATCTAGCCTTTAAGGATTCTGTCTCTTTTTGCTGCTCCTCTATAACTTTTGAGGAAGATGCATTGGATGATGATTTATTTTTTCTTAATTTCTTACACTTCGGTGTCCTACCAAGGCCCATTCCTGTACCCAACACCTGCTCGCATATTTCTTCTTCCGATATCAGTTCAGACCCTTCTTGGGTGAAGGCTTCTTTCAGCTCGACCATTTGACTCTACATCAATAATTAGGACTAATAATTATATGACAATTGTATACAAATAAAGTTACATTGCAAAATGAAAACTTACATATGTATCATTAGCAGCCTGATTAACAAACGTGTTGTCACTCTTAGAGTGCGTATGCTTAAATAAGTCTACTAGGTCCATTGTTTAACCGTCGGGTCCTTTCTGTAAAACAATTCACATATAAGATATTAATAATTATTTCTTAGAAATCAAATATATTGAAGGAACTCTTATACAAGAGAACCATTAAGCAGAAACAAGATCTTTCCAAACTCTTTGTGAAAGAATAAACACAATTATAAACATACAAGAACGGTTATGCATTATATAGTAAATTACAGCATGTTTTCTTCTTAAATACAAAGGGAATCAAATGACATACCTTTGAAGAACTCTTCTTCACGTATTCCCTCGATCTACACTAGTCAGACGTCTCAGCGAACTTGATCACGAGCACGAACGCAACAAACAACCAGTGAAATCACGAATAGTCAGATCCTCAAACGCAATCAAATAATACTCAATCCTTGATCCTCAAATAGCAACACTCGACACTACCACTCGGTTACCTTGGTATTCTCGGTGTGACAATCCTGAAGGTGTAGGCTTTGTGTGAATTTGGTAGAGGGAAGGAGGAAGTATACGATCAAGTAAGTGAGAGAAAGGCTTATGTCTATCGTATAGACACTAGGTACTCGATCGTCTAGTAACAAGAAGCAATCATCTAGTAAACTCGCTCGGTCGTTTACTCTCTTGAAAGGGCTATCGTATAGCTTTCTTTCACTCGATCGATTGTAATGCGCTTAATGAAAATGAAAACAATTTTCACTTTTTATTCTTCAATTATTAAAATTGAAAATAACCTCCCACTTCACGGTTAATTGAGAGAGTAACCAACCAACAATTATCATATAATTGTTTTTATTATAAATAAATATAATAACTAATTTATCATATTATATTTATAACTTATAGTTTTAATATCACATCATATGTAATATTTAAACCATAGTTCTATTCTCTTTTATTTAATATAAATCATATTTATATTAATTCCTCCAATTATTATATCTAATACATCAAATTAATTATATCACATATAATTTAATTAATTTAATTATATCATATATAATCAAATTCCATTTTGTTAATTTGAAAATTTCAAACTAACCCAAAAACTGATTCTCAACTTGAATCCATTGAGCTACCAAGGGGACCTTATGGACCTGTAGCATGAAGCTCCAACAATACGTGAATAATTGACTAAACTCTTTAATCACGATATCCACCATCCGTTAACTGTCGAGCATTCCACTAAAGACTGACAGCTACACTCTTTGCACTACAGATATATTTCTGTGTCCATTGGATATAACCAATCAACAGTACAATATCTCTTCACATATCGCTCGTAAGTACAACTAGGCCAAGTTATCGTTTTGCCCCTGTAGTTACATCTAACTTCTTAAGTACTACTGAATCCTCTAATGAACAATACATCATAATCCTACTATGAATGAACTCCTCTCAGGTCATGAGAAAGTATGTGGCGCCACATTGTTCAAGCCTCGGAATCAGCCCTTAAGGGAGAAATCTATCTACTTACCCCTGCTTCAGGGAAGGAGTGAATCTTGTCTTGTGTAGCTGACTTCTAAGTTCCCTAATCAGATGAATCCCTAAAGTGGTAGGTTTGAGTCGACGATTTGGCCACTCGCACCCATGCAAATCAAAGGACCGCCCTCATAGGCAGGAGTTCCCAACTCACTCGGAATTAAGGTCATGTTACCTATGGTCATCCTAGTTAAATGAAAGTCTCTGTCATGAACAGCGTTATGTAACGAGACTAAACATTTCGTGGTCCGGTCTTATACAAACTCCTTTGTATATGATACCCCACTCGCATGTCTCCATATGAATGACTAGGATCAGATCATTTGTAGTACTTTACAACACTGTCGGGCAAAGTAACTACTCCTGAAACAACCGTCGGACGAACTCGAATAAAAATTTCTCATTTTTTTACAAGTGAACCGTGCGACAACATTTTTGACAATCTTCGAAAAAACTTTAATAAACTTTTTTTGATATTTTTACAATTGAACCTAGCCCGACGGTGAAAGAAACCGTCGGGCAAAGTAGGAACACCCGACGGTCATTTGGACAACCATCGAGATAATTTTAATAAAAAACCCTCGAATTTTTTTTACAATTTAACCTGGCCTGATAGTCTAGAAGATCGTCAAGATTAGTAGGCACACCCGACAGTGGTCCAAAACACCATCGGGAGAGCTGACTTATTCCGACCCTTGTCAAATGCCTGTCGGGAGATGATTTTATCTCGACACTGTAGTAATTCTGTCGGGAAAAGTAGGAAAGCCCAACGCTTTTTTCTTCGTTGAAAAATGATTTGTCAGGAAAATCCAAAATTTTTGTAGTGTGACATGAAATATTACACAAAAATCTAGGCCAAATGTCTAAATCACCCTCAAGAATTTCAAACATCTTGTAACAAGAACAAATAGAAAAAGAAAAGATAGATATGGAAAAAAAAATACCATATTCACACCCTTTAAATGATTTTTTCCATATTCATATGGAAAAAATAGAATTTCAAACATTTTGACACGGATCACAATCATCAATAACTCGCACATGAAAGTCATGTAAGTTATAGTAATAGTATTTATGAGATTTATTTGTACATTTTATTTTCAATTTCAAATATATGTGGGTATATTTGAAATAAGCGGAGGACACCATCGAAATAAGCGGAGGACACTATCTATCTTAGTATAATATACATACATGTGTATATATGACAAAGTAGGTAAAATATATATCTCAATAGAAACGAGACTAACATTAAAATATGAAGTATATATTATATAAAACCTTAAATTTGTACTTGTTCTAAATATATTTAGAATAAACCCCGTACATATTTGAAATAACATTGTATATAGTTAAAATAAACCTTGTATATATACATAAATACTACCAAGAACCCGCTGCCGAACGCAAAAGGAAGAATTATAATTTTGTACACCAATGAAAGGAAGCCTTAAACGTAACTACCATGTCATATTCCTAGAATGTAGGGATATATACCACATTAGTTAATGAATAGAATAAGAAATCATTAAATGAAAATTATAAATTTTAGGGATATGTAACATATTAGTTAATCAATAAAATATGAAATCAATTTGAAATTTAATGATGTTATATAGAGCAAATAATTATTATTAAAAGAAGGAAAATTATTTCAAATGATAAAACTGTTGAAAATATTTACAAGATATAGCAAAATTTTAGAACAATCATGATAGACGTTGATAGACATTGATAGACTTCTATCAGTGTCTATCAATGTCACTGATAGACATTGATAGAAGTCTATCAATATCTATCGGAATCTATCATTGATAATTCTAAAATTTTGCTATATTTTGTAAATATTTTAATTCATTTTCTGTATTTAAAAACAACCCTTAAAAGAATCTCTAAATAATTAAGCTAATTTCATTTTTATTTTTTTATATTTTAATTATAAAATAATACAAAAGTTTAATAGGAGAGAGAATGTCCTACAAGATTAGGTTTAAAACATTTGTAAATTATTAGTTGTAAAGTAAGCCTTGTTTAATAACTCTCTTAGAATAACTCATACACAATAACTCTCTCATTCAACTTGGTAGAAGTTTTATTATTGTTGTTTCTCTTTTTTTTTCCCCAACTTATGAAGGAAAAAAGGTAGAATATTAATTGTCCAAAAAAAGGTAGAATATTCAAAAGAAGATGTATATTGGCAGCAAATTTGTTAAAATGTAAGATTTAGCAACATAATCAAACTTTCACCTACTTATCTCCTTCATATAATATTGAAGCTGAATATAATATCAAAGATGTTCTAATACATAATGATATAAAAATCCTAACAAATTGAATTTAGAAATTCTCTTTTGATATGAAAATCCATGGCAATCAATTAGTTAAACCCTAAAAAATCAATCAACTAACAAAGGGAGGGCTAGAGAAGGTTAACGTGTGATCGAAGACCAGGCAAGCAGAATTGATTGGTTCCCTATTCAAGGTTTAACACTCCACAAGTCAAGTTGATCAAACTTACCTAACGTTCAAGTATGCACTCTAGTTAAAGAATTGTAAAAGTATGGTGATGACTAAGCTCAGTCATCAATACATAATTTCATTCAAAAACCAAAAAACTAATTACATTGAGCCAAATTTAGGAACGAAACCCTAATTTAATGTCAAGTCATAACTCTAAACAAAAATGACTAAAATACCCTTACTTAAACATATTAAAGTGATAAACAATGAAGAATTGAATTTGCATTGACTTAGGAATGTAGGGGGGAAAAAGACTTCAATGCATTAGCATAATGAAAGTGGGAAAGAGTATCTTATAAAGAAAGAGAGAGAAATTGGTAGGGCTATGTACCATAAGCTAGAAGATAATGGGAGTCCCATAAGAGCACGGACCCGTACCAACTAATATATTGGATTTGAAAGGATTGGTGGGTCAATTTTGGTAGGGTTTTTATTTTAATTTTCCTTTTTTTGATGGTTCAATTTCATGTCAATTTGATGAATTATTGAATATGGTTGTAGTTCACTATCAATAATGTATATTTGTCTTTAAACCAAACTCTTTACTAATTTACCTCTTTTTTTAGCTCTATTTTCATCAAGGGTGAGTTTGGTGTGTTGGGACCAATTTTTTTCAAAGAAAGGGAAAAACGCATCTTACTTTCATTTTTGGCTAAATGATAAGAAGGGATCATTTATTTCACGGACATCTTAGATTCCTACGAAGTGAACATTTGGGTTGCAATATTTGTTTTATGGTATTATAAGATGCTCCAGCATCTGAAGATTCTCGACTATCCTAGGATGTCAGAACGGAGGGCATCTGAAGAATTTCGAATGCCCTCTTGAAACATGGGTTTTCCATATTTCCAAGTTGAGGGCATCCCTATTTTACATTTTTGTCCTTCCTTTTTATTTTATTTTACATATATATAAATATATTAGTCTTCATTTGCATTATGTAATTAAAATAAATACTGTCGATATAATATATCATATATTTTTAGTTATATCGTAATTCTTATTATTTTTAACAATATATTAAAATTTATATTTGTTTTATAAAAAATTTTAAATTATGATACATTATTTTGTTGAGAAAAATAACATAAATTGTATTAGTTTTAAAAAAGAAATTCAAATAGATAAAAATAAATATGTTATATAAGTTCAAATTTTATCAAATTAATTATAAATTAATAAATAATCATTAGGGTATTTTTGAAACTTTATGTAAATTTAAGATATTTTCGAGTAGAAATCCTATGAAAGAAGCATAGTTATCAAAATATTCCTAGATATCTACGAAAAAAATACTCCTATAAAACAAACATGATAATTTAAAGATCGGACATCTATAATTCTTAATATCTCTAATTTCGGGCATCTGAGATTTCGATTATCTACCAGAAAACAAACGGCCCGAAATGTCATATTTTTTGTAAAAAAAACGTGCCTAAAATTTCAAAAGTTTCAAAAACACTTTTACTTTTTTAAACAAAATAAAAAAAAATAAACCCATATACCATTAATTTAGAGAGTAACTATTAGTGTTTTATGTTTCAAAAATATCTTTAAATTTTCAAAAATTTCAAAAATACTCTTAAACTTTAAAAAAAACGTTTAGAAATGTCCTTATTGTTAACATATGAATAGAAGTCGTTAATATATTGTTGCAAATAAATCATTAAACTTTCAAAAGTTGTATTAGTAGTCTTACTTAAAAAAGAAAAAGTTAAAATTTGTTTTTACTGAGCGTTTTAATTTTTCTCAAAGGTTTATAAAACTATTAATTCAACTTTGTGAAAGTTCAAAAAATATTTTTAAACTAAGTATTAATAGTTTTTGTCTATATTATATTAATGATAAGGGTTTTTTTAAAAAAAACTTTTTAAAGTTTAGGTGTTGTGTGTTGAAACTTTTGAAAGTTCAAGAATATTTTTTAAACTAAGTATTAACAATTTTTATCCAAAATTAATAGTGAAGGTATTTTTTAACTATCTTGAAAGTTTAAAGGTATGTTTGAAACTTTTGAAAGTTCGGAGTATTTTCTATACAAAGTACAAAGTTTAAGGACATTCTTTTATGATCTAGCCTAATCTTTTTTTCTTTAATTTAGAATATTATGGGTCTAGAATTTAAAAAATACAGATGTTAAAACGAAAAATTAACAAGTAAATAAATATTTTTTTAAAAAAAATTATATTTGGTTGATTTGTATCACTAAAACTCCAATCTAATAATTGTATTGATTAAGATTCTAAACTTTCATAAGTGATTAAATGTAGTCCATTTATAAGATTGTTTTTTCAAAAATCATTAATACATGATTTTCACAGGAGTATATATGATTTATTTATATGCATATTGTTAGTATTAGCGTCCTAATTCTTCTGGAGTCTCATTGTTTGTAATGATACACATTGTTTGATGAATAAAATAAATGTTATTTCATACTGGCATTTACTCATATCCAATAAACAAACCTCCTTGGTTATCTTATGTGAACTTAAGCATGTATATGTGATATACAAGTAGATCATATCTTAAGTGATAACCTAAATAGGTCTGTAGTATAAGGATTAAGGTGGGATACCTGATCCTAGTGAAACTACGGATACGACCCGCTTTGTAGAGACTTGCAAGTGTTGTAAACTACTACAGATGGTAGATCATGACCATTCATATGGAGACGTGCGAGCGAGGGTGTCCTATACAAAGAGTTTGTATAAGACCGAACCACGAGATGACTAGACTCTGTGTATAACGTCGTTGATACTAGAGACTTACATCTCACCTACACGACCATAGGTAACACGACCTCAATCTTAAATGTTTTAGGAACTCCTGCATTTGAGGACGGTCCTTTGATTAGTATGAGTGAGGGTGGTCAGATTGCCAACTCAACATGCCTACCTTTTTGGGGACTTGTTTGATCTTGGAGCTGGGAACTCAATCCACAAGATGGAATTCACTTCTTTCCCGAAGCAGGGATAAGTACAGAGATTGCTCCCTTAAGGGCTGATTCCAGGGCTTGAACATAGTGGCCACAACTTCTCTTTGGAAGAGAGAACTCAGCCATAGTAGGACTATGATTTATGTTCATTAGAGAGATCAGTGATACTTAAAGAGACAGATGTAACTATAGGGGCATAATGGTTATTGGCCGAGCTGTACTTACGAGCGATCTATGAAGGGTTGTCGCATTGCTGATTGGTTAAGATGGACACATAATATATCCATGGTAAGAAGAGTTCAGCTGTCAGTCTTTAGTGGAGCGTTTGGCAGTTAACGGATGGTGGATCCCGTGATGAAAGAGTTTAGTCAGTTATTCACGTACCGTTGGAGCTTCGAGCTACAGGTCCATAAGGTCCCCTTGGTAGCTCAATGGATTCAGTTGAGGATCAGTTCTTAGGTTGATTTGAAATGTTCAAATTGACAAGAAGTAATTCGATTATATATAATATGATCGGTATGATGTATGAGATACATCTAATGGAGGATTAATGTAAATGAGGTACCATGAAATAGAAAAAGAACTATGGTTTATATGTTTCGTAAGATGAAATATTAAAACTATAGGTTATAAATATAGTATGATAAGTTGGTTATCATTTATATTTATAATAATATTAATTATTGGATAATTAAATCTTTTTCTCTAATAACCAATTGAGTGAGAGGTTATTGGTAGTTTCATGGTAACCGTGAGATAAAAGGAAAATTGTTTTCCTAATTTTAGTAATGTTGAATTTGTGAATTCTCTCTCGGAAAAAGAATCTCACGGAAGTTGTCAAGTAAACACGGATTTACTAAGCGACAGCTTGACTAAGGTAAACGATCGTGTAGTGTTTTGTAAGCGACAAACACGAAACTAAGCGATGAGCTAAACGATCGCTTAGCTTTTGCTAGACGATCGTTCTTTTGCTAAACAATTGGGCATCGACCTATACTATAGGTTCAGCCTTCTCCCACTTTCTCAATCGTTTACATGATTGTGGAATCCTCTGCCTTCTGCCTCAAACTAAGTTTATACAGAGCCAACCCTTTGAATTCTCACACCGAGAATACCAAGGTAGCCTTCTTGGTGGTGTCATACTCAACTCGATGTCGTCGAGGTTCTGTGGAGGTCGTTCGTGTTGTTGGGGTGTGTGTGACCGAGGCGATCGCTGAGTTTGAGTGTGCAGTATTCGTGCAAAGTAATGGTCATGTTGGACGAGCGTTCGAGGTTGTTGTATTCCAGCGTTCGAGGTTGCTGTATTCGAGCGTTCGTGATGAATGAGTGTGAAGATGAGTCTACAAATGTGTGTATACTCATCATACTATAGGTTATAAATATAGTGTGATAAGTTGGTTATCATTTATATTTATAATAATATTAATTATTAGAAAATTAAATCTTTTTCTCTAATAACCAATTGAGTGAGAGGTTATTGGTAGTTTCATGGTAACCGTGAGATAAAAGGAAAATTATTTTTCTAATTTTAGTAATGTTGAATTTGTGAATTCTCTCTCGGAAAAAGAATCTCACGGAAGTTGTCAAGTAAATACGGATTTACTAAACGACAGCTTGACTAAGGTAAACGATCGTGTAGTGTTTTGTAAGCGACAGACACGAAACTAAGCGATGAGCTAAACGATCGCTTAGCTTTTGCTAGACGATCGTTCTTTTGCTAAACAATTGGGCATCGACCTATACAATATGTTCAGCCTTCTCCCACTTGCTCAATCGTTTACATGATTGTGGAATCCTCTGCCTTCTGCCTCAAACTAAGTCTATACAGAGCCAACCCTCTGGATTCTCACACCAAGCATACCAAGGTAGCCTTCTTGGTGGTGTCATACTCAATTCGATGCCGTCGAGGTTCTGTGGAGGTCATTCGTGCTGTTGGGGTGTTTGTGACCGAGGCGATCGCTGAGTTTGAGTGTGCGGTGTTCGTGCAAAGTAATGGTCATGTTGGACGAGCTTTCGAGGTTGCTGTATTCGAGCGTTCATGATCAAGGAGCGTGAAGATGAGTCTACAAATGTGTGTAGATTTCTCCTTGGTTATTTGTTATATCATGCTATAATTTCTGTAATGAATGCATAACCATTTGTTTCTGTTTACGACTGTAATTTGTAATGTTCATACATGATTGTAATTTAGAATGATCTTTCCACTACTCGTGAAAATTCTCGTGATCGATTTCTTTCAATATATCAATGTAATATTAGAGAGAAATCTTGGAATCAAATGAATAGTGAATTTTTATCTCCTCCCTTATTTATTTTTCTCTACTTAATTTAGAAAGAATTACATCTTAATTTTTTTTCTACATTATTAGGATTTTGGAAGAATCACTAGTTCTATTTAAGTGATATTGAGTTTATTTTAAAATGGAATCAAGTAAAAAAAAATTACAAATCACTAATTGAGGGTTCAAATTGATTAACGGCTTAAAATTTAATGTTTATATATATATATATATATATATATATATATATAACTCCACTTTCTCTGCTTGATTTTACACTTAAAAAAAAGGAGTTTGGAGACTAGCCTACTTTCCGTTACTCGACGAGGGGAATTCCTCTCACGGTCTCAAACAGGAAAACATGGGATGGAAGGTGAGCGAGAATCCTATTCATAGGTCTTGATCAAATTCCATTGGAAACGAAATACTTAGGAGTTTATTCTATAGTCACCCAGTAAAGAGATAGGAATTGAGGCAAACGAAGATCCTTACCTTTATAGTTCTTCATTATCTGCATATGGCCTTCCACGAAATGAAAAGGGGCGGCATCCCCAGCAAGCACCAGTGAAGAACGCAAGCAAAGCTGGAGCTCATGAATTTAACACACCTTCATGTAGGTCAGACTCTTTTGGTTTTACAGAAGAGCCACTTCTTCCTTGCTTGATAGGGGGGCTCTACCACTCTATAAATAACAAATGGGTTTTCTAGTTGGCTTTGTTGACATAGCTTAGATACACCTATATGTGGAAGAAGTGTTATTGTTGTTGAGTAAGGTGGAGGGAATGGGATTAGATACCCCAATAGTTCTAACTATAAACGATGGATACTAGGCATTGTGCATATCGACCCGTGTCGTGCCAAACTGTGTAGTCGACGAGGATATCGATACTAGGAATAGGGTAATCATCCTTGGGACTAGCCTCATATCTTTGTAGTTATTAGAAAGTTAAATTACCAACTTTTACACGACTTGCCTTTTTTTAAAGAAAATAAAATTTGGAACAATCGCGTGATTCCGAATTGTTGTTGCATCTTCTTTTCCATTTACTAATTTGAGCTCCTCCAGTGGGCCACTTAAAGCGTGTATATCACACACCCTTCTCAAGAGTCCCTATAACAAACTTCGTAATTAATTCCAATGGAACACCAAATCTGAACTAAACTAGTAGATTCTCATATATATCTTAGAGAAAGGTTATATTATCAGAAAAAAAAAAAAAAAAAATCAGATATTATTATGAGTATGTAAAATTTCTTTTCTTAAAATGGTATGGAGTAAAAATAAATGGTTGTAATTAACTTAATTAACGTTGTAGGGACTAGGAACATTATCAAAACTAATTTTTTGTTTTAAAATTAAATTATACATGTTTGAAAGTTATGAAATTTAGAATAGAATTTTAAGGTTTAATGGTTATATGTTTAAGATAGATTCAAATATAATTTTACTTTTTTTTCTGAATTTTATGTTCATTCTATTCCAAATTTCATAACTTTCAAACATTTTGATTTTGTGCATAAATTTTATTATTATTTAAATTTGAATCAAGGCTTGAGTTTACTCCAAACTTAAAGATGATAATTATTTTATTACCATTTTTATTACGAGAAAATAGTTCGACAATATTCAGAGTAGGAGATTGAAGTTATTAATTATCACATGAATTGAAATTATTATCACGTAATTTGTTCATGTCGTTCTATTCAAGCATGATATTTACATTTAAGATGACAGAATTCAATGTTTCTTTTAGCAAAATAACGTGATTTTGAAAATTTTATTTAACAAAGTAAAATCTACTAGTTTCAATAATGTTTCATTTCAAACTTTTTAAATGTACGATGAACCTATCAACACATATCTTATAGTCCATGATTAGTTTGAAAATCGTGACCAACAGATCCCTAATCTTTCAATTTTTTTACTCTATTAAGTCTTTTAATAATGTTTAATAGATCTAAAACTCTCAGTCTTATATAATAGATTGAAAAAATGTTAAAAATGCTTAAAAATTAGGGTGAATTTTCAAAAATAGAAAAATAAAGGAAACTATTTGAATCTTCTTGATACTGGTTGATAAAGGTTGATAGAAGTCTATCAGTGTCTATTAGTGATAGAAACTAATAGAAGTCTATCGCTGATAGATGCTAATAAAAGTCTATTACTGTCTATCAATGTTTTTTTTTTACTATTTCTGTAAATTAGTTTGACATTTTTTCTATCTGTAAAAATTTTCTTAAAAATTAACTATTTTATTAAACAAAAAATAATTTTTTTTTTCAAATTGAACATTAAGTTTTCAAATTTGTAGTTAATAAATACATTGATTTAAAGAAGATATCAATAGTATTTATTAGAGGCAAAATTAAATTTAATGTATAATGTAACAAATAATTTTTAGCATTTTTTTTAGTAGGTAAGAGAGCCCCGAAATTTTAGGAATCTATTAGACATAAAAAATTGAAAAAAAAATCATGGATCTATTAGACAATTTTTAAATTCTAGTAATTTTATATTCTACAAACCTAGATGTTTATAGGCTAAACTTCTAATTTATGCTCTTGTGAAGAAGTTATGGATCCACCACGGTATGAAAAGAGAA
This sequence comes from Benincasa hispida, assembly GCF_027475165.1. Taxonomy (NCBI): domain Eukaryota; kingdom Viridiplantae; phylum Streptophyta; class Magnoliopsida; order Cucurbitales; family Cucurbitaceae; genus Benincasa; species Benincasa hispida. Next base: position 32,055,135 of record NC_143484.1, on the reverse strand, counting down.
AATTTGAATCCCTGATCATTTAATTGAGAATATATATATCTTAATTAGTTAAATTAGGTTTAAGTTAACAATTAACTAAGTGTGGAAAAAAGATACCTGCAAAATCAAATCTAATTTTTGTATAAATCCAAATGGATGATTTGACATTGGGATGACTTATTTCTACAATGATGTAAAATTTTGATTGATATTTGATGCTCTACCAAATTATTAAGCGATGTTTTTAGTAATTTCCATATACTAATGGTGACATGTGAATTGACCTTTAATAATATTGAAAGACACAATGTAAAATCAAAAACAAATATATTTATATTTGTATAGGTTCCCTTTTATAACTATTTAATTTTCTATTTTTAATTTTAGAAAATTAAACCTATAAGTAAGGAGGTTCATTTACCACGTGGGGTCTCGGTCCCATAAGGACCCGCCCCGAATGGGGCGAAAAATCTCCGATTAGACAGAAAATGGAGGAGGGAGCGGGGATAATTTTTTCCCCGTTGGCTAAACGAGGACGGGGACGGGATTATATTCTCCGTCCCCCATCCCCACCTTCTTCTTCTTCCTCGCGTAATATGAGTTTATAATAATTATTATTATTATTATAATCATTATAATAGTTATAATTATTATTATTATTATTATTTTAGCTATATACTGTTTATAAAAATTGTGCTATAAAAAGTTGATTATTTTCTAATTTTCATTTCAACCTTTTCCTACTTTAATACATTTCTAAATTGTTTTAACATTTAAGACTTTCTACCTTAAGCCATAAATATTGTAGTATTTAAATGGAAAGTTTGACTATGATATTGAAATATTTAAATTTTAACTTTTAGGAATTATAGGATTAAATTATATTTTTTACACATATAATAATATTATTTTTATAATGAATTTTTATACTATTTTCTTTGAATGAAAAAGTTATTGAAAATAACTCATTTAATATATATAATTTTATTTGGTTGAGAATAAACAAAATTGCTAAAAATGAATATATTAAAAAAAACAAACGAAAAAATTTTCCCCGAGGGGAACCCGATCTCACGAATTTCCTGCAGGGAATCCCCGCCCCGATCCCCATGGGAAATTTCGCGGGGATGGGGACGGGGAAGCCGCCCCACCCTATGGGCATCTTTACCTATAAGTATTCCTACCACTTTTAAATTTCTTATTTTGTTATCTAATTTTTACTCGTGTTTTCAAAAATCAAGTCAAACTTTAAAAACTAAAAACTAAAAAAAAAAAAAAAAAAAAAAGAGAAAAGAAAAGAAAGAAAATAGTTTTTAAGAACTTATTTTTGTGTTTGAAATTTGGTTAAGAATTCAAGTCTTATACTTAAGACAAATGCAAACCATTAGAAGAAAACATGAGAAAATAGGTTTAATTTTCAGAAACAAAAAATAGAAAATGACCCGTGTGGTAACTATTTCATCTTTTGCATTTTGTTTTTGAAAATTAAGCCTATTTTCTCCCATTTTTATAATGATTTGTATCTTTCTTAAGTACAATAGTTGAATTATTAGCCAAATTCCAAAACACAAAAATAAGTTTTTAAAAGTTACTTTTTTTTAGTTTTCAAAATTTGGTTTGTTTTTTAAACCATTAGTAAAAAGTAAATAACAAAGGAAGAATTTTGAAAGTGGAAGTAGTGTATATAAACCTAATTTTTTAAAACAAAATCCAAAAACTAAATAGGTTATCAAACAAGGCCTTAGGTATCCAAATTAACGATTTAAGAATTTAAATTTGACTTTTCCTCATCTGATCCCTTTCTCCAACTTTTATAGATACTAGTCAAGAAACACCTATAATGCACGTGAACTCTTGTATTTCTAATTATTTTTTAAGGTTTAAATCCTACTTTGGTCTCTAAACTTTGAATATTGTTCTATTTAATCCTTAAACTTTTTAAAATGTCTATTTTAGTCCCTAAACTTTAAAAAAATGCTTACTTTGGTCTCTGCTATTAAAATTTGTTAAATTCAAAACAAAATGGTCAGATGACTTGTACTTTTGATGACTAAGCTACCAAATAGGTTAACCACGCTAAAAAATCTACGATTTCGATCTTGAATAAGATGGTAAAGTGGTTTTGTATGAGATAACTTGAAAGTCATTTTTCATTCAAGATTTTTGGTTGTTCACTATTTTGGTATGTTGGTAGTTGACATTTTACTTTATCTTCATCTTACTCAACACAACATGTCGCCTCACATTTACATTTAAGTTTTGATAAAATTTTAAGTAGATGGACTAAAATAAACACTTTTTAAAAATACATGGACTAAATAAATACTTTTTAAAAGTACATGAACTAAAACAAAGATTTTTAAAAGTTCAGAGACAAAAGAGAACAAGATTCAAAGTTTATGGATCAAAATAAGATTTAAATATTTTTTAAAATAGTGATTTTTAGCATAATAAATAAATATTATATAATTTTGTTTTAGTTACCATCAATTTTTAAAAGTTAGATAATGTAACAATTTTTATTTTAATGTTCTTATAGTATCGTATTTTTTTTAGAAAAATATTATATCTAGTAATAAGAGAGAAAAATTGTTCTAACAATTAAACTATCGAATTAATATCTTAATATTTTGGAGTAATTGTATTAAATGAAAAGACTGCTAAAAATATTTTCAAATATAGAAAAATATCGCTATCAATAATAGACACTAATATATGACTTATTTTTATAATTTAAAAATAACCCCAATATTCTAGTATTTTAATATATATATATATATATATATATATATAATGGAATAATTTTTATTCAAATATTATTATATATCTACTATGAAGTCATATGAAAGGTGCATTGTTTCACCATATTAATTACTACTTTCATTCAATTAAATCCTCTTTTTTTTATATATTTTATCTAAACTTTGGATCTCATGGAGTTACTTTTTTAAGAATATAAATTGAAATATTTATTTTATTTATCTTTTACACGTGCATCTCACATATACATTGGAAGAATCAATGCACTAATTCGATGTGTGTAACCATCTTTACCCTAAACGTTGAATCCAATTGACATCTACTTCATCCTATCTCGAAGAGTTGCGTCCCATCAACATCAATTAAACTTATTCAATTTAAGACTTTATTTTCTAAATATATAAATTTATTTTGTAAACTAAGAATTGGAAAAGTCACCTCCATTGTCTTCCAAACGGACACCTATACTCGAAAAGTCACAACCTGTCACACCCCCTCCCAAGCTTATCTCTTTTGCTCAAAAGGCAGCGTGAATATAATAGATATCACCCTTTTGTGATGCCTACTGCCCATTCAACCTTTCAAATTGAACAATTTTATACAAACATAACAATTACTAGAAAATAATTATTTGTTACAACCAAGACTATTTTACAGAATTCTGTTTATGCTCCCCTGGGTTTATTACAATTACAGCTTTAAACTATCTACAAGAACAGACTCAAAGTTAATGTTGTTGATGTGGCAGACCTTGATCATGGGTGGTGTTCCTAGAACAACTCTCCCTGCTACCTGGGAGAGGGAAAAAAACATTTTGAAAGCATGAGTTGAAAAGCCCAATGAGTGGAGTTTTTTATAAAACACACTTTTGGGTTTTTGAAATTCATTTTGAAAACTAGTAGCAACTAATCATTCGAACAGAATATAATATAACTTTCAAGATAACAGGAATTTTACATATGTATCTCAAATCTTCTCAATCCGATATATGTCCAAGAAAACAGTCCCCGTACCCAATATAACTCGTCTAATGTGCACATATTGACAATTTCCACTAGATATACTCGGGTACACTGACAATCCCAGCCAGATCATACTGACTGTTGGGTTTTATGTCCTAAAACTCGTGGTTTGTAAACAATCGAACTTATTCTGAAAATTCAATAAGGTGTTATTGAATAGATGTTTTGCTTATTAGAAATCCAATAAATCTAAAAGTTCCTTGACTATTAGATGAGTACTTGAACTTTATGTGAAGACATAAAAGTGGATCAGGTTCGAGTAAATAGTCAAAATGATCTATAGTATATGAATAAGGTTGGGTGCCTTATTCTGGTAACACTATTTGATGTGACCTGCTCTATAGTTGTTACAAAGAGTTGTAAAGTGCTACAAACGAAGTGATCCTAATCCGTTCATGTTGGGACATGAAGAGTGGGGGTGTCCTTGTGCAAAAGGGTTTGTACAAGATTGGACCACGAAATTAGTCACTCTTACTTTATAACGTTGTTTACTGTTTAAGACTAACTATTTCAAAGCGATGACCTAGGTAACTTGACCTTAATCCTAAGCTAACTATGAACTCCTGTTTATTCGGGATTATCCTTAGATTTGGATAGGAGAGGGTTGACTCAACAGCGTCGGCTTAATAACCTCCCATTTTAGGGGTAAGTCCGGATAGATAGTTTGGGACATAGGGTGCAAGACAGAATTTACTCCTACCTACCGTTAGGGATAATAGAGAGGTTGTTCCCTTAAGTGCTGATTCTGGGTCTTGAACAAGGGGCCCCACCCTCTCACTGGCTTGAGAATGACTCGATTTGTTGATTGGACCACAAAACAATTGTTCATTAGGGGATCAGTGGGACTTAAGGAACAAGAGGTAATTTCGAGGGTAAAATAGAGATTCGACCCAGCCATTATTACGAACAACCTGTGAAGGATTAACTTACTAATCATGGTTATATCGAGTGGACATAATATATCTACAGTGAAGGGAGTTCAACTATGGGCTTTAGTGAAGTGACCCATTAGTTAACGAATGGGGCTAATTCGGTCTAATGAGTTTAGCCGATTAATCTCGAATCGTTGGAGCTCATGATCTATAGGTCTACGAGGTCCACCTACTAGCTCGAAAATGAATTAGCTCTAGAGTAGTGTGATAAGTTAATTTGAAACGTTCAAATTAAAATTAAACGAAATTGGAGAATTAATATTTAAATATGATTTAAATAGATGAAGATGGATATGTGTAAAATTAATTTAATATTGGATATTAAATTAATTAGAATTATTTATTAATATTATTAAAAATTAATTTTGTAAAACTAATAATATTTTTAATTTTAGAAAATAAATTGATTTATGAAACCAATTTTTGAAAAATGGAAAAAGAAGAAAAACAAAAAATGGAAAATTGGAATTTTTCATCTTCATCTTCAAGTAGCTCACACTAAACCTACCATCTTTAGCTTCAATTACTCTAAGTATTAGCTGCATCTCATGCAGTCATTCTCATTGCATGATGGTCTGCAATATATTGAAGAGATTGGAGTGAATTTGAGGTAATGCAATCGATAGAATTTTGTTGAAAATTCGGGTTGAAGAAGGAGTTCTTCGAGTGGGTTGTTGTTGTGAGTACCTCTCCAAGTACCCTTGATTCCAGCTTATTTTGAGTCCCACAACTCAATCTAGATATCAAGAGAATAATGAGGAAGATCTTGTGGTGGTCTATACAAATATTCGGAGAGATTTGAAGCTGAATATCGAGATTTCAAGAGTTCTTCAAAGGTATGACTTGAAACCCATTTATTTCTGCTAGAGCATGCTTTAGTTTCTGCCAAAATTAATGAATTAGAGTGCTTATTGATCCTCGTCGCTTCCGTTGCGTGCTGATACAATCTAACACTGACAATCCCAGTTAGACGTTCTCGAGATCTGCTAATACTTCTAGGGTACAATTCCAGTTTACAGACAAATCAAATAAATCATGCTTCCAAGCAAATTCAAAGTCAAAACGGACATTCAATTAAAACAACAGAAAACCAATGATTAATTTCCAAGAAATCACATTTTCTGTTCATGCCAAATTTTCCAAACTATACATACATACATACATACATACATACATACATACATACATACATATATATGTATATATATATATATATATATATATAAATATTTAACCAAAACATTTGAAAGTAAACAACTCACAGTTTCTCGATAAGGGTTTTCCAAGTTCCTTAATTTCCTATTTCCTCCTAAATCCCGAGTCTGTATTAATCTAGTAATCAACTTAGAATTTCATGTTTAGGTTTTAAAATAATATTAGAATATCTCCTTAACCCTAACCTAGCTTACCAACCTTAAAAGACCTAAACTAAACCTTTGGATTGGCAAAAATAGTTGTGGACGCAGGGCAACTTCTTCTCAACACATAGATAGCCTCAGCTTCATGTATGGTACACCAGCTCAATGCATGGTACACTAACTTAACGCATAGGCCACTTTTCAAACCCTAATTCTTCCTCAAACACTCCTTTTTTAAGTCTTTTTCGAGAGAATTTGAGTTGTGAAGTGAAATGAGATTCCCTCGGGGTATTTATAGGTCTTAGCAAACCATCCTCGTCATCCTCTCCTACCTTCAATGCATGACACCTCCACCTTGCTTAAAATCTAAGTGTCTTCTTCATGTGTAGCCAATCACATTCCTTGCCACCACCTACTTGCAAGCAAGCATTATGTGTCTTCTCTTAACAATGTCCAATGCATACCTCCTTTTGAAGTGGTCGTTCCACGTTTTGCATGCTCAACTTTGCCTCCTAAGCGTCCACCTCCTACTTAAGTTATCAAAAACTTCATTTGGTTGAGTAAGGTGCCTTAATCTCCAAGTAAACCAAGTCAACGCATGGTTCTTCCTTTCTAAGACACTTTTGGGTGCATGGTTTCTTCTCCCATGTGTTCAACTCTCTCTAACTCTTCATTCTTGGTTCTAGCTTCCTTCTCGTAGCATGGTTTCTTCCCTTAATTATATTCTAAGTTTTTACATGGGCTAACTATGCGTTCACCTCTCTTCCTATGCGTCAAACTTCTAATTTCCTAGGGTTTCATCACTTGTTGTCATTTATTGCCCAACACCTAGCTAAATTCTTATCCTAGACTGTCTCATGTGTCCACCTTCCAAGGACTATGCGTCCAACCCTAGTTTCTTTACTTGGTTGTGCATTGTTCAACGCATGATTTTTCAATACTTAACCAATCTTTTCCCTATGTGTTCACTTAACCTTAGACATCCCAAGATAATTCTTCTATGCGTCCAAATTTTCCTAGTATGTGCTTAAGTAAGTCTATTTCCACCTTAGTATGCGTCCAAGGCCTCCTTCACCTCCTACAATGTGTTCAACTTAAGATGACTTATCCAAATTTAGGTCATACTTCTTATGCTCATAGTGGTTCCTTATGTTCATAGCATGGTTCCTTATTCTAATAGCATAGCTTCTCATGCTCATAGCATGGTTCCTTATTCTCATAGTATAGCTCCTCATGCTCATAACATGGTTCCTTATTCTCATAGCATAGATCCTCATTCTCAACTATGTTATGAGTTGAACTTCCTTAACTATGCTACGAGTTCATGCTATGAGTTGAACTTTCTCAACTATGCTATGAATTTCTTACCCAACTATGCTATGACTTCTCCTACTCACCTATGCTATAACTTTAACTATGCTATGACTTATCCTACTTAACTATGCTATGATGTTGACTATGCTATGAGTTAAATCTCTCTACTAACACTTAGCCAATTCTTTACTTACCTAGGCTAACTCATGCCTTGAAATTTCTCAAAGTTCATAGCATGGTTTGAACACTTAGTCAAATTCCTTCATTCTTTACTATGTTGTGAGTTCATAGCATAGTTTACATAATTAGTCAAAATTTTATCCTCAACCTACTATGCTTCCAACTTTTCCTTCACTATTTGTACACAACACTTTGTCGTAATCTCAACCACATGATCTCGACAAAAATTTTCTTTTCTTTTGTTTTTTTTTTTTCCTTCTAAAGTTTCAATGCTTCTTTAATAGAAGAGTTCGAAGACTTACACAACCACTCACCAAAAGGGCAATATGGAAATTTATATAAAAAAAAAATGTAAGGGTAAAAAGGGCATGTAAAGATTCTCCCTACATAGACCTTTTAATATAGTAGAGATTTTCTCCCATTTCTATTTCAATGGTGGCTTTTAAAATTAACATTTAGTAATATGGATATATAATCAACCCATTTCACTCTTCACCAACTTTGACTTGTTATATACAATAAGGAGTCATTTGTTTCGTTAAAATCCAAGATTTCCATGGATTAGGCATCTAAACTACCACGTATGTTTAGTAATAATGTAAGATACCAGACATTTGGAGATTCTCATGTATCATAAGGTGCTCTTACGGAGGACATCTCGATAGTTTTGGATGCCCTCCTAAAACATGGATTTTCTAGATTCTAGTGTCGAGAATATTCCCTTTTACTTTTCTAACATTTTTTCCATATATATATATCACTATTCATTATTTTTATTTGACAATTAAAATAAATACGATCAAGTGTGTATTTCATTCTTCTTTGTTCTATTGTAGTTTTTTCATCTTTTAGAAAGATATTTAAATTTAAATTAATATTTATTTTATAAAATAATTTTAAATTGATATATTTTTTTTAGAAAAATAATAAATAAAATAGTAAAATGCTATTAATCTAAAAATAAAGTTAAATTAATAAAAATAATTATGTTATATAAGTTAAAGTTATATAAATTAATTATAAATTAATGAATAGTTGTAAAGGCATTCTTGGAATATTATATAAATTGTAAACATTTCCAAGTAGAAATCCAACAAAGCAACAACATCATTGAAGTATTTCAGATATCTTCAAAAATATTTTTACAAAACAAACATGATTATTTACAGATGTTAGACATCTATAATTATGGACATTAAAGATTTTGATTATCTACGTTCCAAAAAAACAAAGGGCTCCTAAAAATTATTCATTTATCTTACATTAATACTTAAGGTGCATTTGTATTATATTTTCAAGCGTTTAATTTTTTTTTAAAAAAAAGTTATTTTGGAAGAAAATGAAGTGTTTGGCAACCATTCAAAATAGTATTTCAAGTGTATTTTAATCATTTTTTATCAAAAGTATTTAAATAAAAATGAGTGTTTTGTAAAATACTTTTTTCTTAAGTGTAACGACCCGACCTTTCGAGTATTCTGACGAGGGTCATTACTACTAAATTGCACATTTTCATTCAAAACATTTTGACCATTATAGCAAAAATTTATCGAAACAAGGAAGACTATTTCAAATCAATTTATTAACTCAATAAATAAATAAATAAGTAAAACATTTATTCGGGGTCCCCTAAAAACATTTACAAAGAAAACATTCAAAATATTAAAATTTTCTGTTTGACATTAAATTCTAGTTTCAAAACATTCAAATGACTAAAACAAGAACATAGACTGAGCACGAAAGTGATTTTTCTTATCCCCATATGGCTCTTCACAAATCCCATCTATGTTGTTGTTGTTGTCTGTTTGTATTGCGTTGGGCATCCTGTGGTTGATTTTGACCACCTCCAACAAGAATATCAAGGCATCTGCCTTTCATATGCCCCTCTTTCTTGCACTTAAAACATACTCTTGTGCCGAGTAGATAACATGCCATATGGGACTTCTCGCACGATCTACATACAGGCTTATCCTTCCAAGCTCCTCCCGTCTCAGGATTCCGCTACTGATACTGTCGTAATAGTCCCCAACGTTCCTGAGCCTTTTTGTGGGGGCTCAAGAGCCTTCTGCTTTGCTTTTCACTTATGTCTTGATGAGCGTCCAAACCCTTAAGGTCTTGGGCGTCCCCCTCCTCCAGGGAGTCCATCTCTACCGCCAACAAACTACCTCTACATAAATAGTCAGCTTAAAGGCCCGCACAAAACCACGTATCTCACTTTTTAGGCCCTGGACAAACCTTTCAGCCCTCTTAACTTCCATGATAACCAAATCCAGAGCAAAACGAGACAGTCAAACTTCTGATCATACTCTTCGATCGACATCCGGCCCTACTTCAGATCTAAGAATTTGTACTCTTTAGCATTCCTCAAACTGGCAGAGAAGTACTTTAGATAAAACCATTCTTTGAACTAGTTCCAACTTATTGCTCCAACTTCAGCACCAATCATCCTTTCAGTGGATTGCCACCAGATGGTAGCATAATCTGTAAGCAAGAAAATCGCACACTGTACCTTCTAGTCGTCCAGGCACTTCATGTACCAAATGATCGCCTCTATGAAAGACAACCACAACTCTAGTAGGGTTCTTCAATTACTCATTACACGTGTGGGGATTATACATCCGAAAATCCCTCATATGCTTAGCTTCAATAGACAGATCCTACAAAATCGATCATGGAGTAGGGTCTTGAGGAGCAAAAATCTCCTGAGGCGATTCTCGTCGAGAATTCCTTCTCCACTATCTTCTTAAATATTTCCTCTAGCTGAACCGACATCGCAGCAAGGTTCTTCTGGGTGACAGGTGAAGTAAATCGGACATGAGGATTTCCATGAGCAGTTGAATGGTCGTTCTAAATTTCAATCGTATTTGAACATACACAATTACAATCAAGAAACGGAAACTAACTGGTCATGCAACATATGAAATTACAACATGTTTAACAAAAGATCAAGGGATAAAATACACGTACCTTTGAAGACTCATCTTCAAACTCCCTCCATCACGAGCACTCGAACAACCTCCAAGACTGCAACACATGAACGCTCGTACACCACGATCGCAACACAGCACGATCACAGTGACAATGAACACAATGATCTTCAAGATCACGAACACAGCAAACAGCCTCCAAAAACCTCGACTTCGGTCGAGTTGAGTACAACACCACCACAATGGCTACATTGGTAGTCTCGGTGTGAGAATCCAAAAGTGTGGGCTCTGTGTGGACTTGGTTAAAGGAAGAGATCGGAGGAATAACAATCGTGTAAACGATTGAGCAAGTGGGAGATGAAAAAGGTCTATCGTATAGATGATGCCCAATTGTTTAACAAATGCTATGTGATTGTTTTGAAAAGGCTCTGCGATCATTTAGCTAATAGCCAGCTGAATGAACTATCGTGTAGTGTCACTCTACAATCCTTTAATCCTATTCACTTGACAACGATTCCGTGAGTTTTCTTTTCGATAATGGAAAATCTCAATTCAACAACTACTAAATTTAGGAAGAAATTTTTCTTTTTATCTCACGGTTACCATGAAACCGCCAATAACCTCCCACCCAATTCGTTATTAGAGAAAAAGAGATAATCATCCAATAATCAATATTACTATAAATATATATGATAACCAACTTACCATACTATATTTATAACCTATAGTTTTAATATTTCATCTCATGAAACATGTAAACCATAGTTCTTTTTCTATTTCATGGTACTTAATGTAAATCTCATTTACATTAATCCTCCACTTGATGTATCTCATACATCGCACCAATCATATCATATATAATCGAATTTCCTCTTGTCAATTTGAACATTTCAAATCAATACCAAGAACTGATTCTCAACTTGAATCTATTGAGCTGCAAATGGGATTTTATGAACCTGTAACTTGAAGCTCCAACGATACGTAGATAAATGACTAAACTCTTTAGTCACGGGATCCACCATCTGTTAACTGCCAGACACTCCACTAAAGACTGACAGCTGAACTCTCCTTACTACAGATATATTTTGTGTCCATAGCAACCAATCAACAGTGTGAGAACCCTTCACAGATCACTCGTAAGTATAGCTAGGCCAATAACCATTACGCCCCTGTAGTTACATCTAACTCCTTAAGTACCACTAATCCCTCTAATGAACATAAGTCATAGGCCTACTATGACTGACTTCTCTCTTCCAAAGAGAAGTTGTGGCCACTATGTTCAAGACTCGAAATCAGCCCTTAAGGGAGCAATCTATCTACTTACCTCTACTTCAGGGAAGGAGTAAATTCCATCTATTGTAACTGAGTTCCCATCTCCCAAATCAAACATATCCCCAAAAAGGTTGGCATGTTGAGTTGGCGATTTGGCCACTCTCACCCATACTAATCAAAGGACCGCCCTCAAAGGCAAGAGTTCCCAAAACACTCAGGATTGAGGTCATGTCACCTATGGTCGTTTAGGTGAGATGTAAGTCTTCAGTATCAATGGCGTTATATATAGAGACTAGATCTTGTGGTCTGGTCTTATACAAACTCTTTGTATAGGACACCCCCGCTAGCATGTCTCCACATGAATTGTCAGAATCTACCATCTATAGTAGTTCACAACACTTGTAACCTCTACAAAGCGGGCCGTATCCGTAGTATCACCAGGATCAAGTATCCCTCATTAATCCTTATACTACATACCTATTTAGGTTATCACTTAAGGCATGATCCACTTGTATATCTCATATACATGCTTAAGTTTACATACTATAACCATGGAGCTTTATTTATTGGATATGACTAAATACCAAATAAAATAACTCTCATTTCATTCATAGCAATGTGTATATAATATAAACTACGAGACTCTGGGAGAATTAAGACATTAATCCCAACAATCTCTCACTTTTTCTAATGCCTCCAGAGACTAATGTACAATACATGATAAAGACAAGTACAATATACAATAAACTAGTGCATACACTATACCTCAATATCATCTCGCACTTGCCCTAGACAAGATGCCGCATGTCCCAGAGATCTAGACTCCCTTGGTGACCCTCGAACACTTTAGTCGTGAGAGCCTTTGTAAATAGATCAGCAACATTGTGCTCCATCGCGATCTTCGTGACTATCACATCACCGCGATGCTCAATCTTCCTGATCAAGTGATATTTTCATTCTATATGCTTGCCTCGACAATGGCTCTGAGGTTCCTTTGCATTTTCCACAGCCCCACTATTATCACAATAAAGAGTGATCGGCAAATCCATATTTGGAATAACTTCCAAATCTGTAAGGAATTTCCTCAGCCAAACAACCTCCTTAGCTGCTTTACAAGCAGCTATGTATTCGGCTTCCATAGTGGAGTCTGCGATGTATCCTTGCTTGATGCTTCACCACACTACAGCTTCTCCATTTAGAGTGAACACTGACTCCGATGTCGATTTACAAGAATCTCTATCGGTCTGAAAGTCAGAGTCTGTGTATCCTGTAAGGATCAAATCCTTATCTTCATACACAAGCATGTAGTCCCTCATTCTTCGAAGATACTTGAGGATCGTCTTGACCGTCGTCCAGTGATCAAATCCTAGATTGGACTGATAACGACTGACAACCCCTACTGCATAGCAAATGTCGGGTCTAGTACACAACATTGCATACATTAAACTTTCAACAGCTAAAGCATAGGGAATTCGTCTCATCTTCTCAACCTCTTGAGGTATCTTTGGACATTGATCCTTAGACAAAACAATTCCATGCCTGAAGGGTAACAAACCCCTCTTGGAATCCTGCATCCTGTACTTGATCAACATTTGATCTATGTACAATGTCTGAGACAAGACTAATCTCTTGTTCTTATGATCCCGAATAATCTGGATCCCTAGAACATACTACGCCTCACCCAAATCTTTCATTTGAAACTGAGCAGCTAGTCACTTCTTAATATCAGTCAGAAACCCTACATCATTCCCAATTAGTAGGATATCATCCACATACAGTACCAGGAAAGCTACTAAGTTGTTGATGATCTTCTTGTAAACACAAGGCTCATTAGCGTTCTAATCAAAGCCAAACAATGTAACCATACTATCAAATCTAATGTTCCATGATCGAGACACTTGTTTCATCCCATAAATGGACCTATTAAGCTTGCAAACTCTTTACTCTTGATCTGGAACTACGAATCCTTTTGATTGAGCCATGTAGATGGTCTCCTCAAGATTACCATTAAGAAAAGTAGTCTTGACGTCCATTTCCATATCTCATAATCATAAAAATGTGACTATGGACAGGAGTATCTTGATAGACTTGAGCATGACAACAAGTGAGAAAGTTTCCTCATAGTCCACTCCTCAGTCTGGGTATAACCCTTTGCCACGAGTCTAGCCTTAAAGGTTTGCACCTTTCCATCTACACCTCGTTTTTGCTTATAGATCCACTTACACCCTATAGGTTTTACCCCATCAAGTAGATCCATAAGCTCCCAGATTTTATTGAAGTACATAGACTCCATCTTCTGGTTCATGGCCTTAATCCACTCATCCTTGTCAACATCCTCTATTGCTTTCTTAAAAGACAATGGATCTTTGACCCCATCATTAGAAATGAAGTTCTGGGCTTCAGTCAAACCCATGTAACGATTTGGTGGGTTCATAACCCTCTCATACGTTGAGGCAGTCTCAAATCTGGAGCTGGTTGACTAGATGTACTAACCTCAACAACTCATGTTGATATGTCACCCTGTTCAACAACTCTTGTTGAACCCTCAGTAGTCTCAGTCCCACTAGAAATCTCACATAAAACAAGCTTACTTCGTGGTTTATGATCCCTTATATGGTCTTCTTCCGAGAAGATAACATTTGTAGAAATAAACACTTTGTTCTCTATCAGATCATAGAAGTATCCACCCCTCGTTTCCCTAGGGTAGCCTACAAAGAGGCAAACTTTCGAACGTGGTTCCAACTTCTTCGGGTTAGTTACAAGAACGTGGGTTGGACACCCCCTAAATCCTGAAGTGACGTAAACTACTTTTACGACCTCTCCACAACTCAAAAGATGTTTCAGAAACACATTTCGAGGGAACGTTGTTCAGGATGTATCATGTGATGACTAAAATTAGGGTGGACGCAATATACAATGCATGTATTAGGTTATGTGTGGTTCGGTCGTCATGCGTTGGACTATGCTGCGATTACGAATGTATGCGATGACCATACATTCCTGTCACAAGTTTTCTTACACTCGCGCCAAGTATAACGCGAATACAAGTTTCTCGGGTGATCTGAGGTTGAACTCAGGGACTTGTAGCTAAGTGTATGCGGTGATGTATTTGCGGCAGATAAATAAAAGAATGATGGGGGTTGTAAGCTATAAACTACTCCTACTCCCAAATAACAGATTAAGCGATGAGAATATGAATGAGAGGTAGAGATATAAAATCTGTTGGCACATAATAAATGTATGGAAAAATAGAAAAAATGTGAGGATGTATTCATCACAACCCTAAGCGTGACCACAAGGGCAACCACAGTCAACGCAAACTAAATAGATCATTAATCTAGCTCTCCTAAGCCTCGATTCTAACCTAGCTCTCCCAAGTCTTAGGTTCTTTCTTTAGACACTCTCTCGAGTAGCTCTAAAGGTGTGATGGACGCATGCATAAGACAAGGTAACCGCAAAAGCCTGGTTGTCGTAAAATTATTCCTATCCTATCTCTAGTGAACACTTGCTTTTATTGCTTAATGCGACCAACCACTTACCCTACCAAGTAGTTAGTTGTTGCTAACTTTACTCATAGACAAGCATTGCGCCCGCCTATAGACAGGCATTACTACAGCTTCACACTAAGCAAATAAGGTTTTCTCACAACACTCACGCAACGTACACCTCCCGGTGGTTTTCTACATGTTTCATATTTCTATGTCATATGATTAAGTATGTGATACTCTAACAGTCTCACTAAGTGATGCAATGAAAGTTAAGGATGCTAAGTAAAGGAAGGTGGAGATGGAATCGAAGGAAATATAAAAATGCATTGATCACAAAATGTATTAATTCCTTAAGTCAAAATGTAATACAATACAATATAAGGAAAGAAGAAAAAATGAAAAGACCAGCAGGATGCAATGTCTTGCTTCCAGCAGATGTGTGTCAAGGCTGTCGGTGGTGCCATGGAAGGGTAGTAGAGCTGACTCTCTAGAGATCCAACTCCGGCGAAGGCTCCGATCGTCAATCAGAATGGATAAAGGAGATGAAGAACTCTCAAGCTTTCTTCTAACGCTTTGGTCTGGATTACAACAATCCGCCCTCAGGCAAAAAACCTTGGATAAAATGAAATTCTGCGCAACGGCTTCTATTTATAGAGTTGGATCGCCGACAGAATTAATGGAACTGCCCTATTTTGACAATCGCGGCGCGATGGTCCTTTTCTGAATCTCTGTTGCTAACGGCGTGGTAGGTGAAATGTCAACATCATCTTTTGATTCTCTTGAGGTATACGTTCATGTTGCATTCCACCAACCTTGCGTTCATCCCTCTATTATGATTATCATCATGTAGCCACAATATTGCTATGACCGCATCACTTGATGACCGCAACTTCTATGTGATGACCGCATTCGCTTGACGATCACAACTTCTATGCCATGGACGCATGCGGTCGATGGCCGCATCATCCATGCGTCAAACATATGCGTTCACCTTTGCGATGGAGAAGTTCTCTGCATGCGGTCGTCTTTGCGATAGCTCAGCTTCCGCATATGCATTCGCTTCCTAAATTAGCTACAAAGATAAACAATTGAACGCATAATAACGCATAATAGTGGGTTAGCCGAGATTCTTAATGTCGAATGACGCAAACTCATTTTCTCATGAATTCCTAGCATATTCGCCGCATATTTCACTTAACAATCCTCATAATTCTAAATAAAAGGCCTAAGATGACATACATTTTTACCCATCATCAGCATGCAGTCTCCACTGCAAAACCCCAAAACGAGTCTGGAAGATGAGCATAACTCATCACAAATCGAACCATGTCCAACAAGGTTCTGTTTCTCCTTTCTGATACACCATTCTGCTGAGGTATACCTGGAGTCGAAAGTTGAGACGTTATTCCATGTTCTATCATATAGTTCTGGAATTAGAGGTCCATATACTCTCCACCATGATCAGATCGTAGTGTTTTTATCTTCTTACCTAACAAGTTTTCAACTTCAACCTTATACTCCTTGAACTTGTCAAGAGCTTCAAACTTATGTTGCATTAGGTAGAGATACTCGTACCTTGAATAATCATCTATGAAAGAGATGAAATATTCATACCCACCTCGAGCCCTAACACTCATCGGACCACAGAGGTCAGAATGTACAAGCTTCAAGACTTCCTTGGCTGTTTAACCTTTTCTAGTAAAAGGTCGTTTGGTCATCTTGCCTTCGAGGCATGATTCACACACCGGCAAGGAGTTTTCTTCTAAATTTTTTAGAAGTCCACTTTTCACCAACTGCTCAATCCTATTGAGGTTGATATAACCTAACCTTAAATGCCAAAGATGGGCGTTTTCCTTAGGATAAACCTTTGGTCTTTTAGTTGTTGTCGTCGTACTGAACATTTCAATATTAAACAAGGCTTTTATGACTAACAGCCTTAGTACATATAAGTTACTTTCCATTAAACAAAACCAATCTCCATTCTATTCTTGAAAATAAACACTTTTACTTTCAGAAAAGGAGACGGTATAACCTTGTTCAATGAGACAAGAAACCGAGATTAAGTTCCTCTTGATATGAAGAACTACAAAAACATTATCCAGTAACAGATAACGTTTCTTGTCCAAAAATAACTTCAGCTAGCCTACAGTAACAGCTGAAACAATCTCACTAGTACCGACTCGAAGAGTCAACTCTTCTTGTGGTAACGTTTGCCAGGAGCTGAATCCTTAGTAAGAGGAAGTGACATGATTAATAGAACATGAATCAAGGATTCAGGCAGAATCATCATTCTCTACCAAACACGTCTCTAAGACCAATAAATCATATGTACTGTATTTAGACATCCTTCTCTTTTGAAGAGTAATGGGATCAGTATCAGAACCTAAATAAGCTCCAAGTTCCATGTCAGAGAACACTTCTCTTCTATGAACTTCAACAGAGTCAGCAACAATTGCTTTCTCTTCCTAGAGTTTAACTTGGGATCTGACACTACTGGTTTTTTCATCCATCCCTTTCTGCTCAAAAAGTAAAAACTGACGTTCAAACAAATCTTTCAACAAGTCCATGATCTTGCGTGCAATGGCCATGTTTTCAACCTTTTTGGCCAAAACATTAGGTATGTTAGTCAATATGTGAAGTCGGGCCAATGAATTAGCCTTCATCCCCACCTCATATGCATTACGAACACTTCGCGGTGCATTAAAGGTCGGGACTTGAGGATATTCCTCAACCATGACAAACTCGAGGTCGTTTACCATGAAATATGTTTTAAAAGACTCTTTCCACTGTATGTAACCGGTCAAATTAGAGACAATAAATGAAAAATCAAACATGTTACTGAAAACAAAAAAAAAAAAAAAACATTGACCTACATTAGGTTTTAAGTAAATACCCGTTGAAAAAACATACAACATCCAATACGGTTTAGCAAAACAAACATGAAGCCCGTGTGACATTTAGTTTCGCAATGACGCTTCAAAGGTTTAGGAAAAAGCTGTCGAAGGGTGGTCAGTTTATCCCTCCTCTGATTTGAGACATTCTAAATCAGTCATTAATACCAGAACAACTCTTACTCCTATAACGACTAGCCATCATTGATTTGGTCAAGAAATCATTAACTTACTTAAAAATTTCCCGTAAGTGTGACCCGCCATTTTAGGCCCTAGAGTTCCGCCCCAGGCAGCCAATCCAAAGGGAAAAAATCTGATTGGGGCAAAAATTAAAGTGACTCTATCCATTTCTGAAGTTCACCTTGATATTGACCAACTGCACAAAACCCATCCGAAGGGGGACGCTCTCAGGGCGCCACGAGGGAGTACAGAATGATCTCATAGTGCGAACCAATGACAGAGACCGTAGGACGTGTTGAACACACCCTTCACCCACTTATTATAAACACTCTCTCTGTCCACCTTGATATTGACTCATGCAAACACCATCAGAAAGGGGATGCTCCTAGGGCACTACGAGGCCAAGCATGATCTCACGGTGTGAACATTCAGGGAGAAACATGAGTGGAATCATTGATATATTAGATATATCTCTTCCTCTCACTGAGTATTTTATAACCTAGGGTTTAGTTTACTTAGAAAAAACACGGCTAAGGATTTTATCTAAGTGACTTTTTAGGTTTGCCCAAGAGTAACTTTTACCATGGATAGTTAAATAACTTATGATCATCATCCATTAAACTCTTTAATAGAGTCTGTGACCAATTATCGCATGCTTGCAGAAAATCTATCTAATTCACCTTTCTAGGTAGGGGTGTTCCGTTTTCTCAGCTTAAGTACCCTAGCCTAGACAGAACCCGCCTTAGACAAAAGGTCCCTTATAGATAAATTTAATATAATTTTAATCTTTTATGTCAATCAATTTAATCCTATTAAACCGATTTAAAAAGATTAATCTAGGTTGTTAATCCCATTAGGACCTTGAACTTAGGTCTATCTCAATCCAGTTTTAAAACCCTTTTAAAACATGACTTCACCTAAGTCCACATGTAACTCTATCTTATCGATTTTAGTTCTAATTTCTATTATAACGCTTATAACAGAAACAACCAAAAAAATTCACAACGCAAAGCAAACACATACAAGGTATTCATAATGCTTACAAACGGCCTAAGTGTCATACTCCATGCATTGTTCACTCATTGCTACCTTTTATATAACTCTTACACAAACAAGCAACGAACCAAGCAAAACATGCTTCGATTCACCCTTATACTATAACGCTTATAATATAAAAATGATGCATGAATATGCTCCATTCACCCTTATACTATAACACTTATAATATAAAGATGATGCATGAATATGCTTCATTCACCCTTATACTATAACGCTTATAATATAAAGATGATGCATGAATATGCTTACTGCATGCATAAATATAACTCTTATATTTCATGATGCATGTGCATGCTTTCTTGTAATTTCATCATGCCATAATATAACACTTATAATACATGATGCATAAATAATTGCACAACTTAAAGTGGGTTTAAAATCTATATGTCATATAGTATGCCATATAAACCACATACATCTCATGTATATTAAACAAAAATTGATGAACGGGGAAAAATTGCCTCAAAATCCACAAAAACTAAAGTTAACTATTACAAAATCAAAGAGTCACTGGTTCAAACAGGCAAACCGGGTCTTGAACCGTCCAGTCAAAATTCGCGTCTCCACTAATCATGTACCAAAACCCAAGCGATCATCTACACGAAAGGGTAAACGCTTTACTCAATCGTTTACCTACTCTTTCAGAGCTAAACAATCGTTTAGCAATGATCGTGTACCTTTTACTATGCGATGAAGCATGAGGTACGTGATCGTGTAGTGTGCAACGCTCAACGCAAATATTAAATGATCGTTTAAACGACAACAATGCGGTGAAGCACAGTCATCTAAACGATCGTTGAGCGAACATCTAAGTATTGTATACCGCGTGATCGTGTAGGCAGTGACTATAAGATGAGCATGCTTAATTACACGATCGTTTAGCGGGCGCCTTTTATTAAACGATGAGCATCAAATGCTCCCACTCGATCGTTTACCTCCATCATCTATGCGATCAGGTAACCAACGCTATGCAATAGAGTAAACACTTTACCCCATCGTTTAGCATTAGCTAAATGATCGTTTAGTAAATACTACACGATCGCATAGAAAAATCTACACGATTGTTTAGCTAAATCCCAACGATCGTTTACCTGAGGCTACATGACACGACCAACTCTTGGTCTTCTTCTTCGCTGAGATACCGCATCTCCATGTTTTGATACTTCATCACGAACGACTCGACTAACTCAAAGACTTTGAATTATAGACTCGATTGCATATTAATTATGCCCGAAAACACAGGGGCCCTTACAAGTTAACACTTTGTAATTTAAAGAAAGCTTTAAATAGAGGCAATTAAACCCGTAAACATTCATCAACGCCATCTATAAACGCATTTAACAATTACACGCAATGCAGAAACCCACCATGACTATAAAAGAAGTTCAAAACAGAAGTGAAATTTGGAATATCAAAACAACCTGGAAGGAAATCGAACATGAGGATTTCCATGAGCAGCAGAATGATTGTTCCAAATTTCAATCGTATTTGAACATACACAATTACAATCAAGAAACGAAAACTAACTGGTCATGCAACATACGAAACTACAATATGCATAACAAAATATCAAAGGATAAAATACACATACCTTTGAAAACTCATCATCAAACACCCTCGATCACGAACGCTCGAACAATCTCCAAGACTGCAACACATGAACGCTCGTACACCATGACCGCAAAATAGCACGATCACAGTGACCACGAACACAATGATCTCCAAGATCACGAACATAGCGAACGGCCTCCAAAAACCTCAACTTTGGTCGAGTTGAGTACGACACCACCACAATGGCTACCTTGGTATTCTCGGTGTGAGAATCCAAAAGTGTGGGCTCTGTGTAGACTTGGTTAGAGGAAGAGACCGAAAGAATAACAATTGTGTAAACAATTGAGCAAAATGGGAGATGACAAAGGTCTATCGTATAGACGATGCCCAATCGTTTAACAAATGTTATGCAATCGTTTAGCAAAAGCTCCACGGTCGTTTAGCTAATGGTCAACTGATTGAACTATCGTGTAGTGTCATTCCACGATCCTTTAGTCTCTCTTCAGCTATTGTTTAGTGAATCCTATTCACTTGACAGCGATTCCGTGAGTTTTCTTTCCGAGAATGGAAAATCTCAATTCAACAACTACTAAATTTAGGAAAACATTTTTCTTTTTATATCATGGTTACCATGAAAACACCAATAACCTCCCACTCAATTTGTTATTAGAGAAAAAGAGGTAATTATCTAATAATTAATATTATTATAAATATATATGATAACCAACTTACCATACTATATTTATAATCTATAGTTTTAATATTTCATCTCATGAAACATGTAAACCATAGTTCTTTTTCTATTTAATGGTACTTAAAATAAATCTCATTTACATTAATCCTTCATTTGATTTATCTTATACATCACATCGATCATATCATATATAATCGCATTTCCTCTTGTCAATTTGAACATTTCAAATCAACACCAAGAATTGATTCTCAACTTGAATTCATTGAGCTACGAAGGGGACCTTATAAACCTGTAGCTTGAACTCCAACGATACGTGAATAGCTGACTAAATTATTTAGTCTCGGGATCCACCATCCATTAACTACCAGGCACTCCACTAAAGACCGACAGCTGAACTCTTCTTACTATAAATATATTATGTGTCCATATCAACCAATCAACAGTGCGATAACCCTTCACAGATCGCTCGTAAGTACAGCTGGACTAATAACTGTTATGCCCCTGTAGTTACATCTAACTTCTTAAGTACCACTGATC
This sequence comes from Benincasa hispida, assembly GCF_027475165.1. Taxonomy (NCBI): domain Eukaryota; kingdom Viridiplantae; phylum Streptophyta; class Magnoliopsida; order Cucurbitales; family Cucurbitaceae; genus Benincasa; species Benincasa hispida. Next base: position 32,032,994 of record NC_143484.1, on the reverse strand, counting down.
CCTCTAATGAACATAAGTCATAAGCCTACTATGACTGAGTCCTTTCTTCCAAAGAGAAGCTATGGGCACAATGTTCAAGAGCCGAAATCAGCCCTTAAGGAAGCAATCTATCTACTTACCCCTGCTTCGGGGAAGGAGTGAATTCCATCTTGTGTAACTGAGTTTCCAGCTCCTAAATCAGAAAAATCCTCAAAAAGGTAGGCATATTGAGTTGGCAATCTGATCACTCTCACCCATACTAATCAAAGGACCGCTCTCAAAAGCACGAGCTCCCAAAACACTCAGGATTGAGGTCATGACATCTATGGTCGTTTAAGTGAGATGTAAGTCTCTAGTATCGACGGCGTTATATACAGAGACTAGTCATCTTGTGGTCCGATCTTATACAAACTCTTTGTCTAGAACACCCTCGCTCGCATGTCTCCACATGAATGGTCAGGATCTACCATCTGTAGTAGTTAATAACACTTGCAAACCTCTACAAAGTGGGTCGTATCCGTAGTGTCACCAGGATCAAGTATCCCTCCTTAATCCTTATACTACATACCTATTTAGGTTATCACTTAAGGCGTGATCCACTTGTATATCTCATATACATGCTTAAGTTTACATACTATAACCATGGAGCTTTATTTATTGGATATAAGTAAATGCCAAATAAAATAACGCTTATTTTATTCATAACAATGTGTATATATTACAAACTACAAGACTCCGGGAGAATTAGGACACCAATCCCAACAACGGGTGCATCAGGAGGTGAGTGTACTGATAATAGATTTCTTAATTAAAGAAAATATCTTATTAAAAAAAGAAATCTATTCTATCTACTACTTCAAGTTATGGAATCCTAAATAATCCAAGATTAGGATTATTTTTACTCTATAAATACAACCATCCACTTCATTCCAAACCATTCACTTCATTCTAAAGGGAGGTCAATTAGAGAGAAAAATCTTTGTTACTTTCACATTTTTAGTCGTTCGTCGTTGTACTCGGCCAATCACTGTCGCTCGTCAGATTTTTATTTGGTGAGTATTAAGACTATAGAACATTATTTGATTAGTTAAAATGTCGGAAATTGGATTTTAAATCTTAGATTCTGGTTTATGTGTAGATTTGAGTCTTTGAGTGAAGTTTGGAATAAATTTAAAGCAAACAAAGCATTTGGAACGCTAATTCAAGTTTTTGTTGGAGATTAATTTCTTAGATTAATTTTGGACTTTAAAACCGAGGTAAGTATCCTTTTACTGGTTCACCTTCGAACCAGTCGTCTGATAGAGTTAGCATGTAAGAAACAGAATAAATTAAGGATCTAAGTACTCTAACTACATCAATTTTAGTTAATTAGCATGCATGTTCACAGTTTTAGTATATTAGAACTTCAAGTGAATATCTTTGATGATTCTCTTGAATTGATTGAGTTCAACACGAAATTCTTCTTCAATCTCTGTACTATACCAAAAATTTCTTCTCTACTAATCTCAGGCCTTAGATTGGAGTGTAGTCTCTAAATTGAGAGGAATTTGATATAGGTATTGAGAGATGAAGAAGATGGAAAAACCAGTTTTTCCTTTTCTTAGATTTCAGCTTGCATGCCATTCAATCTGATCTCCAATACCCAATATATAGCTCTCAACAATGCAGGTTTGATTGAAAGAGATGTAGCCATTTAATTTTTCATTAAAATTGAGTGGCATGAGGTGGAGTTTTAATGGAAAAAGTGGGATTTTCCCACTTCCAATAATTTTCAATTTTTAATTCAATAAATTGAATTATTTGATATATATAAAACTTATTTAAAAAATTTAATTTCAAATTTTCAATTTAAATTAAATAAATTCTATAATTATGAATTTCATAGATCCAAAAATCAATTGACCAATTTTATAATTTTGAATTACATAAGTTCAAAATTTAATAATTACTAAATTGGAAAATTAATTAAACTAATTTAATTAATATACACCTCATTAACTATTTAAATCATATTTAAATATTATCAATTCTCGAAAATTGTAACATTTAATTCAACAATTTAACATCAATTATATCAAATATAGTAATCCAAACCCTAAACCAAGTTTCAACATTTCAAAATCTCTCAACAAGATATTCTAAGGTTTAATCCTTTTACGAGCTAGTAGAGGGACCTAATGGACCTACAGATCATGAGCTCTAACGATTGGAGATTATTGGCTAAACGCTTTTGACTGAATTAATCAATATTCGTTAACTACCGAGACATACCATTATAGCTCGATAGTTGCATTCTCCTCATTGTAGATATATTTTTGTCTACTTGATTTAACCATAATCAGTAAGTCAATCCTTCACAAGTCGTTCGTATTTATAGCTAGGTCAAATTTACTATTTTATCCATGTAATACATCTTGTTCCTTAAGTCTCCACTGATCCGCTAATGAGCAATTTGTTTATAGTCCTACCAATAAACTGAATCCCTCTCAATCACGAGAGGGCGAGTCCCTTTGTTCAAGACCAAGAGTCAGTACTCAAGGAAACATTCTATCTGTTAACCCTAAAATGGGTAGAAGTGAATTTCGTCTTGCAGAATTATGTCTCAAACTATCTATTCGATCTTACCCCTAAAATGGAAGGCTTATTAAGCAGAGATGTTGAGCCACTCTCACCTATGCAGATTAAAGAATAATTCCAAATAAACAAAAGTTCATAGTTAGCTCAGGATTGACCGAGTTACCTTAGGTCATCAAATTGAAATAGTCAGTTTTAACAGCAAACGGTTGTTATAAAGAAAAAAGTAACTATTTTGTGATCTGGTTTTATGCAAACATCTTTTGCATAGGATGCCCCTATTCACATGTCTCCACATGAACAACTTTGAGATTGCATTGTCTGTATCAATATACAAAGTAGGCCATATCCATAGTGTCCCCAGGATAAGGTATCCAACCTTATCCATATATTTATATACCTTTTTATCTATATACTAAAACTTGGTCATCTTTTATGTCTCTACATATATCCATATACTTATAGACCTTTTTAGCTATATACTAAAACTTGATCCTCTTTTATGTCTCTACATAAACTTTAAGTATTCATGTTATAGCCATAAGTTAGTTTATTGGATTTAGTAATGAATGCAATTCAATAACATCTTTATTGAAAGAAATCTCAATAACATCTTTAGTTTGAATATAATATGTTTAATGTATACAAACTGCGAGTTTTAGGACATTCCCAACATCGTCCCTACTACATGATAATGATTGGATTACTTAACTTTATGATATGGACTGATTGGAATGTTTAACTTTATAATATGGATTGATTGGACTGTTTTGACTATGATGTTATGCAAAGTTAACTAAGGGCGTACTGGAACTTTCCCTAAGATGAACAACTGTAATTATAACAAAGGATTTATATATGAACTGAAGCATGCTAAGTTTATATGGTTCTTGTTAACTTCTTTATCTGGCAAGTGTATACATACGACTGATTGTGTGTTCCTTCAAGTCCACACCATGACTGTATATGTACACACTTATGACTGTTCATGTACCTTCCAGATACATATTATAACTTATGCATGTTCCTTTTGGGATCACGTTTACGACTGCTGACTGATGCGTGTTCCTTCGGGATCATGTTTACAACTGATTTGTGTACCATCGGGTTACACACTATGACTGATGTGTGTTCCTTCGGGATCACCACGACCGATATGATGGGTGTAGATCGATGCCTAGATAGACTAGTTAACAGGTTATCTAGAGGGCCCAGTGATGGGTCATTTACTGGGTATTGGTATTCTCATCCTTTCTTTTTCTGTGTTTTCTTTCAAGTAATGACAGGAATGAACTGGTGAGAGATAGACAGGACCTGTGATAGAGCCATACGGGGACATTAGAAAACGCATCCACACTTGTTCTATTTTTTTTATGGTTTTGTTCCTTTCATTTGAACACGTTGTTAGATGACATGTTTTTCACTGATTTGCTTTGGATTATTTTCTTTGTAAGTGTTTTATTCGAGATCCCAACTAAATATTTTAGTTATTGGATTTATTATTAAATTAATATTTCAGTTTAGAATGGTTACCTATGTTTTCACTGTATTTACGTTATGTTTAAATGAGAATGTATATTATGTCGTAACGGTCCATGTCTGAGTACTCAAAAGGTTGGGTCATTAGATTGAGTCAATCCAAACAAACCCTTAATTAGCAAGTAGATTGTTGTATTTTTTTCCACCAATCCAACCATAGTAAAAGGGGGAAAATCTATAAAAGGGAGGAAATCTACTTATGATCACATGACATCATATGATTTAAGTCATGTGGATGCAAAAAATAGTTGCAAATATCACTCTTTTATATACGGTCAGATTTTTCTATTATTGAAATTTCTTACCTTTTTGTATGATTAAATATGTTTTATAGACTTCGTGAATTCATTTTGTTTCGATTTCATGGCTTTGAATTAGAACATTGATTTTGTGATAATTATCAACCATTGATTCTGTGAATTATTTGTGGACAATTATCGAGAAAATTCCTTATTATTCGAGAAGTTTTTTTGGAGACAATTTTGATCCTTGGATCTTATATTTTGTCTGAGATCAATTATTGATTATTAGATCTTTCACATCTCTCTAGGATAATTGGAGCTATTGGATCTTTACATCTATCAAGGACAATTTGGAGTCATTGGATTTACTTAATGGTTAAGTTTCTTTGGGATATGAATAGGTGAGGACTCATGGTTGTTAAACCATCCCAAAATCTCCAACAAGTGAGTAAGATAAAATGGAGAGAATTTTTTCTTGTAAGAGAGCTCAATATTCCTGTACAAAAAAGAAAGTTTGTAACTCCTGTTTTATATAGTGGAATTCTCCGATCTATGTTCGTGGTTTTACTTTCTTTTCTTCCTCTTATCAATCTTTTTTCTCAAAATTTTGAAGTTCAATATATGAAAGAAATGTCCTAATTCATCTAGTTAGGGTTGCAAAGTACTAATGTTTTGTTATAATTATAGAATATTTTTTACATCCTCAAAATCAATCACCTATTGAATTTTAATATTGGTCCATAATTGTGTAGCATATAATATGCTTTTGGACCCTCTTTTCAATTACCATACCGACCATAAAAATAAAAATTAAGAACACTTAAGGACCAAAAATATTAGAACAAAAAGCAGAATTCATCCATGGAGGAAGGTCTTTCAAGTTAGAATGTCAGAACTCCAAATCTTTGAGTATGGACAACTAAGTCATGAGCAATAGAGCTACTTTTACAGTTAACTACAAGGAAACCATGAATGGAACAACAGCGATAAAGATCCCGAATAGAATCAACAAACCTCATTTACTTATCTATTTTTTCTCAATCAAAAGGTTCCAAACAATTTATGAATTAGTAAAAAACTTCAGAAGGAGCAATGTCAGCTTTAACAACTCTAAAAATTATTAACCATCATAAAAAATTTCCCTCCATAACAAGTATAACATCACTCTTTGAATCATAAACAATCACTCTAGAATCCACCTCACCATTAAGGATTGTCGCATTGGAATTTACCTCAAAAGAGTTCTACCGAAGAATGTTACCAACAATTTATTTTCATGTTTATTTGTAGCGAGCTTTTCTTTTTGGAAAAAATTTGTAGCAAGCAATTATCGTATACTAATATTATAACGATTTTTGTATAACATGGATATTTAAATTTAAAAGTCAGGCCATGTTTACCAATTCGTAATAAAAATTGGTATAATTGAAATGAAATTCTATTGATAGATGAATCATAATAAACCTGAATCGCAAACATAATCGCATTGCTTTTTATCACGTTTACTTATAATTATGATAACATTTTACTATTACAATTATCATTATTGTTACTACTGAACCCTAATGATAACAGTAATAATAACGATAACAGTAAAAGTAAAGGCAACAATTAATATGATAGACTCATAATTTTTATATTACTGTAACAGTAACGATAAAGGTAGTGAATCTCACTTAATTTTCAACTACAATCAGATTAAACACCCTTCATTTCTCAAATTAGATTACAGGTTACAGATTTGGAGACGGATCCCACAATGTATTATAATTACGAAATACAGGCAAACAACAACGAACGTAATCAATTGTAACCTACTTTTTATTTTACCATTAATAGATACGTTTGAATGGAGCTAAACGTGTCAGATTTATTTTTATACGTGCGAGGGGGAGACGTTATGAGCTTTAATGATCTATTTGGTCATTTTTAGATGCATATCTCCTCTAGATTTTATTCTGGAAAATAAATTGAAAGGAAAGAGAAAAAAGCTTTTATTTACCTTCCTACTTTTATAACATGCATAAGCTAGATCCTCTTTTTCAATACCGTCCTTATCCTCTATATTAAATCATTAATGGAACAATATTCACAAATCAATTTCTTTTTTAAAGAACAATTTATATAAATTAATAATTGTGTAATTTAAGCTTTAAAGTTTTCTAAATGTATCAAATTAGACTATATGTTAGTGATTTATAATTAATTATTTTTACTAATTTCAAATAAATCAAAATCAATTAAATAAAATTATTCTTCTACCAAAATTCTATTAAAGTATAAAAAGATTACATATTTTTTTCTAAAATAAGCAGAAATAGATGAAGATGAGAAGATAAAAAATACTTCTGCATATATTAATGAAAAACCGCATCTATTTATTTTCTTGAATCTAAACAACTTTTATACATGTATGAAAATTATGCATTAATAGCTTTTAAAACGAAATCTTAATAGTGGGTAAATTACAAAAATTATTTAGAATTTTAATTTATAAAATTATTTAGAATTTTTAATGACACCACTCTTAAATTTAGGAATATAATCAATTTTTTAGTTTTTTTTGAAAAAAAAATTTCAAGTTTTGAGATAATATTGTTTTAGTGGTCCACCCATGAAAAAGTCCCACGTGCTTTACACATACATTTTCAAAGCACATATTACAAATACGATAATTTGAGCATAACTTAAATGGTTTAACTTATAATATTCTTCATTGGATTTTTTGTGTGTTCAATTTAAAATTTTACCTCTTATTTAGTATGTAATATTTCTTTAAAAGAAATGACCAGACAAATACATTATTATACATAGTGAAATTGATTCTACTTTTTAAGTATAGTTTCTTTTAACTTTGAAGATATATAATTTATCTTAAACTAAATTTGTAAAAAATAGTTTTGCAAAATCAATCTCTCCCCAATTCTTTTTTCTTTTTTTTTTAATTTAAAATAAAAATTTGAATCTCTAACTTTTTGATTAAGGACATATATATATGTTTGACTATTTCTATTATGTTCAAGTTGACATATAATTTGACTCTATAGAAGGGGTGAGCATCGGTCGGTCAGAGTCAATTTTCTCTCTCCTCTCCGACCGATCGACTTCGATTCAATTGATCGACTTGATTTTTCGATCTATCATGTTCATCCTTACTCTACGGTATTTACATATTAATGATAAAATCCTATATAGTTGGTATCATATATGAATAGGACGAAAAAATTTGTAACAATATAGGATCATATCACCATTTCAAATACATTGAATGTATACAGAGTTTTTTTTTTTTTTTTTTCCTGAAAACCCATAAGGTAGAAGAAGATACCAAAAATGCCAATATTATCATCCAATGGTGTAAAAACAGAAGGCAGAGAGAAGGATATAATGTCAGTCAAAATAGAGCAGAAGCTATAGAGCTGCCATTGATGAAGATTTTAGCTTCACAATAGACTTCCCCCCCTTAGGCCTGCAAATTCTAATAAACCATACAAAAAAATTTACAATTTATTGTTTTTATTTTATTTTAAGAAAAAGGTAAAATTTTAATAAATTGGTAATTCTCAAAAGAAGTGTTCCAAAACAACTGACCTGCCTGATGGGTGGTATACAGCATCACCTACTACTAAATAACATGCATTAACATGTGATTTTATTTATTAATCATTCTTTGTTTGTTCCTCTCCATTAAAATATAGAATCTTCCACACACTATACTGACATATATTCCTTTTGATTTTGAGAGAGAATAAAAGTGGAGAGAGGGGTTGGGTTAATAAACATATATATTGTATTCAATTATATATTGGGTTCTTAAAAGAATGTTGGAAAGATAATTGATAAAATATTTGAAAAAGGTAATATATGTCTTATTTACTAACTTAGGTTAAAAAAAAATTAAGGTTTATATTATATAAATTTAATTTATAAATATTTTGCATGAGTGTCGATCTAAACATGGTTTAACTTGTCAAATGATCAATACTTTCAACCTAACAGTTGACAATCAAATTTTATTCTTTTCTTGTTGAATTAGAAAAAAAAAATTGCATTAGTCCCTAAGTTTTATATTACAAAAAAAAATTAAAAGAATATTTGTTGGTCCCTAGACTATGATGAAAGTAGTAATTTGGTAGTTGAACTTTAGTTGTAATGATTTAGTCACTGTACTTTTCAAATGATTTGTAACACAATTTAGTCCCTAATTTTATTAAATAACAACTTAGTTCATGTGCTATACATTTGTAACGATTAGAGAATTTGGTAAACTGATTAGAGATCAGATTTTTGGGAATTTAATGAAATTTCTTAACATTTAAATTTAAAAACTGATTAGTGATTAGATTTTTTATAATCTATAAAGAATAGGTCATTATGTAGTAAAAATTGATGCTTAGTTATGATGAGTTTTTCATAATAGAGAATAATTTGTTATAAATTTTAAATTATGAAGTATAAGGTCCCGTTTGATAACCATTTTGTTCTTGGTTCTTTGTTTTTGAAAAGTAAGTTTATAAGCACTACTTCCACCTTCATATTTCTTCATTTGTTAGCTATGTTTTACCAATGGTTGAAAAAACCAAGCCAAACTTTGAAAATTTAAAAAAAAAAAAAAAAATAGCTTTTAAAAATTTGTTTTTGTTTTTAAAATTTGGCTAAGAATTCAATCATTGCATTTAGAAAAGATGTAAATTATTATAAGAAATGAGAAGAAATAAGTTTACTATTTTAAAAACAAAAAACGAAAAAACGAAATGGATACAAAACAGGACATGAATTACTATAGAGTTCATAATTTGAAAGTACGAAAACTAAATTGTTATAAATCATTCACTGAGTTGTCACTTGCCCCTAGGGCATAAAAGTATTTTTCAACTAAAAAAACATTTTGACAAGTGATTTACATTAAGTGGATGATTTAAAAAATAATAATAATAAAAAATAAAAAAAATAAAACCCTTGAAATGACTTGTTGCATTCAAAATTTATAGAAGAAGCATTAAAAGAATAGAAATGGGGGGGAAGGACCAAGAAGGATTTAAACCAAAATAAAATAGCATGAGTTTTCTCATTTGTTTATTTAATTTTTTGGGTTGGTTTGAATGTGGGTAAGAACTAAGAAAGTTTGATGTTTTTCCTATTGTGGGAAACCATGTGATTGAACATGGCATAAATCAAAACACACTATGGTTCAAATCAACCCCTATCATTGCATCACACCCCTCTTTCATTTTCTTTTAATTTATTGTTTGGTTTGATTTTACAATTTTGCAACACTAAAAAGGAATTTAGGGGAGAGTCTTTGAATTATATCTTTCTTTTTTACAATATGTGAAATTGGATTACCGATATCAAAGTTGATAGTATAAGTTCATGTCAATTGAGTCACGTTCATGTTATTATATGTTTCTTATAAATTATTTAAAATATTATTTTGTAATATGATCTAAGTATAGAAAGTTGTTTGAGAAGATATTAATTTTTAATTTTTTTATTATTCTATTATAATTTACTTCAAAGATGGTACATTTAAGTCGATGCATTTTTCTTATTTGCTGAAAAATATAATTTTAAATCATTTTAAAATTAGGATGAAATATTGTTTCTATTCTTTTGCCTTAAAATTATTTTAAAAAACTATACAACCAAACATGTTTTCTTGTCTTCAAAAATAGAATTATATAAATATATAATAAACCCCAAGAGTGTATTATCCCTTTTATAGCACCTTAAATTTTGTTCTTAATGTAATTTCAATATTTTCTAGTATTAGAGGGCATTTTTTGAATTTTGAAAATTCAAAATGTAATTATTGTGATTTTAGAAATTCACCCGAGATTGTGTTTCATTCGGATTCACCAGAGGTTGTGTTTCCTTCGGAATCCACCAGAGGTAGTGCTTTCCCTCGGGATCCACCAGAGGTAGTGCTTTTTTCGGAATCCACCAAAGGTGGTGTTTCCCTTGAGATCCACCAGAGGTAGTGCTTTGCTTCGGGATCCGCCAGAGGTGGTGGGTCCTACGGGACTTACTAGAGGTAGTGGGTATACTTAACTACAGTAGGATAAAAATCAATTTTTCATGTATGTATATGTCCTATGAGGACTAGAGAAGTTTATATGTTTTCACCAAAGGTAGGCATTTAGAGGACATAGATTCCTAGCCTGATCCCAGTAGTGGGTTTACTTACTGAGTATTTTATACTCATCCTTTCTCATGTTTATGTTCCAGGTAAGGGTAGGGACGTGCCGGTGAACGACAAGAGGAATCCATGAACGAGCTACTGGGGACCATTTTTAATGCTTCCGCTCATGTTTTCAGAGTTCTTTTATGTTTTTAACTTTCGGTCTTGACATTTGAAACTTATCGTTTGAGATTTGTTTTTAGACTTATTTATTTTCATTTATGACTTATGGGTACTTTATCATTTGATTTTACTATCTGAATTCAATGAAAATCTTTTAAGTTACCTTATTTATTTAACATTTATTTCACTATAAAAGGATGTCGTTTTAACTTCCATGCATGCATGTATTTAGTAATGACCTAGCTTGAGTCCTAGGAAGTCGGGTCGTTACACCTTTTATTTTTAAAGACATCAAATTAACTTTCTACCAAAAAATGAAAAGTATGCTTAATTAGATGATATTGACCATCCTAAAACCAATATGATAAACTTGGTTGATTTTGAATGAGTTATACATATCTAGTCTCTAAACTTTATTTCTAAATTTTTTATTAGATTTCATTAATACAATTTAAAATATTATAAATGTGTGTGACCGTCCAGTAACCCAAATTTTAATTTAACCGGTTTATGCATATGCACTCAATCAATAGGTCAAATATTCAAATTCTTCCACCTTTAAATGATATTGAACTAAAAAAACATGTGATCTTATAACACCTCGAGTTTAAGAGGGGTGCATGAATGAATTGATATCACATCCAAATGAGAGGGATCTTGAGGATATGAAAATATAGTTAAGAAAGACTTAAAAAGAATTGGAAGTTCCTACTTATACCAATAAGGTGCATCTTCCTTTTTGGTTGCCAATCATAGGAACTTCATAGTTAAACATGTTTAGCTTGGAGCAATTCTATGTTAGATGACTTTTTAGAAATTTTCCTAAGAAACATGTGAGTGAGGACAAAATATGTTGAAATAACTTGTGTTGGTTTATGGATATAGTTTACGATCTTGAAAGCAATTAAAGGCAAGCAAGAATGATGTAGTCAAATTGTAGGCAATGAAGGGAATGCTGGGACAAATTAGGTATTGAATCTTGGACCTAGGGCATAACAAATCTCATATATGATTTCATATATTGGTAAATCTTTATAACTATATGGCATTCGATAGGGTAAACTTTAGGTTAACAAATGAGACACCTTGTTTTAAGTGTTAGTGTTAGACAACGTTCTACTTTCACAACGTGGAACAAAAAAAAAAGATATCGTCATTTGCTGGAAATTCATTAACTTAAACATAACTCAATTGATTAATGAATAAAATTCCTTTAGAAAGGTCAAAAGTTTAAACCTCTTCATACTACACTAAGATAAAAAATATGTATAGACATATATATGAAAATCAATTCAACATGAACCTAAAATCGAAACAAATATAAAAGCTCTAAACCGATTAGATGAAAAAAAAAAAAAAAAAAAAAAGGTTGAATCATGACCCATCGAAGAAAAGAGGGGTTAAATCGTGTACAACGTACATAATTTTATTGTACATCTTACCTAACCATATATTAATGTACTATAATTTAGATGTGATAAATATTAGGGGTGAGCATAAAGGCACCAAAAATCGATTAAACAGATCAAAATCCGATTGAACTAAGGTTGGTCGCTCGATTTTCCTATAAAAAAATTTTGGAAAACCAATGGACCGATCAATATATAGAAATATTTTTAAAATAAATTTCTAGAAAATAAGTATAAAAGTAAGCCCACTACCATCAATCAAGCCCCAAGCATGTTGCCTTAGTATTGATTTATTATTTTTCTTTTTTATGTTGCTTATATTTCAAATTCACTACATGATTGATTTAATTTTTTTTTTTATAAAAATGATTAATTTAAATTTTAAAAAGTTGCAAATTATGTTAACCTAACAAGAACACTTTATTCATTCATATTTCATTTTCATTCATTTTGATTTTACTTGCAAAAAAAAAATTAAAAAAACAAATGACCGTCGGTTGGATTTCACACACTTTTTTGATTGGTTTTGGTGACAAAATTGACACCAATGTATCAATGCACATCATAATAAATACGACCCTAATTTTGTTAATAGTTTGTTAATCCAACCTACTTTTTGTAATTTGTTTTAAAAAGAAATTACTTAAAGAGTTTTTATCTTCTTAAAGAAAAGTTGCATAAAAAAAGCTGTCAGATACAAAAATATCCGACATTCATTTTCTCTCTCACAATTTTCCAAACCAAAAAAAAAAAAAAAAAAAAAAAAAAAATTCCTCCTCTTTTCTTCTTTCCTTCTTTCTTAGGTTTATGAGTAATACCACCCGTGTGCCTCTGTCTCATCCCCATTTTTTCCCCTTGAAAACAACAATTCCCCTCTCTCTCTCTCTCTCTAAAATTCCCATTTTTTATTTATATCCCCCCCATCTCTCCCTATTTCCTCTAAAACCCATTTCCCCAAATTCAATTTCAATTCAGTCCCCCATGGCTTTCTTCTCCTTCATCTTCTTCCTCTTTTCCTCTGTTTTAGCTTCTTCTCTGTTTCTCTTCCTCCGCCCCACCAGATTCCGCCGTGTACGGCTGCCGCCGGGGACACTCGGCCTTCCCTTGATCGGAGAGACCCTTCAACTCATCTCCGCCTACAAGACCGAGAACCCCGAACCCTTCATCGACGAGCGGGTCCGGAGATTTGGACCGGTTTTTACGACCCATTTGTTTGGTGAACCGACAGTTTTCTCGGCCGACTGGGAAACAAACCGGTTCATTCTTCAGAATGAAGAGAAGCTTTTTGAGTGTAGTTACCCCGGTTCGATTTCTAATCTTCTTGGGAAGCATTCTTTGTTGCTTATGAAAGGGAGTTTACATAAAAGAATGCATTCTTTGACTATGAGCTTTGGGAATTCTTCTATTATTAAAGACCATCTTTTGGTCGATGTGGACCGGTTAATTCGGCTCAATTTGGACTCTTGGACCGGCCGGATCTTCCTCATGGAAGAAGCTAAAAAGGTATACACAATAATACTATTTCTTTTATTTCTTTCTTTCTTTTTTTCTTTTTTTCTTTTTTAAATTTTTATTTTTCTTCTTTACTGTTGAATTGGCCACCCCACTTCACTCTCAAAATTCTCATTTTAAAAAAAAAATTAACCATTCTTTTCAAAACTTGAGAACATAATTCAACGGTTAAAATATCTATTCATTCAAAAAATTACTCAAAATAATGATTCAAGTATTATTTTTTATTTCTAAGATTTGAATTTCCACTCTCACATTCACCGAGTTGATGTTAGCGCGTCAACTCGGATAATGAGTAGGGAGTGCATGTTAGCAAATTTATTTTAATTCCTTAAAATTCCCTAGCGCATGTTAGCAACAAAAACAAAAACTAAAAAAGGAAGGAAAAAAAAAAGCCTATAATTCTGTTTGCAGTACAGATCATGCAAGCTTTTTTTAAAAAAAAAATTATTCTTTCGGCCGTTCCTTTTATTATTATGTTTTTTGTTGTTGTATTGTATATTAAAATAGATTGTTTATTATTAATATTAATTTAATGAAAAAATTGATGATTTTTCTTTTAAAAAAAATTCAGATAACATTTGAGTTAGCAGTGAAGCAATTGATGAGCTTTGATCGTTGCGAATGGACTCAAAATCTCATGAAAGAATATCTTCTTGTCATTGAAGGATTTTTTACCGTCCCTCTCCCTCTATTCTCCTCCACTTACCGCCGTGCCATCCAGGTAAAAAAAACTTTTTTTTAACCTCATTTCAATTTTAATTGACATGTATTATTCTACCATGATTAGAGATCAAATTCTAGTAAAATAATACTGACCTATTTGATTGGGGTACTAGAAATTTTTGGTGGATTTCATATTATTATTACAGTACTAGAAATTTTTTTATTTAACCTTTTTTTAGAGGGGAGAAAAAATTTAGTACTTTGATAGTACATTATCTCGTTCTATAATTCTTTAAAAAAATGTCACTATCATATAAATTATGATACCGTGATCTTAATTAATACGGAAGAAATTGGTAGTACTTTAGTAGTATTACTCCTTTCATAATTGCATCATATTTTATAGGAATATTACTATTGTAGTACTTTATAATAAATTAATGACGAGTGATTAACTTAAGTTTTTGGGTTAAGGCACGGAGGAAGGTGGCGGAGCAATTGGGGACGGTGGTAAGGGAGAGGCGGAAAGAGAGCGAGAACGGGATAAGGAAGAAAGACATGCTCGGAGCGCTGCTCGCCGGAGAAGACGCCCTCTCCGACGAGCAAATAGTAGATTTCTTACTGGCTTTATTGGTGGCGGGATATGAAACGACGTCAACTACCATGACGCTGGCCGTTAAGTTTCTGACGGAGACGCCGCTGGCTTTGGCCCAATTACAGGTCACTTTCCGGCCACCTTATTTATTATTATTATTATTTTTTTGGTGTGTGTGTGTGTTTTTTTTTAAATAATGGGAAAGTAATGATCCAATAGTGGGGCTGAAAATTGCAAAATCCATGGCTTTTTTTTTTCTTTTTCTTTTCTTTCTTTCAATCTCAACCTCATATCCATTATCACAAATTCCATGCTTTTTTCTTTTTTTTAAAAAAAATTGTGTGTTTTTAATGATTATTATTTTTTAGAACACATTTTTAGATGGATTTTTATATACATCTACTCTTAATTTCTTTTTAAAAAAAAAATTTGAATTTTTCTCATATTTGTGATTTTATTGACTTTAATCGGTTTTTAATTTTTTTTTTTAATAAAAAGTTGTAATTTTTTTGTCGATAGCGGCATGATTTAGCTTATCGGACAAGCTCTACTACTTCTAATTAATGTTTTTGGGTTCATCTAAAAAGATTAGTATCTTGCCTAATATATTAGGTTAACTTGTAAAAGATTATTTATACCTTAATTAGTTAAGAGACTATTTAAGAGGTTGTATTGTAATTAGGATTACTGTAAATCAGAATAGTATTGAAATGAGTGAGAAATTGAGAGTAGAACGGAAATGGGATCATGAAGTATGTTAACGGTGGGAAAGAGAGTTGAGAGTTGAGTTAAAAATTGTGGGAACAAATAAGTTTGGTATTACAAACCGAGTCCAAAATGTTCAATCCAAACATGGGTTTTGAATTACATTACAAACTCATTCCATTATGGTCTCCAAACAACCTCTAAGGCCCTGGAATAGGATGGGTTTAGAATGGAATGTAATCCAAAATCCATATTTGGGTTGAGCGTTTTAGACCCGATTTATAATACTCAACTCATTGTTTCCACCGTTTTCAATCCAACTCTTTTTCTCACAATTTTCAACTTCACGATTTCATCTCTATTCCACCTTCGATATCTCATGCATTTCATCACTCCTCTTATTCTCAATAATCTTGATTACATTTCAATCTCTGTTCCAATCGTCCAATTGGTGAGTTTATAAATGAGTAAAAATGAATTAGAAAGAATAAAAATATAAGGTTGAAAAACATTTATTGTGTTTAAAAAAAAACATTTATTATTTGAAAATAAATTGAAGTCTAGATTCCACCCTAATTGCCTAAAATTCTCAAACCCTAGATCCTACTTGGATATTGTCATTTTTTTTTTATCATTGTCATTGTTTTTTGTATTTCTTTAATGCTATACACGTGCCACTCTCCTAAGATTTATTTTTCCAATGAGCTTTTATTATATTTTATTTTAATATTTTAAAAATGTCTTTCGCTTTACTATTCTTACTCTTGATTAAACATAAAATCAAATTTAAAAAAACATTTTTTTTAGAAAAAGAATAGTTAAGAATTAAGTGTTTAATTAAGAAATATCTAATTTAGAAAAAAAAATTTAAAAATATTTTCAAATATAGAAAAATATCACAGTCTATCATTAAAAAAAACTAAAACTAAAGTATTTAACAACAAATTATTTTAATATGTAGTTTTATACTCTAAAAGTGATTTTTAAATATTTTGTAGAGTAAAAGAACTTTTTTTTTAGTGGTTTTGATTTTTTTCCCCCTAAAAATAGTATTTCTATTCCAATACTCTTGAAAGATACTTTCAAGTTTCAATTATGTCAAGAGTGCATTAAAGTGAAAGATATTCATTATCAAACAAGGAGTTAAAAGAAAGTAAAAGAAATAAAAAAAAAATTTCAGTTCGCCTCAAACAAGCAAAGATTTAACATGAATGTATTTAAAAAAAAAATTGTTTGGAAGTTAAGAAGTTACCTAGCATAGGTTTTTAATTATGATTTTTATTTATCTCTAAATTCGATAAAATTCTTCGAAATTCTGTCAATTTAGTCATGAAAGCTTTCTTCTTCTTTTGTTTTTACCTAAAAGAGAGATTTTAAATTATTCTCTTTTTTGGAGTCTTAAATTACCGATTAACTCAAAAATTTAAGTTGATGGATGAATTATATTAGATAGAGTAACGAATAACGAAAAACCATACTATGTTTAAATGAACGTAAAATACGTTTGACCTGCTAAACCTAGAATTGAGATTAAAAGCTAGGTTAAATTTGTAGTGTTGTCTAAAGTGACAACAACCCTATAGGTCTTTTATCTTCTTCTTCTTTTTTTTTTTCTTTTTTTTTTTGGTTTTCTTCATCATTATATTGACTTAGTGCATGAAAAAACAAACCCAAAAAAAAAAAAAGGAAAAAAAGGGTCAAAAAGTGAAAGTGAAGAGGGAGAAGAAAGTACATAAAATAGCAGAAAGGTAGAAAGCAGTAAGAAACCTTACACTTACACTTACACCCCTCTTGTCCCTTTGTCCAATGGACAATATCATTTTCTTTCTTTTTTTATATATATATTTTAATAATATAATAATAATTATTAAGAAAACTACCTAATTTATCTTTAAATTTGAAGTTTAATTTCTATTTGGTTTCTGATTTAACGACGTACATTTTTAACCTCAATTTTTCATCAAATATTTATTTTCAATATTTTATGTTCACGTTTATATTAATTAATTTAAAAGAATTAAAAATATTATAACTAATTAAGTTTGACATTTTTCATCATTATTAAAACAATTTTTTTCTCATTATTTTAAATTATAAGATTGTTGATAGCAGAATGTAGCTAATGGATGTTTATAATGATATTTTGTCATATTTGTAAATAAATTGATTTATTTTTTTGTTTGAAAATAAATTTAATAATAAAAATAATCTTGAAAATAAAAATAAAAGCCAGCTCTGTGCTGTTTTTTCTTCTTTTTTCTCTGAGCACGCTTTGAACTTTGACCACTCTGTCTTGTCCGTTTTTGAAATGACCAAATTTATTTTTATTTTTATTTTTATTTTATCCTCTTTTTTGTGTGGGGAGATGTATGAGTTGTAAAGTGGGGTCCACACACCACGTGGGACCCCCTTTAGGGATTTGATCATACGGTGCAAATTCCTTCTCCACCAACCCTACCCTACACCCTCCCCTACCCTATAACTTCTTCAAATATTTGATACCTAGTATTTCCATCTCATTCCTCTTTCTGCCCCTCACGTGCCCTTTTGCTTACTTTCTCTACGTTTTAGTTTTTAGTATAGTTTCTATTCATTTCTAACTATCTTAAAACATTTTAAGAAACGTCTGGTGTAATGAATAAAGTTATTTAATTATTGAACCTACAGTATAAAGAATTAATATAAGTCATAGAATTGTTGTTTTTTAATTGTGAGGCCTACAAATTTTTTGGATCAAACAAGGAGTAAAACTAACAACTTTACTCTCTCAAACTCATACTTCTTGGGCTAAACATAATCTTAGGGTTTAGGGTCGTCTCAAACAACTTACTTTTTTGCTAATGCACATTTTAACTAATTTGTGTTTTGTTTTACTCGTTTAGGTTCTTCTTGTTTGACGTAGTTTTTCATAGTTGTGTGACTAATTGGATAAAAATAACATAAGACCTTTTTTTTATAAAATAAACAAATAAGGTTATACTATATTTGTTTTTAGAATTTGGTTTAAAATTTAAATGTTTCTTTACAAAAGAAGAAAATTATTGAAAAGAATTACAATTTTCATATACTAAAAAAGTAAACCAAATTGTTATCAAGTGAGATATTACTTCCACTCGAACCTAAACTATAAAGACCAATACAAAACTTTCAAGGACCGAATCAAAAATTAAGTTCGAATCATTGGGTACCTTGGTAATTTTGATATTGTTATTATTGTGTTTTGAGCATAATGTTGATTAAAAAGTAGTGGGTGGTTTGGTGGACAGGAAGAGCATGAGCAAATCAAAGCAAGAATGAAGGAATCACACCAACACCTCCAATGGAATGATTACAAGTCCATGCCTTTCACCCAATGTGTGAGTATATTCCCAAAATTTAAAATTTAAAAATAAAATTCATTACTTTTTCTCCTTTTATTTTGTTTAAAGGTTTTTTTTTTTTTTTTTTTTGGGTTAGGTTGTGAATGAAACATTAAGAGTTGCCAACATAATCAGTGGTGTATTTAGGAGGACAATGACAGACGTAAATATCAAAGGTAACTAATGCTTTACTATTACACTTTTTTTTATTCAACGAGATTGAAATCTCTAATCTTTTAGTTAAGGACATGTCTTATATGTACATGATAAGGAAGAATTTTGATGTAGGTTATACGATTCCGAAGGGATGGAAGATTTTTGCATCATTTCGCGCAGTACATTTGGACCATGAGCATTTTAAAGATGCTCGCTCTTTTAACCCATGGAGATGGCAAAAGGTACAATCTAATCAACATGTTTCCTACTGTCAATACACCAATGTCAAATCTCAATCCTCCCAAACATCATCTCTTTTTCACTTTCTATGTCTATCCCATTTGCTAACTTAATCTCTTTAACCCAGCAGAATAGCTCAGGGTCAACAACGTTAAATGCATTTACACCGTTCGGTGGAGGTCCGAGATTATGCCCAGGATACGAGCTTGCCAGAGTAGAACTCTCTGTTTTTCTTCATCATCTTGTCACCCAGTTCAGGTATTCATCTATCTCTGCCTTAAAACACAGTTTAAAATATACCACTTTAATAAGATCAATAATGTAATCCATCAACATTTCAGTTGGGTTCCAGCAGAAGATGATAAGTTAGTATTTTTTCCAACGACAAGAACACAGAAGCGCTATCCTATCATTGTGACGCGTAAGAACGAAACTACACAATGTCAAGACGGTCATGCAGACACATGAAGGAAAGCGAGTTGAGTCAGGTTTCAATATGTAGAGAAGTGTAATCTTTCGCTTAATCTTGTATGAATAAGATCATATGCTAAAGTAATGAGTTTTATAATACACAGAATATGGAGCTACTCAATAGTACAGCCAATGAATTACCAATACAAAAACTATAAATATCACTTCTTCTCTCAGCCCCTCTCCAAGAGCGCCAATTTTCAGACCAATCAAACATTATCTTCAACCTACATATCTTCTGGTCAGATGTTCTCCAGGCTTCAAAATTCAGATGATTTGACTTGAGTCTGCAGAATTTGGGGGGTTTGAGGCAGGCTTCTTTACAGAAATAGTCAGAGATATCATTCCATTGCACACATTCAAGTACAGAGAAGAGAAGATATCAGCATATTTTCCTCTCTTTGCTTTGTATTGTAGATTCAACTAGCTTAACCTTTTTAGTGTTCTCAGCATTGAGGAGGGAGAGTTTCTCAAGCGATGATTTGAGTTGGGAGATCTGAGAGCTTTGGATATAAGTGTTTCTCCTGTACATTTTTTGTTGTTGGTTCACTAGATTGTTGTTCTTAGAATTTGTGAACCTCCTTAGTCTTGCAGTTAGTGTATCAATCGAAGTATGCAATGCGTCCAACTCAATATCTGTAAAGTGGTCTGGAGGCAACAAAGTATCACTTTGTTAAGAATTAAAAAGCCGTTATAATATAAAATGTGAACTCCACCCCAATCATAAATCAACTGGTTAAGGCATATATCTCTTATTAGTCAAAGTACACCAAGACTAAGGGATAATATCTGACAGTGTCAAAAGGAGAGCAATAAGTCAATTTACAACTTAACAGAACTTGATCCAACTAAAACTATGAAAATCAACTGGTTAAGGCATATATTTCTGATTAGTCAAAATACACCAAGACTGAGAAGGATAATATGTCACAGCATTGCACTATCAAAAGAAGAGCAATAAGTCAATTTCAACTAGCAGAACTTGATCCAACTAAAACCATGAGTGTCTTCAGCTCCCTCATACACAACTCAGCTAATCTAACAAGACAACCGTCTAAACTCTAGATATCGATAAATATCTAAATAGTTACTCTTCAAAGGCCTGATTTCTAACAAATATTATTCATTAATCGATGATACAAGTTAACTGAAGAATTCAATTGTTCTGGTTTTATATTTAGCCGAGCCTAAATCTACTTTATGCACTAAGCGAATATAAGAGTGACTTTGTTAAAAGTCCATTTTGTTTTCTGAATATTCAAGATTATCATACTTTAGTCTATTTCAATGCATTAACTTAGAATAATAATAATAATAAACTCTTAAAAATTGATTATTTTGGTCCTTCCCTTCCTTTTACTTTTAAGAAATTCATAATGGGTGTTACTATTAAAATGTGTTAACATGATCATGTATTCAATTAAAAAAAATAATTTAAAAAGATAACATGAACATACATCCAAGCCACATAGGTTGAAGACAAATACCGGATAAGTGCATAATAAGTGGCAAAATAATTACGCAAAAATAAATGGTTACTTTTAATTCCAAGGGCTAAAAAAGACGAGCAAATCTAAAATTTCGGAAGTCCAAAATGCGGTTAAAACTCATTTTTTTCTATAAATACTTTCGTAAGAAGCACTAATTGCATTTACATGTTTCATTTAAAAAAAAAAATGTTTAATCACGTAACCAAACAGTTAGAAAACTTTGAAAAAGTAATTATAGTTGGCTAAAAAAATACTTTTCACCTTTCCAAAAGCCATATCAAATATTTTAATTAGTCTAAAAAAAGTCAACCAAGTAAACAAATTTAAGTAACTTGAGTGAGAATTTATTACCAAGTGTCGATTTGAACTCTCTTTCCGCTTTGGACAACGGCTTTTTGTGAGCCCCTGGCAAGTTCTTCAACTGATGTATCCGCTCTTCCAGGACATTGTGCAGTTTGATTGCACGTTCTATCCTGTCGTCCAATAATTGCTGTTTCCCCTCTACTTTTATGAGCTTCTGTTGTGCCTCTTTTAAACGAGTTTGCTGATCGTCAATTAACCTCTTCAACTTGGGCTCATGCTGCTTGAGCTCGTAGTACACCTACACGGAGTTAGAAGAGAGGAAAGAGGGGGGAACTTTAGATGTTACACCCATGGAGTGCTAGACTAACAAAATTATCTTAAGTAGTTGATTAACATTACATAGCTCTGAAGTAAATTGCAATTACCGCATGCGCATACTCCACGTAATTTTCATGGAAGAGCTTGAAATACTGATGAAGCATGGACCGTCCTTCAATGGAATCAGCAGTCACAGAACGCATAGTTGATGATGACTGAGGAAGGAGAACCACCTTAGGTCCGCCAAGAAGATCTTTGCTTATAATTTCAGATCTTTCACTTTCATTTTTCTCTCCTGTTCCTGCTGCAGCTGATTTTCCCTCATCTAGGAAATTGCTAACCTGAACTGGGACTAGAAGGTTCCAAGTCTTCATCTCTAGAACAATGCACTCTTGAGAAAGGGTAACTCCCAGAATCCAAGAATATCCTAATGAATCAGATAATGAGGCAAAACCACAAAGTGGAGAAGGGTTGGAAGTGTCTCCCTGGCAGGCATTCAGAACAGGATGCACAGAGGGAGTTCTCATGGTCTGGTTCTGTCCTTTGCTTTGACTAGTGAATGGGAGAAAATGCAATATAATCGAGTCTATACCTCCATTATGAAGAGCATAAATTCTTTGATCCATAAGTTTATCAACAAACATTGTTATAAGAGAATCTTTCTCCATTTTCTTTGGAAGGGCTAGATCTACGATAGCCAGTCTCAGCAAAGGGGGCGGGAGCCCCAACCAAACAGTATGATCAAGTGGTTGATCAAGCTTCACCTTGGAGAGCTTCCCTGTAACCACTTCACATATCATGGCAAGACCGAGAATATTGTCATTCGGATCAACACGTACACGTGGGGGACAACCAAGATTCCAGACAGGTTGAATTTCGTCTGCAAGGGCATCAATCTGCAGTTGCCCACCACTCCACGCTGTCACAAGAACAGAGTCTTTGCTGATTAGATTATATAATAAACTTACTGCACGGCCTTCACATTCTGCACCTTTAATTGATACATCTTCTTCATCTCCATCATCATTACACGCTCTCCTCAAAGGCCCCTGGAAGACCATATCATGTGAAAATTAAGGATTCCAAAACCCGGTCCTGAGAGTATATTGCAACCCATGCACATGCCATACCACTAAAATTTTGCACATTCTTAATATACATACATACACACACAAACACACACATATATATAAATGGTTGTCAACTACCAACTGCATTCATCGAAAATGTCTCATGTGTCATACCTGCATTGCAAGTGACGCATCAAATAAAGCACAAGGATGGGCTACTATCACATATGCGTCCCCTCCATCTGTTGCTTGGACTAAATTTGGAAAAGTTTCTTCCAACCAAGAAATTGCAAGACCGGAATTACTGACAGCTGTTGGATTGGCTGATTTGAGCCCATAGGACTGAGCATCGTTATAAATCTCCAATATAGATTCACACTTGTAAACACTGTTGAGGATAAAGCAATCACTTAAGGGGTGTTTGGGGTAAGGAATTGGCTATTATAGTTAGGTTATAATAGTGTGTGTTTGGGGTGTAGATTATTTTAGTTTGGGTTATAATAGTATGTGTTTGAGGTGTAAACTATTTGAATTTGATAAGGAAATAGTAAACACTGTAGCAAAGAATAAAAAAATGATGAAGGTAAAATAGTAAAAACTGTAGTAAATAGTAAATACTGTAGCAAATGGGGGGTTTTGAAATAGTGTTGAACCGTAACTAATTGGGACTACAAAATAGTATTTATTGTAGTAAGAGGTGGTTATTATAGTCTTAGGACAATCCTTGCCCCAAATGCCCCCCCTTAGAGATGGTAATATACATAGTTCTACTTCTATCCATTAATTGTAGGCCTTATGCTAAGAAACTAGAAGGCTCTAATCAGAACATTTTAGTAGGCTGTAGGGTAAGGAGATTTTCTTGGAATGCAAAAGTGTACGCTCAACCCATTAGTTATGACCAGATGATGGGGGAAAATATCCTTTCTGAATCTCACCTCGACATATTTTTCGAGTAATAAATATTTGAAGTATGAAAACCCAAGAAATAAGTCTGTCTCTGGTAAATGGTAATTGTAATTGAGTGTTCATGATATCCAAAAGTCAATTAAAGAAAGGAGAGATGTGATCAATTGAGTACCTTCTAAATGGAACAACTGGGCAAAGGATGTAAATTGAACCATCACTGAATAAAACAAACACCTGCAGATATAGTACGTAAGCTTTTATAATCATATAGTGGTCCTTAAACTGTTTAACAGATAAATCTTAGCCACCCACAAAGGTATAAAAGAAGAAAGCAACAGTTTTTCATGCATTGAGAAGTAGTAGTACTAACATCACAATCTTACTCGAACAGGATATGTTCATAGGATGTACAATTATGTCCGTGAGTTCTAACTTCTAAGAAGTAGTACTGACGTTAGATTTCAGATCCTACACATTAAGGTTACTGAAATACTCCTAATGCCTACAAGTCGATACATAGCACGATATTTAAATTTAATTTGGCTTGAGAGCATAGTAGAGCGCCAAATGAACAGAGCACAAAAAATTAGGAGAGGATATTGCTAAAAGGTCACAAAGAAAAGGTTTGAACTTCTAATTCATGTTTTTTTAATTCTTGGTTGAAGAACTTCTAATTTATATATCTGGGCAAGAAAAAAAGGGAAAGGTACCAAGATAAATTTTCATCATTATAAACAGAAAATATTATATCATCCAAATTTGAGATTTCAAATTTCTAATTAATAAACTTACACTGAACTTGTCCCACAAATGGTCTTCCCCAAATGAAAAATCAACAGGGCAGATTGACGTGGCATTTTTAGATTGACCAGGTTCCACTGGCTGTAGATAATATTCTTGCTCTGGTTGCACAATATCTGAAGACAAATTGAAAAGCCTGAAACGAAAATGAGTTATACAATAAAGCACGATGGTTAATCAACCAGACACCTTGGAGCAAACCTACACAAATTTCATGATCTGAGATATCAGTATTTTTTTTTTTTCTTCTGCAGTGTGTTTGAGGGGGAAGATAAGCAGTATCCACCTCTCCATAGACAAATTTTATATTTAATGATTTGCAAAATGCTATAAATAGTTTTTCGAATGCAATTGAACGAGAAAAAGAGAGTCCACTTAAGACAGGTGATAAATCGTTCATAAGCCTCAAAACAAATTATTAACAAAAATTGTACTTCCATTCCTAGTTGACTAGCAGTAACAAGATTTTGTCAATGTTCTGTGAGACCCCTATCATGAAGGTCTATGGGAGGAAGGGGGCAAGAAAGGAATTTTGCAAATAAGAGAGGGGGAGGGGGGACCAGCAGTGGGACCACTTGATCACCAGACCGTTGGAGAGGCGCGTCTGAAGGAATTGGTGGATCGTGGGAGCGGGGACCAGCTGAAGGGTATTTATTAGTAGGGTTTTAGGAATGAAGGGTAGGATGGTTTTTTAGAGCAATATGTCACGCGGTCACTGCTTTCAAGCAGCTTGGCGTGCAGCACTTGGGTGATTCTTATGCTTAAGATACTCCAAGTAAGCCTTTATAGAGGTTTGAGAATGAGTATGGCACTTAGGAAGTCGAGAGGGACAAGAGAAGGTAGACACACATGAGTTTGGGAATGAGTGTATTGTTTTGAGAGCTTGTTGCTTGGTGGTTGTACAAATGAGCCCTTGGGGCTATTTATAGGATGGTTCTCACGACCTAAGCCCCCTTAAAGTCGGCCATGGCCCTTTCTAGACACTTCCAAGGTGTCTTGACATGTCCCTAGGCCATTCTAGGCCCTTCCATACACTTCCAAGTACATACATGGCCCTTCTAGACAATTCTAGACCATTACGGAGAAATCTAAAGTATGTACATTTGAAGAGGTGTTGGGACGTGCAAGGACGTGCGTGTGCAGCATTGTGCACATGCCTGAGCGACCGCATCTGTGGGGCGCGTGCAAGGACGTGCGCACGCTTGTGCCTGAGGGGCGTGCACGCCTGTCGCACGAGCCCTGCATTGAAATGGTTTACGTCACTAGATCATTCTAAGTTGCCTGTGGGCCATGCAGGTATTGCCACTCGTGTGCGTCTGGACTCACACACTCTAGACAAGGGCACGCGCTTGGCCGCGCGTCCGTGGGCTTCCTTGGCCTTGCACGAGGCCTTGCCTCTCCTGGGCGTGTGCGCGCACATGGGCGCTGTCCTTGGCACCTGTCTTGCCCAGTTGCCTTGCCACACCCTCGTATGTCGGCACTTGGGCATATGGGCGCCCTGACCAAGGCCACCGTGTTAGCCTTGCCTCTTTTTGGGATGCCTTCCGATGGGCCTTGACTCCCTCTTGGCCATGCTATTGGAGTCTCATGCCCCTTCGTGGCGCAATTTGAAAAACGATTTTTGTGGGGCGTGACAAATAGCTCATTTAGGAGAGACGGCTCTCTCGAATAGCCAAAGTATCTTTCTTTGTTATTTTGTTTCCTCTGTTATTCATCTTTTATTTCTCTGAACTTGTGACCTTTGTTACCTTTGTAATATCCTTGAGACTTTGGGATATTTGTTTATATATAATAGTCACCTCAAGGGAGAAGGATATACTCTGTTTTGGTGTGATTACTGGCTTTGGTTATGTATTCTTGTGTATTTTCTGTGTGCAGAAATTTAGATACCTAACATTTGGTATCAGAGCACGTTAAAATCTGGGACGAACACGTGCAATGGCTCAGAAATAGCTGAAAGAACAAATGGAAGAGGCAGAGAAGGAGATGATCGGAATCAAGGAAAGGCTGCTAATGATGAACAAGACCTTGGAAAAGTTGTCAGGCAATATGAAAGAAATGTCGAGCGGAAAAGGGAAGGAGGCAAGTATTGTGGCCGTGGAAAGTTCAAGGGTGAAAAAGGCCGGAGAAAGTGAAGAAGAGTCTTACAAACAAAAGACTTGGTTGCCAGCTCCGAGAAAGGAAGGTACAAGAAGATTGAGATGCCAATGTTTAATAGGGAGAACTCGAACGCGTGGATTTTTCGAGCTAAGCGGTATTTCGAAATACATGAACTAACTAATGAGGAAAAGATAAGAGTGTCTGTGATTAGCTTCGGGCAAGATGAAGGGGACTGGTATCAATGGGATAACAACCGGCAGAAGTTCGTAAGTTGGGAGGAGTTCAAAGACCGACTGCTAGATAGGTTTCGCATATTGACAGAGGAGACGTTATCCTGGTTATGGAACTTGAAGATGGAAACCACGATGGCGAACTATCGGAAAAGATTTGAAATCGCAACCGCGCCAATCTCTAAAGCGGCTGAGAACATACTCAAAATGACCTTTTCTGAAGGACTTCATCCGATGATCAAGGGTGAGGTGATCAGTCAAAGACCGGTGAGCTTAGATGAAATAATTGGAGAGGCCCAGTTAATGGAGTACAAGGACATCATGATCCAATTGTCGCTGGAGGAATTAAAGAGGAGCGGCCCAACTGAGGGCCAGGCCCAAGGGAGCAGTAGCAAGTCCTTTAGCAATGGAATTTTGAAACCTGGAGGTCGTTACCCAGACCAAACAATGATGAAGAATGTGATGATTCCGAAGAAAGGGGGGATGGGGAAGCGAAACCCTCCAGTGAAAAGACTATCCGATGCGGAGTTTCAAGCTCGATGCGAAGAGGGATCATGTTATCGTTGCGATGAGAAATACTCGGCAGGCCACAAATGTAAAGTGAAAGAGCAGTGGGAATGAATGTTGTTGATTGCTGGAGAAGAGGTCGACGAGGAAAATCTTGCATGCGAAACGAAAGAGAACGCAAAGGAAGGAATGAGAGGAGAGGAGACAATGAAGTTAGCACTGCACACAGTGCTAGGGTTCTCGACACCAAAAACCATGAAGGTAAAGGGAACCGTCGAAGAAAGGAGGTGGTAGTGATGATCAATTGCGACGCCACCCATAATTTCATTCACCAAAGGGTTGTAGATCAACTAGGACTCCCATTAACGAAAACCACAAACTACGGCGTGGTGATAGGGAACGGCAAGGTCATGAAAGGAAAGGGGGTGTGCAAAGTCGTTAGTTTGATACTCCCGACAATGAATGTGACAGCAGATTTCTTACCTCTGGACATGGGTAATGTGGATGTGATTGTTGTGGTCACATTCAAAGGATTCCACTGGGGTTGACTGGCCTTGTATGACGATTACATTCACAAAAGGAGAAAGGAAGGTTACCATAAAAGGTGAAGACATGGGAAGAAGAAGATCAAGGGTTCCTCGTTGAGTTGCAAAGTCTACAAATAGACAGCAAAGTCGAAGGGGAAAATAGTGAATCAGAGGGAAGACCGAGACTATTAGATCGCGATATCAAAGACCGGGTTGAGGAATTCGAAGATGTATTTTAGGTCCCAAATGGGTTACCACCTAGATGGAGGGTTGATCACTGAAGCACTCTAAAGGAGGGGCAAGACCCCATTAATATCCAACCGTATAAACATGCCCACATTCAGAAGGAAGAGATTGAGCGTTTGGTGAATGATATGTTGACATCAGGGATAATGCGACCAAGTAACAACTCGTTCTCTAGTCTAGTCCTATTTGTTAGAAATAAGGATGGAAGGCGGAGGTTCTGTGTAGATTGTAGACGTCTGAATAATGCCACCATCCTAGACAAATTCTCGATGCCGGTTATTGAAGAGTTGTTAGATGAGTTACATGGCTCGACGGTGTACTCTAAGCTGGATTTGGTGTGATTACTGGCCTTGGTTAGGTATTCTTGTGTATTTTATGTGTGTAGGAATTTAGATACCTAACATGTTCACAGCAACCATGGAAAACAAGAGAAGCCACAAGAAGCCAGCAATAGCTCTAAAATAAGAATAATTGAAAAATTAAGGCCCCATTTGGTAACCATTTCGTTTTTTAGAGGTGGAAGTAGATAACAAATGAAGAAATTTAGAGGTGGAAAGTAGATAACAAATGAAGAAATTTAGAGGTGGAAGTAGTGTCTATATGCTTAATTTTCAAAAACTAAAACTAAAAACCAAATGATTACCAAACGGGGTCTAAATGTTTTTCCTATAAGGTTGTGTAAGTTGAATCCTAGCCTAGTTAAATTTTAACTTAGTCGCACAAAGACTAATACACCCAAAATTACCAAGTTCTATACATGTAAGTGCTTGAAAGGGGAAAGCCACGTAATGACTAAAGGACGAGCATGAGTCTTTGGAATTTTGTGGGGTCCAAAGAATATCGTTAGTTAGAGAGAGAGTTGTGAGGTGAGTTTTGCTCGGGCTTTAAGCAAATGGTATCAGTTTCAAGAGTCATATTTTGAAATTTTTTATTGTGTTGGGAGAATTGGGGAGTACTAGAATCTCCTTTGATTTAACCAATCCATTCATCAATAAATTGAGCCTCACTAAAGTCCTGAGCCAATTTTAGTCCATGACGTTCTATATTTATTTTATTTTGTTTTTCATACTTTCAAGTACATAGATTTCATCCATTCTAAACTTCACAGAAAGTTCTGTTTTGGTCTTTGGCATTGAATTTCCATATTGCAAACGAAAAATATGAAAGATATTGATGCAGCGGAAAAGTATTCAAGTCAAGCCCATGGCTAAACAAGGGAAATTCGTCCTTAATTCAGAGAACATTCTCCAAGAACACAAGTTCTATATTAAAATGAATGATCAAAAACTTCCTATTATAACTCTAAATTGGCTATTTATAGCCTTACAATAAAATAACATAATTAAGTAATTAAATCTAATTAAATACTAGTTGATCTAAATTAACAACTAAACAAATATTATACTAAAACATACTAATTATCCTATGATTATCCTCATCAGATATATGACATTACATGGACATTGTTATGAATCTACATATTGAAATATTTGACAGGAATCGATACAATAATTCAAGCAGCAAAACAAGATTTCAAACCTCTAAAAAGACATTAATATGGTGAAGACCTATATCTGGACCTCAATGATTATTCTCATATCGCCTTGTAAGAACCAAAAAATCCCTAAATAAGGATTCAAAATGAAATTGCACTAGTTATAGTTGCATAAAATGTCTTTACTCAGGAAACATAATACCTGAAAACAGAATCAGATGAAAGGACACCAAGATGGAAGTTACTATATGGGTGCCAAGAAACTTGAAGCGTGCGTATGACATCATGGCCACCACAGTAGATTTGCGGACCAACTTTAACAGTCCTGTAACACAAATTGACAGCTTCATTCAGGAAGAACTAAGTGGAAAACATGTTATGAGTATGACACTCTTTCACACGTTTTACATAAAATGGGAAACAAATGAACAAAACGTATGAATCTTTTGCAACTTAACATAAACAAAATCTACAACAGATGGAAGCAAAACTAAAAGCATTAACTCAGCTGTTGCCTCTTCCTCACCTACAAATGACTGTGTTGTCATCTCTAGTAGAACTATGACCATAAAGGTACATTATGCCCAACCCGCCTGAACCCACAAGGGCCAATGCCGATCCATTCTGATTGATAGAAATCTTATGCACCAAAAAATCAAGTTGCACATCCGGTCGCAACACCTGTTTAAAGCAATTGAAATTATGAAAAAATGCCAGAGAAATGGGAGAAAACATAACACAGAACACTTATGAGCAAAAGGGTTTGCTCCTTTTCAAACACTTGTTACATAAAAAAGAGAAAAAAGAGGAAAGTAGAACTGACTTTAGAAGGAGAAGCGGCGAGGACGGAGGTGGGTTCGGGTTCTCCGAGGCGGATGGAAATCCGGTGCAAGCAGAGTTTGGTGGAGTCCCAGAAATAGAGACGAGAGGCGCCGTCGGACACCAGAAGGTTTCTAAGAGGCGGAGGAACAGAACCGCCATAATTGGCGGCGGAGGCGGAGGCGGAGGCAGCGGCGGGAGTGAAAACGGGGTGGGTCTTGAGAGGAACCCAATCAACATCCCGTTTTGGAGTTAGAGATCGAGGTGGATCAGAATCAGCTTCGTTCAGGTCGAAATTGTACCTCATTGTTGTTTGGGACTGTTGCTAATTGCTATCGCCGATTTTGATTTTGATTCCGGCGAATGCTTCGTCCCAAACTGAAGCCGCAGTGACCTCTATTTTTGGGTGGGAGGTGTCTGCTTCAAACGTCGTCGTTTCAGAATAATATTCTATTTCATGTTCCGAGATTTCATTTTTAACCGATATCCACTTACATTTCTACCGATCACGAATTTTACAAAATTTATTTATATTATTAAGTTGCTTTTACTCTCCAACTAAGTTTTGATATTGTTATTACTATTCAAATTCATATTTTTTACTAAATAGATTACATTTTTTATATTTAAAAAGTATTTATAAAAGATATTAGGGATATTTATAAATATTAATATCCACCTCAAACCCTTTCATTTACAGATATAGACATATCAATAGATATTTTCATCCTTGATTTAATTATAAAAATATCCAGATTGCCTATTAAACACATATTTAATGAAAATTTGAATACATAAAACAAAATTCAAATTATCTAACTCTAAACATATTCTTGTAATTTCAAATTTTATAATATTACCTTTGAATTTTCATAAACGTTTCAAAGTTGTTCTAAAATTGAAATCCTTTAAATTTTTAAAGGAAAATTAGGACCTAAATTTGTGTGACGAGTTGGTGACATAAAATTGTGTCAATCCAAGTTTCTATTATAAGTTATTGACATGTCATTTGATGTTATAATTTTCATATAAGGAGTTCAATTTTTCTGTTTGGTTTTCTATTTGTAAACAAGATATTTGTAATTTCCTCCTTCTGCTAGAGGTTGGTAAGCTTTAATTTCGTTATAGTATTTTATTTTTAAAAAAAAAACTCTTATATATATATATATATATATGAAAGGCCAAGAGTAATATTGTGATTTTTGAATGAATACGAGTTCTTTTGAAATTATTAAAAAAAAAAAATTCAAAGGTTTTTTCTTTATAAGATTTAGAACTTTAGACCTTGTATCAAAAGTATCATGAACTTTCAAAAATACCCAAAATTTTCAAATAATATTTAAAAGTACCCTCACAATTAACAACACACATCACTTTGACATGGACGATTAAAAATTCAAAATGACATTATCCAGTATGTCGACATGGATGCTTTGGTCTTCTTTTTTAACTTTTTTTTTTTCATGAGGCATTTATTTAACGTTGAGGTTTTGGATAAAACAAATAAAATGTCAATAGTAAATTGATAAAGTTCAAGAATATAGTAGTTTTTCAAACAAATGACAAAAATGGGTAGATGGAAAAGAATTTTCAAAAATAGGTAGAAATGAAAAGTATTGACAAAAATATGGTAGTTTTTTTGGGAAGGATAATTGTGTATCCGGTACACGATTAGCTTTTAATTCAGTTAGCACCATGTTAGCGTCGGTGGACTGATCAAAGGCATACTCGTGGATCGGGTCTACGATTTGCCTTTTTTTTTCGATTTTGACTTTTTTTATTTTTAATTTACTAATTTCTTCATTACTAAACTTAATTATATATTTAATCTGCAATAAAAACTTAATTAGTCTACACCCATATTAAAAATAAAATTTTGATTTGACTAAGTAGTACATCCCTCTACAAATAAAAAAAATAAATAAATAGATCTCATGTATATGGTAAAGTCTTATTTAGAAAAAGAGAAATTAATTCTTTAATTTCAAGATAGAAGTTTACATGAAGTTTAAAGACGACCCTCTAGCGTTTACCCCACATGGGGGTTGTCTTCGTGTGCCTCTAAATTAACTCTGCCTTGTTGTCGTTGTCGTCTACGATGAATACGTCTTCAATCAGTGTCAACAACATTGAGTTATCTCATCTATTGAATAATACTTTTTACGTTAGCCAATATTTGGTCACACATTGAACCCAACTCTGGTAAGTTGTGTTGTACTGAATATTATCGTACATCTTCGATAAAATTATTTTGTACAATAAAAAATTTAATATTAAATAATATTCATATCATATATTTGGAAAATATAAGATTATAAATCTCTTACCATGCAGTAATAGTAAGCACTGTCAAGTATGATAAATCGCCTCATGATTGAATCGTACCAGGAAAAATAATCATCTGATCCATTTGTTATTTCTCCCTATGCACAACGATTGTGACATGTACGTTAGTAGGATATATATTCTGTGTGAATTCGACGCCAGTCTTGGTCGTGCTTACTCTCAAATCAATCTGGTGTAGTGTTGTGAGTGTATAGCATAACAAAGGTACCGTTTGTCGTAGACTGAACTGCTTCAATGCACAATCTAGATGGTGCCACTCTACTATATGGAAAGCATATAAGAGGGCTAACGGTCAACCATATGTCTTGACCATCACAATAGTAATCAGGTAATGATGACCAAATATCTTGCATGTATGACGTCCAATTAATCTGACAAAAAATTTTAAATATTTATTTATATATACAGTTGTTATCTGATTGTGTATCAGTCTGTCTAATATTTGTTGGTATACTAGAAATATATTTGCTGACGGTTCAGAGGCAACTAATACACCACTCCATTTAAAATTATAAAAAAAAATACAATTAATTTATATTTTTACATAAAATGATAACAGAATAAATATATAAATGAAATAATACTTGGTACTGAGTAAATGATGATAATCTATCATAAGCTCATACCTGTAGTAGTATCAGTGGTCCCGATATTTCCAACGCTTGTGCATTAGTAACCCGACAAAATCCTCTATAAAGCCATGCAAGATAGGCACCACCCCACGAGTAAGAACCAGCATGCTCAAAATCAGACAATAGAGGGAGAAACATAAGATATACCGGAGTGTCTACAGTACCAACTCAAGATCATGTTCTCTACTTCTATCATTTCCAAATAATTCATCAAGTTCAACATCAATATCACTGTCTCCATCATTTCCAGATTCAAGAATGACTAAATCTCCGGGACGCATCGACGTATTTACTCAAATTTTTATGACTATTATAGTTGACAAAAAATACGTTAATACGACAAAAAATTTGTTTTTTCTTTTTAAGAAATCCAATTTTTTTTTTATTTTTTTAAAATAATGTTATTTTAATAATTATTAACAAACATATGGTTGAGTTGAAACTATTGTCAAAAATAGATTTTTAAATCGTGTACCAGGTACACGATTATAAGTCCAAACATTCCAAATATTTTCTTAAATCGGCCCAAATTCAAATGGAAACATCCAAGTTAAGATACAACCTAAAAATAAAATAGTAGATATTCAACTACAAAAATCAGCCCCAAAAATAGCCCCAAAAAATCAGCCAAAAGATCTAAAAAAATCGACAGTCCAAGTTATAATATTCAACTAAGAAAAAAGTAATCAGCCCAAATCTGAAATTTATGGAGTTAAATCTGCCCAAATAAAAACAAAATAATAAATCTATGAACCATACACCAAATAAAACAAAATGGTACTTCTATGGAAGAAATCTCTATTTTTTTAACAAACTCATATATTGGAAAAAAATAAATAAAAAAAACTTTACCTAAGGCAGACGGTAGATTGACGGGAAGAAGGATGGCGGGTGGTAAATCGGCTCATGGCGACAATAGCAAAAAGATCAAAGACAACGACAATTGATTGGCAGACGATGGTTGAGTAGGCGATCAGCGACTATAAAAGAGGAAGAAAGTTCAAAAGCTTCGAATGGGAGGAAAGGGAAGGGGTCGTGGGGGACCACGGTACACAACTTATCAACGATTACCTGGTCAACACTGCATGACTATCTATGTGGCAGTTGTTGGGATTGGTGTCCTATTCTCCCAGAGTCTCATTGTTTTGTAAAGATACATGTTGTTCAATGAATAAAATAAGTGTTATTTAATTCTGGCATTTACTCATATCCAATAAACAAAGAACCTTGGTTATCTTATGTGAACTTAAGCATGTATACGTGATATACAAGTGGATCATGTCTTAAGTGATAACCTAAATCGGTCTGTAGTATAAGGATTAAGGTGGGATACCTGATCTTGGTGACACTACGGATACGGTCCGCTTTGTAGAGGTTTGCAAGTGTGTAAACTACTACAAATGGTAGATCCTGACCATTCGTGTGGAGACGTGGAGCGGGGGTGTCCTATACAAAGAGTTTGTATAAGACCTGGACCACGAAATGACTAGACTCTGTATATAACGTCGTTGATATTAGAGACTTGTATCTCACCTAAACGACCATAGGTGATACGACCTCAATCCTAAGTGTTTTGTGAACTCCTGCCTTTAAGGGTGGTTCTTTGATTAGTATGGGTGAGTGGCCAGATTGCCAACTCAACATGTCTACCTTTTTAGGGACTTGTCTGATCTAGAAGCTAGGAACTCAATTCACAATATGGAATTCACTCCTTTCCCGAAGCAGGGATAAGTAGAGAGATTGCTCTCTTAAGGACTGATTCTGGGGCTTGAACATAGTGGCCACAGCTTCTCCTTGAAAGAGAAGACTCAGACATAGTAGGACTATGATTTATGTTCATTAGAGGGATCAGTGGTACTTAAGGAGACAAATGGAACTATAGAGGCATAACGGTTTTTGGCCCAACTGTACTTACGAGCGATCTGTGAATGATTTTTGCACTACTCATTGGTTAAGATGGACACATAATATATCTATTGTGAAGAGAGTTCAACTGTCGGTCTTTAGTGAAGTGTCTGGCAGTTAACGGATGGTGGATCCCTGACTAAAGAGTTTAGTCAGTTATTCACGTACCGTTGGAGTTTCGGATCTACAGGTCCATGAGGTCCCCTTGGTAGCTTGGATTCATGTTGAAGGATCAATTCTTGATGTTGATTTGAAATGTTCAAATTGACAAGAGGTATTTTGATTATATGTGATATAATCGGTATGATGTATAAGATACATCTAATGGAGGATTGATGTAAATGAGATTTACATTAAGTACCATGGAATAGGAAAAGAACTATGGTTTATATGTTTCATGAGATGAAATATTAAAACTATAGGTTATAAATATAGTATGATAAGTTGGTTATCATTTATGTTTATAATAATATTAATTATTAGATAATTAATACTTTTTTTTTTAAATAACCAAAGTAGGGTGGTTATTGATCATGGTAACCGTGAGTTTAAAAGGAAATCAGTGTCCTATTTTGATATATATATATATATAAAGAAGTTTTCAAAAAAGTTGAATTTTTTTTTTTTTTTTTGAGTTTTCTCTTCGGCAAAAAGAAACTCACGGAAGTCATCAAGTAAATACAAATTTACTAAACGACGACTGAGCGAGCTAAACGATCGTGCAGGTGCTAGCTAAACAATCGTGTAGTGTTTACTAAACGATCGCATAGCTTTGCTAGACGATCGTTGGCCCAAGGTAAATGATCGTGTAGAATCGACCGAGCTAAACGATCGCATAGTTTGTGCTAGACGATCGCATAGTTTTATCTAAACGATTGGGCATCGACCTATACGATAGATCTTCGACTTCTCCCACTTATCCAATCATGTACGCAATTGTTCTTTCCTCCATTCGTCTGCCTCACACCAAGTCCAAACAAAGTCCACCATCTGGATTCTCACACCGAGAATACCGAGGTCGCCTTGTTGGTGGTGTCAGACTCAACTCGACACTGTCGAGGTTTTTCAGAGGCTGTTCGTGGTGCTGCGGAGGAGATCGTTGAGGTCAAGCGCGAAGTGTTCGTGCTGTATTCATGCGGTGTTGCGGTTGTGTAGATCGGGCATTCGTGGTTGCTGTGATCGATCAGAGTGCGCATCGAAGCGTGAAGAGGCTTCTGCCTTTGTTAGTACAGTTTTCCCTCTGTACATTTATTGTTACATGCTGTAATTTCTCTATAAATTGTATCACCGCTTGTATTGAAGACGACTGTAAATGATTTGTTGATTCATGATTGTAATTTGGAATTGTCTTGCTTCCGCTGCTCACGAAAATCGGGTTTCCGATTTCCTTCAATTGGTATCAGAGCCAATTGTCTGATATTCCAAATTACAGATCTGAATCGAATGGTTTTTACAGTCGCGGTGGGTTTCTACATTTGTAGTTAACCGTTTTCTGCATTTGTGGATGAATTGATGAATGTTTCGGGTTTAAATTGCCTTTTTGTTAAAGCTTTCGTTATTACAAAGTGTTAATTGTAAGGGCCCCTGCGATTTGGGCAAAATGAACTTTGTAATCGAGTCTGTAATTCGAAAAGTTTGAGTCGTTCGTGATGAAGCTTCGGCACATGGTGATGTAGTTCTCAACGAAGAAGAAGATCAAACGTTGTTCGGATCGTGTAGCCTGAGGTAAACGATCGTAGGGATTTTACTAAGAAATCGTTTAGTTTTTTTATAGATGATCGTGTAGTATTATCTAAACGATCGTTTAGCTAATGTTAAGTGATGGGGTAAATCGTTTACTATATCACGTAGCGTTGTTTGTGTGATCGCGCAGGCACTGGAGGTAGACGATCATAGTGGGAGCATGTGATGCTCGTCGTTTAGTAGAAGGCGCACACTAGACGATCGTGTAGTTCGCAAGCTTCATCACTTAGTTACTACCTATGCATCGCACGTATACGATACGGAGATGATAGCTAAGCGATCGCTTAGGCAATGGTACTTCGCCATATCGTAGTCGCTTAGACAATCGCAGAAGGCAGGCGTTATGTAGAGTGCGCTAAGCGATCATGTACTTCAGGCTTCATCGCTTAGTAAAGGTACACGATCGTGTTGTAATAGCTAAACAATCGTTTGGATTTTTCTAGACGATCGTATAGTAATGCTAAACGATCGTTTAACTCTGGGAGCACTAATAGAATGAAGGGTTTGTTTTATCGTGTAGACGATCGCGAGGTACTTTGTACACGATGGATGGTTGGAGAAGCAATGCTTTGCCGAGCGATTCAAGACCAGGTTCGCTTGTTTGAACCGAAAACTCCTTGTCTTTGTAATAGTTAGTTTTCCCTTTTGTGTTTTAAGGCAATTTTACCCGATTCATCAATTTTTATTACTTATACATGTGATGTATGGTACTTATATGTCAAAGTGTTTGTCATATAGTTAAAAACCCACCTTAGGTTGTGCAATTACTCATGCATCATGTATTATAAGTATTATAATCAAGCATGAAGAAATTACTTGAAAGCATGCGCATGCATCATGAAATATAAGAGTTATATTTTGCATGCATTGAGCATTATCATGCATCATCCCTTTATTATAAATGTTATAGTCTAAGGGTGAATGGAAGCATGTTTTGCATGTTTCATTGCGGTTTTGTATAAGTGTTATATAAAAGAAGTAGCGATGAATGGACAATGTATT
Source organism: Benincasa hispida (assembly GCF_027475165.1). Taxonomy (NCBI): domain Eukaryota; kingdom Viridiplantae; phylum Streptophyta; class Magnoliopsida; order Cucurbitales; family Cucurbitaceae; genus Benincasa; species Benincasa hispida. Next base: position 31,994,803 of record NC_143484.1, on the reverse strand, counting down.
GAGCATGACACTTAGGCCGTTTATAAGCGTTATGAATGTCTTGCATGTGTTAGCTTAGCATTGTGGTTGTTTTCATTTTATAAGTTTTATAAAGGAAATTAGACCTAAAATCAATAATTCAGAGTTGCATGTGAACTTAGGGTGAACTCAAGTTTTTTAAAATGGTTTTAAAATTGGATTGAGATAGACTTAAGTTCATTTGATTCTAAAGAGTTTAGTAACTTAGCTTAATCTTTTCAAATCGATTTAATAGGATTAAATTGGTTGGAATAAAAGATTAAATTTATTGTAAACCTATCTATAAAGGACCTTTTGTCTAAGGCGGGTTCTGGCTAGGCTGGGGTTCTTAAGTTGACGAAAACATAACACCCCTACCTGGGAACCTATCTGGAAAGGTGAATTAGATAGATTTTCAACAAGCATGCAACGTTTTGGTCAAAGACTCCGTTAAAGAGTTTAATGGATGATGATTAAAAGTTGTTCAACTATCCAAAGTAAAAGTTACTCTTGGGAAAACCTAAAAGTCACTTAGTTTAAAATCCTTAGTCGTGTTTTTTCTAAGTAAACTAAATCCTAGGTTATAAAATACTCAGTGTGAGGAGGAGGCGTATCAAATATGTCTATGATTCCACTCACGTTTCTCCCTGTATGTTCACACCGTGAGATTCATGTTTGGCCTCAAGATGCCTCAGGATGCATCCCCCTTCAGATAGTGTTTGCATGAGTCAATATCAAGGTGAACGGAGAGAGTATTTATAGTAAGTGGTTGAAGGGTGTGTGCCAACACATCCTATGGTCTCTGTCATTGTTTCACACCGTGAGATCATTCTGTACGCCCTCGTGTCGCCTTCGATGTGGTCCCATTCGAATGGGTTTTGTGCAGTTGGTCAATATCAAGGTGAACTCCATAAATGGATAGGGTCGCTTTAGGTTTTGCCCCAATCGGATTTTTTCCCTTCGGATTGGCCTCTTAGGACGGACCTCTAGGGCTTAAAATGGCGGGTCACACTTACGGGAGATTGTTTTAGTAAGTTAATGATCTATTGGCCAAATCAATGATGGCTAGTCGTTTTAGGAACAAAAATTGTTCTGGTATTAATGACTGGTTGAGATTTTCTCAATTCAGATGAGAGATAACTGACCTCCATTCGGCGGCTTTTGTCCTAAACCTTTGAAGTGTCATTGCGAAACTAGATGTCACACGAGGTTCATGTTAGTTTTGCTAAAATTTTATTGGATATTGTTTTATTTTACAACAGGTATTTGCTTAAAACCTAACGTAGGTCAATGTGTTTTTCTTTTCAGCAACTCTTTAGTATTTCTATTTAAAGTTTTTAAAAATGACCGATTTATTACAGTGGAAAGAATCGTGTGAAACGAATTTCGTGGCAAACGACCTCCATCCCACTACTCTCCAAAAGAGGAGACAAGACAGTAAATATGATTTATTGGTCTTGGAGACATGTCTGGTAGAGAATGATGATACTGCTTGGATCCTAGATTCAGGTGCTACCAATCATGTCAGTTCCTCTTACCAAGGATTTAGTTTCTGGCAAACGTTACCACAGGGAGAGATGACTCTTCGAGTCGGTAATGGTGAGGTTTTTTTAGCAGTTGCTGTAGGCAGGCTGAAGTTATTTGTTGACAAGAAACGTTATCTGTTACTGGATAATGTTTTTGTAGTTCCTCATATTAAGAGGAACTTAATCTCGGTTTCTTGTCTCATTGAACAAGGCTATATCGTCTCCTTTTCTGAGAATAAAATGTTTATTTTCAATAATGGAATGGAGATTAGTTCTGGTTCAATGGAAAATAATAACTTATATGTACTAAGACCGTTAGTCATAAAAGCCTTGTTTAACACTGAAATGTTCAGTACGACAACAACAACTAAAAGACCAAAGGTTTCTCCAAAGGAAAACGCCCATCTTTGGCATCTAAGGTTAGGTCACATCAACCTTAATAGGATTGAGAAGTTGGTGAAAAGTGGACTTCTAAAGGGTTTAGAAGAAAACTCCTTGTCGGTATGTGAATCATGTCTCGAAGGCAAGATGACCAAATGACCTTTTACTGGAAAAGGTTATAGAGACAAGTAAGCCTTGGAGCTTGTACATTTAGACCTCTATGGTTCGATGAATGTTAGAGCTCGAGGTGGGTATGAATATTTCATCTCTTTTATAGATGATTATTCAAGGTTTGGGTATCTCTTCCTAAAGCAACGTAAGTCTGAAGCTCTTGACAAGTTCAAGGAGTATAAGGTTGAAGTTGAAAACTTGTTAGGTAAGAAAATAAAAATACTACGATCTGATTGTGGTGGAGAGTATATGGACCTCTAATTCCAGAACTATATGATAGAACATGGGATTGCGTTCTAACTCTCGGCCCCTGGTACACCTCAGTAGAATGGTATATCATAGAGGAGAAACAGAACCTTGTTGGACATGGTTCGATCTATGATGAGTTATGCTCATCTTCCAGACTCGTTTTTGGGGTTATGCAGTGCAGACTGCATGTTATATCCTAAACAACATTCCTTCGAAAAGTGTTTCTGAAACACCTTTTGAGTTATAGGGAGGCCGAAAAGGTAGTTTACGCCACTTCAGGATTTGGGATTGTCCGGCACATGGCTAGTGACTAACCTAAAGAAGTTGGAACCGCGTTCGAAGGTTTGTCTCTTTGTGGGCTACCCCAAGGAAACGAGGGGAGGATACTTCTATGATCCAAGTGAGAATAAAGTGTTTGTTTCCACTAATGCTATCTTTTTGGAAGAAGATCACATGAGGGATCATAAGCCACGAAGTAAGCTCGTTTTACGTGAGATCTCAAGTGAGACTGAGACTGCTGAGGGTTCAACAAGAGTTGTTAAACAGGCCAACGGATCAACAAGAGTTGTTGAGGTCGGGACGTCTAGTCAACCAACTCAAAAGTTGAGACGGCCTTGACGTAGTGGGAGGGTTATGAACCCACCGGATCGCTACATGGGTTTGACTGAAGCCCAAAACATCATTATGAATGATGGGGTCGAGGATCCATTGTCTTTTAAGAAAGCAATGGAGGATTTTGACAAAGATGAATGGGTTAAGGCCATGAACCAGGAAATGGAGTTTATGTACTTCAATAACGTCTAGGAGCTTATTGATCCATCTGATGGGGTAAGACCTATTGGGTGTAAATGGATCTATAAGAAAAGAGAGGTGTAGATGGAAAGGTGCAAACCTTTAAGGCTAGGCTCGTGGCAAAAGGTTATACCTAGGTTGAGGGAGTTGACTATGAGAAAACTTTCTCACCTGTTGTCATGCTTAAGTCTATCAGGATTCTCCTATCCATAGCCACATTTTATGATTATGAAATATGGAAAATGGACGTCAAGACTGCCTTTCTGAATGATAATCTTGAGAAGACCATCTATATGACTCAACCAAAGGGGTTCGTAGTTCTAGATCAAGAGCAAAGAGTTCGCAAGCTTAATAGGTCCATTTATGGGTTGAAACAAGCATCTCGATCTTGGAACATCATATTTGACACTGCTGTCAAGTTGTTTGGCTTTGACCAGAACGTTGATGAGCCTTGTGTTTACTAGAAGATCATTAGCAACTCAGTAGATTTTCTGGTCCTGTATGTGGATGATGTCCTACTCATTGGGAATGATGTAGGATATCTGACTGACATTAAGAGTTGGCTAGCTACCCAGTTCCAAATGAAATATTTGGGTGAGACACAGTATGTTCTCGGGATCCAGATCATTCGGGATCGCAAGAATAAATGGTTTGCCCTGTCTCAGGCATCGAGATTGATCAAATATTGATTAGGTACAGGATGTAGGATTCCAAGAGGGGTTTGTTATCTTTCAGGCATGGAATCGTTTTGTCTAAGGATCAATGTCCTAAGACACCTTAAGAGGTTAAGGAGATGAGACGGATTCCCTATGCTTCTACTGTAGGAAGCTTGATGTATGCAATGTTGTGTACTAGACCCGACATTTGCTATGCAGTAGGGATTTTCAGTCGGTATCAGCCCAATCTAGGGTTTGATCACTAGACGACGGTCAAGACGATCCTCAAGTATCTTTGGAGAACGAAGAACTAATGCTTGTGTATGGAGATAATGATCTGATCTTTGCAGGATACACGAATTTTGACTTTCAAATCGATCGAGATTGTCACAAATCGACATCGGGGTCAGTGTTTACTCTGAATAAAGGGGCTGTAGTTTGGCCAAGCATCTAGCAAGGATGTATCATGGACTCCACTATGGAAGCCGAATACATAGCGGCTTGTGAAGCAACTAAAGAGGCTGTTTGGCTGAGGAAGTTCCTTACAGATTTGAAAGTTGTTCCAAATATGGATTTGCTTATCACTCTTTATTATGATAACAGTGGGGCTATGAAAAATTCGAAGAAGCCTCAGAGTCATCGTCGGGGTAAGTATATAGAATGGAAATATCACCTGATCGGGGAGATTGTGCGTCGCGGTGATGTGATAGTCGAGCAGATCGCATCGGAGCACAACGTTGCTGATCCTTTTACAAAGGCCCTCACGGCTAAAGTGTTCGAGGGTCACCTGGAGAGTCTAGGTCTGCGGGACATGCAACATCTTGTCTAGGGCAAGTGGGAGATGATACTGGGGTACGCCCTAGTTTATTGTATATTGTACATTTTTATTGTATTGTACATTAGTCTTCCGAGTCATTAGAACAAGTAGGAGATTATTGGAATTGGTATCCTAATTCTCCCAGAGTCTCGTTATTTTGTAAAGATACACGTTGTTCAATGAATAAAATAAGTATTATTTAATTATGGCATTTACTCATATCCAATAAACAAAGTTTCTTGGTTATCTTATGTGAACTTAAGCATGTATATGTGATATACAAGTGGATCATGCCTTAAGTGATAACCTAAATCGGTCTGTAGTATAAGGATTAAGGTGGGATACCTGATCCTCGTGACACTACGGATACAGTTCACTTTGTAAATGTTTGCAAGTGTTATAAACTACTACAAATGGTAGATCCTGACCATTCGTGTGGAGACGTGGAGCGGGGGTGTCCTATACAAAGAATTTGTATAAGACCTGAACCACGAGATGACTAGATTCTGTTTATAACGCCGTTGATACTAGAGACTTGCATTTCACCTAAACAACCATAGGTGGCACAACTTCAATCCCAAGTATTTTGTGAACTCCCGCCTTTTAGGGCGATCCTTTGATTAGTATGGGTGAGAGTGGCCAGATTGTCAACTCAACATGCCTACCTTTTTGGGGACTAGTCTGATCTGGGAGCTGGGAACTCAATTCACAATATGGAATTCACTTCTTTCCCGAAGCAAGGATAAGTAGAGAGATTGCTCCCTTAAGGGCTGATTCCGGGGCTTGAACATAGTGGCCACAGCTTCTCTTTGGAATAGAAGACTCAGTCATAGTAGGACTATGATTTATGTTTATTAGAGGGATCAATGGTACTTAAGGAGACAAATGGAACTATAGGGGCATAACGGTTTTTGGCCCAACTGTACTTACGAGCGATCTGTGAATGATTTTCGCACTACTCATTGGTTAAGATGGACACATAATATATCTATTGTGAAGAGAGTTCAACTGTCGGTCTTTAGTGAAGTGCCTGGCAGTTAACGGATGGTAGATTTCGTGACTAAAGAGTTTAGTCAGTTATTCACGTACCGTTGGAGCTTCAGATCTACAGGTCCATGAGGTCCCCTTGGTAGCTTGGATTCATGTTGAAGGATCAATTCTTGATGTTGATTTGAAATGTTCAAATTGACAAGAGGTATTTTGATTATATGTGATATAATCGGTATGATGTATAAGATACATCTAGTGGAGGATTGATGTAAATGAGATTTACATTAAGTACCATGTAATATGAAAAGAACTATGGTTTATATGTTTCATGAGATGAAATATTAAAACTATAGGTTATAAATATAGTATGATAAGTTGGTTATCATTTATGTTTATAATAATATTAATTATTAGATAATTAATACCTTTTCTTTTAAATAACCAAAGTAGTGGGTGGTTATTGATCATGGTAACTGTGAGTTTAAAAAGAAATCAGTTTCCTATTTTGAATATATATATATATATAAAGAAGTTTTCACAAAAGTTGAAATTCTTTTTTTGAGTTTTCTCTCCGGCGAAAAGAAACTCACGGAAGTCGTCAAGTAAATACAGATTTACTAAACGATCGTACAGGTACTAGCTAAACGATCGCTAGTCCAAATTAAATGATCGTGTAGAATCGACTGAGCTAAACGATAGAGCTAAACGATCACATAGCTTTTGCTAGACGGTCACATAGTTTTATCTAAACGATTGGGCATCGACCTATATGATAGGTCTTCGATTTCTCCCACTTGCCCAGTCATGTATGCGATCGTTCTTTCCTCCGTTTGTCTGCCTCATACCAAGTCCGAACAGAGCCCACCCTCTGGATTCTCACACCGAGAATACCAAGGGCGTCTTGTTGGTGGTGTCAGACTCAACTCGATACCGTCGAGGTTTTCCAAAGGCCATTCGTGGTGTTGCGAAGGTCGTTCGCTGTTGCGGAGGAGATCGTTGAGGACGAGCGCGAAGTGTTCGTGTGATGTTGCGGTCGTGTAGATTGGGCGTTCGTGGTTGCTGTGATCGATCAGAGTACGCATCAGAGCGTGAAGACGCTTCTGCCTTTGTTAGTACAATTTTTCCTTTGTACATTTATTATTACATGCTGTAATTTCTCTGTAAATTGTATAACCGCTTATATTGAAGACGACTGTAAATGATTTGTTGATTCATGATTGTAATTTGGAATGGTCTTGCTTCCGCTGCTCACGAAAATCGGGTTTCCGATTTCCTTCAGCAGTCTGCATGTGCCAGGTCACTGCCAATTCACGTGCTTCGAAGGAAGTTATGTACCCAGTACACGATTTAAAAACCTATTTTTGATAATAGTTTCAACCCAATCCTCTTTTTGTTAATAATTATTAAAATGACATTATTTAAAAACAAAAATTCATAGTAAATGTAGAAGCACACCAATTTTAATTTCATAGTGGGTTTCTATCCCTATTGTTAATGTTTGTTTGATTTATCCCATAACCCTAACGCCAAACCAACTACCAATCTATAATATCATATTAGCTATGTCTACACATCGAATAGTATCATTTTGAATCGTTAGATATCCACATTAAAATTATGCTATTAATATCAAGGGTGATTTTGGACCGTTTTTTAAAGTTGTTCAAAATTTAGAAGTATATGAATATTTTTTTTTTCACAAAATCCAAATATTTTCTATAATTTAGCCTTAAAAGTCGAAAGGTAAAGCATTTAAATAATTTAGTATAGATAAATCTTTGACGAGTGCATGATGTAATTAATACTTTCAATTTAGTTAAATTTCATTCTCTTTCTAATTTATGAGTAGTTATGGCCGTTTTTATGGTTGGAGATCAAACTCTTTTTTTGTTGGCATTGGTTTTTTCTCGTTCCATTGTGTTAAATGCATTATGAGTTGGGACATTGTGTTGCTATGTTTAAACCATTTTTATCTAATTTGTTTTGTGGTAAGGTTCCAATATTCTAAATTTTTATAATTGGGGTTGAACTTTCCTATGAGTTATGACATGATTTTGGATGTTTTTTCAAAGTTAAATTTTGTTACATTTGTTTGTTTTAATTGCAACGTTACTTAATAAAATGCATGTTTTAAATCAATGAAATTGATTGTTTAAGTTAAAATTGAATAATGAATCTAAATATTAGAGTAAAAAAATTATCATTCTCCTAATTTAAAAGAGAATTTTAGTGTACATGTATGTTGATGGCAAAATCTAGACAAGTAAACTCACTTGACATTCACGTGCCTTCAATAATGAATTTATTATTTGAGGAAGAAAGATGACTTATAAGACAAAGAAGAAGAAAACACCGGTGTAGTGTCTTCCACAAAACCTTTGATGCTTAAGTTAGTATTTTAGCAACAAGCTAGAAGTAGGAAGAATGACTTACTTTAGGTGTTGCCTATGAGCCCTTATTTATAGTGGGGTGGACTTAGAGATCTGAATCTGAAAGGGATCAGGGAATGCAAATGCAGACATTCCAAGGAGTCTTGAATCATAGCTTGTGAGAAGCAAGCCTTCAAGGATGGAAAGAGGTTGAGGTCGAGGTGGGCAAGTCAGGTCATTTGGCTCGACAAAATCACTTACCTCAGCCTCAGCCTCAACCTCCAAAGGCGAGGTGGGCAAGTTGAGCCTTTTGGCCCAATGCCTCTTCTTTCCTTAGTTTCTTCCTCCCTTGGCCCATTGACAAGTTTCTTACACTCTTCTTGCCCTCAGGTGACTGTCAATATCTCGATCTTACCCTTAACGATTTGCCTTTCTGTGCTCGTGATTCTTGATTCAAAAGTAACCCATAACAATTTAAGATTGAGAAGATTTGAACATCTAATCTCTTGGTCAATGGTGTATGTAGAGGTGTTCAAAAAATCCGATAACCCGAAAAAAACGATCAACCCATCCCAACACATGTGGTTTGGGTTGAGTTATCAACTCATTTGGGTTGGGTTGGGTTCAAATAAATGAAAATTTTATGGATTGAGTTGGTTTATGAGTTTACTTAATATAACCGAACCAACCCTAATATAACCCGAACTTTAAAATATTTTTTTTTGTTACTTATAACACAATTATTTATATATATATATATATATATATATATATATATATTGATTTTAATTTTAATATTTTTTTGAATAATTTATTCTTTAATAACTCTTAAAAATACTTTCTTTCCACTTAAGAATGAAAATTTTCATTTTATAAATTGAAATTGAATTATTAATCTTAGTTCAATATATAAAAATAATTAAATTAGATTTTTACATATTTACGTTTTGCTTCTTTTTAAAACAAAATTTTAAATAAATGACCCGACTAGCCCGAACCAACCCAAGCTAAATATTTCATTGATGGGTTGGGTTCAGTTCGGTTCGGTTCGTTTTTTAATAAGGGTTATTTGGATTGAAGAAATTTACAATCCGAACAATTGGATTGAGTCTAAAGAGTCCTTCAACCCAACTCAACCCAACTTACGAACACCCCTAAATATATGTCTTATGTTTAATAGATCTTTGGCATAATCAATATTAATAAAATTCATTAATTTACTTGACAGTACAAAATAGAAAGTTCATAGTTACAATGAAAATAATTTCATATTTATATCTAATAGACTCATTACTATTTATTTTTTTTAATATGACAAATCACACAAAATTAAAAGTTAAGATATATACAATATTTTCAAAGTTTATGAAGTTATAAAACATAAAATTGAAAATTTACTGACCTTTTATATACTTAAGTATGAGAACTAAATACATACTGATTTAAAAGTTTTATATACTTAAGTATGAGAACTAAATACATACTGATTTAAAAGTTTAATGACTAAATTTGTATTTTAATCTAAGGTTAATAAATGTCTCGATTAAAAAGCCACTGAAATAATATAAACAATACACGAATCATGCCCTTGGATTGAAAATGGAAGGAACTTTAGTAAAGTTATATTACATGAGAGCGAAAATAGAGGATGTCATTTTGAATGTTTAGACATATTTGAAATTGTTTTTGAAATTTTAAAATTCACATTTGTAATATATATCTTTAATTATTTAAAATAATGTAGGTCTAGCTTGTCCAAGTCTCAGAAGTAATTAGGTTTATAAAGCTTAATTTTCAAAATTCAAAAAACAAAAATCTATTAAATGCATCAAATTCTTTCTTGCAAGAAACCAATCATCTAATATCTTTAGTTGGTTGTTGAACTTCATCAATATTTAATTTCAAACTTACACCTTTTTCCCCTTTCCTTTCTGACCATTCTTCTGCCAGAAATTCAAACTAAATTTTGAGCTTGAAAAATGCAGAGATCAAACAGACATATTCAACAAAGTACAACAGATCATAATAGTATTTAAGAAACAAATGCCTAGAACTTGAGACGACAGCAAACGAACCTAGAAAGGGTCGGAATCAAGCGTCGAACATCGTGAGATCACAAGGTTTTTACCATTTTTATTTGTACTGATCCATACTATACAATATACATTTTACATCAGATAAACTTGGATGGCTAAATATGAGGCAAAATTGTATGTTTCTATATAATATCCATATTGACACAACTAGAAAATTTATAGGAAGCATCATGATGTTAGTTAGCTTTGCACCTCCTAAATCTCCAGATCAACTGATTTCAAGTTATTACCTAGAAATCTGTTTCAGAAAGAAATAGGCTGAAATCAGATCTCAAACGAGCGACTTCAAGAGCGAAACGATGGAATGTTTCGAGTTGACGTGTTGTAACTAAAACTCACCTGAAATCTGAAGACCGGGGCGAAACAAGTTAATTATTATTCTGATCTCCTGGGTTGGTGATTTACTTCACCCTTTCCTCTTGAAGAATCTTTTGGTACCTGGGAAAACCACTCTTGCAAGCAGAAACCTGCATTGAAAAAAGAAGTTAGAATTGTGTTGCACAATATGCTGATTAAATGAGTAACATCATGTTAATTAATGAACCATGAGTTATGGCGACTTTATTGAATAATTTCTCTGTTTGAAAGTTCATCCACTGTTTTATTACACAAGAAAGAGACCTTCACTTCTATCTAAAGATTAATAAAAGAAGACTGTGTTTGAGTTTGAGTTATGCCTAAAAGAAAATTTAGAAACCATATGAAAAAATGAACTCTCAAATTTGTCAAAGTCAAAGGATCACAATGTTTGCTTAAAACGATTTGTCCGTTTCTTTCTGGCGAAATTTCTCATATCGCTTTAACATATGATCAAACATCAGAAGTGTACTCCCACAAGGATTTTAGAGATGTAATTAACTAAATATACAACCAGTTTCCATTGAATATTGACAGCAAAGTCTATACCCTCAGAGTAACTTATTGAGTTCTTAAGTTCAATAAGCAAAGTTCTTAATGCTTCAACTGTACTCTTGTCATAAAAAGTGGTAATGAACAAGGTATCAGAATCTAGAACTCGATTCTCATTAAAATATATATCTATAAATATGATTATTGTAACGTTTCTTCCGTTAGAAGTAGGAAATATCTTAGGTATATACGCAAGGGCAATATTTTCACTAATACAAGGCCTTTTTCTTGGTGAAATCAAACGCAAATCCACATGTTGCCAGACCCGTTGCCCTAACAATAATCAATCTTTTGAGACTTTTTAATGTAATCTACAAGAATGTTCGACTAGTGCCAGCCTAATGGGAAGGACACCGAATGTTGGAGTAATATTCTCCCTTGGAAGCTCAGCTATGATATGCCAAAATGTGGGCACAGAAGCACGACAAAACATCGAGAGCTTAGTGCTATTACAGCTAAATGACAACTACTATTGAATATAATTGCCAACCACACAGACTTCTTGAATATGTGAATCGATATTTTCCAGATCAATTCTATATATATATATATATATATAAATTAACATAGAAAATGGAAAAGGAGTCAGGAATAAAGATTTTGGTAGAAAATTTGAGAGAGATACCAAAGAAAGGAAAGACAGAATATGGTAGTGGAATAAATAAAAAGTATTTTAAATGTGTATTTCCTTGACCTAGTCAGAAAGTTGAAATTTTTGAAGTTGCTATTGTTTTTCATTTCTTGTTAATTAAGTCTAAGATACATATGAAGTAAAGTCATTGACTTTCCAGAAGATGTATACCCAACTTGATTTCTCTTGTGAAATGAAGAAGCTTCCTTGTTCATTCGTTGAAGTTCTATTAAATGTGGGACCTGAAAATATGATGGCCCAAAAAATCACCTCTGAACTATATGGGTTGTTTTATTTTACATTCCTACTATCAATTTGTACCATTACTCATCTTGTCCCAATTCTATGAGTAGTTGAGGTTTGACTCTTGGTGAGGTTTCATGTTTGTTTTTTGGCTTCGGTTTTGAAGACTTTTTGTAATTATTCCCTAGGTAATATCTTAATTGAAAATCCTTTCTCTAGGGGTATTCCTTCTTCTTCTTCTTCTTCTTTTTTTTTTTTGGGTAGATTTCGTTTTTTGTGTGTGTATTTTTTTTCTCCTCCATGAAAGCAGTTATTATTAAAATAATAATAATAATAAACCCTCGCAATTCAGGGGTAGTTTAGACAATTCTTAAGCTTTTGATGAAGCCACCCTAACGTGATCATTCGATGTACAAGAGAAAACTGTAAGAGTAACATGTAGATTAAGATAAATATAGCATATTATGGCGGTCTCATTGAATAATTGTTTTCAAGTTCGAGGTTGTGATAGTGACAAATCTACCATTTAATACTAGTTTTTGCGTTTTGTTTAAAGAAAGAAGAAAGAAAACAATAAAAAAGACTAAGCAAGCATGATAAAGGAATGATATTAAGCAAAAAAAATTTCTCAGAGGCAAATCATCAAACACTTACCGCTTCAATATCAATCTTGTAAACAAGGAGCTTCCTCCTCTCTCTGCAACTCGTCCTATACGCCACAGCAACATGGCCAACAGCCAAAGCCAAAGAACACATAAACAAAGCTACCTCCATGCTTCTCACATATCCTCCTCGACCAACATCCCTCAAGCCTCCACCAAACACAAACGAAGCCTTCAACGAAACAAACACCAAAGAAATCACAGAACAAAAGGTAGTGATCCCCAAATACGGCCCTCGCGAGAGCCTCGGCCCATCGCAAAAGCTATAAACACCTATACCCAAACACAACACAACGCACCACAATCAAATAAAACCCTCAAAAGAAAAAAACAATCAGCCAGATGGGTGTTGGTGAATTAGAACTTACAGATAATGATAGTGGATCTTATGAAAGAAATGAGAGGAATATCGACAAGGGAGGATCGAAAATCGTAGTTTCTGAGATAAGAAGGAATGGATTTAAGGGAAAAAGAGTAAGGGTAAAGAGAAGCAGAGAGAAGAGCAGAGGGGAGAAGGGCATCAGCGAGAACAAGAAGAACAGGAGCTGAGAAAAGGAGAAGGGAAATCAACATAGTGATTAAGAAGAAAAGGGTTTTGATTCCTCTCCATAAACGCTTCGATTTCTCTTCTTTTGAGAAACCCATTTGGGATTTGATTGTTAATGGTCTGGAATGCTCTGTTCTTGTTGTTTTTGAGGTGGGTATGTACAAGGAAAGTGGGTGAAGAAGAGAAATGGGAAGTTGGGCATTTTTAAGCTCATCAATGGAGAAGACTAAAGAGAGAGAAGGCTGCAAATGATTTTGTTGACTCAAATTCAGCCCACTGTGAGGGATGATGACAAATACTCTGTTTCAACATTACACGGTCAAAAGAAAAATCTATTCACCTCTCTCTTTTTTTTTTCTTTTTTTTTGTGTGTGTGTGTGTGTTTGCAATTCCCTAAGTTAACGGCAATACCTAAAATGCGTTAAAGGCTCTTTTTAGTATTTTTCAAGTCTCTCTACTTTTTTTTATTCATTAATTTATTTTTTATTTTTTATAGAAAAAAGTCCACACTTTCAAAGATCAACGAGATGACTGTTGTTTAAAATGTAAAAAATAAATCAACAATACTGGATTTTTAATATATTAAATATTAAGTGTCGCGTTTGTAACAAAAGAGTTGATTTACAATTTTTTTATTTCTTTTGAGTTCGTAGAGCAAGGAATCAAATCATCAACTTTTAAATAATAATTTATGTTTTACCTATTGAGTTGTGCTCAAATTGACTATTTATTCAAATATAAATGGTTTGATATGATAAAAAGCAAGATGAAGATTCAAGAGACTTTCACTATACATCTTCAAAAATTAGCTAATGCATAATAGAGATAAAGAATTTTGATTTTAAATTTAGTCATAATGTTGTCATTACAAGTCAAGAAGAGAATGAGTGAATTTCATCTACTTACCCTAACAATTAAAAATTTTGGGGGGCAAGGATCCCCTCCCCATCCTCATCCCCAACTAGGGACCCGATTTGACCCTGTACTCGATCAATCGGGAATTCTTCGTCCCGATAGGGTCGGGGACTTATGGGGAATGAATTCCCTAGTTATCTGAAATTACAACTGTTTTCCAACAACATACTTCTTACGTCTTGCATCATCTCCTCCATATTGGGACTCAATAGTGTCTTATATTACCTTTGCTGATTTTTGGATCACGAACAGATCGAACAATGAGCCAGTCATATGATTGAGTAAATGGCTATGGATTGTCTTATTATCTTTCTCAAATTTTGTTTTCATTTGCAGCAAGTTTCGTACTAGATTGACTAGATTGTAACGGAACTGTGACTTTGGAGTTGTTTGGATCAATCTCCATAGTGGACTTACCTTCGTCAGTAATCTTGCCTTCATCAGATCTGTTAGTGGTCAAGTTGTAATCAACTTCCAGTTGCTCGAAAAATATAAGAAGTTCTTTAAACGAGCGATGGTAATTGGATCCGTCTAGAGGCTTCAATATTGACAGATCTGGAATAACCTCGTCGTTCCTAATCGACATCTAGAACGTAGGATGAGTAAAAGAAGGTTCTTGCTTTCAATTTGTTATTTCATATAAAAATTATTGTATCATGGATAAATCCACTACCTTAAAAGCAAGAACAATGCGACCTTGGTGTTATATCGCAAGAAGTTGGTTACTCCCCAAAGTTCACACAAACACTCAGACTCAGACATGCATTCTTCGGAGAACAGATTGGAATCAAATGGAAAATCAGCTCAGAAACGGCAGAAAATAGAGAAGATCTGTAAAGATGAGAAGCTAAGTTTTTCTGTACATACACAAGAAGAAAAAGCGTTTTTAGATATGAAATTATTAACACGTTTATTTTAAATAAAACGACAATTTTTTTTTATAAATATTTTAAAAGGATAGGTAGTAAAAAGTTTTTCCTTTTTCACGCAAGCGTGGTTACCCGAACCCGTTCGTTCGTCCATCTGACAAAACGAACATCAGCGGCGGCGTATGTGGTGAAAGGGTTATATTTCCACCACCGCCACACTTTGGAAGCCCCTTTGCAAGCATTTATATATATTCCCACTTGCTAAACCTAAATCTTCCAATTGTCAAGGATATTTAGATGTCCTAGTTTATTGTATTTTCTCTCTTTCTCAACATTGTATATTTGTATATATTTGTAACTCACTGGAGTTTTAGTCCAAGAGGGAGTTTGTTGGGAATGTCCGAAAACTCGCAGTTCATAATTTTTAAACATATTATATTTTGCAATAAAAGTATTATTGAGACTTTTTTCAATAAAGGCATTATTGGAATTGCGTTATGTTATAAAACCCTATAAACAAACCAACAACTATAGTATGAATACTTAAACTTTATGTAGAGACACAAAAGATGATCAAGTTTTAGTATATAGTAAAAAAGGTCTATAAGTATATAGATGAGGTTGGGCACCTCATCTTGGGGACACTATGGATGCGACTCACTTTGTATATCGATATAAACAATGTCTCAAAATCGTTTATGTGGAGACATGCGAGTGGAGGAATCCTATGCAAAAGACGTTTGCATAAGACCAAAGCACAAAATAGTCACTTTTCTTTATAACAATCGTTTACTGTTAAAACTGAGTATTTCAAATCGATGACATAAGGTAATTCAATCTTGATCCTGGGCTAACTATGCACTTCTGTTTATTCGGGATTATCCTTTAATCTGCATATGTGAAAGTGGTTCAACATCACCGCTCAATAAGCCTCCCATTTCAGGGATAAAATCGGATATGTTGGGAACATAGTCTTGCAAGAAAAAAATTTACTCCTACCCATCTTAGGGTTAGCAGATATGTTGTTCCCTTAAATACTGATTCATGTACTTGAACAAAGAGGTTCGCCCTTTCGTGACAGAGATGGATACGGTTTATTAGTTGAACTATAAATCAATTGTTCAATAGATGATCAGTGAATATTTAAGGAGCAAGATGTATTTACAAAAGTAAAACAGTAATTTTGACCTAGCTGTAAATACGAACGACCTGTGAAGGATCGACTTGCTGATTATGGTTAAATCAAGTGGGCAGAAATATATCTAAAGTGAGGAGAGTGCAACTACTGAGCTATAGTGGTATGTCTCGATAGTTAACGAATATTGATTAATTTGGTTTAAAGAGTTTAGCCAATTAATCTCAAATCGTTGGAGCTCATGATCTGTAGGTCCATAAGGTCCCTCTAGTAGCTCGTAAAAGATTAAACCTTGAATTAGAATATTGAGTGAATTTGAAATGTTCAAATTCAATTTAGGGTTTGGATAATTATATTGATATAATTAACGTTTAAATTTTTTAAAATTAAACGTATTTGGAGAGTTCAATATATTTAAATAATGATTACATGAATAGGGATTCATGTTTGAACTTGTTGTTTTATTAATTTAATATTTGATATTAAATTATTATTTATTTATTTATTTAAATTAAACCAATTTCGTAAATTCAATTTCAGAAATTGAATTTATGTTTAATTTAATTAAATAAAAAATTAAATGAAATGAAATTTGAAAAGTTGATTAAATAGTGGATTTGTCCCAAAATTTTTAGTTTGAGTGGATTCTTCCATAAATTAACACTTAGCCCACTTTGTTAGTGCCTTTTGAAGTGTCAATGGGCTGATTAAGTGCTGACATGTTTTAGTTGAATAAATAGTCTTGATTAATCAGAATTAATGGGCATGCAACTGATTTTGAAAAAAAAAATCTGCTGAAATTTTTCTTCTCTAAAACCCTCTCCAAACCTCTTAAAATTGCCTTTCAATTAAGAGTTTTACTACTCAATTCAAGGTTGTGATTAGTAGAGAAGACATTTTTGGTGGTCTACTGAAGAGATTGAATGTAAATTTTGTAGAGCTTGCAACGATTAAGTGGTAATCTACAAAGGTAGTAAATTGAAACTCTATTGTATGTTACTTTGAATTTACATGCCTATTACTCAAATTAATATAATTAGAATACTTAATGATTCTGTTAGCTTCCATGTTTTGCATGTTTACTCTAACACCAATGTGGGACAACTTCTACCTTTTTTCTCTCAAAACTACTTCTTCCATTTGTTATGGGTCAAAAGCCCAAAGTTATTCTCAACAGGGTTGAGCTGGTAAAAATTATCAACTCAATGTTTGGCCCACCTACTTTAAATGTTGGTGGAGTTGTGTTGATTATTTTTACCAACTCACTCCAACACACTCAAACTCAACCAATCTCTCCCTCCTTGTGATATTTTCAATGTCTCCCACGCATTGTTCGGCGACTACCATTACCACACTCCAGCATCATACTTTGACGACCGACTCTGTCAACCACTTTTGTGCAACCAACTCTGAAAACCAACTTTAGGCTCCAACAACCACCTCCCTACAATAATTCTGGTGAAAACCACATCTGATGATCAACTTCAGTGACAACCACATCTAACAACTAACATCGACATTCACCTCAGGCGACCAACTCTTATGAAAGTCACCTCTAATTATCAACTTCGATGATGACAATCTCTTGCGGCCAACTCGGATGATCACCTCGGGCAACCAAATTCAACCAACAACGGCTAACTTGATTGATCATATACTAAAAGAAAAAAAAAACTTGGCTGGCGAAAGTGTTTTTTAATACAAAATTGAAATTATTAGTTTATAGTGTTTGATAGTCATCTTTTATAGTAATTTGACATTTAGAGTTTGTCTAAGGATGTTTGAGTCATCCTTATAGACCTACTTGTCACAAACATCCAAAAGACTAATTGCTTCCTAACAATCTCACCATAGTCTAGGATGAGGTATAATTTGTGTCTACTCGTCAACTTTAATTTTTGTGCATGTTCAACTTATACATTCCACGACTGCTAAAGTATGTGCGTAGGGTTGGTGATTATATAAGTAATAGTATTTTGTCTATATTAAGTGGTTACATATTGAAAATTGTAAAATATATTTTTATTTATTTAGTTCACATCTCAAATGATGTTAAGAATTTAGGAAATTATGTGTGTAGAATGGTAGAATAAAAAGTTGACGAAAAAAACTAAAACAAAAAAAAAACCCCCAAAAAATACATTTTTTTAGGCTACAAATAACTGCACTAAATATACATAATTCAACTCAGGATTGCAAACACAAAAAATTTAAAGTAATTCAACTCAACTATGAACCTCAAATACAATAATTATTACCAATTCAACTATGCATGCCAAACATACCTTAAGAGTTTATTTAATATTTCATGATCATTTGGTTTTTTATTTTTAGTTTTGTAAAACCGTGCTTGCTTTCTCATAATTTCTTAATCAAATTTTCATCACTTTCAAATAAACATTTGAATTATTAGTCAAAATTTAAAAACAAAGGTATATATATTTTTTAACTTTCTTGACTTGGATTTAGAACATTCCTAAATGTAGGTAACAAAACAAAGAAATCAATACGTAAAAATAGTGTTTGTATTCTTTTTTTTTTTTTTTAATAAAAAAGCTAAATAATTATCTAACCAGTTTTAAAAATTAGAACTTTTTACTACAAGAGACCATAAAGTTGAGATTATAATTCTTTTTACTTATAAAGAAAATAATTAATGCTTTAATTAGTTAGAATTAAATTCATGTGGACATAGGACTTGAGTTTTAGTTACTTAATTAGTCATAATGTCATTTATAAGAAAATTAAAAGACTACGAAGGAAAGAAAAAGATTCCTTAACCACAAAGCCAGGTTCACATGGGTAAATAATTTTTCTATTTATAATTACTTCAAAACATTATATATATATATACACATGCGCACACATTAGCTTCATATTTTCATATATTCGACTTTGACATAACAACAAAATGTTGTTAATGTAAATATAAAATAAATAATAGCATCTTCACTTATTTAAAAAACATAAAATGATTCTTTACATATTCCAATATATTTTTTATTTTTTATTTTTTTTATAATTTTTTCAGAAATATTTTGACATTAACATTTTATCGTTATTTTTATAGACATTTCTATAAAATTGAAACATCGATATTTTTGTTGATATCAATCTTTTAAATCTCGATTAAAACTTAGAAAGATAATATAATTTTTAAAAAAGGAATAAAATTATAGATTTAGGGTTGCATTTTTCCTATGAACTAAAATTCAAGGGAAAATTCATGATTATGTTGGTTTTTTAAGCATGCCTTTGTTAGACCATATTAATAATTTAAATGGAATGAAAATGTTAAATTGTCTGTGGTTAAAATAATAAAATAATAAAATTAATTAAAGAAAAAATCATTTAATAAAATATATTTTCTCGAAAATTTTAAGGATGATTTTCAAATAAAGGAAAATGAGTCAACTTATTACAAATATAGTAAAATTTTACTATCTATCATTGACAGATCGTGTGCGATAGACTGCAATAGACAAATATCGATGTTAGTAATAAATAATTGTCACGGTCTATCACTTATGGGTAACCTTTAATATCCTTGAAAATATTTTTAACAATTTTACCATTTAAAACAACTACCTAAAATTGAAATTTTTTTTTAATTTTTTTTGTTTTAAAAAAAAAGAAAACAAAAATCAAGCATTAGATGGCGGGACCGACTTGATTTTGAGCCATGTGATCACATGGAGCAATTTTTGTCATTGGGTATTTAATAATTTGGAGTCTAATTTTTAATTTTAATTTTAATTTTTTTATCATATCTTATACAATATTTTAAATTCTGCCATTGGTTGGATTCCTTTTCTAGTTGGATTGATGGATAATTTTAAACCATTTTAATTAAACACCTACTACAATTCTATTTATTTATGCTAAGTATAATTTTCTTTGTTGTTGAAAGATTCCCCTTAACAATTTCCCTATTTAGTTACCTTTTATTATTTGGAAAAATTGGTCTATGATTGTGTTTAATATTTTAATTAGATTTACTAGTTAGTTTAAATAAGCATATTAATTAGGTATTGACGTTCAAATTGTTGGTATCAGATATATGTCTTATAGTGTAGCTGTATTTTTCATTTTTAATATTTATCTTAATGTTTGAATTCTATTCCATAATTTCAAATTATACATACATGTAAATGTTGCTTGGGTGAAAATTGAATCAGACAAAATAGGTAAAAAAAAAAAAAAAAAAACATTCAACATGAACCAACAATTTCTAATCCTAACTTGTGTCTTCCTTCTCAGAAGACGTTAGTAGCAAAGATGAGAAATTGTTAGAAATAGCATGTTTAGGTTTTTAGTTTACAAAACTAGCATTTTTTTAAAACTCGTAAAAATAGTTTTTTTCGAACTATCTCGGATGAGATCGACCATGAGATTTTAGTTAAAAAATCAACTTTTTTCAACTTATCGATTGTTTGGGACTTTCTCAGTCATCTCGCCAGATTATACACCAAGATTATATGCATCTCAGTGTTAATCTCGCGCAAAATAACACCGAGATTCTATACATTTGAGTTTTCTCGATGAAATCTCGAGCATAATTAACACCAAAATTCATATATTTGAGCTTTCTCGGTGGGATTAACACCGAGATTCTATATATATCCCAAATCTTACCTAATTTTTCGAAAAAAATTGATCTTCCCAAAATTTAAAAATGATTAATCAATTTGAAAAATCTAATTTAACAATTGGAAAACCTATTTGGAATTTTGGAAATTCAATATAATTGTGAAAACATAAATTATGCTAAAGATTCAAAAAATTATATAATTTAATATAATATTTAATAAACATAACCGAATAGAGAAAATTTGAAAATAATATAAGATTTGGAAGATTACATAAAAAAAAAATAGCAAATATCAATGTATAATCAGACGAGATGTACCGAAAAGATCCAAAATAATCGATAAGTTAGAAAAGTGGTTGCTCTCATCCGAGATGGATCGAGAAAAACTATTTTTACAAATTTTTAAAAAGTGTGCTAGCTTTATAAGCTAAAAACCAAAACGTATTATTTCTGACAATTTCTCGGAATTCTTTTGTTTTACCTCTTTGATTCTCCTCGACAATCTGTGAGGAGGTGTCTGTATTAGACCTAATTGCTTCATAATAATCACTTTCTAAAAAACACACACACACACACACAAAACTTGTGCAAAATAAGAAAAAATTCATCACGATGAGGTAAATTTCTAATCTTGAACTTGAGGATCAAGTTCTTACTTTACCATAAATTTTTCAATCTTTTCTTTAAACTACAAATTTAGTGTTGAACCATGTGAGGCTTAAGTGAGGTTTTTTCTTACCGGATTTTAGTTAAAAATATATATTTATTAGTTTTCAAACTTTGCATTAAAAATTAACCATTATTGCTTTCCTCCAAAAAAAAAAAAAAAATCATTATTGTTTAACTTTCGTCAATAATTTAACAAAATTTTGGATATATTTTGAACTTTAAACAATTTGACCTGTCACATGTGAATGACTTCGTCATAAACATTTACTGATTAAAAGGAAATAAATAAATGATTTCTCTCTAGTTTTAAGATTCTAGTTATTCAATTAATTATACAAAAAATGAACAATAATTATTAAAATAAATTAATGAATACAAAAATTCAAATATTAAATAACAAACATTATAGTACTATACTAGAACATATAAAAAAAGACTTATGAACGAATAGTTTGTAGACACAAAATTCAAATCCTATCGAATTTTAAAGCCCTAGTCTAGGAGATAACTCCAATCGCAGTTTTTTTTTCTCCTACATATTTGGTAAAAGTCATAATCTAATAGCTCTTTCATTTTTTTTATATATCCATTTATTTTTAAAATATATAAATTTTCTTGACGTTAAAAAAGACAATGTGAGATCATAAACATAAAGAATATACTGGTATTCTTGATATCTCGATTAATTAAATCATATAAAAAAAATGGTTAACAACGTCATTCACTAAACTTTCGTATTATTCATGTAATATTATACAATTTAAAAGGCAATGAACTAGTTGGATCTTTTTAAAAGCTTAATGAAAAAATAGTAAAAAGATAAGGAGATAAAAATTGCAAAAACAGTAGATATTTGTTAGGACTAGGGAGAGTGGTTGGGTTAGGTACTAAGATCCATTTGAAAGGATTTCAAGTTGGTTATATATTCTTATCTAAACCAATCCATTTACATATAACATTAAAAAAAAAATGGAAATCTTAGTCCCAAAATATTCCACACAATTTACCTACTTTTACTCTTATTAATATTTTTTAAAAAAAGGGGGAAAAAAAAAGACAAAAACTTGTTTAGAAAAAGAAGGAAAAAGGAACCTTTAATTTATTCCCTCTCTATGTTACTTATTCTTCTCATAGTTGGTGTATGGATTTTGGAATGACTTTCAATAGTGATGTGTTTATGCAAGACACTTTTTAAGTATTTTATGAAATTAGTAAAGACACGTGAAATGCACGTGAAATCTCGTCATTTTAATAAAAAATTTTAGAATATATTATTTTTTAACCTATAATAAATAATTATTTTTTTATTACTATAATATATATATATATATATATTTAAATTATTACTATAATATTTAAAATGAGAATATATTACTATAATATTTAAAATTTAGATAATGTAACAGTTTTAATTATTTTTGAATAGATCATCACGTTGTGGTAATGAAATTTAGTATTTATATATTCTTTGCATCATTTTAGAGGAACAACCCAAGGTTTTTTTCTTTATTAATCACAATTGCAATTTCATTACTCACAAACTTACTACACATACCTGCAGACAACGAATGATATCAATTTATCTTGAAGATTAGCCACCATGGGTGGCTTTTAAAAATTTATCATTGTTTTTCCTATTTTGTTGTTTCTTGTCTGTTTTTGTAAAAAAAAAAAAATGAGAATAATAATGTAAGAATTTTGATTTCAATATTTTCATATTATCATTACTTCCATAAAAAATTTTCTATTCTCATATAATTAAGTTAAAATAAATATGTTAACAATTTGATATTTTAATTTACATTATAGTTTTTGTTTTAAGATTACTATATCATAGATACATATAATTTAAACCTTGTTTTCATAACCGATATTTTGAGTTATATTTAAATGGTTAAAAAAAATTCATTCAATTAACTCTTTAATTTTTTTTATAGAATATGTAATCTAATTTTATAATTTATATTCTTATTTAAAATAAAAAAGATTGTCCTTATTATTTTCATAAAATAATTTTTTTTTCTTTAAACATTTTCAATTTGTTCGGTTAATTTTGTTTTTTTAAATAGTCTTATTTATCTGTCGTATTAAATGTAAAAATTAAAAATTGAGGTAGTTACTTTTTCTTGGTTTCATAGATTTTGTTGGTTTTATAAATTATGAAAAAAAAGTCATTTTTAAAAAGGAACACAATCTTGTTATTATTAAAAAATTTACAACAATTTTGTATATTTAAAATATTAAAATAGATACATCATTTATAATTTTTAAAGTAAAATATTAAACTTTTTTTTTTTTGCCACAAATCTCAAAATTCTAATTTTAATATTTATGTCAATATTTTATAATTTGGAAAAAATATAGTTTTTTAAATAATTGGAGTAGTTAATGTTTTTATTTCAAATATTTTGTTTGTGGTATAAAATTAGACAAAACAACTTTTTTAAAGGAACAAATTATTATTATTATATATATATATATTACCAACCATTTCAATTTAGTATTATATTTAAAATAGCAAAATAAATACTTAATTTATAAGTAAAACATTTTTTTTGCCACAAGTCTAAAAATTTCAATTTCAATATTTAGGTCAATGTTTTATGTTTTATGGTCATGAAAAAGCCTATATTTTATCACTATTATTTTCAAATGAAACTTCTAGTTTATTCAGTTTCATTTATTAATTTAAGGGAGTTAAGAAAGGGTTTTAACTTATCTTATATTAGTTGTAGTTATAAATTTATGATGTCATAAAAAATACAAGAAAAAATAAAATTAAGAGAAAAATAAATATAGAATGTGAATACTATGTGCTTTGAAGATATAGTTTTAAAAATTGAGATGAAATTAAAATTATGAAGTCAAATTTTACCTAATATCTCACTAATATTCTTCCTATTTCTCATTTCCCTAATTTTCTGAAATTGATCCTCCTTTTCCCAATTTCCTCAACATTCATAAAATAAAACTCTCTCATGTGGATTTAGAAAAAATAAGGTAGGTTAAAGAAGTCCTTATATTTTTCTATAATATTCTCTAACCTCTCCTCCATATCTTCTTATTCCCAAATTTGATATTGTTTCGTCTCAATGAAAATAGAAAATACATTTTTTTATTTTAGAAAAAATATTCAAAATATTCTCAAGTACTTCTCTTTCATATTTTCCTCTTCCCTACATTTTTCAAGTTAATCTCATCTCTCAGATTTCCTCATCTTCTCCATCAAAATATAACTCTTAATTTAAATTAAATTCTAAAAATAAACCCTAATGTGAATTTAAAAAATGTAGAATTATATCAAGGATGACTTGCATTTTTTTACTTGATAATGCTTTTTTTGGGATGCTGAGAAAAAAATGTATGGAAGAAAATACATACAATAAGACATAACAAAAACTACGAAACAAAAAGCAAAACAAAAGGAAAAAGATGAAAAACAAAATATTCACAAATGACTATAAATCAAAATAAAAGAAAATTAAGATTTCTCAAAAAAGTAAATGTAGAATGTTTTGTCGAAATGGTGAATTGAAGTAAATATAGGAGGACTTACATTTTTACTTTTTTTTTTTTGATAATATTTTTTCTGGGGATTCTGAAAAAAAAAATGTAGAAAGAAAACACATATAGTAATACACACAAAAAACTACCAAAAAGAAAACAAAAGAAAAGAAAGATTAATAAAAAAGCAAAATAATAAAAAAAGCAAAATAATAAAAAAAAAAAAGCAAAATTTCCTAAAAAACAAATGTAGGATGATGGTTACTTCTTTTTTTCTTTTTTGAATGGTGAAATGAGTAGAAGAAAAAGATTAATGATCTCTTTACATAAAGATGTTTAATAAGTCGTCCCTTTGCAGAGAGGTGTTTTTCGCACAAAAGAAAAAGATTATAACTAACTATTAAAGGAGGGTATAATGGGAATATGATTAAGAATTAAGTGTAAAATAGGAATGTAAAAATTCTCCTATTTATAGTTTTTTTTAATCGATATAGATAAATAAATAAAATAATGGGTTAAAAGTTAATCTTATTCTATTTTTTTCTTCATTTTTAAACTTCCAAACTTAGTATTCTTAAAATTGAATAGACAAATCTGATGAGAAAAAAATGACAAAATTGATTTATACTAATGTAGATGAGAGAACAAATTTTGGAACTTGATAAAAGAACATACATAGTTGAAGTAAAAAATTTTAGAGGAGATAAGAATAACAAGGGAAAAAAATAACTTGGGCCTTAAAAAGTGTTTAATATGTAAATTTCAATTTTATACTCAAATATTAATATACAGTAATAAAATTCAAAACTTTTCCTAAATGAAGTATAACACATATACATATTAGTAAAAAGAGGTATGTGTGGTTTGAATCCTTTTACTTTTATTGTACTTATAAAAAAATTCTAAGGCCTCGTTTGGTAACTATTTTGTTTTTTAAAATTAAGCTGAGAATCACTACTTTCACCTCCAATTTTCTTCGTTTGTTATCTACTTTTTATCAATAGTTTAAAAAATCAAGCAAAAATTTTAAAACTAAAAAAACAGCTTTTAAAAAGTTGTTTTTGCTTTTGAAATTTGGGTAAAAATTCAACCATAGGCTTAATTTTTAAAAACCAAAAATAAAAAAAAAAAACGAAATGATTACCCAACGGAGCTTAATTTTTATCTAATAGATTTATAGATTTTGAAAATTTTAAAAGTTTAGTTTCAAAAATTCAAAAATAAAAAACAGACATAAACTTTAAAGTTGAAAAACTAAATTTGTATGAGTAAAAAAAAAAAAAATACTAAATTTGTAATCTAACTTAAATCAACTGTTTATAGACATGTTTTTCATTTTAAAACACCAATTTCAAATTTCAGGCCTTTTTTATGTTCAACTTTTCGAGTACTTAATTTTGAAAAGAAAAAAAAGTCATCTTGCTAGAGGTTAGAGTGTTTGACAACCACTTAAAATAACTTTTGAAAAAATGATTTTTATGAAATAAGTTGGTTTAGGATAAACACTTGAAATCAACGGTTAGAAAAATAATTTTTTTGAGTGTTTAATGATTAATATATCTCGGGAAATTTTTATAAATAGAATAATCTAAAAAATATTTACACTTTATAGAAAAAAATTCCAAAAAGACTTTGTACTTTTGAAATTTTTTGCTATAAAGTATAAATATTTTTTATATTTAAAAAGACTCCTAATATCTCCATAATTTGTATAATTTTTAAAATTACCAGAACAAAAGTCATTTGCCTCAATTCCACTATGTTGTCATGGCTACCATCGCTCTAAGCTAGCCAACTCTAACCACCTACCATTGTCGTTCACCACTTCTAACCACCATCGGCATCCAATTCTCGCCACTATCAACAACGATCACTTCCAACAACCACTACGACCAACTTTGCAATCACCTCTGGCAACAACCAACATCGAACTTTGGTGACGACCACTTCAGACGACTAACTTCGACAATCATTATTTTAAATTATTAGTTTACAGTACTTTATAATTGTCCTTTACAGTAATTTGATACTAATAAAAACAATTTTAATATATAACAAACTAAATAAATTTGTATATAAAAATACTTTTGAAAAAATTAGAATTGTGAAATAGATAGTGTTTTATTTTAAATAGTTTTTATTAAAATGATTTAAATGAAAATGCCTTTTTAAAAAACATTTTTATAGTCAATCAAAACATGTCCTATCTCAAGTTAGTACTATAAATTAGACACTCTGAAAAAGGATTAATAGAAAATTTTTAATTTGTTAAAAAATCATTTGTGAATTTTTTTTTTATAATAATTTAGTTATTAAATTTTACTCTGGAAAAATTAATCTATATACCCACTTCAATTTGTAACTATTTAGTTTTTAGTATGAAAAATACCATTAAATTTTGGATGGAATTTCTAACCTAGTCAGGCAGATAGGATAAACTAATACTGAAATAACAATAATAATAATCCAGACCAAATCATTATGTAATAAAATATGGATTTAATTTTGAGATAATTTTTTTTTGCAAGAATTTAATTGTTACAAATTTAAAAGTACACATACTAATTTATTGTACTAATTTGAGCATAATTTAGCTAACATAAAATATATACACTCGACTAAGAGAACAGAGGTTCGATTCAAATCCTCCATCCCTACATATTACTGAACTTAAAAAAAATATTGGTTTATCAATGGTTTAAAAAATCAAGTCAAAATTTGAAAATTAAAAAAAAATTGTTTTGTTTTTTAAATTTGACTAAAAATTCAATCATTGTACTTAAGAAAAATGTAAATAATTATAAGAAAGGTAGATAATATAGGATTAATTTTTTAAAAATAAAAATAAAAAAATTCAAATGATTATTAAACGGACCTATTATAAATTTGAAAGTAGGAGGAAAAATTATTAAAAGAATATTAAAATGGTTACTTTACTAGATATTTTTTAACCAAAAATCATATTAATTCATAAAATCTTGTGAATATATATGTGTGTGAGATGTTGCGTCACCAAGCATATTGATCCATAAACGGTAAACCCACACATCATCTCCATTTATTTTTGTTTTTAATAAATTAAACGAGTTTCCATCGTCAGCATTAATATTTTAAGAAATAAAATGACAATGAGTAAGGATTTTTTTAAATTTTTTATTTAAAAAAATAGTTCTTAAATTATTATGAAATTAAAAAAAAAAATCTTATAATGAGTTAAATCATTGCGTTTGTCATAAAGTTTTAGGAATTAAGATTATGTACGTAACAAGATATTATCTTTCATAAACAAAACCCACAATCTTTCTAGCGTTTTAAATTGAAGAAAGAAAAAAAAAAAAACCATTTTTCCCTGTTTTGCTAGACAAAGTTATGTTATGCCAAAATGAAAATAATATTATTATCATAAAGTCAAAAACCAATATTCTACTCCTTCTAGATATATATAGAACATCGTCTCATGTGCATTTGGATATGAGTCAAGATTGATGATTAGTGTAAGAAACTCGAAACATACCTCTAATATTTTCGTCTCAAAAACTATATTCTATAAGTATAATTTTATTTTATACTTATAAATTATTGTCAGAATATTTAAGATTTAATTGTTTGCATAATTATTTTAAATCTATGTTGAATAGATTAACCCTAAAATCATTCATGCCAAATTGTCTAGAATAACCGAATTCCATTGAGAGATTGATGACAGCCTTAAGATGATGAAAACTTTGAGATTAACTATTGTCTTCCTCAACCAAAACTTCAAATGCCCTTAGTAGGATTGTTTTAGTATATTAGGGACCATAGCCCTAAGTCTCTTTATATAGTAGTCGAATTAGGGTTCCGATTAAACTCTAATTAATTAGGAATGAGCTTCTACCCATAAAGTTTATATTGTAGGATATTAATTAATTAGATCACATAATATGACTCAATTTAATAAAATAACCCAGAATATGAATCTACATGCATAGTTCATTCTTTAACTATACGTATTATTATTTAATTACAGCTAACAGTAATTACCTAAATGAAAAGTGACTCTTGACAAACTTTTACATCCACTTCACATTGAAATAAAAGAGATCTAAAATTTGGTTGGTATGGATCTATTAGTTATTGAAGGATTTTTTTTTAATAGATAATTTGTTTTGGCAAGCTTCAATCTCCGAAGAAATTAAGGATGTTATGTGACACACATGAAGTCGTAAGATACATAAATGAATTGTTGAATTCATTACGTGTCAAATTTGGATTTGGAATTCTAGATTTAAGTCATTTAATAAACATTATTGTTTCCTCTCCCAAACCTAACATGAGATAATCCTCAATAATAAATCTTCTCCTATCTAAAGTAACATTTAGTAGTTATTAATAAATACCAATAAATAATGGAAGGAAACCAAATGCCAATCAACAAATTTAGCCTAATATAGATTAGTTTT
Organism: Benincasa hispida; assembly: GCF_027475165.1. NCBI lineage: Eukaryota > Viridiplantae > Streptophyta > Magnoliopsida > Cucurbitales > Cucurbitaceae > Benincasa > Benincasa hispida. The sequence continues at coordinate 31,965,642 of NC_143484.1, read as the reverse complement.
ATTTTTAAATCGAGTAAATTGCAAAAAAATCATCTCGAAAATAGGGTGGTAATTGCACTTACACCTTCAAACTTTCAATTGTAAAAGATGAACCCTAAATTTCTACAAATGTTAAAATTGGACCCCAAGCTTATAATAATTGTTGAAATTGGATCCACAAATGATATAAATTCAACCTTCAAATTTATACAAATGTTATAACTAAACAATTATATAAATTTCAAGGTCTGATACTTATATAAGTTTCAAGGTATAAGTTTCAAAATTGAAAGTTTAAGGATATATTTGCAACTGTCACCATATTTTAGGGGTAGTTTCTGTAATTTACCTTTTTTTAAATCCTATATTTCTAAAAATAACTATTTGCAAGGTTTGAATTCTACTTTTTTTTTTTTTATTCTATTTTGAATCTCGAATTTTCAAAATATTTATTTTAGTACATGCACTACAGGTATACATAAAGACATCGAAAATAGATTCAACCAATTGAATTGACTTCGATCGGTCGGGGTAAGTTATGGTTAGTTGGTGGTTGATTCTCCTATAAAAAACCGACACCCCCAACCGACTGACGACCATGATGTATATTAGTGTTTTATTTATTTATTAAATTTGCTCATCTTCTTATGAGAAATTGTTAGAAATAACACGTTTAAGTTTTCACTTTACAAATCTAGTACACTTTTTGAAAACTCGTTAGAATAGTTTTCCTCAGTTTATCTTGTGCAAGATCGGCCACCGATTTTGTTACAAAAATAACTTTTTCTAATTTATCGATAATTTTGGGCCTTCTCGGTACATCTTATCAGAATTACACACCAAGATTTGCTAATTTTTTCAAATGTTATGTAATCTACCTAAATCATTCCAAAATTAAAAAATCACACTACCAAATATTACTGGAGAAATTTGAAAAGATAATTGGTAAATTATTTAGATAATCGATAAATAAATTTAGAAATTTTTGTGATTATGAGGATCTTGGTGTTAATACCAGGTAAAATAACACCGAGAATTTATATATTTGAGCTCTTTCGGTGAAATCTGGGCATAATTAACACTAAAATTTGATATATTTGAACTTTCTTGGTGGAATCTCGAGGAGTATTGACATTCAATATATATCTCAAATCTTACTTAATTTTTTACAAAATTTGATCTTTCCAAAATTTAAAAATTACCGTGCAACCATCTTGAATTAATTTGGAAAATCTGTTTTGATAATTGGAAAACCCATTTGGAATTTTGGAAATTCATACAATTGTGAAAACGTAAATTAGGCTAAAGATTTAAAAAATTACGTAATAGCTTGATATAATATTTAGAAAAGATAACCGAATTTGGAGAAAATTTGAAAATATATAAGATTTGGTATAAGATTTGAGAAAATTACATACAAAGTTAGCAAATCTTGGTGTGTAATCTGACGAGATGTAGCAAGAAGGCCTAAAACAATTGATAAGTTGGAAAAAAAAATTAACAAAATCTCGGAGGCTGATCTGTATGAGATAGATCGAACAACTATTCTATTGAGTTTTTAAAAAGTGTGTTAGTTTTGTAAGGTGAAAACTTAAATGGATTATTTATGACAATTTCCCCATTCTTATCCTACCACACCTTCCTCTTAGCATTCCTAATTTGATCTCCATCTCCCTCTTTCGCTTCCATTTCCACTATCATCATAACCTCTTCTTTCGCCCTCCCTTTCACAATTGCCCTCAATAGTTTCTCATGGTTTTTTATGGAAAAAGTAGATTCAACTCTTTTTGTCTCTAATTTGATTGTGAGAAGAAGAAGAAAAAAAAGAGCGACTGCCATACTATTTTTTTGATCGATTTTTTATGTTTGTTTTTGTGAAACCCGGAATTCCATTTTCCCTTTCATAGCAGGAAACAAAAGATATTAACTAAGAATGAGTTAGATCCTAAGACAAATAGTGAGAAAATTTCTAAGTGATAAAAATGATTTGTTAAATAACTTTGGAAATAAGTCATAACTAGTGAGGATTTGGCTAAGTATAACCATGCGGTGGAAGCTAAGGAGAAAATGACTAAGTGTTGGACTATGCATTGATATGGTGCTATGCGTTGGCCATGAAGTATTGAGAGGTTACTTGGGCATGGAGAGAGACTGAAGTATGGCCAAGAACAACGCATGTGGCAGCCACTGTCTTGAGAGGTTAGAACAACACATGCAGTGCGATGGTTGCGGTGGTACTACGATGCGACCGAGGACATGCGGTGTTGTTACGCGAGAGTATGTGGGCGATGGATGGCATGCGGCAATGGATGGCATGTGGCGATGGGGGTATGAGTCGATGGTATATGGCAGCACTATATGTTGGCATCATGCGATGGTGCTATGCGTTGTGCAGTCGAAGGTATGCATTGATGGTATATGGCAGCACTATGCGTTGGTGTCACACGGTGATGCTATGCATCGATGACATGCGGAGATGCTATGCGTTGATGACATGCGGTGGTGCTATGAGTTGATGACATGCGGCGGTGCTATACGTTGATGTCATGCAGCAGTGCTATGCATTGGTGGCATGCGCCGGCCTTGCTATGCGAGAGTATGCAACCGAGGGCATGCAGTGATGCGGCCTATGGTATGCAGCCGATGGTATACATGTGTGCGGCCGAAGGAAATGCATTGGTAGTATGCGATGGCATGCGGCAATGGATGTGATGGATACGATGGATGCGGCGACCTTACTAAAGTATGAGCTAGGTGATGGAACGAGCTAAGGTGGCCGAATGGTGATTTGTCCTTGCGATGTTAAGGTTTGCGGTAACAAGGTTCATGAGGTGGGTTGTGTTGGTCATAAGAGATGTGTTAGCAAGAACCTAGGTGATGGTGAGCTATGCCTTGAGGTGTTGAGTTGAGAACCAAGTTGACCCAAAGGTTGTTATGCATTGGTGATATGCTATGCGTTGGACATCCGAGGGCATGTGGCGCATAGGACAAGGCTAGTAGTATGCGTTGAAAGGGTTTGGTCATTATCCTAGTTGAACGCATATGAAGTTGGATGGACGCATCTAAGGACGTCATCCAGACATGTGGCTTGCTTGGAAGGAGTCTTAGGCCTTAACAAAATGAGGTGGGTGCACGAGCAGACATGCAAAGTTAAGCCTCAAGTGTTGGCTATAGAGGAAGAGGACACTTAAGATTGCGTTGATGTGGAGGATGTGTTGATAGTGTAAGGTGAAGACACCTCAAGCAGGAGGTGGAAGAGGCTGGGAGTTAGCAGAAGATAAGGAAAACACTTGGATGTGATCAAGGGAAGAGGTGTTGGGCAAAGAAGAAGGGTTGAACGCCTATAAAAGGGGGAGAATGCCTCACTTCAACCCACACATTAGTTAAGTACTTAAAAACCATATAGAAAGGAAAGAATAAAAGATATTTGAAGAAGGGAAAGCAGTGTTCGGACGGAGGTGCAAGTAAAGGTGCCAAAGGGAGCAGGATTGTACGGGCAGACGTATAGGCTAACTTTAAACAAGAAGCTTTTCCAAACTACTCGTACAAATCAGGTGATTTTTGGACGAAAAGTTTCTAAATTAAGTGTAGTTTTAGTGTGAGAGTGCCTTAACGCAATTCTAACTTTAAGGTTGTCAAATTCAAGGAAAACCGAGAGGTGCTCACCAGTGAGGAGACAGTCGAGCTAGAAGGAATAAACTTGAGACTCGGAACTTTCGCCAAAGAATTTCAAGGCGAAACTTTAAGGTATTTTAGTAAGACATTTTCACACATTTTTAAAGAAAGAAATGTCTTGAGATAAGGCCCGAAAGAGTGAGTAATCTAAGCTTAAAGTTAAACCTGAAATAGGGTCCAGCAGAGGAACAAGGGAAATCGGGTGAACTGGGAAGGAAGTTCTCGATCACTATGAGTGGTTTTCTTCCCTTGCTCTTTTAAGCATATTGTGAATTAATATGCTGTAATTTATGCTATGCGATATGTATGACATTGGGATGGTCAGGGGGTCTAAGGACCTAGAGTCTGAGCCCAAAATAAATCCTTACAGGATGGTCAGGGGACTGAGGAGTCTAGTTCTTAAGCCTGTGGGACGGAAAAACCTTGAAATGGGATGGTCAGAAGGCCGACGGGCCTAGCTTCTGAGCCCATGAAAGGAAGAACTATGTGTACATAGATTGATATTTTTAGTTATGAAATGTTAACCATCTACCGTGTGTGTAGGTGTACTTGTGAAAGCTTCATGGTATGGTGGAGGTTCGCGTGGGAACCTCATGATAATGCTTGTAAAAGACTTGTATTTGTTTTACCACCCACTGAGCTTTGTAAAGCTCATGGTTTGTCTCTGTGTTTCTTTTGCAGGTAGCTGATGAGTCCAGGTTGCAGTGTTGGTCAAGGTCTGCCACAAGTCTAGAAATATTATTAAATGAGATTGGTTGTCGGGATAATGTCTTTCATGTAAATGTAACCTAAATTTGTAAACTAGTTTCTAATTAAAACATGTAATATTTTCCGCTATTGTTATCGGTAAAGTCATTAAAAGAAACTAGTAGGTTAACCAAAGTAGCATGAGTTAATATCATGCCTCTCCTTGGGCTCAGGAGTGTGGGCTCGGGGCGGGGTGTGATGATTTTATCTCAAAACTGATACCGACCGACCAATGTACACTCCTATAAACTTTCAAATATGTAATATCTTAGTTCTTAGACTTTTAAGATAACTTTTTTTGTTCTTCTACTTTCAAAGTACATTTATTAGTTTTGGTCTTTACTTTTGTTTAAAAATTAACAAACTAATGATGTAGCTCTGATAGCATGTTAATGTTGAGCATAATTCCAAGCCAAATAAGTTCAAGACAGACACTGGACAAAATGTATTTAGGGCACCTTTACCAAATGATAATGAAAATTGGTGTAATCGTAATAAAATTTCATTGATGGATGAATCATAAAAAGTCTGAATCACAAACATAATTAGATTTCTTTTGATCACATTTATCTAAAAGTACGATTCTGTCACATTTTATTATTACCGTTAATGTTATCGTTATTGCTTAACCCTAACGATAACGATAACTCTAATGGTAACAATAATAGTAATGGTAAAGGTAACAATAAATGTTGCAAATTCATAATTTTCATACTTTTACAGTAACGGTAAAGATAAAGGTAGTGGGTCTCATGTAATTTTTAACCGCAATCAGATTGAGTACCTTTCATTCCTCAATTAGATTACATGATTTGACTACAAATTTCAAGGCGAATCCCACATCTCATTAGGAAAGCAAGTAAACAACAAAAAAAGTAATCAACTAGGCCCACTTTTTATAATACCATTGATGGATTACCTTTTAAGTAGTGTATACCTGGTCTTTAAGATAGAAAAGCAACAAAGCAATGAATAAAATGATTGTTATCTAAAAGATTAAGGACTAAAATAATTATTTTGAAAGTTAAAGGACCCAAACCAGACAAAACATGAATATTTAAGAACCAAAATTGACATTTTGAAAATTTAAGAGCTAACATAGAACAAACATGAAAATTCATGACTAAAATGAAAATCAAATCTTTTTTTTCAAATGTTTTAGAAAATGACCATCATTCAATTTTTTTGATTTACTTTTTAGGACAATTGCAATGGGTAACACATTTAAGACTAATAATTAAGTATAACAACATTTTTAAAGAAATGCTAATGTAAGAAAATCTATTAGTAATAGACTCTAAAGACTCTTACTAGTGATCTAGTCTTTCGCTGATAGACTTTTAAAGTTGTATCTAAATTTTGTTATATTTGTAAATTTTCTTGCAACATTCTAAGTTAAAATAGAATAAATTATTCTACTTCAACGGAATAAGTAATGTCTTAATTTTTCTTTAATGTTTTTATTGTTGACATTTTAAACTCTCCTAAAAAAAATGCTCATACATATTTAAAAGAAACTATAATGACGTGATAAATATTTGGTGGAGTTTGACCAATATTTTAGCAGTCAAAGAAGAACGCAATAAGCGAGCAACCCATGCTAGCAGCCTCTTTTTATTTTATTTTTATTTTGAATTTCAAGGTCCATGCATCTTTAACAAAAATATTATAATATTATATATCAATATTTGGAGTCTCTATACAAATTCATAATATATTATTTTTTATTTGAATAATAATAGTATTTGCCATGAGGTAAATCAGAGCTTGTCAAATGGCCCAATCATAGAAAGACACGTGGTTGGGCTTAAGGTCAAATACATCAAGGATTCAAGGTGAATGTGGTTTAATTAGGCGACATACTAAATTATATTCATATTTGAACTTGTTTTTAAAATAAATGATTTTAGGATCATATTGCACATTAAGAAATATATTGCACAAATGTAAGTAAATAATGTTAAATGAAGTCTCTTTACAAATAATAATAATAATAATAATAATAAAGAATAAAAGATGGATGTAAATTTTTTACCTTTGAAAGAACAAAAAAAAAAAAAAAAAAAAATAGTGGTTAAATTGTGTCGAGCATTGTCCAAGACAAGGTCTAACCTTATGGGCAAGTTCAGGCCTAAGACATCCAAGAGTTGGAGTACGTCTAAGGATCCACACATCCCTAATAGAAATCAAAGCCTTGAGCGTTGGGCTAGCCATGTCGAGCTTGAACCCTATACCAAAAGTGTAATGATCGAGTTGAGCTCATTGTTGGGAACTGCAACCTCAAAAATCAAACCTACACTAATTCTGTCAATATGTACATGTCCCAAGCGGATGTTAGATAATGAATTCTATAAATAGGCTCATTCCTCTAACTCATGGATAAGCAATATTCACAATGCTTAGTTGAAACTAACTACTTCCTATACTGACTTAGGCATCAACATGAGTTCGTTTTGACACCACACCAGTACGAATTCTCCTGACAAGTCTAAATTCATTCACAAGTCTAAAGGAGCTTTGTCTACAGGCTCAAGATTGTGACGAGATTTGTCTGTTAACAAACTAGTAACAATCCAAAGAGATAAATTAATTTTGTACTAAATAGATTATTTTCCTTCCAGATGGAAATAAAGATAGAATTACAAAGGTTTGGAGGATTGACCATGGGAATGAGCTATTCCTATCCCATACTTTTTGTAGGAAAAAAAAAACATTCTCTATGCTCAATAAAAATATGAACAACCACCATGATTTCTTCCTCTTTATCACATTAAAAAAGATTAAAATTCTTTTTTTTTAAAAAAATCAAATTGCTATGTAAGAATATTTTATTGTGTGCATCCGATTAGTATCTAATTATTTCCTATTTTTGTTTACTCATGAGAAAGGGGTATTTAATATGAGTTTCATTGTGCGATTATCTTTATTTTATTTTTTGTTAATATCCATCTTTCTTTTAAATACATTTATTTCTTCTATTCAAATTAACTTTTATAATACGGATGATGTAAAAGTTATTTTATTATATATATATATAGAATAATCTAATTCATCAATACAAATTATAATATATTAATTAATTCAAATTATTTGATTGATTAAAAATACATCCACACAACGAATTCTCAATTTTAAAAAGAAGAAAAAAAACCAAAATTTACCTCTATATTTGTCAAGTTATATAAATTTCTATCATAAACTTTTAATTTCATGAAGTTATACTCCAATCGAAAATAAGTATTATAATTTTAACGTAAGATATTGCAATTTATATCCATCAATAAACTTTACTTGAAAGTTGATGGAAGCCAATAAATAAATTGATGAAATGGGTATTATTGATGAATATTTTCTTTCTCTTATTGGAAAATGCAACGTGTCACCACATGGAAATTAAATCACCCTATAAGTAAGCTGATAGGTCCATTTAATAAAGTAGAAAATAAAAACGAAAGCCACAAAAAATTGAAAAAGAAAAAGTCCACGTGGCTTTACCTTGACAACATGAAACCCTAGCTTAGGTCACAAGGTAGGGGATTTTATCATATTGGCCACACACGCATACAAGAGATTCATTCTCCATTTCCCTTTCATACCTTTACGTGTATCTTCATTTACAATCTTTTTTTTCTTAATCATTATTTCTTAAAATCCTTCCTATTTTCTAGAATACCAAACCATATCTCTAGTACACGTTGTGTGTTTTGGAAATTCTAGTTTTTTTTTTTTTAAAAAAAAATTATAAATAATGTAGATTGAAATAGATTTTAAGCATGGTGGATGCTTGATGTAGATTTTGATAAAGTATTTAGTACTAGAGAAAGATGTTTTGTATTGATGTCAAATTTTGGAAGAGGAAAAGAACTTGCACATACTTTGATAAGAAGAGAATGAAAGAGTGTGAAAGCTTGAGAGTTTGAGAGTAGAACTCAAGTTACCTCTTATATGAAGTTATAATGATGTATTTATAGAGAAAGTTCACCTATGGTATTCTCTAGGGTTTTCAAGTTGCCTTAGAATAATTAGATAATCAAACGGGCCAATTAAGGCGTATGGTTTCCTGTTTGGCACAGTAGTCGAGGCCTAGCGTTTTTCTTGGATTATATCTTGGGCTTAAAATGCTACTTTGGGTCAGGGCATGCATAAAACATGTTTCTTTAGGCATTTGGAAAAGGTCAGCCTTGGCCTCGAGCCCAAGCCCAAACCAGTCCACTTTTCCTAGGCCCATTTCGATTTTTAGTTGACACTTTTGGTCCGTGTCAAGCTTCTTCTTGATTTTGGCGTTCCTAAATGTCAATTATACCTTTCGATCCAAAATCGCCATAACATTTTGTATTCAAAGTGAAACTCTAGTATTCATCTTTTCATGTTTGGATGTCATATTTGAAACTCGATTAACTATATATCTAGTTGATTACTATTAGATTTGGCTTCATTTGTTAATCATTTCGATCTCGTTTGGTAACTATTTGATCTTCAACTTTTTATTTTTTAAAATTGTGCTTGCTTACACTCTCTCAATTTCTTACAATAATTTCCATCTAAGTAAAAGAATTGAATTCTTAACAAAATTCTAAAATAAAAAATTGGTATTTAAAAACTTTTTTTTCAAAACTTGATTTGATTTTTTATAGAAGAAAGTAGATAATTAAACAAATAAACCCAGATGAGATGTTCATTGGTTAATTTAAAAAATAATAATAAAAAAATCAAATATCAAATGATTACCATACCAGATATTCATTTTTAATTTTATTTTTTTGAAATTTATGTTGGTTTCTTCACATTTGATGGGAAACTATATTTCCATCTTTGATATTTGTTCAAGAAAATGAGTAGAAGAAGTTCATAATAATACATTACTTATGTCTTAACTTTAAGTGAACTAGTTTGATTTCTTGTCCTTGACTTCACTTTAAAATTGTATTCCCAACACACACTATAAAAAAACTCTTGTAAATTATATTTACTTCTTCTTCTTTTTTTTTTCTTTTTTTTTTTGTGTGTGTGTGTGAGAAACTTTTTGAGTTACTAGTAAATTCTAATAGAAAAAAAAAAGATTTGTTGGCTTACAATTTAGTTAGATCATCTAAGATTGTTTCTTGGGATGAGTAGGATCTTTATTTTCCAAAGAATCTTCTTTTTCCATTTTCACATCTTTATTTATTCATTTTGAATAATTTTTCCACAAAATTTCAGTCCTTGTAGGTTGGGTTTTTATTTGATTGTTCACATTTAGAGAGCAACCAAAAAATAGAATTTCAAGCAAAGTCTCTTGCTTTAAAAAAAGTTAAAAGAAAGGAAACTTCCTCTAATGGATTAGGCTTTACCCAAAATAATAATAATAAAATAAAATAAAAATAAAATCTTTTGCTCTTCCATTTTCAATATATATAATGTGAGAAAGCCCTAGCTTACTCTCAATGGAAAGGAAACAACTAGACTTAGAAACCCTTTTTGTTTCATTTCTAGACAAGGCCATTTGTCACATTAAGAGTACTCTCTTGAGGCATTATTTTATCTATATAAGCTAAGATGGTGACAATTGATACTTTGGAAGATATGAAATTAAATTTGATTTAATTTTATGAAAAGTTAAGAATTATCAATTTTAAATCATTTCTATTTTGCACCACAACCTCTTTTCAAAATATCTTTTTAATAATAATATCAATGAATAATATTAACGATGAATAGTTTTATCGAGAGAGAAAATTACACAAACTACTCTTGAATTATATTATATTGATTTTGTTATAATTATGCCAATGAAATTTAAAATTAAAAAATTGAATAATACTTGCACTTTCATAATGTTAAGTTGGACACAAAATTTATGAGCAAAGTATGTGGGGAAGAAGTTTTGAAATTCCATTGAGGGAAAATAAAAGGGAAAATTTTTGTGAATGAGAAAGAAGAGAGAGACGACTTGAAAGGGTGTTCTCTTTTCATAGACTTTTTCAAAACCCTCAATCAAACTATATATTTACTCCCATGTTTTAATCTTTAGATTAATTGCTACATCATTTATATTTAAAAACATTAATTTTGGCCCTAAATTTCTTATATTCTATCAATTTAGACTCTAAATTTTCAATTTCACCAAATTTAATAAAAAATTTACATAAATACAACAATTTTAACTCACAGTTCAATTTTAGTTAATTCACGTAATGATTTTTTAAAATGTATATGCTTCGTTAATTCATTAATTTCAATAAAATAAAGTTTTGCACAACAATAAGTTTGACCAATGAAAACTAAAGATTGAGTAACATTTTTCAAATTCATAAATTAGAAAAAAAAAAAAAAAAAAAACTCTAATGCTGTTTTTCTCTAAAAGAAAATATCATTTTGCATCTTAGAGTCCAAATTGTACTAGCTTTCTCCGATTTTTGCTTCTTCAATTTCTTTTATTATTATTATTTTTTTCTTTCTCCGATTTTTGCTTCATCATTATTTCTTTCCTTCCTTTTATTTTTTAATTTTCTTTCCTTTATCTAGTTTTTGTTTCTTTTTCTTTTTTTTAATCTTCTTTTCTTTATCCAATTTTTGCTTCTTCCATTTTTTTCAATAAGAATTTTGAGGCCGAGTTTCGTACCCAAGACTTGAAAGGACCCAACTCATAAGTGACTTAACACCAACAAGTCAATCATCAAGTTTGATTATTATAATGAAACATTAAATATAAATAGCAAATGAAAACGGATTTGAAAAAAAAAAAACTATTTTTTTAGTTCACAAATTTGCACCATTTTTAAAAAATATTTTTTAAAAGTCTAAAATAAGAAACGAATAGTTATTAAACAAGTTTATTTCTCAAAAAATGAGAAATGTGAACGATATTAGATAGGTCAATAGTTTTTTTTTTTTTTTTATAGGACTTTAAGAGTATGATGTCTATCAGAAATAAACTTGAAAAAATAGCATAGATAGCCCAAAATGAAGGGCACAAATTGAAATATTTGTGTATTTGTGTATCATAATATCTTTTTAAAAAATCAAATGAAGAAGAAGGTTTGGCTTGACTGTTCATTGTTTTTGTGGAAGTGCCCTTGAGAGGTATCAAAAAGAAAAAGGAAGCGTACGAATGTTTGGAAAGGACAAGGAAAGGGACAATAAGGTAGTTAATAGTTATTATGGATAGAAACTACCACTAATAGCATGTTATCGGTGATAAAAGCTAACATTAATAGTACGTGATCGCTAATAGAAGCCACCACTAATAGCACGTTATTGATGATAGAAGCTACCACTGGTACCATGCTATTAGTGGTAGAGAGCTATCATTGATTGCATGATATAATGAGATCATTGATATCATGATAGCAGTGAGATCATTGATAGCATCTTATCAGTAAGATCATTTATAGCATCTTATCAGTGATGCTATCAGTGAAAGAAACTATCACTGAGAACCACGATATGAGTGATATTAGTGATATCGGTGATAGAAGTTAGGTGAAATCTATATATCGAGTTTCTTTGAGAGTTCATGACAAGTTATAGAAGTCTATCATTGCTAGTCTTAAATGTTAATATTTCAAGGTTGATTCTAATTGATGAAAGTCTATCAGTGAAAGCGATTGATAGCTGCTATTAGTGATAGCCACGATAACTACTATCAGTGATAGCCATGATAAAAGATTATTAGTGATATCTATTGTGTTAATCTTTCAAAGTTGATAGTCATTTATGAAATTCTATCAGTGATAGCCAATAATAGTTTTCCATCACTGGTATAGCTCAATCTTTCAAAGTTGTTGGTTTTCTTTCAATATTGATAACTACTTATAAAAGTAGTTATCAATATTGATAGCCACTGATAGCCTTAACGGTTAATATTTCAAGATTGATTCCAATTAATGAAAGTGTATTAATGATAGCCACTGATAGCTGATAGCAAATTAAAAGCTAATATTTCAATATTGTATTAATATTTTTCAAATTGAAAGCTACCACTGATAGCAACTATCAATGATAGCAATTTATAACAATTATCGGTGGCTATCACTGATAGCAGCTATCAATGATAGCTTTCGATTTGAGAAAACCAGAAAGAAACAAACAAAATAGTGGCTAGATGTGGGCTTTTTAGTCTTTTACCATTTTTGTTCTATAAATGCAATTATTTTATCATTGTACTACATATTCTATTATTTTGGGTTTGAATTCCATTTATGCAATTAGCCCTTAAAAAATACCTCGAAACTTTGGATCTTATATCCAAAATACCTCTAAACTTCGAAAAGTTTCAATAATACCCTTGAACTTTAAAAAACAAACTGTAACAAAAAAAAAACAAAAAAACAAAAATAGACGTGAATTGACAAATATTTGATATGATGTGAATCAACTTGTTCCTCAACGAAGTCGTTGGTCAACAAATTTTTTCATTCACCACATTTCAATCTCAAGTTTTTCGTTTTTTTGTTGAATTGTTTGTCTTATTATTTTTCTTTTAAATGTATCAACACATGGTTTTCAATAATTTTTTTTACATCTCAACATCCATGTTATCATTTTTTCCCAATGTCATATGGGTATTCATTCCAATTGAACGGTCCATGTCAGTCTTTGCTTGGTTTGCCAACATCAAGAATAAGTTTAGTCGATTTTCTAAAGTTCAAGGATATTAACAAGTGTAAATAGGAAAAAAGATTTTATTCATTCATCTAATTAGCGGAAGATTACATCCCCAATATATAATGGGCTCACTACTAACAAATTATTATTGCATTTCTAACAGAATAACAAACCGTATAACAAAATATATAAATAACTTAATACTTCCCCTCAAGTTGGAGTGTGCATATTGAAAACTCCTAACTTGGACATAAAATATATCAAAACGAAGAAAGATAAAGCCTTTGTAAACATGTCAGCAAGCTGAGAATGTGAGCGAATAGGCAGTAGATGAAGAAAACCATCAACAATCTTTTCACGAATGAATTGACAATCACTAACAATGTGTTTGGTCCTCTCATGGAACGTTGGGTTGGAAGCTATAGCAATTGCAACCTGACTATCACAATACATAAGAGCAATCAATTCTTAAATCATGAAGAAGCTACCTAATCCAAATTAGTTCACTAGTAACAGAGGCCAAAGCACGATATTCCGCTTCTGCAGATGATAGGGGACAACAGTTTATTTCTTGGACTTCCAAGATACTAAAGAGTCACTAATGAAGACACACAAACCAGTAATAGATCACCTTGTATCTGGGCAAGCACCCCAATTAGCATCAACAAAGCCTTTCAACTGAAAAAGAGTACAAGGTTTCGGCAATATTCCTTAGCCAGATGCGTGTTTTAAATACCTAAGCAAATGATAGACTGCATTCAAATGTGAAGATGTTGGCTGCTGCAAAAATTGGCTAAGGCGTTGGACCAAAAAGGAGATATCTGGCCTAAATATCTAAAGATATAAAAGCCTACCAATTAATCTTCTATAGCAAGTAGAATCATCGGGCGACAAAGGAGTACCTTCAGTTTTGAACAACTTTATATTAGGATCTGATAACTTGTAGAAATACAAGTTATTGTTCTCTCAAAGTTGGAATAATTAGGATTTTTGGTGATATAAACACACTTGTTATGAAGGAAAATGCATAAAATTCCATATGTGTGATAAATGCATACAAAAGTATCATTTTTAGTAAAAAGCCACTTCACTAACACATTTCAACGCAAAAATCAAAGAAATTTACTAAGTGTTGCAGTTAAAGCCAACGTAAGGGGTATGCGTCCGAGAATGTTGGACACATGAAAGATACATTTGGCTTGTGCAGTTCGTGTCGAATCACCACTTGCAGGCATGAGCATTTTCTGGCAGCGTTTAAGCATTTCCGACTATCTCAGGGTATAGAAATTAATGTAGTTAAATCACCAAGTTGGTGAGATTTTCCTATAAAAGGAGAAGACACTTGCAGAATCAGAGTTAGACAATTTTGAGCCCAGATAGTTAGAAATTCTCTTAAGCTAGTAGTTAGAGTCCTCTGTCGGTGCAAGCAAGAAGTAGAAGAGAAGACACCATTTCCATCATTGATCAAGAGTAGTCGTCAGAGAGAAGCTTGAGAAAGATATCTTCCTCAACTCTTTCAACAAGTTTGTGTAGCAAGCATTAAAAACAAGTCAAAGGGGACAAGAAATTGAAGTTTATGGCTTGACTTCTTCCTTTTATCTTTCATTTCCATTCACCATTTCATTTCATTAAGCTGAGATTATTTGTTTAAACACTTGTTATCTTTAATTAAATATTACTTTGGCCATTTATCACTTCTCTATCTGTTTACCTTCAAAATTGTGTGTGTTTGTGAATTTTCTGACTTAATGAGAACATGAAACCTATAGCTTAAATATTCCTGATCGGTTGATTAAAGTGATTAAATAGTTAAGTCACTCAAGAGAGCAATTTAACTATTGAACGCATCAAGTCAGGGCCTGAAGTAAGTCTAGAGATAGAATTGCTCACGTCTCTTGCCTGTTTTTTATAATCAACGCATGCATCCTAGAATTAGGATTATATGTGGCTTTCGCATCGAGAGATACTGAACTTAGTATAAACTAAAGAATAGAATTTTCAATGCATAGCATATACATTTATATTGTAAACAAGCATCTACACCATCTTCATTTCATCTTTATTGTGCTCATCTAGGCTTGCTATTTCTGCTAGGAAATCAACGCATATCACTGACACTTTAGACCATTAATCCATAAAATTCTTTCTCCCTTTGAACTTCTATTTATTCTTGCATGCGTGTCGTAGATTAGTATAAATAACCAACACTTCAGTTAATTAGGAAACATCTGCATCAGATCCAAAACAAACTATGCGCTAGAACATTATAGAGTCCCTGCGTTTGATCCTGCACTTACCAGGAGACTTACATTAGATTTATACTTGAGTCTGATTTGAGAGAACTTGTATGTATTCACAAGGTGTGCACACATCCACTACCAATGCATTGCCTAATTTTCTTACCAAGAGAGAAATCAATCCATCATCTAGCTCCATTCATCATAGTCATTTATCACCATTCTCCTTCATCATTTTAAACACGTTTAGAATCAAAATCATGGGGCAAACAGGATCCATGAGAGAAAAAGTTGGCTTTGAGTCAAGGAAATTAGTGTTTTCTAATATATGGAGACAATATTTCCTTTGAGACAAAAATAAACCTTGCTGAGACCTTGATAATTCGAGGCTAAGGAAATATTTAACGCTTCCTAAGTCTTTCAACATGAAATGAGAATGCAACATGCGTTTAACAGAATTCATTTCATGTGTAGATGGTCCAGTCAACATAGACTAATAGTGGAATAAAAGAGTTTCCAGTATCCTGAGTAAACAAGGAGTAGTCTGATTTCTATTAGATAAACCCATGTGACAACAATGCACTTGAAAATTTAGTAAAACATTGACATGAAGCCTGTTTAAACCATATATAGAGTTATCCAGCCTACAAACCATTTATTCCCTTACCAGCAACAACAGAAGTGTGATAACCTAATGGTAAAGACATCTATACTTCTTCAAATAAGTCACCATTCAAGAATGCATTATTTATGTCCATCTGAGCTAATTGCCAGTTAAAAGAAGTAGCAAAAGTCAAGAATACCTTCATAGTAACAATCTTGGCCACAGGAGAAAAAGGGTCAAATATGTCAACCCTTCTTGTTGATTGTATCCTTTTGCCACAAGACGAGCCTTGTAGCGATCTATAGTTCTATCCAGTTTATATTAATTCGATAAACCCACTTCGAGCCAATAGCATGATGTTTTTCAAGAAGTGATACAACCGTCCATGTTTTTGTATGTTCCATAGTCGCAAGTTCCTCGACCATAGCATGATTCCAATGATCAAATTTTGCAGCTTGATGATAACATGGAGGTTCATAAGTTGTAGACACATTAAGCATAAAATATTCGTGAGAGTCAAAATAATGATCATAGGAAATATATTTGCCAAAGAAAAAAAGAGCCGCTGAAGACAGTGGGATGTTAGCAATCAAATTGTAGTGAAAATCCTTGAGATAAGAAGGGGATCAATCCTGCCTATTTGATTTTTGAAAAAATGATTCAAGAAGAAAAAAAAATAGAAGAATTGATTGGAAAGAAGTAAAAAAAAAAACTGAAGGAAGTTGGAAGAAAAATTGTAGAGGATTTTCTGGTACTATAATAAGTGTTAATTGGAAAAAAGATTTTATTTACTCATCTAATTAATAGAAGATTACATCCCCTATATATAATGGGCTCACTACTTTATTGTTGCAACAAATTATTTTTGCATTTCTAACAAAATAACAAAAGTATAACAAAATATATAAATAACTTAATAGATATTATTAAACTTTTAAAACTTTGGGAGTAATTTTGACACAATATATTTTTATAATTTAGGCAAAAAGAAAAAAATTTCATTGGTATTTATGTGTTCATAAAATTAGTCATATTAGGCATTCCATATTGCACAAGGCATAAGGTGTTGGGTTAACTCAAGGGTCCATCTTCTTGATTGGATCTCACATCAAGAATCCATTATAATGGATCTTAACATATGGGCCCAAGTTTTGCAAATTAAAGCCTCAATCATGAACTCGGCCCAAGGTCCAAGCCCACGTTTTGCTGAGCCATTGGGCTGCGGATTCTTCTAGTTCCTATTTTCAAGCTACCCTTGTTGAAGAATTTGTACATTTTCAAAAATATAAAATTTCCCAAGACTACGGATATATTTGCAATGGTTACTAGTTGCTATATTTACAATTTTTTAGCATGTCAAGGAGATAACAACCTAACACGAACTACCTTGAAAGTTCAAACTCAAAACTCCACAAAAAAAGAATACTCTCTTTTGGCCAAATGCTCTTAAAAAAAAAGAGCAAATGAGAGAATATACAAGAAAGTAGAGAGAAAAAGACTGTTTATAAGAGAGGTATTTTATAGTGTTATGGAATCGACAAGTAAAGAAAATTAAAAAAATGTAAAACAATAGAAAGTCGACACAGAGATTTATTTGCTTTATTAATAGTGTTTTAACTATGTCCATAGACAGAGAGAGAACAATTTACTATTAGAGAGAATAGTTCATATTATTGATCAGGGTCGCCTCTAAGGTTAGAGAGTTTATATAACGCTCTTCTTTAAACCCTAAGATAAAAAATCGTAAATAATACAAATAACATAAATAAGAATACAACTTAGGTTTTGGAGTTGCCCCAGAACCCTACCTGGGTGCGTCAACTCTTGAAACCCGACTCGATGACTAGCAACGAGATTATGATACTTAATTATTTGAAGTGTCAAATAATAAATTTAAGGCATTTCAACATATAAGATAATTTAGATCTCTACAAATTTAATATAAAACTTGTAACCTCTTATACAAAAGACAATTTCTTCTTTAAAAAAAAAAAACTCAAGTTTTGATCAATTAAAAGAAACTCAAATTTTTAAAAAAACGTATAAAATATATTGCAACATTTCATATTTGGCCCATCACTCTCAAAAATGTTTTGTAGTGTGCTTCTCAATCAACCACACTTGAGGCAAAAACATTCAATATTTCCTTACATAGCACTTGATGTGCTTTGATCTTGTCCCAAAAGAATAAAAGCAATGATTACTAAGAAATTATGTTATCCTGAAAAGAGTGTTTTAATTCGATAACATAATTCAATCAACATAAATTTGTACTATTAATTTCGAGGTTAGAGATTCAATTTTCAAATTTCAAAAGAAAAAACTTCCCAACCTAACCTAATACATTTGGGTGGAATAGAAATAATAATAATAATAAAATAAATAGAGTAGTGGTGAGACCATTCTAAAATGTGATTTGATGGATGAACTTTATGAATGGGCCCTCACCATTAAGCAAGCAAAGCATTGTGTGTGAATTTGAGTGTGCCCTATATTAGTTTGACATATTCAATGGCATAAAACTTTTATAAATGCTTTCTAAATTCTAAAAGCACAAAACTCACATCTCATTTAATGACAAAGCTAGGGTTTTGGTTGGTTGGTAGTTATATATTGGTGGGGTGCTTTTAATACATGTCAAAGACTTTCACCATCAAATCAGCTTCCAATGACACCTATCCAAAAAATGCTTCAAACATTTAAAAATATGTGCTTTCTTTTTCTTTCCTAACCCTTGACCTTTCAACCCATTTCATTAAACTTGCCCCAACCCTTCTCTTTTCTCTTCATCACCCAAAATGTCTTTTTTCCCCCTTTTCCTTGGACATTGGGACATATATATCTCCCATTTGACAAGAAAAATGTTGTTTTTAATGTCATAATGAAATGTTTAGTCGAGGAAAGGACTACAAATTGTGTTTTGTTTGGATAGATTAGGGAAAACAACATGTTTATATATTTGGGACTTCAGAATTTGAAGTGTGAAAATTCACACATGTGCATCGATGGAGATCACTTTTTTAAAAGTTAATATATTGGGTGGGGAAATCAAATCTCCGAATTCAAAATTGATAATACAAGCATCATCCCAATTGAGTTATGCTCATTTTGACTAGTGGTGGGGATGACAATTTTGAAATATTCATGCAACAACCGACTTTTAACCTTTATATGACAATTTTAACAACGTTCATTATTAACTTATGTCCTACGTGTAATATTATAAAACAAACAGTAGAAATAGATCAAAAATGGGATTTTGTCGCAGGTGTTAGAATGATCTACTCTACACAGGTGTGGGCTTAGAGGGCTAGGGCACTAGGAGAATTAGTAATGTATCAGGAGAAATTGGTACAAAAAGTCGTGGATACACTTCTTGATAATGGGCCAACAAAGACCGTAATTACATAGCCCTTCTCTCCCTCTCGGTCGAGTGTCTTCGAACCTCTCCCATGGTGTCTTTCTACTTCCCTCATGTCAGGGATGTAGCACCAGGCGGACTATTAGCTAGTGTGTATCACCAGTATATAACTTTACAAAAAATATTGAAATTATTTTAACAAAAATTTAATTTCTTAAATGTGTGAAAGTAAAACATGACACGATACATCTACTTCTCTCAACAAAACTCTACCCATCAATTACCCCTTGCTAGGAGGTACCTACCCTAACATTTTTTTTTTTTTTTTTTTTGTGAGTAGTAGGTGAACATTAACAATACCTATTAATTAACATGGGAAACATGACATTAAGGTCCAAGAACGTACTATTATATTATACATGTTCACATATTCTCAATGGATTCTAGAGAAATGCTATCATACACACTTAATCTAGGATCTCATAAATAACATTAAAACATAGAAATAAAAGTAAGTTATGATACATGTTCCTACCTTCTAACAAAATATTATTAATCTTTTTTTTTTTTTGGAGATTTAAACCTATATTTGAAAAATAATTTTCTTGTTTATATCTTACATGCTATACTCTATTTAAACTATTAAAAATATAAGAGAGATTAGAGAGAGTTATCAAATGAATTTGTGGTTCTTCCAGAAATATGAAACATAAATAGTTAATTAACATATTTCTGTTTCTAATTCTAATTCTAAAAAAACATGAAATATGTTTCAAATTCTAAAAATACATAAAGTAGGGAATGGGAGTATTATCTAACGTAGCTTTATGAATTTTGATAAATGCAATTCTAATGATAATAATAAAACAAAATGCAATACAAAATTCTAATGATAATAATAAAAATGAGCTTTCATGTAGATCAGTTTCATAAACAAAAAAAATTTGGAGTAGATTTTTTTTAGTAGTCTACGTTTGTTCTTGGGAATTTTTATGTGATAATGAAACTAGATATGAACAAGATATACGATCAGACGGAGTGAGATTTTTTGTAGCGACACTAGTAGCTGGACTTCATAGATAGTTATGTCAAGATTATCAATTTTTTTGTCCTTTTGAATGGGACGTGTTCCATAGGTTTTAAGTCGACACGAGGCCTTAGATAGAGAGACTCATTTTTCTCTATCTCTTCTTACTTTATGCTTAACGATTTTTTGTTATATTTCATTATGAGCTGAAAGCTTGTAATGTATTATTAACGTATCTAATTTTGTTATGATGATCTTCATATTATAACCTATCATATTTAACGTATCTAACTGTGTTATGATGATCACCTTTTGAACGTGAAGATTATACCTTGACGCCATTAAATCGATGATTCAAAAGACCTAGTAACACGAGGTGTACTGATTTAGGCACATGAGGAGGTCACAAAACTATGTGGTTAATGGCATAACCAACATGGCCATGTTTTAGGCTTCTTCATAAATTTGGGAGAATCATTTCCTAGATAATTCTCATTGATAGAGACACTTTGGTTGATGGTTAATCTGTTTGTTTCTTTGAAAAAAAAAAAAGCTAAAGTAATAATTTTCAAATTTTAAATTATAATTTTAATTGTTAAGCTAGATGATTGTGTTTATTTAGGTTTGGAAAGTTTTAAACATTCAATTACATTATCGAAGGTTTTTGTTTTTTGACATATGAGGTAGAATAATCGAACCTTTGTTCGAGGTTAAAATACAAGCACTCTGTGAATTAAGTTATGCAAGTATTAAAATATATATTATTCTTTTATGTTGTTAAATTAAAAAAAAAAAATCTTTTAAATATTCATGAGTGATCCTATAATTTTACTTACAATTAATGATTTGATACAAAGAAGTACAAAGGAGTAAAGATATATTGGATAAAAAAAATACGGTGTAAATCATTATTTGTTATTTAAACCAACCATGCGTTCATATTAAAATCTAAATAACAGTATTAAATACCAAAAACACAATCGAAACATTATGTATTTGATGAAGATATAAGTACAATCGTCATAATTGAAAAACATTGATTTGTTTGGTAATAAATCTTGTTTCTTATTTTTTGTTTCTTGTTTTTCCATTTCATTATTAGTTATGGGGCTCGTATAAGGTATGCTTTGGCCTCCCGATCCGAGAGGGACGCGACGCGAGATGATGATGGGTCAATCGCGACTGGCGCAGTTGGTGGAACTGTTGCTTTCGCTCGGTGAATAAGAATCAATCCTTAAATTGTTCTTTGGATAAACGACTGGATTTTGATCTTCTACTTCATTCCTATCTGCTTTGTGGATTAAGCGGTGGTGGTGCCTCCCCTGGGTACTAGTAAGTGACAAAATGAAATACCTTATCTACATCTTCAACTTCATTTTATTTTCCTATAGGGAATCATAAAAGCAATGGAAATTAATCAGTGATGAGGAAGAGACTTTAGCATCTCTAGCTAGACCATCTATAGCATCAAGATAAACGGACGTTCTTGCCATTCATCAAAGGCTTTAGACTGACTTTACTACCATATCTTAGCTAGTAAATTGATGGGTTGCACGCCCGACACACATGGTTTGGCCTTGTGTGTCCATAACTCAAAATAGGTGATCTAATGGCCGCCGCCCGACTAAACATACCAATAGTCACCAGATTCATATGGGTTGAGATCTTTTTTGCTACTGGTACAGTCACCTCTCATGAGGTTGAAGCAGAGCCGAAATCTGTCCCACTAACCTGGCTAATCTCTCGGGTGAAATGTCTGGAGTGACATGTGCATTCCGAAATATTTCCATCATTTGTTCTCTGTGGTGTTCTGAAGTTAAAAGAAGACCTAAGATCTAAATTTGGACAGGGACTTTGCTAAGCTGTTCGGCCACATTCTATTCCGATTGCCTTGAGAAAAGCAGCGGGCACTACTAACCAAGCCAAGCCTAGTTCTTGCCGATAGGCGTTGGTAGCTTGCTTCCAAGCCTTGCCAATTATAATAAATAGTTGTGGCCACGGCCCCAAAGAGCCTTAAGCACTTGTACAATGTGAAAGTGCTTAAGGAAACGAGTAGGATGGAGCGAAGCAGCTCTTCGAGAGTCAAAGCAACAACGTGTCTATCTTGTTTTTGAAAAAAAAAACATGTTTGATAGCAGGTTCTTCTTCTTTTTCTTTCCTCTATTTACATTGAAATAAAACTTAAGTAGATATTATAAATAAATAAATAATAAAAAAAAACTAAAACAAATTAAACATTAAATATATTTAATTAGTAAGTTCCATGAAAATAGTTATTACAATTTAATTGACAATATTCAATGTATCATTAAATCGTTAACATGTTTAAACAAAAAAAGAAAAACATATTTATGCCTCTTAAATATTATTAATTAATATACAAATTTTTCTCCGAAAAAAAAAATTAATATACAAACTCCAACCTGCCATCATTTTAAAAAAAATGGCCATCAATTTTTTTTTAAGTGGATCTATTAAAGTTCATATCTTATAAGCAACTTGTATTGTCACATATATGCACAGATAAACAATAATTGAATGTCACGTCAAGATCAATATCTCTTTTATATTAATAAAGTTCAACATTTTTTTTAATGAAATGATCTAGTAGAGAAAATTTTAAAATATTAGAAGTAAAATTAGCTTCAAATCGAACATAATTCAATTGGTGTATAGGTGAGTTTAATAATAATAATAGACTTTACTCAATGGTAACTAATATGCACTCCTTTATACTCTATCGGGACAAAGTAAATATGTTACAAGTAAACAAGTTTAATAATATTTAAAAATAAGAAATTGATAAATTATTTATAAGCTTCAGAAAATAGCAAAACAAATGAAAATTAAATTAAATGATGTTGGCAAAAAAAATAATTGGAGTGTTATTTTTAGTGGGTAAGGATCATGGGATGTTTAGTTCCACCTAATCGTTTCCCATCTTTTTGGAAAGTTTTTTTTTTTAAAAAAAAAAAGTAAAAAACTAAAAACAACAGACAAATTTTAATCCAACATGCATCTTTCCACTTAAAAATAATAATAATAACCAAAGTAAGAAAGGATAAACAAGAACCATTATCAAACAAGTCAATTTAATCTCTTCAATTCATTGAATCCTAGAAATTTAGAAAAATACCATTTAAAAGGATACGCATATAAAATGGTCAATCATTTTGAAAGGATTAAAAGAAATTATGATTTTTTTTGTTTGGTAAATCATATTGTGATTAAGTCATTAAACCCACTTCTCCAACACATGTTCATTTCACACTGTTTTTAAAAGTCAGCTCTTTATTAATTTTTAGATCCTAGTAGAATCAAATGCCACCTAGTTTTAAATAAATTTTCCATTTTTAATTTTATATCCTTCAAAAATTTTATTATATATAACCAATTTTTAAAATCATACTGTATTGATTTTTTTTTTCAAAAAAATTATAACTTAACTAGTAATTTAGGTCACATTTAAGCATCTATAATTAAGATTGATTGAATTATAATGAGTTTTCATTCATGTATCAATCCTAATGAGTCTCAATTGTAAAGTGAATGAGATTGTTTTGAATCTGTCTATATAGGTAGTTTGTTATCGTAGTTTGATTTGCATTGAAGTCATTTACATTCACATTTGTAATAGAATGGAACAAGTGTGATTACTATAATGCCCTTGAGATTATTGATATAAATTACTTATGCTAATTATTAATTTAAATTAACGATATTGATTGTTGATACTATTGTACTAATAATGATATAGATATTGATACTGTATCGATATTGATATTGATATCGATACCGATATGATACTAATTTTAAATGCAACCAAAAGTATATGAATAGTAATTGATGACATGAGAAAAAAATTTGTAAAATCCTCGAAGGTTCACACAAGAAAGTAATGGATCCCACTAAAAATCAATGGTAATATAATTGATGACCCTCTCCAATGTCCTCCACAATCAAATTATGGACTGAGAATACAAATTTCGTTGTGGGACTTAACGTTCATTACAATTATAAAATGTCAGTAAACACCCACATACGTAATTAATTGGACCCTCTTTTCATATTAAATTTGGTTCATTATGTTAACAGTTGAGTAAAGTGGCCTTAAAAGTAAAGAAATATAACATTTTAAATAATTATAAATTATATAAAAAAATACAGGTATTAATAGTAGGTCTATTTTAATTCTTATATCCCAAACATAACAATTTAGGATTTAACCAAATACTGTAACCAATATGCTTAAGTTTAAAGTTGCAATTTATCCAATATTAGTTTATTACATATTATAGCTGATTTTTCTAAAAGCATGACTGCTAATAATTATTTTAAAAGTTACATCTATCTCAAACTATACTAGGATTCAAAATCCAGATTCGACATCCAATGGTCCCAATATTTTGCTACATCCATTGCGACCCTTGTTTATCTTAACATATCCTTTCATCATGTTTTGTTTTCACTCACATGCTTCATTAAATAGGAAGTCACCTAACATAAAATTGCTCCAAGCTAAGCACACTTAATGTAACGACCCGACTTCCTAGGACTCAAGCTAGGCCGTTACTAAACACATGCATGCATGGAACTTAAAACATATATGCCTCAATATCCTCATATCAAATACAACCTCATGGAATTAAGTATCATCTCATGCTAGCATATAAGTATCTAAGTAAACAAATAAATCTTTTAGATCCTCATACAAGAACATATCCATTTATCATGCTATCATTCTGTCATAATATTCATCTATCATGCTAGCATATATCTAGTGTCTGGTCCGTGGGCAGTTCTAGTAGTAAGATTACTTATCTCGATACTAGATTCAGATATCGATTCAAGCGACAGTCTTCAATAACAAATCTTTGAATTCAATTCCCCAACGAAGCCTGAGCAACAACTACCCTCAAGATTCCAATCTCCAAAATCTTCCTTCAATCAGACCTTGCTTCCAACTTTTAATCCATTTCTCCCTTAAAATTTTCAATTCACAAAGAATTTAACTAACCCCCTTCCACAATGAAATTAATTCTTGACATTAATTTCAAATTAAATTTGTGTGACATAAAAAGTCTAATTTCCATAACTTTCCTCCAATTAAACCAGTAAATTAAAACACCCATTCCTTCCAAAATGAAATTAATTCTTGACATTAATTTCACATTTAATTTGTTTGACATTAAAAGTCCAATGTCCATAACATCCCTCTAATTAAACCATTAAATTGAAACATCACTTCCTTCAAAATGAAATTAATTCTTGACATTAATTTCAAATTTAATTTGTTTGACAATGAAAGTCCAATTTTCATAATTTTCCTTCAATTAAACCATTAAATTGAAACACTCATTTTCTTAGCAATTAAAACACAATAATTACATTTTGAATTTTAAAAATTCAAAAAATGCCCTCTAATACTAGAAAATATAGAAATTACATTAAGAACAACATTTGGGGTGTTACACTTAACTTTTAGAATTTATATGATTGAGCCACTGAAAAGTAAGGCGTACCTTGTTAGTATAGATAGTAACTTTTAATTATTTTAAGCATTTTCTCAAAATCCTTTTCATTAAAACATGATCTCGGTTAATTGATGTACTTCCTCCTAAACTCGAGTATTCTAATCAGTGTTAAGACATGAACGACGAAAAAAAAAATAAACAAATAAATCAAAGATAGTGTACCTAGGAATTATTTTTTAAGATGGATTTCTTATAAATGAGAATAGAAACTACTTCCTTCATTATTATTATTATTATTATTATTTTAATCAATCTAGATATAACTTAACTAGTTTAGACATATATTTGCAATTCAAGAGATTAGAGGTTTGAATCTTTTCAACTCCACATATTGTTGAATTAAAATAATACTTGTTATTCTCCAACTTTTGTTTAACTTTTTATAAATAAAGAAATGGTTGGTTTTTACTGATTGCATAACTTTTCTTATAATATATGACTTCTCCCACCATTTTAACTTAAAGTCCATCTTTTAAGTTTGTTTCCCCTCCAATTGAGGGACCATTTTTAATATGATCAAAATCTTTCAATTTTTTTTTATTTTAATTAAAAGTTGATGTAAGAATTATTTAGAAAGGTTTGGAACATTACTAAAGAATGTTCTAAAGTTTAAGAGTATTTTGTATAATTTAGTTTTCTCACTTTTACTTTTAATGAAATATATTATTTTCTAATTTGACAATTGTCCAAATAGGAGATCGAATCATCAATTTTTGGGATGTTAATAGATGTCTTATTCATTTCGTTCAGAGCTCAACTAATCATGACGTATATATTCCACACGAAAGTTAAATGTTTGAATCCCATCCCACATATTTTTTTTTAAAAAAATTGATATATTATTAATTTATTGTTTTATTAACCTATTTAAACACATGTACACTCAAGTACTACTTGATACATAAAACTCAACCTGCCTATTAAGAAGATCCAACATATTCATCATCAAATTCCATTTATTCTTGGAGATTTTTGTATGGATGACTCAAATTTCATGAAGATATTATCGAAAAAGATCTGAGCGGTCTCGTTGCAAAAAAATTGCATCTTTCTTTTTGTTTGTGAGTCGGTCCACCACGATCCTGTGAAAAACACGATCGCCTGCCAGTGGAAGGCTTTCTGCGTGCGGGAACCGCTTTAGCTGCCACTCTAACAGCGTAACCAAGAGCCTTTATCCATAGCCTTGGGGCAGTGTCTCGATCTCCTACGTGCGAAATCAGAGGGACTAGTTCCTATGGAGATTCCCCTTGGTCTAATTCCACGCCTGCGTTATGAACCGTGGCCGCCCCCACCATTTACCCAAATTTAAAAAATAAGAATGTATAGCTTTTTGCTTATGTCACTTTCTTGTGCTCGTGTTCGCGTTCGCTTCAACTAATTGTGTTCTCACTTCTTAGGGTTCTTTCTCTTCCACCCTTTCACGCTTCTACTCGCTGGTTTAAGGAAAGTGTTAGCAAGTGATTGGTGACATCAACGAAAGATTATTTTGTTTATTATTTTCGAGACTTATGTTAAACAACATTTTGGACGTGAAATTTCGATTCTACATACCAAAAAAATCTATTAAAAATGTCTAAATTAACCCTAACATGTAAGTAAAACAATAATAATGTGGTGTTTCTCAGAACAGACTTTAACAAATAGTTTATAAGGAAAGGTTGGAATGTGAAGCGGTGGGAGGTCAAGACATAGCAAAGCGCAACAACATCAGCGGTTTATAAAATCAAAGCGAAATGAATGCTGTAGAGGCAAAGCTACAACTGCAAAGAAACCCCTTTTGGCCTTTTCAAATTTCATTTTCGATTTCCTCTTCATTTTCTCTCTCTCTTGTGGTTGTGGCCTTAACTTCATCCGAGCAACAGGGAGTGAAAATCGGCGCTTCGTCCTTTTTTTTTGTTTTCCCCATTTCGCCGTTTTGGATGTATCTGTTTGATTGAGTTACAACGGATATGGTAGGACCTTCGAGACCTCAGTTTGTTCTTTTTGGATCCTCCATTACTCAGTTCAGCTTCTCCAATGGCGGTTGGGGTGCTATTCTCGCCGATGTTTATGCTCGCAAAGTAACCCCTCTTTCTCTCTCTCTCTGTTTTTTTTTTTTTTTTGAATTTCCCCTGCTTTTGTTGTTGTTGAAATTTTTGACCCATATGCCAATTTTTGAATTCCCACAAGGGAAACTCACTAATTTGATGATTTTGTTGAATTTGATTATTTCTTTGTTATTTTTGTTCCTTTTTGATCTGTTGAGTACCTGAAATGAAGGAAGATTGTACATGGAAGCCCTTTTACTACATTTGGATTTTGATGGTTCTCTGAAAACATAATTTGTTTTCTGTTTTTAATTTTATTTGTTTTGTAGTTTTGTTGTTGGGTTGGTATTGCTGGCCACCGAATGTGGTAGGAGAAAGTTAGGCTGGACATTCCAGGACATCAAAATCAAAAAGAGTTTTCTGTCAATTTTTGGTTAAAAAATACATTTGGTTCTTAAAATTTCATGAAAGTAGCAATTTAGCAATTAAACCCTAGTCCATGTACTTTCAATTTGTGTAACAATCAAGTCTATATATATTTTCAAATATATGACAATTTAAATCCTGTTATAAAAATTTTCATCAAAGTTTTTCCATTTTTATTACTTAACAACGTAGGCTTGTTAGCTTATAAACATTGTAATCTATGCAAGAAAACTCATTAAATATTAACACCAATTTTCTTGATAGGGACTAGACTTTTACAAATTTTAGAGTATAAGGGCCAAATTGTAGCATACTAAAATTTAGGGATTAAATTGTTACAAAATTGAAACTTTAGGGACTAAATCATTAAAACTAAAGTTCTGAGACCAAATTGTTTTTTTCACGTAAGTTCGGGACCAAAAGTGTATTTTAGCCCCCTTTTTTTCTTTTTTTCCTTTTTGGTTGTAGGGAATTGGATTTATGGTCTGATTCTTCTATTCATTGTAATGGTATTTTGCAGCCTTCTTACAAGGTTAAATGTCACTTCTGAGTGTCTAACAAAGTCATTTCAAACTCATCCTGAATATCGGGACTGTCAGAATCTTGAGAATTCATTGTTAACTTTTCTTGCTTTCTCACTTCATAGAGGTGGGATTTCCTCAGCCTGCAGATTAGTTCTTTCCTTTGTCGATGTATTTTGGGAGAAAGGGTGTAAAGTATTTATATTGAAAGTGCTTAGTGCAAGTCTTGGCCAATATTGATGTTTCCAAAAGGGGGTTGGGGATTCAAACCGTCGGACCTTTTCTTCAAGAATATAATACTTTAACTAGTTGAGCTATGCTCAAGTTGTCGATGTAAATTATCATTTTTCTAACACAAATGTCTTGACTATGAAAAATACTTGCGCAAGTCTTGGTCAATTTTGCTCCTGCTCTCTTTTTTAGAAAAGTAAAAACTTTAGAAAAAAAGTTATACGATTGATACCACATTCATCAAAGAGGCATGGACATCTCTTTTAGGTTGCATGCCACTTTGGATGGTTATATTTATGCTTGAAAAGACTCCACCAGTCTACTCTATTTGTGCTTGAAAAGACTCCATCAAGCTAGGACACTTTGATGGAATTAGAAGGTTCCAAAATACTTATTTTATTTCATTTAATGCAATTTTTTTTCTTTGTTGGGCTGGGTTTCATTCTGATAAGGCCTGTTTTAAAAGAAGCCCATATAACTTGAGACCTGATGTAAATCTGTTGTGTTGGGCCTTTATACAAATGGAGGACTTTTCCTTTCATTTTATATACCATTTTGACAGAAAGTTTACAAATTTACTAATCATAGTAAGATATTTTTAAATCTAGTCTTATATTATTTTATTATTTTATTCTATATTTTTCTCCTTATTTCCATGGTATGATCAGATTTTTATTTTTGAAATATGATCGGATTCTTTCCTAAAATGTTATATTTAACTAATAGAATCTTTTCTTCTTACTTTTCCACTGGAAAAATTCTGTATAGAAGCCAACATTGTCGTCCCTTTCAAAAGTATTCTCAGTTCACACCATAGAATAAAGAACCATCTCTATTCTCCTGCAGTAATTCCTCCCTTTTCTAGAGTAGAATTTTAAATTCTAAATAAATTTGTTAAAATAATGTATTTTCCTTATAGTTTTCTTATTTATTTTCTGCCTCTATACAAGATATTTAAAAGTAGGATTTCATTTCTATACAAAAGAGGGGCACCCGCATAATTTCATTTTAACGCTTGCATCAATCGAGTGGTATATATTTGTTATAGTTTTGAAGTGCATGGTAAATTTGTAGTTATTTACACAATCTGGTCTACTTATGTAAATATTACTCTTTATATATATATATATATATATATATATATTTATTTATTTATTTATTTATTTATTGATTTTAATACTATTTAGATCTTAGTAATTGGATTACATTAACATTACATTCTTAGCCATCCTCGGAAAGTTAACACTTCCATACATCACATCATCAACTCTTTTAGATCCTCAGTTTCACTTGATTAAGTCAGCGACCTTACTTGAATGGGATCTGTTCTATAGGTTGTACAATTGTGTCTTAGAGTTCTAAAAAACTGGATCAAGTCAGATTTTCGCTTCCCCCTGATGAAGAGAATTATTATTTCTATTACATTTATCACCTTTTCCAATAAAGCCTATCAAATACTTCTTTGTCATTGCCCCTTTCTTCATTTGCATTTTAAATTTTAAATGGGTAGAAATCCTTAATCTCTAGTAATAGAAGTTAGATGATCTAAGATGGGGAATGAACATGAAATGATTGTAGTCCAAAAGGCTTTTAGACAGAAAGCAGAGAGTAGGTTTTCAGATTGAAATCAAATTACTTCTAATTTTTAGTTGAATTTGTTAGCCAGTTTGAATTTCGTACATGCCTTATTGTATGATTTGTGACAATTTTATATTGAACCTCTTTGACTCTTTCCTTCAGGCAGATATTCTTCTACGAGGTTACTTAAGTTGGAATTCTCGGCGTGCTTTACAGGTTCTTGATCAGATTTTCCCAAAGGTATGTTGTCAAGTTTTTTAGAATTTGGAGGTGTCTGTTTTGATTTCTTTGTTTTCTGGACATCTTTATTATTAAGAATGAAGTAGATGGTTCTCTGACTATTTTCCTCGTGTATGTATCCCTAAACATTGTGCTTATGACATATATACTATTGAACTTTAAAGTAAAACTGTTTGGGTCATATTTATTGTGTTATTTATTATGAATAAAGTTTAATATCACGTGAATAATATATGAATTTAGTATTAATATGACTGATTTTGAATAATGTCATCTGAGATAACATGTCTTAATTTTTGGGCTATTTAAAATATATAGTTACATGATTACAACTCCAGAGGAATAGGTTTGACAATTAAATTCTTTTATCTGATAGGAAGGTTGCAAAAGCAAAACCACTTTTCTGTGTCGGAATAAATGATAGGGATGGATGTATATGAGAATGTTACTTGGTTTATATATACACATGTATGCATGAGTTGATTCATATACATACACAAGTATACAAGGTTTAAAATGTTGATGTTGAATCTTAAAAATAATAATAATAATAATAAAAATAAAATATGTTGACGTTGATAGAAAAGTCAAGTTCTCAGTTTTATAGAAATGTATGATGAAAATATCGATTTTGCTGGATATTTTTGAAAAATAAAAAAAAAAATTTAAAAGAATTATAAAAGATTAATAATAAAATATAAAAGAAGGAAGTAGGAAGGAAAAAAAAAAAGGGATTACAAAAAGGCTCTCAAATTGTTCAAAAGTGAAGAAAGAGAATAGTTCCAAAAAACTTTGGATAAGAGACCCCAGCTAAAGTGAAAATAGATTACAACCCAAGAGAAGTCAAAATTCCTTCCACTATTTTGGAAGTTTCCTTTATTCTTCTTCATCAAAAGCTCTCATGGAACAGAAAAATAAACGATAAAAATAAAAAATAGGATTAATCTATAAAACGAAGAGATGGTTACTGTCTTTCTTACTCTCTTCTACAAAGAACACACTGAGAAAAGGGGATAAGAACTAACGGAATTCTTCTGCTGAAGTTTTTAAAATGCTACTTATTTTTTCCTTTCTTTTTTCTCGATACCATAAATGTTTGGAACAACTTATGGATACCTTGACTAATCTCACTCGAAAACTATTTGAAATTATATTTGATGGTGAGGAAAGTGGTTGGATTTTAGATATTTGAAAATATCCCAGGAAGGTGTGGGTATGGAATGGACAAAAGAGGACTGGCCCCAATAATATCACAACTACACCTCCTAATCAAAATTCCTAGCTTCATTAGCTGGATGGAAATACTAAAATTTAGGACACCTTCATTGGGGATGGCATTTTACAATCATTTCTTATACTCATGAAGGATTTCCTGGGTTGCCATTGTATATACATTATCGAGTGGGTAGAGTTCTGCAAGTAGATCAATTGGAACTGTAAATAATCTGTAGAAAATCTGACTGATGGAACTTTATATTATTTATTAACAAAGAGACTACAAACTCAAGGAGAATTAGAAAGCTTCCCCTTTACTCCTAGACCTGTGTCCTGACTAGCTCAATTCACTAGGGCATGCCTTCTCTCTTACTTGCATCCTCCAAATTCCTCTTAAGTTACACGGGGGCAGCAACTTTCTTTTCAGTACTTATTAAGGAGTTTGAATTATCTAGGTCTGAGGCTGATCTGTGTATATTAAATATGTTAGCTAGATGTCAATTTCTCTACGTAGGTACTATTTTTTCGTTGTTTGCAACTGGTAACTTTATTAGCTAGATGTTATGCGACACTGGTCAAATGAATAGCATTAGAATATGCATCAATAGTAATCAGTATTTGCATCTATGTAATCTATTCAACGTTCCTTTCATTTTCACCATATTCTTATTTTCAACACTAGTTCTCTTTCCTTTTTTCTTTTTACAGTATTGGTTGTCATTGTTATTATTCTTGTTGTCATTTTATTTATTTATTTATTTTAATCTCAGGATGCTGCTATACAGCCTTCTTTGGTAATAGTTTATTTCGGTGGTAATGATTCAATGGGTCCCCATCCATCCGGCCTTGGCCCTCATGTACCACTTCCTGAATACGTTGATAACATGAGAAAAATTGCTACTCATATCCAGGTATTCCAAGCAGAACTTCATATTAACTTCAGTCTTCTAAATTGTATCTTAAAGGACTCTTGAACGTGAAATTAGTAGGTAAAAAGATCTGCCTGTCCTTTGTCAAGTGTAGCATAGCTTCTAGCTAACAAACTTATCGGTCGCAAAATGAAGAAATTCAATCACACTTTTAATTTTCTCATGTTAACTATTGTTGATGCATATACTAATATAAATCCTTTAAAAAAACAGAGCCTTTCAGATAAAACACGCCTCATCTTTTTAACGTGCCCTCCGGTGAACGAAACCAAAGTTCGTGAAGGTCAAAGGTGCCCGCCACAGTTTAACGCATCGTCTCCAATGTACTTTTTTATTTTGTGTTTTCATTCTAAAATGGTTCATTTGTGATTAAGCAGTAAGTTCCTCAGTGAACTGGTGAGAACAAATGAATTGTGCAAAGCATATGCCCAAGCATGTATAAAGTTGTGCCAAGAAATGGGTGTAAAAGTTGTCGATCTTTTTACCGCCATCCAAAAAAGAGACGATTGGATGAATCTTTGCTTCACGTAAGTTTTTCCATTGCCACTTCGAATATTGATTGTAAACTTCCATTATTTTGTCCGTACGATGCCAAGAGTTTTTAGGAAACTGAAACACGTCAGAAGTCTTCTTTTCGGTTGGTATTTGTTATAATTTGAAGCGATTTTGTTTCCCCATTTTGCAGAGATGGGATTCATTTGTCAGCTGAAGGAAGCAAAGTAGTGGTGGAGGAGATTATGAAAATTCTCAAGGAAGCTGAATGGAAGCCATCCCTCTTCTGGAAGTCCCTTCCAACAGAGTTTGCAGAAGATTCGCCTTACGATCTCATTGCAGCTGATGGCATGAAAACTCTCAACGGCTCCGATTGGATCATTCATCGAGATAGTATCTGGGATTAGTCTTCTCGTCAACCTCCATGTCGGACCCCCATTGCAGCCATCTTACAGAAATCACTTGCTCAACAATGGCAGACATGGAAGAACTCCATAGAAGGCAGAAGGAATGTATAAGAGAAGTATGCAGTTCTTGATCTTTCATGCTTGCAATTACAAGCAGTAGAAAATTTTAGGATTAAGTGGATAGAATGTGCCATGTGTCAGAAATTAGTAATAAGATCTTCATAAACTTCTTAGAAATTTAATAATATCATTTGTGCTGCTTTATTTCTGTATTGAACTCCATGCAGAGCCAGCAAGCAAGCTCAGTTGATGTAGTCAAAAGTAGAAATTTTCAGTTTTGTTTTGTTTTCTAATGTTTATATAGTAAATGGATTATATTTGAAGTGTGTTTGAGAGTAATTTTTAATTATGGAAATGATGAATACTTGAGAAATGTTTGTGTTTCACTACTTTATCCCAGAAAAAACATTTCTTAAAGAAAATTATTTAGATGAATCTTGGGTAGCATTTATCAATCATAATTTGTCATTTGATAAATTCTTCATATTTCTTTTTTGAAATATTTTAATTCCTTTTTGATGTGATTGATGAGAGCTTGAGAGGGAGATGTATAAAGATGAATGCAGCTTGGGATGCATCTAAGTATTACCTTTTTTTTTTTTAATATTGAAGATATAATTTATTGATATCTACCCTCATTTTCTAAGTTTATTAATTGATGGTGTAAAATTTTTACTGACATGTTGATATTTTTAGATTTTCATAGGTTATTCATTGAAAAAAGTTGACGAAATATAAAACATTAAGTAAAAAGTTACTAATATGAAACAATAAATATGTTAATTTGGTTTTAAAAGCATAAAATGTTTATTTGTCAACTTAAGTACTTTTTTTAAAAAAAATTCTTTTGTTTTTATAATTTTTCTTTTCAGAAATATCCATTGACATCGATAGTTTTATCGACAATTTTGTTAAATTGAAATTTCAACATTTTAGCTAACATGAGAATAATTGGTCTCTGGAAAAAAAAAGAAAAACTAATATGAGAATAACTTGATTGACATACAACTTATATTATCAACCTCGATATTTCATTATGTATAGGTTGGTCTTTCTTGTTAACTTTTCTGCACAAATTATTTTTGTTTCACTTATTTCTTTCTTCACACACATATTAAACTTTCTTTTATGAATTTTTCCCCATACACCTTTTCTCTCACTAGCTTCTTTCACAAGTATACTCTCTCATTATTCTCTTTATGTACACTTTTTTCCCTTACTAGTCTCTTTCATCACATACTTTATCTCACTTCAATTATTTTTTCTTTTCTTCAAATTTTCATGGTATTCTTCACCAAAATTTTGAATTTGTTCCAAAAATATTAGTTAGGTCACTACTAATTCTAATAAGTCAAAGACATTTTTTTCTTGCAAACATAGGATGGAAGAATCGTACCTCTAATTGTGAGATTGATAGTACAGGCGTTATGTCAGTTGAGTTATACCTATTTTGACAAGTCAAAGACATTTTCGAAACATTAACGTGCTTATAAGTTGTAATAAGTATGTTTTGTTTATTACTTGCTCTCAAGTCATAACTAATAAAGATAGTTTAATATGATAATATGATAAGATTAATAGCTTCATTGATTTTAGTTTTGATATTTCATTTTCAACTAATTAAGGTAAATAAATGAAAATCTAACCCTATTAATAATAAAGCATGCTTAATATTATTTTTTTTAGTACAACAAATGCGATAACGATTGAATCTTCAACCTCAATGATAGAAGGTCATGTCAATTACTATTGAGCTAAGCCTACTTTGACATAAAGCATGCTTATTTAGTTTCATAAATGTGGGGTTAGAGAATCAGACTTATCTTTTGAAAAAATCTTAGGTATTTAATCTACTGGTTCAGGTTCAAAAACTCTTTTTGTATTATAATGTATTCAATAGATATTTTACCCTAAAAAAAATTGTTGAGAGCATTTCAGGTGAGGTTCAAAGCCCACGAGCGGTCCCAATCCTGAGGGGAAGCAAGAGTCAACACTTTCCAAAAGGAAAAGTCAAACTCTTAGGTCGAATCGATTAGCTAAGCTCGCCGCTAGCACTTTAAAACCTTGAGAGTCACACCCACCATGACGTTGCCAGCAGTACACATAACTCCAAATGAGTATCGGAAGAAAGCCTTACAAATAGCTACATATTGTTAGTCTCAAGAAAAGTAAAGTAATTCTCTCCATGTTTAGGTAAGCTAAATACTCCCTATACGAATTATGGAATTTGAATGTGCTTGACTCGGTACCATGTCATATAAGTACTTTCATGCATTGCTACTCCAACATGTGTTCGGATTAGAGGAGTGGACTAAAAGAATGCTCAAGATGTATATGCGAATTTCCCGTGCCAAAAAATATTTTAACAAATATGCGAAAAGATGTGATCTAGTTCACATTATTTTTATATTTACACATACCCTTTAACTACAATAATTTAGAAAATTTGTAGGTATAACTCCAACAGCTGAGATAGAGTATACTAATCATAGTCCCCATTTTTTCCCTTAAAATTAATGAATAAAAAGTTAATTGAATAAGGGAATATAATTGAAATATCCAACGAAAGGTGGATAAAATTATTCTCTGCCATCTGTAATAAGCAAAAGGTTAAGATATTTTTATCTCTAAAAAGAAAAAAAGGGTTAAGATATTTATATTATTAAATCAATTTATTTACAAAAGTTTTAAAAATAGTACTTTACTCCATGTATAAGGCTTTACATCGTTTGTTTCTATAGTTTCAGGATATTTATTTTAGTTTTAAACTTTTATTCTTTTTAGTTTTTATATTTTTAAAATG
Organism: Benincasa hispida; assembly: GCF_027475165.1. Lineage (NCBI taxonomy): Eukaryota > Viridiplantae > Streptophyta > Magnoliopsida > Cucurbitales > Cucurbitaceae > Benincasa > Benincasa hispida. Next base: position 31,928,963 of record NC_143484.1, on the reverse strand, counting down.
TCTATTTTGATCCTTAAATCTTTAAAAAGTAAACATTTGGGTCCTATCATTTTCAGTTTTAAGGTATCAAAATGACCGTTTTAAAAAGTGTACCGACTAAAATGCATCTAAATAGAAAGTACAATAACTTAAAAAAATATTTTGAAAATACGTAAACTAAAATGAACAAAAAAAACAACACAAAGATTTGTGTGATTGACTAACGGTATGTTGACTACGTCCATGGCTGAAAAGAGCAACAATTTCATTATCCTCGCGAGCAACATAGTACATGAGGTTTAGATATTTATAAAGTGGCGAATCTTAAACTTGAGTTTGCCATATTTACCACTAGTCTTGTTGTTGGTATTGGTACTATATCAGTTATATGGGGGAGGGGGGATTCGAGCTCCCTAAACCTATACTGAATCCATCGGTGGATTTATATATGACACTCTTTTTTAACCTTAAATAGAAAAAAACCCAAAACGAAAATAGAAACATAATCTCAATAAAATTTAGTTTTTAAGTCATTTCGGAATTCTATTAAACAAATTTAACACATCTCAACAAAACACATAAATAAAATAAAATATTTTAAAAATACAGGAACCAAAAAGGACGAAAATCGAGAATACACATACGAAAGTAATATTTGAACTTAAAAAAAAAAAAGGAAAAAAGTGAAAATAATAAAATAGTGAGGAGATATTTGAGAAGATATTTAAGATAGATGCTTAAAGGTACTGGAGAAGGGACCCACTTGGTGTTGCGTGGATCCCTTTTTCTACTCTTTTTCCATTTATTTATTCCCTTTCTCTTTTTATATATTCATCTTTGGATATTTTCTCAAGAAATCTATCCCACTCGCCCTCTCTAAGCGCGTCTTCACATTCGCTCTTTTGATATTTTCTCTTTTCCCACGTGTTTTTATTTTTACTACAAGGTAAAAATTGTAAGAAGTGACAACTCACAATCACAGTGTTAATTTTTTTTTAATTTTTTTGAAGAATAATTTCTTTTAATTCTTAAGAATGATTTTTTTTTCTAAAAAAAGAAAGTATATTTGTTTAAAAAATATCTTTATACTTTAAAAAATTATAATATTACCTTTAACTTTCATATACATTTTAAAAATACCATTAGAATAGAAATTATTTAGAATTTAGTTGGAAATTGAGATATAAAATGGTATAATAGGTGACACAGAATAAAATTTTGAATCGTCACATCGTTTTTGGTCATTACCACATAATTATAAATCATAACTTTTGTTTGAAATTCTAAAGAAATTATATTCTAGGAGTAGTTTTGAAACGTGAATGAAAGTCGATGAATAATATCACGATTTTTAAAAGTATAAAGATATTTTTGAAGTAAAGATAAAAATTGGAGGGTGTTTGTTATAATTTAGCATAGAGTGGTTTTATTTTTATTTTAAAAAATAATTTTAGACTCGACAAAAGTCAAGTACTAGTCCATTTCCAAATTACCAAATGTACTGGTAAGAAAGGACAGAAAAAGTAATAAATAAATAAATAAATAATCCCCTTTCCCCAAAATGTAAAAGTCCAACAAATAGAATTACTCTTTTTATTTTTCCTTCTTTAATGAAAGACATACCTACCCATGAGCAAGGATGAAAATATATGTAGATATGTCGATATATACGTTGATATATCTGCAAATCAAAAGGTTCGATATTGATATTAAATATTCATGGATATTTCTAACATCTTTTATAAATAATCGTAAAACATAAAAAAATGTTATCTATTTAATCTAATATACATATGACTACTCATAACAATAACCATAACTTAGTTTTGGAGTAAAAACAACTTAATTACTAATCTAAATAAATTTTATAAATTTCATGACTTACAAAAATATCAGATGATATCAATATTTTATCGATATATCCATAAAATTGAAATCTTGATATTGATATTGATGTTGATATTTTAATCCTTGCCCATGAGAGAAAGAGCTCATATTTTACCCCCTTGGCATGTATTTCTATATCAAAATTTCTATTATTCAATAGAACAAATTCTAGTACCATTGTACAATTAATTCTATTCATAATTTGACACGTTATTAACTAATATATTAATTTATTAGCGTAATGTAGTATTAGAAAATTTTTCCTATTTAATAGAAAAGTTGTCAAGAAATTTAGATAATTTGATTTTGACGACAGAAGTACATACCAATTAGTATTGAAATCGCATCTTTAAAGCTTTTAAGCCAATACAAATACATTACATCATAAAGTAACTATAAATTACTGTTTAGTAGGTAAATTTGGTTAACCTAAATATACAACAATTAAAATATATATTCTTTTCCTGAGTTAAATTATAATTTTAGTCTATAAATATAAAAACTTTGCGTATATTCAGTCCATACACTTTAAAAAATGCATAATAGACTATTGAATTTTCAATTGTTTTTAATAAGTTATTTAATTTTCAATTTTGCATCGTATAGATCTCCAACAAATATTCAAGTTTTTAAAAATTAATTGAATTACTAGACTAAAATTTGAAATTTATGTCTAATAAAATTTTAAACTTAGAGTTGGAGAAATTTTTTGTATGAAAAACCCAAATTTCACAAGAATATATATTTAAATTTTCTATTCCGAGAATATGAAAATAATGATGTAACGTTTAGCTTATGCTTTGCTTCTCCCTCTTCGAACTTGCCCTCACACTCAACTAATTCAATACAATAGTGCTCTCAATTGCAGTCATGCTCACTACTATTATAAGAAAATCACGTTGACAATAGAATTTTGGATGTAAAATTTGAATCATCAGTGTAAAACCTCAAGTTTGAGGGTATAAATTAACTTTTTCTCTTTGTTTTGGTGCATAATATTTCTTGTCGACATGTCGATATTTTTATCAATATTTTCATATTTTTATAGGTTCTCAACATTGATATAAGTGAATCGATAGTTTTATTCTATCGTAGAAAAATCTACATCCATAAAACATAAAAAATAAACAACCAAATGTTATTAATATAAATACAGTATAAATAATAAACATGTTGATTTGTTTAATAATCATAAAATATTTATTACTCATATAAATTTATTTTTTAATTTTTTAATCCAAAAATATTCATTAACATCCATATTTTTAAGAGAGGAGACGAGAGGTTCCAATTCAACCAACAAATAATGTGAAAAAATCCATTTTTCCTTTGCTAAGATCTTCTTCCCACGCGCTCTAGGTGCGCGTGGGCTTTGAGCTCCACGTCCCGAGCTACACCGATAATGGATCCTTTCAGTATTTAGTCATCACCGCCACCGCCATTTTTCCTCAGCACTTTTTCCCTTCTTCAAAGTTCAACCTTTTCCCTTTTTACAAACTCATCCCTTTTTCTTTCCATCCACTCTCAACCATGGCCGATAACAACCCCCGCCGTAAATCCAAAATGAAGCCTTCAGCAACCACCACCACCACCACCACCACAACCACCACCAGCGACGACGGCCCTCACGACGGCGACTTCCCTGACGAGTACGATGCCGAGGTTTGGGCCTCCTTTGACCAGACCTTCCGCCAAGTCCAATCAGTGCTGGACAGAAACAGAACTCTGATTCAACAAGTGAATGAAAATCACCAATCTCGAATTCCAAGCAACATGGTTGACAACGTTGCTTTAATCCAAGAACTCAATGGAAACATCTCAAAAGTTGTTTCCATGTACTCTGATTTTTCCTCTGATTTCTCCTCTGCTTTCAGTAACCACAAACCCAGAAATGGTAAAAGAGGAAGCAACAACCCAAATGCTTGAAGAATTCAAGCCATAACAACAAAAACAAACTTACCCATTTCCCCATTTTCAACTCCAGACTACCATTGTTTTCTCTCTGTTTCATCATTATCAGAATCATCAGTATCGACAGAATCAGCATCAGCATTGGTTAGAATAAAAGGTGGGTTAGTAGGTTGTGTGGAAATGCGAGAGATTGAAGAACTTCTCGCAGGTGTATGCTTGTGGGTGTGTGTGTGTGCTCTTTTCCCTCTCTATTTAAAATATCTTTCCTAATGTAACAGTTAATGCATGCTTCCATCATTATCATCATCATGAATCATCAAACCATGGCTGTCAGAGTTCATTGTCTTCTTCTTCTTCTTTAGTTTACTTCTCCTAAAAGATGGGAAACTTTTATTATCAGCAGTGGAGGATAAGAAAAAGAAACATTACATGGGAAACAAAAGTGCTTCAGTTTTGATATAAAAATAAAGACCCTTTTGAGTTTTCAGTTCATAGGAGAAGGAAAACAACAAATATAATTCTATATTCTAAGTCTTTTCTGAACTACTACCTTTTTCTTTGTTTTTCTATATTTTGTCATATAACAAACAAAAGCAACTGAATGGATTTGGATGATATAACAAACACAAAAGGTGCTACGTATGCTACTGTGTTGTTCTGTACCAAAAGGAAAAAAAATAACGATAATTCCTCTTTTGCATTAACTATCTCAAACCGTAGAAAGAAGGTGAAGGTTTTTCTTTTTAAACTTTTTTTTTACTAAATCTACTAAAGAACACAAATCTTGGTGTTAGATGGATATAGAAAGTGAGAGATGCGAGGATTTCATTCAAAATTGTTGATTTTGCGGTCGGTATCTGTTCTGCAAACTTTTTATTTCATTTTCTAAACTTGGAATCCACAAAAGAACCTGATGTGCTTATTTTGAAAACTTTTTTGAATTTAGAATCTTTAAAAGAAGATGAAGTTTGATTGTGACTGTTGTTTTCGAGAAAGATGCTCAACTGAAACACCAATCTACCATTTTTAGAAGGAGGATTTTGTCAATTCACTTCAAGAGAAGAGAAGTAAAAGTACCAAGCAAGAAAATCTAAGCCCTTTGATTGAGATTGCAAAGATGAAGTGTGTTTGTATAGAAATGATATATAATGTGAATGAAATCCATTAAAGGCCTTGGGATAATCAACTCTAATGTGAAGCTGATGCCTACATCTCACTAGAGAGAAAGTTGTAGGGAGGGGGAACCTTTGTTATCAACAATCTCTGTTTCCAGAATTATACTGGAAGCTCTCCACTTTGTGAAATGTAAGCTTCAGTCTTTGGTTTTCCATCCCCCTGACTTCCTTCAGCTTCAATCTTGAAGACGACATCCATACCTGAAAGGACTTTTCCAAATACGACATGGTGCCCGTCCAACCTTCGAGATCAAAATTATGAAATAAGCAAACGGATTTAAATAAGTTGATTCAACAAGGAAATTCATCAACCTTTTGCAAATGAAACACTTACCAACTAGTTTTAACGGTTGTAATAAAGAACTGTGACCCATTTGTGTCCTTCCCAGAGTTTGCCATTGACACAAATCCTGATATGAAGCCAAATCATTCATTAAAGACGGGAATAGGTTCCAAAAGTAAGTTGAAATCTAATATTAGAGTTCTCAGATTCATGTGTTCAACTTCAATCAACTCTACATTTGTATGGATTCGCAGTTCGGATATTAGAGTAGTTAGTGTACCTGGACCATCGTGTTTCAATTGGAAATTTTCATCTGCAAACTTCTCGCCGTATATCGACTCTCCACCTCGGCCATCTCCCATAGTAAAATCACCACCCTGTATCATAAAACTGGGAATAATTCTATGGAATGTGCTTCCTTTGTAATGTAGAGGCTTCCCACTCTTCCCGATTCCTTTCTCTCCTAGAACAAGATTTTATAGAAAAAAAAAATAATTCAAGATTTTGAAACACTAGCAGAAAACTAATAAATGGTCGCTGCTTCAAACAATATGAAGAGAAACCTAACTATTGAAGAGCAAAATCTATTTGGCTACCCGTGCAAAGAGCGCGAAAATTCTCTGCAGAATACACACATGGAAGTAAAGTAATCAGCAGCATTCTATAAGAATATCAAAACATAAGCATCAACAGTAGAACCATAATTATTTAAATTCCCTACCTGCTGTTTTAGGAACAGTTTCTCCGAATAGGCCAATCACAACTCGTCCTGAGAAAAACAAATTAGAATATGGATTATGGAAGATCTTCATGGGACTTTCCATTTGTGGAGTCAATATATGCTTCTGGTACATAACTCAACAACAGAAGCAAATCTTTGCAATGGCCATTTTCATGTCGAAAAGAAAATTCTCTCAAGAACAATCTGCTAGGAGTCATCACCCTAGACACTCAACTTTTGCATTTGCTCTACACTAATATGGTGTTCATTAAACAGGATGAATCATTGAGTTTGAAAAAGAAATACCATTACTCTAATTGAACAAAAAATTCCCCCACATTAAACTGAAATTCGGCTGGATTTCATTACAAGGACACAACAAAGCTCATCAAATCACAACCCCAATTTCACACTCCAACTTTCATTACTCTCATTCCACTAAGAAATCAATGATATGATTGAAAAATCATTAACCTAACCTTACATTAGGGTTCATAAACAAAACCCATCTCCCTAAACAGAACTGGATCGAAAATTTTCCAACTAAAAAGGAAATGGGTCATACCAGAGGGCTTTCCACCGATTTCAATATCGAAGTATACTTTGTGAGTCACCGTCGCCGGATTCTATAATGAATTACAAAAGTGAATTCTGTTTGATCAAAGAGAAACACAGAAAGAGAGAGAGAGAGTGTGTGTAGAAACGATAACTCACTTCTTCGATGACATTTTGTTCGGATGAGACACAACCATCTTCTAAATGGTTCTGCAAAAACGAAAAGAAAATCATTAGATTGAAGAACAAAGATAATTTAGAATTGATGATGTTCGTTGAAGATAAAAAGAATGGGAAGATGGAAATAGAAAAATTTACGAGAATCAAGATAATTGTGGCAATCAGAAACAAAATCCATAAAAACACAGCTGAGAATAATCTCCTCAATGAGGTCATCTCTTCTAATTTTCTTCTCGATCGCTTTCGATTTTCAGGAAACTCCTTCAACGAAGAACTTGGGATTTTCCCTGAAGTTATAATTTTTTTTTTTTAAGGTGAAAACAAAACTAATTTGATAATTTTTTCTTAAAAATATATGAACATATCCTTTTCGAAAGTACCCTTCGAGTGAAGTTATTGATATATGGGTTAGTGACCCAAATTTTGGGGAACAAATGTGATTTGCCATGTTTTTCGAAAAATGAGGGTTATTTATTTATTATTTTTTAAATTTTATTATTTTATTTAGTATTTTTTTTTTTTGGGAACAAATGTGATTTGTCTCGCACAAATATTGGATTTCTTGCTCTCTTGCTCCCTTTTCTTTTTCACGTATCATTTTCCTCTCTTGCTTTCTCTCACGGTCTCACTTCTCGGTCTCAATCTCATTTTTTGGTGTTCGATCTCGCTCTACAACACAACTAAAAAGAGGGAGAGAAGAAGAAAAAGTGGTCTTGCTGGAGAAGAGGTCATGTGGTCGGGGATGAAAAGAGGGAGAGAAGAATAGTGAGAAAAATCTTAAATCACTAATTGACCATGAGTAAAGGTAAATTTAATATTATATCATCTAACAAAGAAAAAAGAAAGAAAAGAAAATAAATAAAGAAATTGAAGGGACAAAGGAAGAGAAAAAAAGATAGCTAAGGATAATTTTGCAAAATTGCTGATGATAATGATGCAAGTAAGAAATCAAAATTCTAAAATTTCAAAAATGAGGTAAAAATCACTTTGGGCTTTGAAATTGGGTCTTTTAAATATTTATATATAATATTCTCTAACGATTAAGATCCCATTTGGTAACAATTTTGTTTTTTTTTTTTTTTTTTTTTTGTTTTGAAAATTAAGTCTACTTCTTTCCCATTTCTTACAATGATTTTCATCATTCTATGGTTGAATTCTTTACCAAGTTTCAAAAACAAAAACAAGTACTTTTTTTGGTTTTCAAAATTTAACTTGTTTTTTAAGCTATTGGTAAAGAGTGGATAATAAAGGAAGAAATATAAAGATGAAGATAGTGTCTATAGATTTAATTTTTAAAAATAAAAAATAAAATGGTTACCAATCAGACCTAAGTTATTTTTGAATGCTTAAAAAATGAGTAGATCTATTAAATATAAAAGTATTATTCACCTAACAAAATCCTAAATGGTAAATTTTATATCAAATACATTTTTGAATTTTTAAAAAACATTAAACTGTAAAGGTGCAAAAAAATGGGGAAAAAACTCCTTAAAGTAATGAAATTGTTGTAAAATCGAGGAGTATGGATATGAAGAAAATATAATAATAAATAAATATAATATAATATAATAATAAATAAATAAAATAACTAAAATTATGAAAATTGGATCATATGAAAATTTGAGTGGAATTTTGAAGTGAATTTTTTCACCAATGTGTGTATTTTGAAGATCCACCAAGTGCCACTATTTATAGGTAATGTGACAAGTAGGATATGGTCTTATATGGATACCAAACATGAATAATTACAAGGCACATGGACAACATGAAGACTGACATGACTTTTAGTATACTAAGCATTGGACATATATTTTTATAATATTTATAATATTCCCTCCTTAGATGCCCATATATATATATGAAAAATGCTTCGTTAAAACCTTATAGGAAAAATCCAATGGGAAAAACCCTAGTGAAGGAAAAATAGTAGATATTTCATATAATATATACTGTTAAAAGAATACGATATATTTACTCCCATCATGAAAGTATCACTTAAGATCTTTGAGTCGTCGCTTTTCAATATTATGCACCAATTTTTCAAAAGTTATTGTTGGTAATGCCTTAGATAAGTCTGCCAAGTCTGCCAATATTATGACAAAAGTTGCTGTTGTACAATGATATTGCTATTTTCTTCAAGATCATGAGTGAGGAAAGCTTCGGTAAAATATGTTATGTTCTATCTCCTTTAATATATCCTTATTTGATTTTGGGCTATGCAAATTGTGTTGTCTTCGTATAATATTGTTGGAAGACTTTTATTAGAAAACAAGCCACATGTTTTACGAATGTGTTGAGTCATTGATCTTAACCATACACATTATCGACTAGCCTCGTGAATTGCAAGAATTTCAGCATGATTTGAGGAAGTAGCCGTTATGATTTATTTCAACGATCGACATGATATAGTAGTTCCTCCACATGTGAACAGATAACTTGTTTGAGATCTAGTTTTGTGTGGATAAGATAAATATCCATAATCTGCATAACCAAATAAATCAAAACTTGATTTATTTGAACAAAACAAACTCATACCGATTGTTCCTCAAGATAACGGAATATATGCTCAGTTCCGGTCCAATGTCTTTTTGTAGAAGAAGAACTAAATCTAGCTAATAAATCTACTAAAAATACAATATCTGGTCTTGTATTATTAGCAAGATACATAAGTGCACAAATTACACTAAGATATAGTACTTTAGGACCAAGACGTTCTTCATTATCATCTCGAGGTCAAAATATATCTTTCTTTATATCCAATGAACGAACAATCAATTGGAATATTTAATGAATGTGCTTTGTTGTATAAAATTTTTTCAAAATTTTTCCTCTATAAGTTGACTAATGAATAAATATCCCATCTGCTAGATGCTCAATTTGCAAACCAAGGTAAAATTTTATTTTTCGAGATTTTTCATCTTAAATTATTTTTTAAGATATTCTATTATCTTTGAAAGCTCTTCAAAAGTTTCAATTATATTTAAGTCATCAATATATACAGCTATAATAGCAAATTCTGATTGTGATTTCTTTATAAAAACACACAAATATATTGGATTGTTATTATATCATTTTTTTCAACAAATATCCACTCATACGATTGTACCACATTTGTCTTGTTTGTTTCATTTCATATAACAATCTCTGTAACTTTATTGAATGCAATTCCTGAGAATTTGATCTATATGTTTTAGGTACCTTAAATCCTTTTAGAATTCTCAAATAAATATCATTATTAAAAGATCCATATAAATATGTTGTGACTACCTCTATAAGATGCATATCCAGACTTTCATACACAATTAGGCCAATTAAATATCTTAGTGTAATTGCATATACCATTGGAGAATATGTCTCCTCATAATCAATATCGAGTATTTGTGAAAAACCTTGTGCAACTAGTCTTGCTTTATATCTTGTGACCTTATTATTTCATTTATTTTTCTCACAAATACCCATTTGTGTCTTACATGTTTGACACCGTCTAGTGTTTGAACTACTGGTCCAAAAACTTGACATTTTGAAAGCGAGTTTAATTCTGCCTCAATTGCTTCTTTCCACTGAAGCCAATCTTTTCTATATCGACATTCTTCAATGAATTTTGGTTCAGAATCCTCATTTGCAAATATAATATCAAGAGCAACATTATATGCAAAATTTTGTCAATAACTACATGAGTCTGATTCCATATTTTTCCTATCATGACATATTTTATTGAAATCTCATTATTATCTTTAGGTATCTTACCTTCTTCACTAGTCATATCAATGATTTCTTTATGAGTATTTTCATCCTCAACCAAGTTTTTTTTCACTATTAATTTATTTTTCGTTTTTGAGAATTTTTATCTTTGGAACCCATTGGTCACGCTTCTGGTGTGTTCCAAACTCATTAATGATAACTTGCTGTGTTGGGATATTAATTTTTTATGGAACATTTGCAGCTGGTATATGTGATTTAGTTACTTTCTTAGCATCTATAAATGCATCTGGTAACTGATTTTGTTATATTTTGCAAATAAATTATTTTCTGAACTTCAAGTTCACATTGATTTGTATGGAGATATAAATGAGACAATAACGATACTTTCTATGTAATTTCTTTTTTCAACTTCTTAATTTCCCCCCCTAATGTTGGAAAATTTGTCTCATTAAAATGACAATTAGCAAATCTAGTAGTAAATATATCATTTGTTAGGGGTTCAAGGTATTTAATAATTAATGGGGAATCATATCCAATATATATTCTTAACCTCCTTTGAAGACCCATCTTAGTGCATTGTGGTGGAGCAATTTGCACATCAAAAAATTCTCAGATGAGAAATATTTGGCTCATGGTCATAGGCTAATTGTAATGGTGAGTACTTATGCTAAGCTACTGGCCTAATGTGTACAAGTGATGTTGCATGCAAAATAGCATGTTTCCATACAGATGTAGGAAGCTTAGCTCTCATAAGTAATGGTCTTGCAATTAATTGTAAACATTTTATAAATGATTATGCTAAACCATTTTATGTATGAACATGAGTTACAGGATGTTCAACACTTATCCCAATTGATATACAATAATTATCAAAAGTTTGAGATGTAAATTCACCAGCATTATCAAGATGAATGATTTTAATTGTATAATCAGGAAACTGTGCTCTTAACTTAATTATTTGAGCAAGTAATCTTGCAAATGCAAGATTTCGACTTGATAATAAGCATATGTGTGACCATCTACTAGATGCATATATTAATACCATAAAATATCTAAATGGTCTACTTGGTGGGTTAATAAGTCCATATATATCGCCATGAATTCGTTCTAAAAATGCAGATGATTCATTTTCCACTTTAGCTGGTGATGGTCTAATTATTAATTTGCCTTGAGAGCAAGCATCACATGATAATTTATTAGATTGAAGAATTTTCCAGCTCTTCAGTGGATGTCCATTTGAAGTCTCAATAATTTTTTTTCATTATTATAGACCTTGGATGACCCAATCTATCATGCCAAATAACAAATATATCTGGATTCATGAACTTCAGGTTCATTGTTGCATATGTTTCAATTACTCGTATATGTGTATAATACAATCCATAAGATAAAGTAGACAACTTTTCCAATATACATTCATTTGAGACAATAGAGATAATATATAGATATTCCACATTATTCTTACTATCAGTCTCAATATGATAACTATTGTAACGTATATCTTTAAAACTTAGAAGATTTCTCTTTGATTGACTAGAGAACAACGCATTGTCAATTGTAAATTTTGTTCCTCAAGGTAAAATAATATTTTTTTTATCCAAATCCTTCAATTAGGTTTGCAGCACCTGATATTGTATTGACTTTCACTTCCAGCATTGTCAATTGCGAAAAATAATTTTATTTGTATGTATTGTATGCATAGTTGTATTGTCTAACATACATATATTTTATTTGTTAATTTTGAATCACTCAACATATGAAAACGATCCATGTTTCTTCATTAAAAGCAAGTAATTACAATAAGAAAAACAATACTTGAAATATACAAAAATTAACATCTACTAAAAGAAACATAATGATAGATAAAAGAAAACAACAACATTAAGTCTAGATATTCTCAAAGTCAAAAGAAACACTTGATGTTCCATCAACTGTGCCAATCTTCTCTTCAGGAGATTCAAAGAAGGTCGCCACATCCAAGTTTGTCATATGGTATGGGTCAAATATGTCATTATCTTAGTATACAAAATTTGCTTCTACATTTTTCCTTTTTTCCTTCGGGGAGGCTTGATAGAGGTCAACTATATATTTTGACATACGGCAGGTGTGTGACCAATTCCCAATCATTCCACATCGGAAGCATTTATTTTAAACACTCTTTGAACTCTTATCTTGTGGAGCTTTTCCTTTGTGATTATCATTTTTTATGGTTCTTTTGAAATTTGAATGATTAGAAAGATAATCACGAAAATAATAATTATTTCTTCCTTTGTGACGATCACGATCTCGACCACGATTATTAACATTCACAACATTCACTTTAGGGAATGGTGTTATTCCAGTTGGTCGAGATTCACGATTCTTCATCAATAACTCGTTATTTTGTTCGACCACGAGAAGACATGAAATTAATTCGGGATATTGTTTAAAACATTTCTCTTGATATTTTTGCTGTAGGAGCATATTCAAGACATGAAATATAGAAAATATCTTCTCTAACATATCCGTATTAGTAATTTTCTCTCTGCAAAACCAAAATTTGAACTGATTTTAAATAATGCGGAATTGTAATCACTTACTGATTTAAAATCTTGAAGCCTCAAATGCATCCACTCATAACAAGCTTTAAGAAGAATAATTGTTTTTTTTTATGATCATACCTTTCTTTCAAAAATTTTCACAAGATACGGGGATCTTTTATTGTAAGATACTCCATTTCAATCCCTCGTGGAGATGATGACGAAGGAAATTCATAGCTTTTGCTTTTTCTTGACTTGATGTCGTATTTCATTCTATAATTGTTTCTCCCAAGTTCATAGCATCTAGGTGGATTTCGGCATCGAACACCCATGACCAATAATTATTGCCATTAATGTCCAGAGCTACGAATTCTGATTTCGTAAGGTTTATCATGATAACACTATAAAAAAAATTTGTATTTATATTAGAAATTTAATATGTACTAAACATGCAAAATAACATTTAATTTATTTATTATAATAAAGAGAAAAAAACGACCTATCTTTAGGACTTACCTTCAACGAAGGAAGAGATAGGAGCTCGTATTGATAACATGTTGTAACATTGAGGAACACAACGAGAACATGGTTATAGAGAAAATATAATATGATAATATAAATATAATAATAAATAAATAAAAATAATATAATATAATAATAAAATAAAATAATTAAAATTGTAAAAATTTGAGTGGAATTTTGAGTAGATTTTCTTATGAATGTGTGTATTTTGAAGATCCATCAAATGCCACTATTTATAAGTAAAGTGGCAAGTAGGATGTGGTCTTACATGGACACCAAGCATGAATACAAGGCACTTGTACAACAGAAGATTGACACATGACTTTTAAGATACTAAGCAGTAGACATCTATTTTTATAATATTTATAATAGAAACCATTTTGATATGTAAATAAACAAAAACAAAATATATATATTGTCGAGTTCGAGTTTGGTGAAGGTGAAGGTCAGATAAAAAATATATGGAATTAACCAAACATATATAGTTTTAAAACTTCAAATAATGTTTCAACTAATGATTTTAATTCAATTGGCTCAACACACGTTAGAAATTTTCAAGTTACTTTCAAAATTGAGAGACTTTGACAATAATTTAACCAATGATCCATTTCATATTAGACTTATTTTTAGACAATGATACTGTAGTGTGATTGGCTGATTTTATTACAGGACTGTAATGTGATTGGCTAATTTTATTACAGACAAAACTCGAGCAACATGTCGTACAACATGTCAAAGACGTCGTCATAAACATTGTTTTTCCATATATGTCTGCATGATTTGTAGATTTCTGTATCTACCTTCCTTATTTTCCTACAAAGGATATTGTTGTAGGTGTCTAACCCATTTATTGCACAAGGAAAACTTTCTTTTAAACTTATGTTTTATGAGGTCAATTGGGGCTAATTTTTTGGGTTGACCCATCTTGAAAGTCCTAGGTTTTCTTTTATGTGATATGGGTATGACCTAAGGGGAAAGAGAGTGAGAAAAGATGGCAAATCGAAAAGAAAGGCAGATAGCTGTGTAGTTAAGTTTTTTTGCGACAACAACAAAGTTGTCGATTTTCGAAGTTTGATCCGTTGGGTCGTACTAAAATTTGGTTAACCTGTTTGGGATATAGAAGGCTTTCATTTTCAATAGTTGGATATTTGTTTGAATCTCTGGTTTGTTTGTAATATTTGTTGAACAAAATCTGTAAAACTAGGTGATTTTTCATTTTTTTTTATCTCTCAAGTGTTGATTCTTAACAAAAGTGTTAGTAGGTAGTGAATTTTTGTATGACTGGTTTGAGTTCTTTTTCCCTCAGTTTTTTCATAATAAGAGAAGTTGACAAAATCTGTAAAACTAGGTGATTTTTCATTTTTTTTTATCTCTCAAGTGTTGATTCTTAACAAAAGTGTTAGTAGGTAGTGAATTTTTGTACGACTGGTTTGAGTTCTTTTTCCCTCAGTTTTTTCATAATAAGAGAAGTTGACAAGGTGGATTCCTCACAAGTCCTGTGGTTTTTACTCTTCACATTGAAGGGGTTTTTCACATATAACTCATGTGTCCAAAATTTTCTGGTTTATTGCTATCCATTACTAGTTGATTACTTGGTGATTATTTGATGATTAATTTTTGGTGTTTTTGGAGCACAATTTTTTAGTTGATTGTCTTGGAGGTGATCCTAGTAGGTTATTGATATATTATTTGGGTCCAATCATTTGGTATCAGAGCGAGTTTTAATTTAATCATTGTTATGGAGTCTACTAGTAATGGTGGAGGTAGTTCAATCATAAAATTGACATCAACCAACTATTCCACCTGAAAACTATGTAATGGAGTCTACTAGTAATGGAGGATTTTTTATATTGCAAAGATTTGTTTGATTCAATTGAAACAACCAAAAACGTTGATGGCACCATTACTAAACTTGCAAAACCAGAGAAAATGGAAGAAAGAGATTGAGGAAAGTTAAATAGAAAAACTTTGGGGACTATTAGGCAGTGAGTTGATATTAGCATTTTCAACCATGTGGCTAAGGAGTTTGATCCATATGAGTTGAGAAAGAAATTGGAATGTCTTTATAAAAGGAAAAACGTACATAATAAAGCTTCTTTAATTAACCAACTTATTAATTTGAATTAAAGGGTGGGAAGTTTATTTTTGAAGGACTCTTAATTAGAGGACCTATGAGTGGAAGCGGATCGTTCCAAACTCCATAGTGAAAAAACTTAAACATTTACAATCATACTAAACAGATTATGCATTAAACAATAAATTACAGCATGCTTCTTGAAATAAATACAAAGGATGAGAAACAATACTTTTGAAGAACCTTTCTTCAAGTGTTTCCCTCGATCAAACTCGAACACAACAATCAAGAACTCAAACTCGAACGGACACCAGGAACGAGTAAAACTCGATCCTCGATCAGAATCGGATACTACTACGAGATTGCCTTGGTATTCTCAGTGTGAGAATCTAGGAGTTGTGGGCTCTTACTTATTTTAGTTTGAGGGAAGGATTGAAGTAGACGAATGAGTAAGCGACTGAAGTATCGTCAAGAAGAAAGAAACCTATCACATAGACTTGATACTCGGTTGTTTAGAAAAGAGTACTATCGTATAGTAAAACTCGATCCTATCATTTATTCTCTCGATTAGTAATCTGATAACCAGTTGCCGTGTTGAATGAATAGAAAAACCATTTTTCTTCTTTATCCCACTTAGCCATAAAACTGTCTAACCACCTTGAGAAAAAGAAATTCAATTATCTTATACTTAATAAATTATAAATAAATACAATAACTAACTTATCATATTATATTTATAACCTATAGTTTTAATATTGCATCATATGCAACATATAAACCATCGTTCTTTTTCTATTTTATGGCTTTTAATATAAATCATATTTATATTAATTCCTCCAATCAAATAATAATGTATCAAATACATCATATCAATTATATCATATATAATTGAAATAATTTAATTATATCATATATAATCAAATTTCCTCTTATTAATTTGAACATTTCAAACTAACACAAAAACTGATTCTCAACTTGAATCCATTGAGCTACCAAGGGGACCTTATGGACCTGTAGTTTGAAGCTCCAACGGTACGTGAATAGCTGACTAAACTATTTAATCATATTATTCACCATTCGTTAACTGTCGAGCACTCCATTAAAGACCGACAACTGCACTCTTCGCACTACAGATATATTTCTGTATCCATTGGATATAACCAATCAACAATATGATGACCCTTCAAAAATCGCTCGTAAGTATAGTTGGGCCAAATTATCGTTTTTCTCCTATAGTTACATCTAACTCTTTAAGTACCACTGATTTCTTTAATGAACAATAGATCATAGCCCTACTATGACTAAACCTTCTTAGGCCAAGAGAAGGTGTGACACCACATTGTTCAAGCCCCGAAATCAGCTCTTAAGGGAGCAATTTATCTATTTACCTTTGCATCGAGGAAGGAGTGAATTTCATCTTGTGTAGCTGAGTTCTCAGCTTCCCAATCAAATGAATCTCCGAAATGGTAGGCTTGTGAGTCGATGATCTGGCCACTTTCACCTGTACAAATCAAAGGATCCCCTCAAGGAAAGAGTTTATAACTCATTCAGGATTAAGGTCATGTTACCTATGGTCATCCTAGTGAAATGAAAGTCTCAACTATGAACGATGTTGTATAACGAGACTAAATATTTCGTGGTCTGATCTTATATAAACTCCTTTGTATAAAATATCCTCGTTCGCATGTCTAATATATGAATGATCAAGATTAGATCATTTGTAGTACTTTACAACATTTGTAATACCTACAAAACAGGCCACGCTCGTAGTGTCACCAGGATAAGGTATCCCTCCTTATCCATATACTACAGACCATTTAGGTTATCACTTAAAACACGATCTACTTGTATGTCTCTACATACATGTTTAAGTTACAACGATAACCATGGTTCTTAGTTTATTGGTTTGTGGTTAATGCAACTAAAATATCTCATATTTCATAACTGAAGTGAATAAAATATCATATATTATAAATCACAAAATGCTTGTTCATATATGTGTTTACAAACTACAGGACCCTATGAGATTTAGGGCATCAACCCCAATAGCTTTTAAGCATTTGAGTGACTTTCAGGATATTACTAATAAGTTGAATACTATGAAAATTGATCTTGATGATGAATTGCAGGCTTAGTTCTTATTGAGTTCTTTGTTGGACAGTTGGGAAACCTTGGTTGTGACTATTAATAACTCTGCTCCAAAAGGTTTTCTGTCTTTGGATGTTGTCAAACAAAGCATGTTCAACAAAGAAATAAGAAGAAAGAAGATGAGAGTTGATAATTCACATGCTCTTGTTACTAAGAATCGTGAAAGAAATAATAGTAGAGGACCCAAAGGTCATGCTAACTTAAAGGGAAGGTCCAAGTCTAGAGACAGAGAAACTAGGACATGTCATTACAAGCATGGTCATATAAAAAGTTTTGCTATAGTTGGAAGAAAGAACAAGGTAAGAAGCAAGACTCACAAAAGAGGAAGATGATAAAAATACTGTAGCAATTATTTCTCAGAGTGATAATGTTGTCACCTTGATTTGTACAACTAGTGAGTGTCATCATGCAGAGAGTTTAAACACAGAGTGGCTGGTGGATTCAGGTACTTCATACCATTGTATTCTCAAAAAGGAGTATTTCATGAACTATCATTCTGGTGATTTTGGTAGTGTGAAGATGAGAAATAAGAACTCAGCTACCATAGTTGGGTTAGGTGATATTTGTTGAAGAAAAGTGTTGAGTGTACACTTACATTAAAGAATGTGTGCCATATTCTTGATTTAGACCTTAACTTGTTGTCTGCAAATGTCCTTGATCAAGAAGGATTCTGACATACTTTCGATGATGGTAAGTGAAAATTTTTTAAGGGTTCAATAATAGTTTCTCAAGGTGAGTTGTGTTGCTTTGTATAAAACAAACTTGAGTATATGTTCTTCTGAGCTAAATGCAGTCGGAGAAAAGAATTCTCCAAATCCATGACATCGAAGGCTAAGGTATATGAGTGATAAGGAGATTAAATTGTTGGCAGGTAAATCTCTTATCCTTGTTAATAAAACAATTTCTCTTGATCTTTGTGACCATTGTTTGGTAGGTGTTTAACATAGAATTTCCTTTTCTGGGAAGTCCATTAGAAGACAAGGAAAATTGGATTTAATACATTATGATATTTGTGGTTCTATTAGGGTGGAGTCTCTTGATGGCAATAAATATTTTGTCACTTTTATTGATGATGCTACTTGAAGAACTTGGGTGTACATGTTGAAGATAAAAAGCCAAGTGTTCGAGATTTTTAGAAAGTTTATGTCATGGTAGAAAGGGAGATCGAAAGAAAATTGAAGTGTCTTTAATCTGACAATGGTGGTGAGTATATTTCGAATGAGTTCAGGTATTATTATTGAGAACACGACATTAGATAGGAGAAGACAAACCACAACACAATGGAGCTGCTAAGAGGATGAACAAAACCATTGTGGAGAAAGTGAGATGCATGCTTGGAATGTCTGATCTTCTTAAGACATTTTGGGGTGAAGCAGTGCAATGTGCCATGTATTTAATCAATCAATCTCTATCAATTTCTCTTGGTCTACACACTTTAGAGAGAGCATAGAAGGGACATAACCCCACTTATTTGCATCTTAAAGTCTTTGGCAGCAAGGCATACATGTATGTGCCTAAAGAATAGAAGTCAAAGCTTGATTCAAAGACTAATCCATATGTTTTTGTTTAGTATGAGGATGAAGAATGTAGTTACAGGCTCTACGATCCAGAAAAGAAAAAGGTAGTGAGATGTAGAGATGTAGTATTCTTTGAGCACGAGAAGAGTGCAGATCTTCTGAGTACAAGGTGTACTTGTACTTCAGAGTTGTGTTTTGATACTATTAATGATTCTACTGAAAGAACTCTTAAACAAGAGAATCCATGAGCGAAAGTGGATCTTTTCGATTTCATAGTGATAGAATTACCACACATGCATTCTAACAAATAGATATGCATTGTAACACTAATTACAGGCATGCTTTAACAATTAAAATACAAAAGACTGAGTAAACATACCGGTTGAAGACAATCTTCATGCGAACTCAGTCCAGCGGAAGCGAACTCCTCTACGCTTCTTATCACCCAGCAAACAGTCGCCAAACAGCACCACACGATCGTCTACACGAGCGATAGTGCACGAACCAACAACAACCGAGGATGACACCACCACTCGAAGCCCTCGGTATTCTCGGAGTGAGAATCCAAAGGGTGGACTTTGATGGAATTGGTAAAGGGAGAAGGAAAAGACGATCGTGTAGTACGAACAAGCAAGTGGGAGATAGTAGATGACTATCGTATAGTCGGGTGCTTGTCGTTTAGAGAAAGCTACACGATTGTGTAGATTTTGCTAAGCGATCATCTAGCAAATAGTAAGCGGTCATTTAGAAATCGTGTGCGATCGTTTAGTGTGCGGATGTGCGATCGTTTAGGACGATGGGCGCTATCGCATAGGCTCTCAATGCTAATCGATCATAAACTTTTCACACCGTGAGTATTTTCTTGCATGTCTTATAAAATGAAAACAATTTTCATTTTATTCTTCAGTTACAGGAACCGAATTCGATCTTCCCACTTTCGCGCGATTCCGAAGAATTACTCGGCCAATTATCTCATAACCACTTTATTAATTAAATAATAAATATCATCATACTATATTCTTAACCTATAGTTTGATATCACACATCTACTATAGTAATTTCTTCTCTACTTGATATAAATCATATTTATATCCAATATATCCAATTTCCTCCAAAATAATGTATCTCATACATTTAGTCAATTATATCATATATAATTAACCAGTTCAATTATATCATATATAATCGAACTCCCTCTTGTCAATTTGAATATTTCAAACTGACCAAAAACTGATTCTCAACTTTACCAAGCTACCAAGGGGACCTTATGGATCTGTGGCTCGAAGCTTCAACGGTATGTGAATATTTGACTAAACTCTTTAGCCACGAGATCCACCATCCGTTAACTACCAGACATTCTACTAAAGACCAACAGCTGAACTCTTCTTACCACATATATTTTTCTGTGTCCATCAGATATAACCAATCATGAGTACGATGACCCTTCAAAGATGCTCGTAGGTACAACTAGGCCAATTTACCGTTTTGCCCCTGTAGTTACATGTCACTCCTTAAGTACCACTGATCTCTCTAATGAACAATACAACATAGTCCAACTATGTGTGAACACCTCTCAGGCCAAGAGAAGGTGTGTGGTGCCACATCATTTAAGTCCTGGAATCAGCCTTTAAGAGAGCTATCTATCTACTTGCTCCTACTCTAGGGAAGAAGTGAATTCCATCTTGTGTAGCTGAATTCCCAGCTCCCAAATTCGACCTATCCCCAAAGTGGTAGGTTTGAGTTGGCGACTTGGCCACTCACACCCATGCAAATCAAAGAACCGCCCTCAATGACAGGAGTTCCCAACTCACTCAGGACTGAGGTCATATTACCTATGGTCATCTTAGTGAAGTAAAGTCTCTGTCATGAACGGTGTTATATAACGAGACGTTAACACTTCGTGGTCAGGTCTTATACAAACTCTTTGTATAGGACGCGCCGCTCGCATGTCCCCTACACGAATGATCAGGATCAAACCATCTGTGATAAGTCACAACACTTGTAACCATTCCATAAAGCGGGTCGCATCCGTAGCGTTACCAGGATAAGGTTTCCCTCTTATATCTATATACTACAGACCATTTTGGTTATCACTCAAGACATGATCCACTTGTATGTCACCACATACATGCACATCCAGATAGCTAGGGATTTTAGGTTTATTGGTTTGTGATAAATCAAATAAAACATTCAACTGAGCAAAAACAAGAAGTGAAGTAAAATATCATATATTATACATCACAATCATTCGTACAAAATGTTTACAAACTACAGAACACGAGACTTTAGGGCATCAACCCCAACATCTACTTCTACTTCTTCTGTTGTTCAGCTGACAAATGAGAATGTTAATTATGTAGATGATGATGTTAGTGAGATATAACCTGATGGTAATGTATCGGATCATGTTGATGACGATGATCTTGATGAGTGTTCATCTGATGAAGAAATTCATGAGGAATATGCACATGAGAAAGTGATTCATGAAGAAGTTCATAAGCAGAGGGATCAACCTATTCCCCAAGTGGAGGATACTCAGGCTTGAAAATCCACTAGAGAGCATAAACCTTCAACAAGGTATCCAAGCTCAGAGTTCATTCTAGTTAGTAAAGATAGAGAGCCAGAGAACTATCAAGAGGTATTATCTCATGATGTAAAAGACCAATGGCTCGATGTAAGGAAGAAAGAGATAAATTCTTTGGAAAAGAATAAAACCTATGAGCTAGTGAAATCTCCAAAGGGCAAGAAAGTATTGAAAAACATATGGGTTTTCAAGTACAAGAAGGACGTTGAGAAGATAGTGAGGTACAAAGCTAGATTAGTGGTTAAAGATGCAACCAGAAAAAGGACATTGATTTTGATGAGATATTTCTCTACAGTGGTTAAAATGACATCTATTAGAACGGTGCTGGGTTTAGTAACAAGTCTTAATCTTGAGATAGAGCAACTTGATGTAAAAATTGCTTTTTTACATGGTGACTTGCATGAAGAGATCTACATGGAGCAACCTGAAGGATTTGAAGAAAAAGGTAAAGGTAAGTTTGTTTGCAAGTTGAAGAATAGTCTTTATTGGCTTAGACAGGCACCAAGGCAGTTGTACAAGAAATTTGATTCGTTTATGATAAGCAACGATTATAAACGAACTACAATTGATTCTTGAGTGTATTTTAGAAAGTTCCGTACAGGTAACTATTGAGGTTGATGCCCTAAAGTCTCGTGTCCTGTAGTTTGTAAACAGTTTGTACGAACGCTTGTATTGTATACTATATGATATTTACTTCACATCTTGATTTTGCTCAATTGTATGTTTTATTTGCTTTACCACAAACCAATAAACATAAAATCCCTGGTTATCTGTATGTAACTTAAACATGTATGTGGTGACATACAAGTGGATCATGTCTTGAGTGATAACCAAAATGGTCTGTAGTATATAGATATAGTAGGAAAATCTTATCCTGGTAATGCTACGGATGCAGCCCGCTTTATGGAATGGTCACAAGTGTTGTGACCTGTCATAAATGGTTTGATCTTGATCATTCATGTAGGGCACATGCGTCCTATACAAAGAGTTTGTATAAGACCTAACCATGAAGTGTTAACATCTCGTTATATAACACCGTTCATGACAGTGACTTCACTTCACTAGGATGACCATAGGTAACATGACCTCAATCTAGAGTGAGTTGGAAACTCTTGCCATTGAGGGCAGTCCTTTGATTTGTATGGGTGCAAGTGGCCAGGTCGTTGATTCAAACCTACCATTTTGGGGATTCGTCTGATTTGGGAGCTGGGAACTCAGCTACACAAGATGGAATTCACTTCTTCCCCGAAGCAGGGGTAAGTAGATAAATAGCTCCCTTAAGGGCTGATTCCGGGGCTTGAACGATGTGGCACCACACACTTCTCTTAGCCCGAGAGGTATTTACACATAATTGGACTATGTTGTATTGTTCATTAAAGGAATCAGTGGGACTTAAGAAGTGAGATATAACTATAGAGGCAAAATAGTAAATTGGCCCAGCTGTACTTACGAGCATCTGTGAAGGGTCATCGTACTCATGATTGGTTTTATCCGATGGACATAGAAATATATCTGTGGTAAGAAGAGTTCAGTTGTTGGTCTTTAGTGGAATGCTTGACAGTTAACGGATGGTGGATCCCATGGCTAAAGAGTTTAGTCAACTATTCACGGACCGTTGGAGTTTCGAGCCACAGGTCTATTAGGTCCCCTAGGTAGCTTGGATAAAGTCGAGAATCGGTATTTGGGCCAGTTTGAAATGTTCAAATTGACAAAAGGGAATTCAATTATATATGATATAATTGAACTGGTTAATTATATATGATATAATTGGCTAAATGTACGAGATACATTATTTTGGAGGAAATTAGATATAAATATGATTTACATCAAGTGGAGGAGAAATTACTATAGTCGATATGTGATATCAAACTATAGGGTAAGAATATAATATGATTATATTCATTTATTATTAAATTGGTTAATTATAAGATAATTGGCCGTATTATTCTCCTCAATCGTGCTTTAGTGGGAACAGCTGCATTCGGTTATTGTAACCGATGAATAAAATGAAAATTGGTTTCATTTTGTAAAAAGTTCGAAAATTTGCAATCGATGTGGAAACGTAAACGATTGCCTAGCTTGAGAGCCTATACAATAGTATCTCATCGTCTAAACAATCGCACACCAGCGTCTAAACGATCGCACGCCTTTTCCTAAACGATCGCATAGCGTGCCATGTTTTCTAAACGATCGTCTACCTTTTATTAAACGATCACTTAGTAAAACCTACACGATCGTGTAGCTTCATCTAAACGATAAACATCCCTGCTATACGATAGCTCTCTCTCTCCCACTTGCTTATTGTCTACACGATCTGTCTTCCTACCTCTACCAAATTCACCAAAGACCACACTTTGGATTCTCACTCTAAGAATATCAAGGGCTTCAACTGGTGATGTCATCCCCGCTGTTTACTTGTTCATGCTTGTTCGAGTTGCTGCCGTTCATGTAGACGATTGTGCTGCCGCAACCGACTGATTTGCTGGGCGATAGAGTTTGTGTAGAGGTTCTTCTGCTGCTTCTGAGTTCGAAGTTTGAAGAGAGTCTTCAACTAGTATGAGAACTCTTTCCCTTGTATTTTATTTATCGAAGCATGCCATTAATTAGTGTTTATTTGCATAACTATCTATTGGAATGTATTTATTGTATATCGGTCACAATGAAATTGAAAAGATCCAAATGCGCTCATGGATGCTCTTCGTTAAGAGTTCCTTCAGTAACTTCATCATTTTTATTTTATATGTAGATGATATGTTGATAGTTGGATAAGATATGGATATGGTTCAAAATTTGAAAAAAGATTTGTCCAAGTATTTTGACATGAAAGATTTGGGTCCTACAAAGCAAATCTTAGGTATGAAGATTGCTCGTGATAGGGAAGCTAGAAAACTATGGTTATCCCAAGGGAAGTATATTGAACGGGTGCTTAAAAGGTTCACTATGAAATATGTTAAGCTTGTTATTACATCGTTAGCAACTCATTTTAAGCTAATTAAGAGAGCTTGTCCTACAACAGAGAAAGAGAAAGAAGTTATATGTCATCCATTTCTTACTCTTTTGCTGATGGTTCTTTGATGTATGCTATAGCGTGTACTAGATCTAATATATACATGCAGTCAGTCTAGTGAGTCATTTTCTATCCAATCCAGGTAAGATTTATTATGAAGCAATGAAGTGGATCTTCAGATACTGACTTATTAGGAAGCAGTGAAGTGGATCTTCAGAAACTTGTGGGACACCTTTAAACTGAGTTTGTGTTATGGATGTGGCAAACCTATACTTGAAAGCTATATTGATGACATGACATATGATCTTGATAACAGAAAGTCTACCTCAGGTTACGTGTTTACATTTTCAGGGGGAGTCATCTCATGACAATTCAAGCTACAAAAATACGTAGCATTGTCCATAACTAAGGCAGAGTATATTGCAGCAGTAGAAGCAAGCAAGGAGATATTATGGTTTAAAAGGTTTCTTTAAGAGTTGGTTTGAAGCAAGGTGAGTATGTAATATTCTGTGATAGTCAGAGTGCTAGAATTCAATATATCGTGCTCGTACAAAAAATATTTACATTAGATACCATTGACTACAAGATGTAATTGAAGAGAAGAGATTGAATCTGAAAAAAATCAACACGGACAAGAACAATGCAGATATGTTGACTTAGGTAGTTCTCGGAAGCAAGATTGAGCTTTGTAGTAAGCTTGTCGGGATGAGATACAAGTGATCATAGATGTGATCATGTCTTCCCAATATTGGGATGGAGGGGGATATTGTTGTAGATGTCCAACCCAATTGTTGCACAAGCAAGACTTATTTTAAACTTTTGTTTTGTGAGCCCAATTAGGGCTAATTTTTTAGGTTGACCCATCTTGAAAGCCCTAGATTTTATTTTATGTGATATGGGTATGACCTAAGGGGAAAGAGAGTGAGAAAAGAGCCAAAAGTTGGAGAGAAAGACAAATATATGTGCAGTTTGATTTTTCAGCGATGCTCTTACAAAGTTGTCGATTGCTGAAGTTTCAACTATTGAATCGTGCTGAAATTTGGTCAATCTATTCAGGACACATAAGGTCTCATTTGGAACAGTGGGATCTTTGGTTGGTGCTTTGGTTTGTTCGTAATCACTGCTGAATAGAATCTGTAAAACTAGGTGATTTTTCATTCTTTTTATCTCTTAAGTATTGATCTCTTATATATGAAAGTGTTGATCGGTAGTGAATCTTTATATGACTGATTTGAGTTTTTTTTTCCTTCTATGTTATCATAAGAGAGGTTGACAAGGGTGTACTCCTCACAAGTCCCATGGTTTTTACTCTTCACATCGAAGGGGTTTTCTATGTATAATGCGTGTGTATTCTTTGCTTTTAGTCTTCCAAAATTTTATGGTTTGTTGTTGTCTGTTATTGGTTGATCGCTTGGTGATTATATGGTGATTAATTTATGGTGTTTTGGAGTACAATTGTTTGATTGATTGTCTTGGAAGTGATCCTAGTGAGTTGTTGATATATTATTTGGGTCCTATAAAATATTGGTTCACTCGTAAAGATATTCTCAAAACTACCCTTATTTTATTTTATTCAATTTTAGGGTTAGTCGCCTTACTAGAAAAATGTGTATTGAGAGATTTGAGCTCAGGGTTTGTCTAAGCCTCAACCTCCATATATTGTTATTAAAATATTTGTATTTTTTGATGAAAATTTTGGCTTGGGAGCCGTTGTAAGACTTGGAAGGAGTTTTATTTGATATTCTATTTAGGGGGAGGGGGCCTAAATACGTTGAAGATTGTGAAAACTCATATTTAGGAAGAGCCTATGCCTAAATATAGTGAATGTGAGGGAATCTTACTCTTAGGGGGAGCCTAAGCATGTTGTATTGAGGAGATCTCATACAAAACTTGAAGAAGCATTATTGTGGAAGTGATGGGAGCTTAAACTTAGGGGGAGCCTAAGTTGAAACTGAAGAGGAAGCTATACGTGAGTCACTGTGAAGAGAGAGTCTATAAGACAAGTACTTTCGTTGTAATTGCTAATCTCTTTATATAATAAAGTTTCGTTCCACCGGACACACAACCTCCTAACCCCTCAGACATAGGTGATTTTGCACCAAATTGGATTACCAATCTCTGTGTCATTATTTTTCTGTTTGCTTTCGTGTTGTCCACTTATCATGCATATTGTTTGTGAGTTGTAATATTGTGCTTGACATTGTATTCTATGTTATATCTATCCTCTATTCTGCAGACAAGTAAGATATGGGAATATGAATCTCCAACTTTGAAAAAAAATTACATATTAATTATGATGAACTATACTAACTTGGTGAGATAATTGTTTTTTTAATAAAATAGTTTTAAACCACAAGTATTAAATCAGATGGTCAAGAACATTACAAATTGGTAGTGTTTTGTAAATTTTTAGCGAGTAATTTTTAATTTATTAAAAACAATTTTGAAAAGTCAATTCACAAAAGTAGTTTAGAGAATTCTAACAACAATTAAACCCCTCAAATGTTTCTTGACAAAGAATTTAACTAATTTTTTAAAATGCTTAAAAATAAATCTTTTACTAAAGAAATAAAAAAAAAAAAATTCAAATTCACCTTTGCGAGTGAGATTTAAAGACTTT
Organism: Benincasa hispida; assembly: GCF_027475165.1. Classification (NCBI taxonomy): domain Eukaryota; kingdom Viridiplantae; phylum Streptophyta; class Magnoliopsida; order Cucurbitales; family Cucurbitaceae; genus Benincasa; species Benincasa hispida. The sequence goes on along the minus strand of NC_143484.1, from coordinate 31,901,579 downwards.
TTTGACCAATAAATTATGTTTAAATCAATTGGATAATTATCATACTCACTTTTATTTATGTTTCTCACCATGACAAAGAGATTATCTTTCTCACAATGACAAATGAATTAAGATAGTTTTACTTTTTGTAAAGTATATTATCATACTCTCTAATTCACATGATACAAGATTGTAAAAGAAAAAATGAAAATTCTTAAAGCAATCAGTATGTTTATATGCACCTGTTGGGAGAATATATATTAAGGCCAAATACCCTAATGCTAAAATCTCCTCTTGACAAGTTTTGTCGTACAAATTATTAATCATAACCATAGATATTAAAGATATTGGAGAAAAGAAACCACAATGAAAAATATATTGGTTCGTTCCAAAACTCAAAACTACATCATTTTTTTTCACAGTTGCAGATTTTACCATAATGGAAAATGTAGTGACTCTCATACTCTAAGAGAGAATACACAAATTCTCTTACTTCACAACTATTGCATAATGAAGAAAAACGTTAAAAGAAAACCACCCACACAAAAGGTCATTTTATTCAAGCATATTACCAAGTTAGAGACTTGACCTTTGACCTAAGAAACTATCTTGAGCTTCTACTTTGATATCCTCACTCGCCTTGACAACTTCATCAATTCATTCAAATATTTAAAAATTTGGGATTCACTGTAGTAATTGAAATTGACTTTCACTTTCGAACTTTCCATTTATTTTTGAAATGATGGATCTGACTTGATTAATAGAATTTAGCTATCATTACTGCTGGCTCAATCCTACCTTTACAACCACCATTTGATGCTTTAATTAGCATCTGCCGTCTCTTTAACCTTTTGGCATACATCTATACAATGTAGACTTCTGGTGGCCAACTTCCACCACCTTGGATCCAAAACTGAGTTTTCAAATATGACTACCAAACTTAATCGTATAGCCTTCATCATCCAACTTACTAGTATAAATGAGATTCATCTTAATACTTAACATATATTTGACATCTTGCAACATTAAATCTTTTCATTATCGGTCATCAGACTAACATTCCCAATCTCATTGATCTTAGAAACTTTACTATTCCCTGTACTTAGTAGGCTATGATGTCTTGCAACAAAGGATGTAGACAAATTCCATTGATCTTGAAAATTTTAATATTTCTCCATCCTCACCAGATCATTAAATTGTGAACAAATTGAACAACTATTTGAAGTAACATTTGTAGTCGTTGCTTTGTTATTAACCCAATCAGATGAGTGGTTACTAACTGTTGTGTCACTCTTAACATAAACTAAGGCATCATGCACTACTTTAGCCTTGTTATTGACCCTATTCATATCCTCTAGCATCTTTAATTTATAGAGTTGCTTCGATCATGACTTTTATTTTTCTTATTTTTATTGTTCCACTTCTCTTTGTTGCTACTCAAATTATTCTCTTCGAAATCAATAGATTGTACAATAGATTCATTTGGACTATATTTCCTATAAATTTCCTCAGCAAAAACTAAATCACAATTCTCTACAAATTTTAAAGTATCATTTCCTAATAGATTAGACAATAATGTCTTCCTAGTTTCCCAACCTTTAGGCAAAGAGGTTAACAATTCACTTCATCGATAAACTCTATGTTAATTATAATTGATTTATAAAAGTAGTAAATTACTTTATTCAATATAGGAGTTAACTTAAACATCATCACCCATTTACATATTAAATAACTTCTTGATAAGGTAGATCTTATCATTAACATAGGGTTTTTCGTACCTATTAGCGAGCGCTTTCATTATAAATTGTAACAGTTTCATTCAACACGTTTATTGATAAACACATTCTTATAGTTACAATAGACTCTTCATTCAAAGTGTCCCTTTTCCATCTGACATTCCTTTTGGTCTTACCTTCAAGGCTTTATGCAATTTCTTGTAGGTTAGGTAGTCCTTGACTGTATCTTTCAATACAAATTTTCTTCACTAAACTTGACTACTCGTCCAAAACTTTTAGGCTTCAACGATTTCGTAGCCCTTGAACCAAAAACATCGACCCTCGACCCTGCAAATAGTCTAACAACTACTAGACTTTCAAGTACTATAACTTGGAATATACACGGAAAGGACTTTCAACCCCACTAGAGAGAGAACACAAATTCTCTACTTCACTCACTATTAAAAGTTCTTCAACCATACACTCAAAGAAATTGAAGAAATATTTGGCCATATATTTATGTAAGCCGAAAAGAAATGAAACCTAAATAACAATGGGCCTTGAACTTGTGGGCCGTGGTGGGCTTTACTTTTCCTCAACAACACCTAACAACACCAAATAAAATTAAGGGAAATTGGACAAAATAGCAAGAGTTGGGATATCATTTGGATTTTTGGTGAATTCTGGAAATAAGTAAGATTTTTTACCAAACGTATACCACTCATACGAGATCGTTTTTTATAATACTCAATTTTTCTTCGTATGGTCTTCCATTAAAAATATTGAATACAATGTAATTGCTATAGTATGAATCAATTCGGAATAAAAATATAATGTAAATGGATTAGTGTCAGTTATCAATTTCTAACCTTACAAATTTTAGAGGAAAAAGTGGCACATTTTTCGGCCAATTTAAATTTCGTATTGACAGTTTTTCCTCCTATTTGAATCTATTAAAAAAATCAATCTTTGATCTTTATCTCTCTATTTAAATTTTAATTTATTGTAAATCTTCAAATTTTACATTATCTTATTGATTTTTTTTATTAATATATCATATTGTTATTAACCTATTTAATTCCAACTTAGTTATTTTCTAATTTTTTATTTGTTTAAATATTTGTTACAAATTGAATTGTATCTAAATCTTTATTACATTATTTTATGCATATTGTTATCAAATTAATTTTATCTTCACACACACACAAAAAAATATTTGTTCTCGACGCATGAGTAAGTATTCCATTTATAATGTATGTTACTGATTTTTCTCCACCAATGACACTATGTTATGATAATTAACTAATATACATTTACACATATAGTGTAAAAGTACTATAAAGTTCTAAGATTTAACTAGTCTATATTTAAACTTACAATGTAATTACAATGTGAAGTTATGAGGTTTTAACCATTAGTTTTTGTGATTATTATAATATTGTATCTTCCCGATTTTTTTCCACCAATTTTGGTATGTTCTATTAATTAATTAATATAATTTACACATACAATGTAACAGTAATATTAAACTATGATATTGAACTAATATACATTTACACATATAGTGTAATAGTATTGTAAAGTTTATGAGATTTAAACATCTCAAGTTCTAGGTTTTGTTTGAAAAGATAATTAATTTAAATTTATTTGATAAGTTGATAAAACACGTAGAATTTGAAAATTTTTAGTTGGAATTATATATATATATAAGCAATCTAAATAAAATAAAATAACAAAAAATCTTGAATCTCATATTCTTTTTCTCCTTTACTTAGTTGCCGCCACCCCTCCCCTCAAATCTCTCTCTCCTTTACAATCTCAGGCCTATCATCTTCACTTAGCCGCTTTCAAAATCTCTCTCTCCTTTTGAATCTCATGCCTACCATCGTCGAAAGCAAATGATCGTCATCCACTGCCTCATCTAGCCCAAAGATTCCTCGCGTTTTGTTGGATCCCCACTATAGCTTGTCATAATTTTTTCTATGATTCCACAACTTAGTGGAAGCGGCGATACCGAAAATAATATGAAAGAGATTTGTTTCCTCTTGAGTTTTCGAAAATTTCGATTTTGATGCAAGATCAAGAACAGAGTCGCCGATACTCATGGACGAAGATGAAGATCCACGGTTGTGAAAATAAAATGAAGAATAATAGAGAAATTTTGGAGAGTAAAATGAACAGATGGTCGAGAAAAATATAATGAGAAATAAAGCATCGACATCGGAAGAGATTTAATCAAGACGGTGAGAGGATTTCTCTCCAGTAGACGATCTTGTGCATTTTTCTAATGGATTTTTATTGCTGAATGCATTAGCTCTGGACATCCATAAGCTTCTGACGATCGTCATCGCCTAGTTGTCGACTTCCCTCGCATGCATGCGTCTTATAGGCAACCGGAAGCATTAAGGACCATATTGGGTGATTTTTATTTTTTGCTTCTGAAATATTTAGATAGAGTGTATTTGTGGTATTTGAGTTGTTTTTAAAAGAATGTATCTTTGCATTCTGGAATATACTTAATTCTGTTGTTTTTAGAGTAGTTTGGTAATTTATTAATTAGTATTTTCCATTATTTAAATTTGTTTTGCTATTTTTACAATTTTGAGACATTTTGGTTATTTTACCATTTTTCCGAATGAAACTTTAAAATTTGTTGTTTCTCTTGATCAAATTTTTACTCCTAAGAGTTGGTATACTTTCTATTATCAAAATATTACATTTTTAACTTTAAGTTTTCACCTAATTCCTAAATTTCAATATTTTATATTTTTACATCCGAGTTTAATTTTAATTTCTACATCCAAAATTGATAAAACAAACACTAATATTTACCATCAAGATTTTAATTATCATGCTTGGACATTTAATCTCCAACATTTAAATAACAAATATATAGTGTTTATACTCATTTTAAAAACAAAACTCAAGACGGTAAAATATAACATTTGAAACTTATAGACAATATTATTAAAATGTAAAAGAGTGAGCCTAAAATGAAAATTTTCTTTTCTCCAATAAAGGTAACATTAATAATACACCTCACAAGTGTGAGCTGGGGCTCATGGATGTGGGCTGGCCACATGAATAAATCTATTTTAAAATATGGGGCTTTTTCACATAAAGTCCTAAAATTAACTTATATTTTATTAATTTTCGTATTTTTCTTTATTTACGAGAATATCTAACTTCTTTAAAAAATTACGGTAAAATTATAATCAAATTACTATTTAATCCCTAATAATGAGTTAATTATACATTTTTAAAATAAGAAAGAGAGAGGAATTTTAAATAAGGTGCACTTTTTCAGGTAAAATATATTAAATCATAACTTTTTTCAAATATCCATAACTTTCTATATTCTTCAATTTTTCTCTCAAAACTCTCCCTCATATATATAGAGATGATATATATATTCGATATATATTGTGATGTATGTACTTTTTTTTCAATCTTTTGTAAGAAATTTGATATATACTATGATATATATATTTGTTTATTTGAAATAATGAGAGTTTTTTTAGATTTCAGGTTATTATTATATACAAATTTTGATGTGGTGAGATTCTTACTATTTAAATGATATATATAATGTGATATAAACGAAATTTACGATATATATTGTGATTTATGTCGAATATTAAGCCAATATGTGATTTATATACCATAATATATTTCATATGTTAGTTTATACTGTGATTTATGTCAAATGTTGATTCAACTCTAATTTATATAATATGGTATATTACATACATTAGTTATGATATTTTCAAATATCTAACAAAATGTTCTAAGATATATTTAAAATAACTATGAATCTATCCGATAAATCAATAAGTTATATGTGAAACTAACATAAATAAAAAATAATATTTCATTAAATATATTTTCTCTACCTATTAACCAAAAGAATAAAAACCCAACAAAAGAAATGTATTTCTCTCCCCAATTAAACAAAAGGAATAAAATCATAAATATATTTAATCTTTTTCAACATTAAAGGTGCTTTATAAATATGGAAAAAAATTTCCCATGTTCTCTCTCCACCAACCACATTGAAGTATATTTTAGTCCGAAAACTTCATTAAATTTTATATACGAAAATATAAAAAAGTTTAGACATTTATAAAAATAAATTTTTAAAAAAGATTAAATATATAATGTCCCTAAAATATATTGTTTTTTTTTCTCTGTTTACATATATAAAATAAAAATAATTACATGAATCGTTTCCATTTTTAAATTATAAAAGTATATTAAATAACTAAATTTATCTCAAATCTTCACTTTTTTTAGTTTAAAAAATTAATTTACACTCGATCAACTTTCAAATTTGAAACAAAAAAATAGTGATAAAATCATCACCACACTATTTTAGATTCCATTTTTCATTGATATTGTATTTTAAAAGAATGTCTTTAGACAAAGTATTTTTTTTTTTATGTTCACACACTACCTACCAAAAATTTGTTGTTTTGCTTGTCTAATTTGTTGGTCATTTATTTATTTATTTAATATGACCAAAGGTAGGACATTGAACTTTCTAATTATTTAACAAGTTATGTAAATGTCAAAATTTTATCAATTTATTAAATAACAATAAAAGCAGTGTCATTAATCCTTTTAAATGGCTGTCTTGTAAGCTAAAAAAGAAAGGGACTTGGAATAATCATATTGACTTGGAATAATCATTCTCGGAAATTTTCACAAATTGATTCAAAATCCAAAAACTTTTATACCAACGACCTTTTTCTAAAAACTTTTCTACTACTAACATTTTGTCCATGCGAAATTCCAAAATTAACCCCAATTTTTAAAAATTCTTCGGACCGCACCACATTTCTTCTCTCTTCAACAATTTCTTCAGCCCTTCATTCAATGTGCACTTAATACACCACCAACATTCTACCAAAACATTTATTCCCAACTAATACTATTCTAATAGCATTGAAGAGAATGGAATGTCACTCTCAGTATTCACTTTCTATCGTCGAACTCACACGAAATTCTCTCATTGTATTCTTGTAGCTTTCTCTCAGAGTTTTAGCCCAACATCTTCGTTGATCACTTTCATCATCCGAATCAGTCCACATTTCTTCTTACTTCAACGATTTCTTCAACCCTTTATTCAGTGCACGATTTCTTGTCCCAAATCGCTTTCATAATAAGTGTCGTTTAACATTAAATTACAATACGATCGTTTATATATTACTATGCGATCGTTTATACATTACTATGTGATCGTGTACAAATTACTATGTGATCATTTATACATTACTATGCGATTGTGTATAAATTACAATACGATCGTATAGTAAATTATAAACGATTGTATAGTAATTTATATACAATCGCATAGTAATGTATAAACGATCGCATAGTAATTTATACACAATCGCATAGTAATGTATAAATGATCACATAGTAATTTGTACACGATCACATAGTAATGTATAAACGATCTTTCACTTATCAACGATTTGTTTATCCCATTGTAGATCAATGACGCTACTTCACATCTTTGTACGATTTGATTGGGATTGGGATGAGTCTGGAAGAAATTATGTTGGTGGTCATATGAAAGGTCTAAAAGTCAGAAATAATATAATAGTCAGTGAATTAGTGAGTATGATGCACCATCGACTGAATAACGATCCGTATATGTTTGATATACACATCAAATGTTGCTACTATCTATTGGTCCCGACTCCCCCAAATACACAGGTATACACGATGTGGTCAGAGAGGACATAATAGAAAAAACGTGCAGACAAACATGATAACACTTGGTATTGGCCCATCTAGACTAAACAATATGTAATTTTTCACTTCATTTTCTGTACAACACCAATTATGTTGTATTAATATGTAATTTTAGCACAAATTTATCTAAATGATCGCTTAGTTATTTATTTGCTTAGTTAAATGTACAACACAAATTATATACTACAAATTTAGCACAAATTTATCTAGACGATCGCATAACAAAAACTAAACGATTGCATAACAGATATCTAAACAATCGCATAAACATATATCTAAACGATTGCGTAACAGTTAGCCAAACGATCACATCACAAAATCTAAACGATCACATAACAAAACCTAAACGATCGTATAACAAAAAGTAAACGATCATATAACAAATATCTAAACGATCGCATAATAGATATCTAAACGATCGCGTAACAGTTAGTCAAACAATCACTTACTATTCTCTATAGAATCGCTTAGTAATCTCTATCTAATCGCTTATTAATATCTAAATGTTCGCTTAATATTCTCTAAACGCTCGCTTAGTATTCTCTATCCAATCAATTAGTATTCTCTCAACGATCAGAAAATGAATGAAATGGAGGGAGACCCTATCGTTATATAGTATTCGTAAAGACGCGCGTTCATCAAACGGTCTGAAGATTTTTTAAAAACTGTGGGTAATTTTGGAATTTCGCATGGGCGAAAAGTAAGTGGTAGAAGAGTTTTTAGAAAGAGGTCATTGGTAGAAAAGCTTTTGGGTTTTAGGTCATTTTGTGAAATTTTCCATCTTATAAAACACATTGGAGTGAACGTATTTGAATTAATATATCGTACATATTTCAGTCAAAAGGTTAGAGGTTTAAATTTTTCCATTCATGATCATATTGAATTAAAAAAGAATTGATTAATACATTATAAACTTATTTATAAAAAAAATTATGATAAAATATCAATTTCATAAAAGTTAGAGATTTAAGATTTATTGAAAATTCATAGATTAAGATTAGACAATTGAAAGTAGAGACTGAATGAAGTAGAAATCAGATTGCAGGGATAAAAATGGTATTTTCACATAAAATAAGGATACGTGGGAGAATTTGTGACTAGATTTTCGTAATAAATGCTTCTTAACATTATTTCTTCATACTCATCATGTTGCAACAGAAAATACTTTCTAATAATGACTTTTTTTAAAAAAAAAAATTCTTTCACGAATGGAAATTATCATCTTTACTTATGTGAGAAATTATCAATGCTTTTTATTAATTAGTTGAGTTATAATTTTGTGATATAAATTAAAGCGAAGGTAACTTTTACTATGAGCCAGGGACGTTAGTATAATTCATATTAACAAATATGACTATTTTATATATGCATAGTAAGTCTATTTTTTTTTATCTTAGTTTGAGAAAGATCTTTGTCAAATTATTTCTAAAATATATGATTTTACCTTTAATTATAATTAATAATTAGTAATGAAAATTAAACATAGAAATTAAGTCTGTAGGCTGTAAATGCATCCATACAATTGGCAAATGAAAAAAAAAAAAATTACAGAGCTTCAATATGACGTAATTTATTCTATTGTAAGTATATGATCATAATATCTATTACTTACCCAACATTAAAAAAATTACTATAAAATAAAATAAAATAGATTTATCATAAATATAATAAATTAATTGAAAATACAACGTGCAGAGCATGTATGAAAGAACTAGTATGGTTAAAAGGTAAAAAAAAAAAATCAAATTTTTACCTCCATATAATGATGTGAAATGATTTGGAGGTGGAGATACAAATTTATATTTTTTACTAATAGAATCGATTTGTTCTTTAGTATTCATGGATGTTAGTTGAGGTAAGGTTTTTTTTTGGTATTATCCTTAAAATTCTTGTTCTTGTTGAAGAGAATTGATTGGAGAGTCTTAAAGTCTTGTACACTTTAGAATGTGTTGGATTTGTTTTCAAAGTTTGCAATTTTTAAATCTCTTTACTGCCTTATTTGGTCTTTGAAAGATTCTTTAATTTTGTAAGTCTTTTGAATTCTCTAATTTCTCCCATTTCTTAATATTATCATTATTGCATTTTTCATAAGTATTGTATATGAGTTTGGTCTTGTTAGGAATGATTTGAATCGGAGGATATAATCGATATAAAATAAAGATAGAAATAATAACATCAAAAAAGTTAAGGGTAAACAAATTGTAGAAATCATCCTTGATGTATAGTGATAGTTGTAATTATACTCTTAAACTTTCAATGGTAAAAATTAGGTCCTTAAACTTCTACAAGTGTTAAAATTGGACCCTTAAACTTATAATAATTGTAGAAATTGGATTTACAAATGATAAAAATTCAACTCTTAAACTTCTACGAATGTTACAATTTATATAATTATGTAAGTTTGAAGGTCCAATTTGACCTAATTTTAACATTTATATAATTTTGAGGGTTCAACTTTTAAAATTGAAAGTTTAAGGGTATAATTGTAATTCGTACTTTAGGTGTGGTTTTTGCAATTTGCCTAAAAAATTAACAATGTTTGGGCCAAAGATAATACTCAGGGGCCTAGAGAAGATGGTTAGTTCATATCAAAGCAAAATGAATATTCTCGACCTCGACCTCAATCTCGGCCAAAGCTAAGGCGAAGATTTAGCCTAGCAAAATAGCTAATAGGGCATGGCCCATGCACGCCCCGACCCAAGGCATCACCCTAGGACCAAAATGGACCAAGAGGAAGATGCTTAGCCAAGCCCAATAATGACCCTAGTCAAACACGAAATAGGGCATGTCTCTCGACCCGATAAGTTGTATGACTATCCTAAAGCGACTCTGAAACCTTATAAAAAAAAAACCTAGATCAACCTCTGTTATAAATACATCATTATAGCTCCATACGAGTTAATTTGAATCATACTCTTAAACTTTTTAGATTTCATACTCTTTCACTCTTAAACTGAAGTATCGAAGTGTGTGTGGCCAAGCACAACACGGGTGTACTTATTTTCTCTTTTGTAGACCACGTTCTTCTCCCCTTCAAACAATTTCACTATTGGTGTCACGTGAATGTGAAATACATTTCTCCTATCTGAATTTTGACATCAATAGATCTCACTTGGCATTGAGTTAATTCATTGGATTTTTCAAGAAAGAAAAAAGACAAAACAAAGTCATAAGAATTGTCTATCTTTATCAATAAGATACATAACTCGAAAAAATGCTCTTCCAAGTCTAAGAGGTAAACTACTCAAAACGTTATATTTACAAGATATTCTACGACACTATTTTGAAAATTATAGATATTTTTAAAGTACGAAGATCAAAATTGTATTTTAACCTAAAATAAATAATAATATATTGCGGATTAGACATTATGTTGAAGTGATAAAACTCTGACGATAATATCAATATGTTAGACATTTATTTTTAGTTTCCATGTATAAAGCTCCTATTGATAAAGTAACAATACAAAAGAAAAGAAAAATTTTCAAAAAGAAAAAGAATAAAAATCTAGAACATGCCCGACATCTTCCATTGGGATATGATATGATCATATAGGAGAACAATACAGTAATATAATCTTGAAAGTTATGTTTAAGAATATTATTTTCGTTACTTGTAAGTTTGACCTATTAAATCAGGAATTTTTTTAGGGCTTAGAATCATGGTATTGATTTTTTATCGACATGTAAATATTTTTATCGATATCTTAATATAATTTCTTGGATTCGATATCAACTTAAGAAGTGAATTGAATATTTCTATTTAATCATTAAAAAAAAATTATAAAACATAAAAAATTAAGCAATAATATGTCATTAGTGTAAATATGATACACATGATAAATATTCTAACTTGTTTAAAAAGCATAAAATATAAATGATTATGAGTTGACTTGGTGGTAAATAGAAGAAAGAGATCATGGGTCCAATCTATGGTAGTCACCTACGTAGAATTTAATATTATACGAGTTTCCTTAGTACTCAAATGTTGTAGGGTCGGACAGGTCTAGTGAGATGAGTTGATCATGTACGCGTAAGGTGGGCCAAACACTCTAGATATAAAAAAATGTATAATATTTTTTTTTGTTCATTTAATTTTTTTGTTTTTATATTTTTTCTAAAAGGCATCGACATTTTTATCAATATTTCGATCGATCCTTATGTAAAATTGAGACGATGATGTTTCAATATTTTAAATTTGGATTAGGAAAGCAAGTTGAAGGATTTTCCTTTTTATTTCAACCGTATTATTTTGAATTCTAAAAAATAGATGTGATCTATTTGAAAGAAAGTTAAATATATGCATGGTATTTGAGATGTAGTACTGAAAATAGTGTTGAAGTTTATTTTTAAATACTTTTGGAAGAAAGTTAATTAAATATTAAATAATGGAGAAAATATCAATTTTTACATTTGAATTTGTCAAGTTGAATAAATTTTGATTATGAAATTTTGATTTCAATTTCATTAAATTGCACCATAGATTCAAATAAGTGTTGTCATTTTAACTGCAAACTTGAAAATAGTTTTGCAAGAAGATTTCCTTGAAAAATCATTAAAAAAAAAAACTCTTATGCTTTCAATAAATTATAATATATCAACATCAATCTATTGAAATTTGATACAACTTGATAAATTTACGATTAAAAAGTTTGATCTAACACTCACTTGGAAACACTTTACTTTATTTTAGAAATTTTCAAACATATTTTGATTATCAAAAATTAGAAAAAAAAACGGTTTTAATTAATTAATAATACTTTTTAAAATTATCAAAATCATCATATAGTTTAACTAACATAAAATTTGTGTTATTAATCTCAAACTTAAAAGTTTGATCCTACGAAAAAAATATTCTAGCATGTATTTCAATGTCTGTACATTTGCTTCAAAATAAGAAAATGAATCACTAATACTCAAATCATCTATCAATTTAGCTTGGTTTGGTTCATGTGAAACTCCAAACTGGTCGGATTCATCGAGTTTTTCTACACATCAAAACTGTCAATCCGAACAAGTTTCAAAACAAATCGACATTAGTTTCGATCGGTTTGAACAATTTTTTCATTTTTCGATTTTGACCTTGCATCCCTACTTTAGCATATATTTTAATGTTTGTAGCATATGAAAACATTTGTTGCAAAATAAGAAATTGAGTCATTAATACTCAAAGCACCTATCGATTACATTGTGAAATGATGCGTTTGATAATTGAATTATTCTTTCCAGTTTGTGGTTGACATCCATTCTCTATCAAATCACTCAAATATTAACATAATTATATTAAAATTATTTAAATATAATATTTTTTAAGAAAAAAAAATTATTTGAATAAAACTAAAATACACAATTATATTGAAAAACATCCTTCCATTTAAAATCAACTCAAAATTTATTATTTACTAAACAACACATTTATCTTATATTTTAAAATTTTCACAAAATATTACAACATGCCATTTATGTGAACCTAGCATTAAATAATAGGAAATTTAAACATATTAAAAAAAAGCGAAAGGATTATTTGTTAATTAAACTTTTTTATATACGAATATAATTTAACTTACCGTATACTATTGACTTCAATGTTCGAACTTTAATCTCGGTCTCACTTACTATAAAAAAATAGATATTTTTATAAAATTTATATTTATGAATGGAGGTTTTTAAAATCCGTTTTAAATTTTTTTTTTTCCGATTTTGAATTCTAAAAAAATCTAATTCTATAAATATAATTGTTTTTAAACATGAAACTAAAAAAATATATAAAATCATTCAGTTGTCAAATCCTTATTTTTAATTTTGAGAAGAAAAAAAAAGGGATACAAATCTAGAACATGCAAGATATCTTCCATTGAGATTTGGTCAATCTAGGAGAGGAATAAAACAACACTTTTTTCAATAATATTATTTTGATTCCTTAGGATTTTTTTTTTTTTTTAGCTTCACTGATCAAATTAAATATTTTTCTTTTTTGAGAATTATGAAATTATATTTGTTTTTTAATATAATAAAATAGGAAGATTCGAACTACATACCTTCAATCATATGCGCAGGTTGAGTTGTGATTTACGCTCCATTTGATAGAAATGATTTGAATTCCATAATTTTAAACGTGGAAAATGATTTCAAATTATTATGTGCGTTTGAACCAAAATGATTTGAAATATTTAACTATTATTTTGTTTAATACATTTACACGTAAATGTGTTTCATCAATTGTCCACCACAATGCTATATGTAAATGTTCTTTTATGACCGGTATGTTTTATAATTGTCAAATAAATGACATGTATAATGTAGAGTGTTTACCTTAAAATATAAAAAATATATCGTGCAATTTTTTAATTTCTTGAGGTGTTTCGGACTCATTTGGTTGAATTAAATATTCTTCCTCTAAGGAGGTGATTACTTTAAAAATTTACAAAAATGGCGACTCATTGTATCACTTAATCGACTACAAAAGGATCTAATTGTTCTGTTTCTCACAGTATAAGCTAAAAAATGCAGAAGCTTGGATACTTTTAACTATATCATTTCTTAATTTCATTTTTTGATTTATTTCTCGTTCCTAAACTGGTTAATAATTATTTATTTGGTTTCCAAAACACTTTTTTTAAGATAAAATTTCCAAACCACTTTGCGTTTTTTAAGTTTCAATATGCCAATTATTTTTAAATTTTTATTTTAATTTCAATTTAGAGTTTACAAAAGAAAATTTCAATATCAATATGTATCAACCCTTCACTTTGTTTTAATAAACCTTTCCAAATTTGTTTCAATATGAAGTTTCTAAAAGAGATAAAATTCTAATATCAACTTTAATTTTATATTTTCATAAATAATTTTTAGTTTCATCTTAATTCAAACCGAATATCAAATTTATTCAATTTTAATTCCTAAAATATTTTAAATTTTTAATTCTCTAAATAACATTCAATTGGATTTAAATCAACTTTGAAAAATGAGCTTGGTTTGAAATTTCTAAAAACAAGTTTCATCTCAATTTGATTTTTCCATAAATGATTATAACTTAGTTTTAATTCAAAGTTTTCAAATGAATTTCATTATATTTAAATTTGAATTTTTTAAATAAAATTTTGAGTTTAATTTTCACCTTGATTTACAAAATGAATTACGATTTTTTTAAGGACTTACACTACTCATAAGAATTATATCATATTTTACTTCTAAAACATGAATTGATTCACATGAGACATTTTTTTAAATATCATGTTAATTATATGATAGAGTTGGGATCGTCAAGCGTCAAATTTTTAATGTAAATATCAATATGATAATAAAGTGACGGATGTTTGTCCACTCACAAAGTACAATTCTACTTTATTCTTAAAGTTATAATGATATTTAGTGAGATATTATTTAAATTAAATATTGATATTTATGTCTTAATTAAATGCTCATCTTCTAATTTGGATTATTTAAAATAATACAAAGTTTGACAATGAATTTTAAATAAAATCGACTATATGCAATGAGATTTGTCTAGGCTAAGATATTTAACTTGACCGTAAGGGAACACTTATACTTGGAAACTATTCATTAATTGTATTTTGTTTAATTTCATTAAAAAAAATTTGAATACGCATTCTTAAAAAATAAACATTTTTTTTTTTACAAATAAGGACCATTTTTTTTTATAAATAAATTGGATAACAGAAATAAGATGTTTTCAAACGAGTGTTGTAGGGTGCACCTTCCCTACGCTCAACAGCCCCGAACCTAACTTTGGTTAAGTAGACCACGTTTTTTTCCTTTTAAAATAGGTGATCGATCACACCCATAAATGATTGATGGCAACTCTAAATCTTTCACCTCGAAAGTGATGCTGAGGAGCATCACCTGCTCGGGGAATTTATACGTATGACCCATTTTTTGGGTCCAAAATGCCAAATGACCCATTTTTAAAAAATAATGTCAATTGAACCTCTGCTGACATCATCGTCATACCAAATTACGTAAATTGCCCTTACCTCTTCATCTTCTTACCTTTTTACTAAAAACCAACCAAAACTAAAAATTCTTCATTCAAATTTTCCAAGGCTAATGGCTTCGTATCGCTCATAAACTAAAAACTCTTTAGAATCCATCATTTCGACTTGCAAACGATTCCACTGCCGCCGACAAATCGAATTTGATTGGTAAATCTTTCAATCCATGCCTGAAAATGTCTTAAACTGATCGGTAATGGGGTTTTGTGGGTCATTCTGGGTTTAGAAATACTGTGAACCTATGATTTTTTTTGGTTTTCAATGTTTTCTGTGGTTGAAGACGAGTAAAAATAGTTTGTGAGCGAGATAAGTGAGAGTAAAATCGGTAGAGTGATACTAGAGAGATCGACACCAGAAAGGGTGGGTCGTTTTGGGGTTTAGAAATACTGTGAACCTATGCAAAAATATCTCTCTAGATTATTCTTAGATTCTAAATATCTAGATATTTCTTAATTTATTCTAATCTAAAGTTGTTTTTAGAATATTTCTAGATTTTTTCTTTGAGATATTTATTCATACTATAGCATAGTTCAAGAAAAAAAACTTATTTACATATTTATGTCATATTGTAGATACTCCAAGAACCTTTAGACTAGTTAGTGCTACTATATATTTTAACACTCCCCCTCAACACTAACTATTCTGGGTCATTCAAGCATCCCGAGCTGCTGATGAAACTTTGCATGTTTGTTTGCTGGTGGCTCTTTTGTGAATATATCTGCAATTTGATCTTCTGTCTTTATTGGTTTCATCTCAATTTTCTCTTGAAGTACCTTTTCTCTCATGAAGTGGTAATGTACCTTCACATGTTTGGTTCTTGTATGGAATACTGGATTTTCAGCTAAGCGAATTGCAGATTGGTTGTCACAGTATAAAGTCACTACATGATTAAATTCTTGGTGCAAATCCTTCATTAGTTGCTTTATCCACATATTCTCTTGTGTTGTCATGGCTACTATTCTATACTCTACTTCTGTGATAGATAATGTTGTTGGTTGTCTTTTGCTACACCAAGAAATTGCTCCATTACTAAGTTTGAATACGTAATCAGTAGTTGATTATCGTATATTGTGATCTCCAGCATAATCAGCATCGTTGAAGCCTTCTAACTTGCAATCCTCTCATTTCTTATATACAAGGTCATATTCACTTATTCCTTTTAGATATCTTAAAATTCTTCAAACTTCTTCAAGATGAGGCTTCTTCGAATTCTGCATGTAAAGACTCACTACTTCGATGGAATATGAGATATCAGGTCTGGTAAAGGGAAGGTAGCTTAAACTACCTACCAGCTGACGATACATCATTGAGTCTGCAAGATCTTTACCTTTATATATGCAGAACTTTTTGTTAACCTCCATCGGTATAGATATTCAGTCATTCATGTCATACTTCTGCAAAAGATCCTTGCCATATTTCTGCAGAAGATCCTTTACATACTTCTATTGTCTAAGGAACAATACTTTTTCTGAGTGCTTCATCCTAGTCCAAGAAAATGCTTTGGTTCTACAAGATCCTTCATTTCGAATCGGACTAGTAGATTTTTCTTTATTTGTCGAACTTATTCTATGTGGTCTTTTGTTATTATTAGATTATCCACATAGACTAATATGATTGTGACCTTTGAGCCTTGAGCTTTAACAAATTATCTGGAACTTACTGGAGCTATTGTAAAGCCATTTTCAACTAGAAAATCTGTAATTTTCCCGTACCAGACTCTTGCTTCAAACCATATAAAGCCTTTCTCAACTTGCAGGCGTAATCATAATGAGCTTCATCCTCAAATCCTTTTGGTTGCTCCATATATATTTCTCGATCTAGCTCTCCATTTAAGAAAGCGTTCTTCACATCCATCTGCCATAGCTTCCATCCCTTACTAGCAGCAAGTGCGAATAATAGTCGAATAGTGGTGAGCTTTGTTATAGGACTGAATGTCTTATCTGAAGGATCTCATATCTAAGAGTTCCATGAGCATGTTCGGATCGCTCCGATCTCACAGTGACCGAATACAACAATATACATTCAACACATACAGTTATGCAAACAAACCTTAATTATCGGCATGCTTTGAACAAGAAAATAATAAGGGAAAGAATACCATACCAGTTGAAGACAATCTTCAATTTTCGGCACTCACAACAGCGGAAAACCTCCATGCGATCTACCAACGCCCAGCGAAAACATCAACAACAGCAGCACGAACAACCACAAACTCACGACCGCAACAGGGATGACACCACCATTAAAGAGTCTCGAGTATTCTCGGAGTGAAATCCCAAAGGGTGGTCTTTGGTGAATTTGGTAGAGGAAGGAGGAAACACGAATCGTATAGGCGATAAGCAAGTGGGAGGGAAAAAGACGCTATCGAATAGCATGAAGGATCTCATACCGAGAGTTCCATGAGTGGGCTTAGATCGCTCCGATTTCACAGTGATCGAAACATAAACGATACACATTCCATACAAACAGTTATGCATATTAAACCCATAATCGGTATGCTCAGAATACAAACATTAACAAGGAAAAAGGTTCATACCAAATGAAGACTATCTTTGTATGTGTGAACCCAAAGCAGCGGAAAACCTCCCACCGATCTCTAGCACCCGACATGTCTGTCGACTGCAACAGCACGATCCAAACGTACACGAACAATGCCGCGAGGATAACACCGCCACAAGAGAAACTCGGGTATCCTCGACGTCAAAAACCCAAAGAGTGGGCTCTGGTGAGTTTGGTAAAGGACGGAAGAGAAGAATCGTGTAGACGATAAGCAAGTGGGAGATGAAATCTGCTATCGTATAGTGGAAATGCTTATCGTATAGTAGAGCTACATGATTGTTTAGGAAAGATATATACGATCGTTTAGAGAACACGTGAACTAGACGAACGAGCTTCTATCATATAGGCTCTCGTGATCGCTCTTTCACGGATTCTTTTTAGGCGCGGGCGATACGAATGCACGACAGAATTATAAAATGAAAAACGATTTTCATAACTTTAACCCGCCGGTTACCATAACCTTCGCAGCCCCACTTCCCACGTCCGAACGTAGACTAATCGGTTAATTATCAAATAAATAATCAATTAATTTAATTAATAAATATAATCATATTATATTTATATCCTATAGTTTGATATCACATATCTACTATAGTATTTTCTCCTCTACTTGATATAAATCATATTTATATCCAATTTCCTTTAAAATAATGTATCTCATACATTTAGCCAATTATATCATATATAATTAACCAGTTCAATTATATCATATATAATCGAATTCCCTTTTGTCAATTTGAACATTTCAAACTGGCCCAAATATCGATTCTCGATTTTATCCAAGCTACCTAGGGGACCTAATGGACCTGTGGCTCGAAGCTCCAACGGTCCGTGAATAGTTGACTAAACTCTTTAGCCATGGGATCCACCATCCATTAACTGTCAGGCATTCCACTAAAGACCAACAACTGAACTCTTCTTACCATAGATATATTTCTATGTCCATCGGATATAACCAATCATGAGTACGATGAACCTTCACAGATGCTCGTAAGTACAGCTGGGCCAATTTACTGTTTTGCCCCTATAGTTATATCTCACTCCTTAAGTCCCACTGATTCCTTTAATGAACAATACAACATAGTCCAATTATGTAAATACCTCTCGGGCTAAGAGAAGATGTGTGGTGCCACATCGTTCAAGTCCCGAAATCAGCCCTTAAGGGAGCTATTTATCTACTTACCCCTGCTTCGGGGAAGAAGTGAATTCCATCTTGTGTAGCTGAGTTCCCAGCTCCTAAATCAGACGAATCCCTAAAATGGTAGGTTTGAATCAACGACCTGGCCACTTGCACCCATACAAATCAAAGGACTGCCCTCAATGGCAGAAGTTTCCAACTCACTCTAGATTGAGGTCATGTTACCTATGGTCATCCTAGTGAAGTGAAGTCTCTGTCATGAACGGTGTTATATAACGAGACATTAACACTTCGTGGTCAGGTCTTATACAAACTCTTTGTATAGGAAGCCCCCGCTCGCATGTCCCCAACACGAATGATCAGGATCAGACCATCTGTGGCAAGTCACAACACTTGTGACCATTCCACAAAGTGGGCCACGTCCGTAGTATTACCAGGATAAGGTTTCCCTTCTATATCCATATACTACAGACCATTTTGGTTATCACTCAAGACATGATCCACTTGTATGTCACCACATACATGCTTGAGTCACATACAGATAACCAGGGATTTTATGTTTATTGGTCTGTGGTAAAGCAAATAAAACAAATAACTGAGCAAACCAACAAGATGTGAAGTAAATATCATATATTAACAATCATTGGTGTTCGTATATACTGTTTACAAACTACAGAACACGAGACTTTAGGGCATCAACCCCAACAATAGCAGAATGCTTACCGTTTAGGAGAAGCTACACGATCGTGTAGGATTTATTGAACGATCGTTTAGGAAAAGATATATAATCGTTTAGCTAAATCGGCACACTATACGATCGTGTAGGAAACAGTGTGCGATCGTTTAGGCGCGAGGTAGACGATCGTTTAGGCGGAGAGAACTATCGTATAGGCTCTCGTTTTACGTAAGCGATCGTTTAGATGTTCACCAACGCGTGCTTTCTTTTTCTCTTCGGGCATTTGATTGAACTCCGGGTGATTCAAAATGAAAAAAAATTTATTTTAATTCATCAGTTACAATAACCGAGTCTGTCCCAAAATATAATCATATTATATTTTTATCCTATAGTTTGATATCACATATCTACTATAGTATTTTCTCTTCTATCTGATATAAATCATATTTATATCTAATTTCCTCCAAAATAATGTATCTCATACATTTAGTCAATTATATCACATATAATTAACCAGTCTAATTATATCATATATAATTGAACTTCCTCTTGTCAATTTGAACATTTCAAATTAACCCAAATACTGGTTCTCGACTTTATCCAAGCTACCCAGGGACCTAATGAACCTGTGGCTCAAAGCCCCAACGGTCCATGAATAGCTGACTAAACTCTTTAGCCACGAGATCCACCATCCGTTAACTGTCAGGTATTACACTAAAGACCAACAACTAAACTCTTCTTACCACAAATATATTTTTGTGTCCATATGATATAACCAATCATGAGTACGATGACCCTTCATCGATGCTCGTAAGTACAGTTGGGCCAAATTATCGTTTTGCCCCTGTAGTTACATCTCACTCCTTAAGTACCATTACTTCCTCTAATGAACAATACAACATAGTCCAACTATGTGTGAACACCTCTTGGGTCAAAAGAAGGTGTGTGGCGCCACATCGTTCAAGCCCCGGAATCAGCCCTTAAGGGAGCTATTTATCTACTTACCCCTGCCTCGGGGAAGGAGTGAATTCCATCTTGTGTAACTGAGTTCCCAACTCCCAAATCAGACGAATCCCTAAAATGGTAGGTTTGAATTGGCGATCTGGCCACTCATACCCATACAAATCAAAGGACTGCCCTCAATGGCAGGAGTTCCTAACTCACTCAGAATTGAGGACATGTTACCTATGGTCATCTTAGTGAAGTGAAGTCTCTGTCATGAACGGTGTTATAGAACGAGACGTTAACACTTCATGGTCAGGTCTTATACAAACTCTTTGTATAGGAAGCCCCCGCTCGCATGTCCCCAACACGAATGATTAGGATCAGACCATCTGTGGCAAGTCACAACACTTGTGACCATTCCACAAAGTGGGCCACGTCCGTAGTATTACCATGATAAGGTTTCCCTTCTATATCCATATACTACAGACCATTTTGGTTATTACTCAAGACATGATCCACTTGTATGTCACCACATACATGCTTGAGTCACATACAGATAACCAGGGATGTTATGTTTATTGGTTTGTGGTAAAGTAAATAAAACAAGCAACTGAGCCAAAAACAAGATGTGAAGTAAATATCATATATTAACAACACAAGCGTTCGTACAAACTGTTTACAAACTACAGGACACGAGACTTTAGGGCATCAACCCCAACAATCTTCCACTTGTCCTAATGTGAAGTGGGGTGTACAAAAAACTAGTAAAAACAATAAACTAGGGTATAAAAGCCTAGTACAAGAAAATCTCCCACTTGCCCTAGTCTAGCCATAGGCGATCCTATAGACCCATACTCCGTAGGTAACCCTCAAACACTGTAGCCGTTAGAGCCTTCGTAAACGGGTCAACAACATTAAAATAGCCTGGTTTAGACTGATCCATCTCATCTTCTCAACCTTTTGAGGCGTCTTAGGACACAGGTCCTTAGACAAAGTGACTCCATGCCTGAATGGCAGTAGGCCCCTCCTAGAGTCTTGCATCGAGTACTTGAGCAATAGCTTGTCAATGTACGATGCCTGAGACAGTGCTAGCATTTTGTTCTCACGATCCCGAAAGATCTGTATACCTAAAACAAACTGAGCCTCTCCCAAATCTTTCATTTGGAATTTGGTCGCTAGCCAGTTCTTAACTGCAGTCAGTAGATCTACATCATTCCCAATGAGTAGGATATCGTCTACGTACAACACTAAGAAGACTACTGAAGCATTGATGATCATCCCGGTCAACATCCTCCATCGCCTTCTTATAAGACAACGGATCCTCAACGTCGCCATTTGTTACCATAGCAAGGATTTCCATAAAACCCAGATAGCGAACGAGTGGCTTCGCAACCCTCCCATTACGTCGAGGTTCCTTCAACTTTTAAGGTGGAACCGACCTACTGGATGAACTCCCATCAACAACTCTTGCTGATGTAGCAGGCTCTTCAACAACTCTTGTTGAAGTTTCAGTAGTTCCATTGGAAAGCTCACGCAACACGACTTTGCTTCGTGAATTATGCTTCCTTATATGATCCTCCTCCATGAAAGTAGCATTTGTTGAAACAAACACTCTATTTTCCATCGGCTCATAAAAATAACCCTCGTGTACCTTTGGGTAGCCTACAAAGAGGCATAAGCTCCACCGTAGTTCCAACTTCTTAGGATTAGCCTCAAGCACATGTGCAAGGCAACCCCAAATGCGGAAGTGACGTAAACTAGCTTTACGCCCATTCCACAACTCCAGAGGTGTTCTGGCAACACTCTTGGAGGGAACACAATTGAGTATGTATACCGCAATCTCCACTGCGAAACCCCAAAACGAGTCCAGTAAGGAAGCGTAACTCATCATCGAGCGAACCATGTCTAACAAGGTCTTATTTCTCCTTTCCGCTACACCATTCTGCTGAGGTGTACCCGATGCTGAGAGTTGAAAAATGACTCCGTGTTCTATCAAATAGTCCTGGAATGTCGAGTCCAAAAAATCTCCACCTCGATCCGTTCGAAGTATTTTAATCCATCTATCCAATGCGTTTTCAATTTTAGCCTTGAACTCTTTGAACTTTTCAAAGGATTCAGACTTTCTTTGCATAAGATAAACATACCCATAACTTGAGTAATCATCAGTGAAACTGATAAAATACACATAGCTACCTTGGGCTCGCACATTCATAGGACCACAAAGGTCAAAATGTACTAACTCAAGAGGCTCATTGGCTCTATTACCTTTTCCAGTAAAAGGTCGTTTAGTCATCTTACCCTCAAGGCAAGATTCACACATTGATAATGAATTTTCTTCTAACTCACTTAAAAGTCCATTCTTCACTAATCTCTTAATCCTATTGAGATTGATGTGCCCTAAACGAAGATGCCAAAGTTGGGCATTTTCTATTGCAGAAATTCGTCGACGTTTTATTGAGTTACGACAGTTCTGAACAATTTAGTAATATGGAGGGAATTAATGGCTAACAGCTTTAGCATATATAAATTCGATTCCAAATTTGCTATGTAAATAAAAAAAACCAACTTTATGAATAAATGCTTTATCCACATGAAACGAGATAGTATATTTACATCGCAATAAATACTTTACAGAAATGATGTTCCTCTTTAGTTCAGGAACAATATATACATCATGTAAAATAAGAAACCTATTCTGTAAAGCTAACTGGAGTCCTCTCACTGCCATAGCTGAGACGACGTGCCCGGTGCCTACTCGCATCGTCATCTCACTAGCCTTCAACTGTCGCCAAGATCTAATCCCTTGAAAAGAAGAACAAACATGATTAGTGGCGCCTGAATCAATTATCCAGGTAGAATCATCATTCTTCACTAAACAAGTTTCAAGCACAAGTAAATCACATTTACCTTTATCGGCCATGGCCTTAGACTTGGTTGCTTTCTTCTCTTTCAGATATCGAGGAAAGTTCCTCTTTTAGTGTCCATCTTGGTTGCAGTTGAAACACTTTCCCTTAGCAACCTGAGGACACCTCCTTGGGGCAACAGGCGATGGGTTAGCAGGTGTCTTGCCTTTTCCCTTACCACCCTTCTTCTTCTTCCCCTTTGCAGAGTTAGAAGCAAAAGATGCAGACTTTGGTCCTGAGGTCGAACCCCTATGGAACATCCTGGAGGATGAAGCAACATTTGCCTCACCCTTCTGCCTTTCCTTACTTTTCAGGAAAGATTGATATGTTTGCAACTCGTTGAGGAGAGTTGTAAGGTTATATTTCACTTTGTTAAGAATCACATTGCTAACAAAGTGCAGGAAGCTCTCCAGCAAAGAATGTAGAATTATGCTAACTTGGTTGCTCTCATCGATGGTTGACCCATTCAACTCTGCCACAATAAAGTGAACTATCATGTTTAGCACAAATTCACGAACAGAGGTGCATTCTTCCATTTTGGAGTTGAATATGTATTTAAGAGCCTCATGCATAAGCTGTTCACACGGTTGTCCAAATATCCCCGGCAGGGACTCCATAATCTCACGCGCTGAGACCATAGGCTCATGTTTCTTGGCCAAGACTTCAGAAAGACTTGCCAAGATGTAGGCTCGGGCCTTCTCATTCACCCTTGTCTATCGCTCGTATGCCTCCCGAACATTTCGAGTGGCATTAGGAGCTAGAATAAGAGGACAAGCCTCCGTGAGAGCGAACATGAGATCTTCGATGATCAGGATCGTCGTGATCATGTGTTTCTATGTTGCGAAATTATCGCTAGTAAGTTTTTCGGCACTTAACAATGATAACGTGGCTGTTGCCATTTTGAAAAAGTTGCTGAAAGTACGAACAAAACTTTATTTCATTTTGCTAAACCACTTTTAAACCAATCAGTTTTGCAAAACAGTTTCAAGTACCCTAAGTTATAGACTTTTATTTTGCAATGATGCCCCAATGAGGCAGGACAAATGCCACCAGTGGGGTGATCAGTTGCCCCTTCTCTGGGATGAGACATTCTCAACCATTAGGCAGAACCAACTCTTGGAACTGAACCTAACAGCCACCATTTTTCGATCCAGAATTGTTAACCTTTAACTATTTCGTGTAAGTGTAACCCCTCACTTTTGGTGCCAGAGTCCCACCCTAATGAGTCCACCGTAGGGAATAAGCAGATTAGGACAAGAGACTAAGTTACCTTATCCTCTTACAGGAGATCAAATAAAGAAACATGCAAAACTGCCATCCTTTAGAGGGACACTCCCAGGGTGCCTCGAGCACTCCCAGGGTGCCTCGAGGCGATGCGCAGTAACTTTATTTAGCCTAACGAGGGAGACCGAGGGATATGCTATCGCACTTCCCACTCCCATTTACTATGAACACTCTCTCCATCCATCTTGATATGGACCTACCCAAAAACCATCCGTTGGGGGGACACGCCAAAGGTGCCGCGAGGCCGAGGCTAGATCTCACGGTGTGGACTATTTAGGAGAAACGTGAAAGGTTTAAGTGAAGCATCTTATGCCCCAAGTACCTCCCACTAAATGTTCTACCTAGAGATTCATTAATCTAGACAATACGGCTACTGATTTTAGTCTAAGTCGTCTTTTTAAACTCTGCTCATAAACAACGTTTGTCTATGAAATATGAACAAGTTCAAGTAGTCACATTTAAACACTTTAATGGATTGTCCTTAACTTGCATGCATGCATCAAATTTATCTAATTCACCTTTCCAGGTAAGTTCCCAAGTAGGGGTGTTACGTTTCCGTCAACTCAAATACCCAGCCTAGACAGAACCCGCCTTAGAAAAAAGATCCCTTATAGATAGATTTG
This sequence comes from Benincasa hispida, assembly GCF_027475165.1. NCBI lineage: Eukaryota > Viridiplantae > Streptophyta > Magnoliopsida > Cucurbitales > Cucurbitaceae > Benincasa > Benincasa hispida. The sequence goes on along the minus strand of NC_143484.1, from coordinate 31,875,986 downwards.
CTACACTTCAACCTTCTATTAGCCAATTTAGTCCTATTAAACTGATTAAAAGATTAAAGTCTTAGGGTTGCTAATCGTATTAGAACTGTGATCTTAGGTCTATGTGATCCAAGTTTTAAATACTTTAAAACCATGAATTAAACATAAGTGAGCATGCATGTCTTTCTTATTTTTTTTTAGTTCTAATTTCTCTTTAACTTTTTTTAAAAAAAAAACTAAAACCATTGCGTACAAAGAGGTGTTTATAACATTTATAAAATAACCTATGTGTCATGCTTCATGCAATGTCTAGTCATTACTATATATAACTTTTATATAACACGTAACAACCAAGCAAATATGCTACCATTCACCCTTATACTATAACAATTATAACATAAAGATGATGCATGTCAATGCTTTTTATGCATGCATAAATATAACTCTTATATTATATGATGCATGAGCTGCTCTTACATAATTAAATCATGTTTCTCTAAATTATAACAATTACAATAAAGAGATGATGCATGACCATTGCATAACCTAAAGTGGGATTTACTATATGTGCATACCATATGACATATAAAAAGCATACATCGCATGTAATAAATAAAGGATTAATGGACCGGGATGAGCCTTTACAAAAACTAGAATGAAAAAAAATATCTATTACATTTTTCATCGAGCAAACTGGTTCACAGGCGAACCGGGTCTTGAACCGCCAGGAGGTCTTCATCGTGTAGTAAACTCCAGTAGGTAGACGATCGTTCAGCACGCACTAAACGATAGAAGCATAAGTAAACGATCGCGTAGACGACAATGAGGCTGCCAAGCTTGATCGTCTATGCGATCGTGTAACGCGACAACAGGTAAACGATTTACCTTGCGTTACTAAGCGATCGTTTAGTCAGTTACTAAAAGATGAAACTTGCAGACCTAAACGATCGTCTAACGTGCACGCTTTACACGATACGCGAGCTTCTGATTGTCTACATGATGTGTGCAACCAGGTAAACGATTTATCTTGCGATGCTAAGCGATCGTTTAGTCAGTTACTAAGCGATGAAGCTTGCTAACCTAAATGATCGTCTAGACCGCGCGCGCGTTATGCGATCTGCGAGCATCTCATCGTCTACACGACACGATAATCAGCGATCGCGTACCCGATCGTCTAAACGATACGATAAACTCTTGATCACATACCCCTTCGTTTAACCAATGCGTTCAACAGCGATCACGTACTCCTTCATCTTTACGATGCGATCAACAGCGATCGCGTAGAACATCTTCTGCACGAAGCGATCAATCCTAGATCGCCTCCTTCTTCGAAGAACTGTAATGCTTGCCCAGATCGCGTACCACTCTTATGCAACGCTTGCACAAATCTTCTTTTTCGACGAATGACTCAAAACTTCATACAAACTTTGAATACAGACTCGATAACGATTATTACTGCCCAAAAACGCAAGGGCCTTTACAAACAACCGCATATGTAAAAGGATCTAAATCAAACCGAGGCTAATCATCTAGAAAACATCCATTAATCCGCACATCCACAGTAAATTTAACCATTAAATTAGTGTAGAAATGCACGCACCATGAATGTAAATCTCATTTCGTTGCAACAGATGAAATCAAAGTATCAGAACCTGGCTCTGATACCAATTGAAGGATCTCATATCTAAGAGTTCCATGAGCACGTTCGAATCACTCCGATCTCACAGTGACCGAAATACAACAATATACATTCAACACATACAGTTATGCAAACAAATCTTAATTATCGACATGCTTTGAATAAGAAAATAATAAGGGAAAAAGTACCATACTAGTTGAAGACAATCTTCAATCTTTGGCACTTACAGCAGCGAAAAACCTCCATGCGATCTACCAATGCCTAGTGAAAACGTCAACAACAGCAGCACGAACAATCGCAAACTCATGACCGCAACGAGACAACACCACCACTAAAGAGTCCCGGGTATTATCGGAGTGAAAACCCAAAGGGTGGTATTTGGTGAATTTAGTAGAGGAAGGAGAAAACACGAATTGTGTAGGCAATAAGCGAGTAAGAGGGAAAAAGACGCTATCGCATAGCAGAATACTTATCGTTTAGGAGAAACTACACGATCGTGTAGGATTTACTGAACGATCGTTTAGGAAAAGATATACGATCGTTTAGCTAAATCGGCACACTATACTCGTTTAGAGAAGTTATCCGATCGTGTAGGAAACAGTATGCGATCGTTTAGGCGTGAGGTAGACGATCGTTTAGGCGGAGAGGACTATCGTATAGGCTCTCGTTTTACGTAAGCGATCGTTTAGATGTTCACCAACGCGCGCTCTTTTTCTCTCTTCGGGCGTTCGATTGAACTCCGAGTGATTCAAAATGAAAACATTTTTTATTTTAATTCATCAGTTACAATAACCGAGTGTGTCCCACTAACCCACGTCCGAACGTGAATTTTGGATTAATTATCATATAATTAACCAACTAATTAATTAATAAATATAATCATATTATATTTATATCCTATAGTTTGATATCACGTATTTACTATAGTATTTTCTCCTCTACTTGATATAAATCATATTTATATCTAATTTCCTTCAAAATAATATATCTCATACATTTAGCCAATTATATCATATATAATTAACTAGTCCAATTATATCATATGTAATCGAACTTCCTTTTGTCAATTTGAACATTTCAAATTAACCCAAACACTGGTTCTCGACTTTATCCAAGCTACCCAGGTGATCTAATGGACCTGTGGCTCGAAGCTCCAACGGTACGTGAATAGCTGACTAAACTCTTTAGCCACGAGATTCACCATCCGTTAACAGTGATTCCACTAAAGACCAATAGCTAAACTCTTTTTACCATAGATATATTTCTGTGTCCATCAAATATAACCATCATGAGTACGATGACCCTTCACAGATGTTCGTAAGTACAGCTGGACCAATTTACCGTTTTGCCCCTATAATTACATCTCACTTCTTAAGTACCATTGATTCCTCTAATAAACAATACAACATAGTCCAACTATGTGTGAACACCTCTCGGGCCAAGAGAAGGTGTGTGGCATCACATCGTTCATCGGAATCAGCCCTTAAAAGAGCTATCTATCTACTTACCTCTGCCTCGAGGAATGAGTGAATTCCATCTTGTGTAGCTGAGTTCCCAACTCCCAAATCAGACGAATCCCCAAAATGGTAGGTTTGAATTGGTGATCTGGCCACTCGCACCCATACAAATCAAAAGACTGCCCTCAATGGCAGGAGTTCCTAACTCACTCATGATTGAGGTCATGTTACCTATGGTCATCCTAATGAAGTGAAGTCTCTGTCATGAACGGTGTTATATAACAAGACGTTAACACTTCGTGGTCAAGTCTTATACAAACTCTTTATATAGGACGCCCCGCTCGCATGTCCCAACACGAATGATCAAGATCAGACCATCTGTGAGAAGTCACAACACATGTGACCATTCCACAAAGCGAGCCGCATCCGTAGCGTTACAGGATAAGGTTTCCCTCCTATATCCATATACTACAGACCATTTTGGTTATCATTCAAGACATGATCCACTTGTATGTCACCACGTACATGCTTGACTCACATACAAATAATCAGGGATTTTATGTTTATTGGTTTGTGATAAAGCAAATAAAACAAGCAACTGAGTAAAAAACAAGATGTAAAGTAAATATCATATATTAACAATACAAGCGTTCGTACAAACTGTTTACAAACTACAAGACACGAGACTTTAGGGCATCAACCCCAACATCATCATAGTCTAAGCCATACTGTTGAGAAAACCCTTGAGCCACCAGTCGAGCTTTGTATCTCTTTACCATCCCATCTGCTCGAGTTTTAATTTTGTAAACCCATTTACAAGATATGGGTTTAACATCTTTAGGCTTCGGCACCAAGTCCCACGCTTGATTCTTTCTCAATGCATCAACTTCTTCTTCCATGGCTTTTCTCCATTGGATATTCTTTTACGCTTCTTCATATGTTGTTGGCTCCTCAAATATTGCTAATGCCACATTCACGTACCTGAAATTAGGTTTTCTTAGTCTTGTTGATCTTTGTAATTATAGTTCTTGATTTTGTACTCCACTTTGCCAAGGACTTTAATTTGTGTCCTCAATTGCTCTTCTTCATCTTCATCGTTTTCTTCTTTTCTTTCTATTGGAGCTTGTTGTACTTGACTTATTTCTTCTTCTAGTCCTTCTTTGAAAGACTTATCATTTTTTGGTGCATTTTCTAATTCGAGTGCCCACCATGATGATGCTTCATCAGATCTCACATTCCTTGATGTATAGCATCGTCCACTGATAGGATCAACGCACCTCCACCTTTTTTGTTTTGCTATCATATCCAACAAAGATGCATCTGATTGCTTTTTTGTCAAACTTCTTTCTCAGATGATCTGGTACAAACACATAACACACACAACCAAAGACTCGAAATTGTTTAACTGTTGGCTTGATATTCAGCAACTTTTCATAAGGCGACTTGAACCCAAGCCTTTGTTGTGGAAGTCTGTTAACCACATGGGTTGTTGCTCTCATGCATTCAACTGAAAGTCTTCCTGGCATATTATTTGCATGTAACATGTTGCGAAATTCTTTTGCAAGATGTCTATTTTTTCTTTCTGCCACTCCATTTTGTTGTGGAGCGTTTGGACATGTCAATTGATGATGTATCTCATACTTTTGCAAGTATTGAGAGAATTCATCAGACGTATATTCTTCCCCGGTATCTGTACGTAGGCATTGAATTCTCTTTCCTAATTCTCCTTCAACTTGTTTTTTAAAATTCTTTAAACTTTATAATTATTTCATATTTCTCTTTCATAAAGAAAACCTAAACATACCTGGAGAAGTTATTAATAAAAGTCACTATGTAGCGCATACTGTTGATTAAAGATTGTTTGACAATACCAAATACGTCATAATGCACCAGATTCAATGGTTGTTCTGCTCTGAATTTGGACTCCTTGAATGGAAATTGATATGCTTTTACATATTGGCAACCAACACACAGACCATGTCTTCTTTGATATCAAGTTGAGGCAGCCTCTTAAGCATAGACTTGTTTATCATTGTCTTCAATTTATTGTAGCTAATATGGTGAAGTCTTATATGCCACAGATTCGTTGTTTCATTCTTTTGTGTTTTATTCATGTAGGCAATCTTTGCTGACATGACGTAAATGGAGTTCATTCTTCGCCCTTCCATCAATGGCATACCACTGACTTTGAGATTATGGTACACCTTGACATCGTCAGGTCCAAACATGATGAAGTTGCCTGTTGATGTTAATTGAGATACTGACACCAAATTCTTCTCCATTCCAGGCACATAAAATACGTTCTCCAATTCCACTTGATTGGAATTGGGGCGAGGCATTATCATAGTTTTGCCAACGTGGGCTATTGGCAACTTCAAGTTGTTTGCATTTACAACAACTTGACTTCCTTTGTACTTAGATGTGTTTTGCAGCTTCATCTTATCTCCTGTCATATAGTTAGAGCAACCTGAATTGATAATCCAATCATTTTCATAATTTACCTCTTCTACATGGAGAGTCACCACTTCGTTCTCCACCACATTGGATGTGGACTGGGGGTTGGGATCTCTTGTAGCAAAGTATGCCTCTACATCCCACTCTTATTCACTGATGCTCTCAGCTTAGGAGGTGACTGCATTGCTTTCTGTTGCCTTTTTCTTTTTGCTGCATTGTATAGTGGCCTACTTTCCAAGTTATAACATTTACCATTTTTTCTATGCTCGTGATTTTTATTAGTTTTACTGGCTCCCCCTACTTGAGAGCGTTTTAAAGTTTCTTCATCTCTTTTTTATCCTACTTTCTTTTGATATTTTGAAAGATCTTTTCTTTAGCCACTAAAGAGCGCTTCTTCCGTATTGCTCTTTAATGTGACCTCTGACATTTGCTGAGCAAATACTTCTTCATTGGCAAGCATATTTTCTAGGTCAATTAAAGAAGGTCGAACTGCCAAACCATGAATAGTATCAATAAAACTTCTATATTCAGGTTTAAGACCATGGATAATAATTCTTCTCATCTTTGATTCTAAAATAGTAGAAGTAAGATCTAATTCAGAGATTTCACAACATAGAGTTTTTACCTTGGTGAAGTATTGATTGATAGTCATCTCCTTTTGAGCAACTGACAGGAGCTCGTTCTCTAGAAACTGTAATCTCGCATCATTTTTCTCTAAGAAAAGTGAGAAAAACGTGTCCCATTTTACCTTTGGTGTCAAAATTTAAAGATAAATATAACATTTTAAAATTAAAAGGCCAAATAAATCCTAGACTCAAAATTTAGTGATTAAACATGACTTTTGCTCTAAAATAAAATCATACTTAAAATAAAGAATAAAAGTATAGATATGAGGAAGTCTTCCATTGAGAATTTGATCATCATGGAAAGGAATAAAACAAACAAAAGAAGCCACTTGTTTCTCTTGGAATTGAGATAGTTAAAGTGAAATGTTCATGAAAAATATAAATGACGATTTTAGATTAGGAGTCTTATACTACGTGAAGTGCACATATTTTATAAAGTTGAAATTCATATGAACCATGAAGTCCATATTCGAATCCTTCCATCCACGATTATACTAAAAGATTCAAATATATACATATAAAAGTTGGATGTAACAATAAGTGATATTAGTTTTAAATATGCTTTAATTTACTATTTTATCACAATTGAGGAGATACGGATAGATATTTTAATTACAAAAATAAATGAAGAAAAATTGTTTTAAATGAAAAATCTATTGAAAATATTTTCAAATATAACAAAATGTCACAGTTTATCAATGATAGACACTGATCTATCAATATTTATCAATGATAGATGATAGTAGTCTATTAGAGTATTTATTAGTGTCTATCATTGATAGATCGTGACATTTTTCTATATCCGTAAATAACTGTCTTCATTTTAGTGTATTTGAAAACAATCCATAATGAATATAATAATAATTAAAAATTAACCGAAGAAAATAATATATTTTATTGGCATGTTGATCATGCATTCTTTTGTGAATGTAAAGTTATATATGTATATTAAACTTGCCGTATTATTTAATTATATTTTTCACATGTCAATTTGTTGTAATTAAAAAGTTAATTACGATACATTGTGATTATTGTTTATTTAGAAATATTTGAGTTTCGATGCATTTTCTTTTATTCGAATTTCGAATGAATATATATGGATAAATATGAAAAAGTGGAATGCAAGGAAATTAGGAAAAAAAAAATGTACAACGGAGAAAGTTCATAAAAACAAAAGTATTATAAAACTTTTAGAAAAGTAAAATAAATAGACTATTACACTTTAAAGAAAAGTTTATTTTATGTATGCATGTAAAATATAAATACAATTAAGTGTATGGATGAACTAATCGTTTTTTTAAATAAAACTGTTAAATAAAGAAAAATGATGAGAGAAAAATGAAGAATGAAGGGCAAAGTTGAAAGTTGTGATTAAAAGATGCTTCAGACTCGACGATAGATCATGAACCAAACAGAATCGTGAAAATTCATGTTTCAAAAGACATTTTTGATTAGTTAGATACTTTCCTTATAGACATCTCAAGATAAACATTTATTTTCTTTCGAATGATACTTCAATGCATCTTTGGTTGTACCGTCTTTTTTTCATCCCACTCCAACTATAAATAAAGAAAAATTCAAAAATATATCTTTTCCAAAAAAAGAAGAAAGAAAGGAAGAAAAGAATGAAGTATCCGTCACGTGAGAAATTATAGAAGTAAAGGGATTGAACTACAGATTTTGTGATTACTAATATACTCATATGTCAATAAAGCTATACTCGATTTGACGACAAATTACATTTATAGAATTGAGGTAGTTTCAAGAAAGATTGGTGTAGTCTACTCAAACTAAATAAATGGCACTGAAATTATTGTATTAAGAATATTATTTTCCTTGTTGGTAAGTTTGACTAATAAAAGTAAGGACTTTTCTTTTCTTTTTTCTATATCTTTCTTTTTCCCTTCTTGAGTTATCATATGACCTTTGTTCCTAAGTATTGTTTTAGGAATATTATTTTCGTTGCTCTCAAGTTTGACTTATCAAACTAGGGCATTTTTTTTTTTTTTAATTTTCTTTATTACTTAAACAATAATACTTTAGTTATTTTAAGACGTGTCCATCTCTGCGTATCACATTCTAATCATACACATACGAAAAAAAAAGTTAAATATATATATAATGGCACTTTCCTCTCTCTTGTATTATAATTTTTTATATATATATAAATATGTAGAGTAGGGGAATCGAACATCCAACTTTGAGGTTGGTGCAAATATTATGTCTATGCTCATTTTGGCCTCTTATATTGGAATTTAAAATCAATAAACAATATATTCCTTTTTGTAAGGTTCAAATAAAGAAGGTGCAACATACGTTTGAGGAATTCTGATGCGGATATCCAACTTAGTATTGTTTCCGTCTAAACGCTCTTAACTGCAAAGTTACAATGAGAGCCCATGGAGCCGTAGTGGTATGTGTTTGTTTTTATTAATTTTCTTGTTAAATATGATTACATGTGAATAGCTATTTCTAGTACATTAGAAATATGGAGATTCTAATTATGGATCTCTTGATCATTAATATATATCAGTTGAATTGTAGTCACTTTGATTTTTCTTTTCTATTTATGTATATTCTTGTGATTGAATTCATTTTTTCTCGTGTAAAATGATTGAAATATAATATTTGTAACTTTAAAATGATAGTCCATGAATGAAAGTTTAAATTCAAAATACCTCCATAGAAATAAAAAGGAAAAGAAAATACTGTTCAGTGGGAGAACCAAAAAAAAAAAAAAAAACTATAAACTATAAACTATGACTCCATTTCATAAAAATTATCTCTTTGTTTTCTCTTTAGTATTCAAATATGTATGTTATTGTTACCTTCCAAACTTTTAATTATAGTTTTAATGTTTGTTTAAGAAAATTTGAATTCTTAATTAAATTTTTTTATAAAAAAATAAGTTTCTGAAAACTATAATTTTGTTTTTTTATTTTCTAAAACTTGAATTTTTTAAGGCGTTCATAGAAAGTAGATAACAAAATAATTTTTGTATGAGATAGAAATTATGTTTATAAATTTCTTTAAAAAAAATATATTTATCAGTTTAATTAAATAGAAATACTAAAACCTCACTTCTTTTTTTTTTTTTTAATCTTTTTGTGTATAGTTGTTGGTGTGAATCTTGAATGTGTGTGTATATATGTATACTTTTTTGGTCATTAAACTAGAATGTTTTCATGAGTTTTCTATTTGATTAATATAAAAAAATGATTTCTAAAATTTAATTATTTTTGTAATTTATCTCTTCACATTAAAAAAATACATTTTTATACCCTTTCAAAATTTCAGTTATTTTTGTTTCACGTCTAATGTATAATGATATCGTGCCATATTTATCATTTAAATTGACCATTTGATAGATTATTATTTCATTCTACTATTAGATTTAAACAATTTTTCATTAAATTCAAATTCTTTATGTGAAATTAATTATTTAAATAAATAAAACTAAACGGACGATAATCATGGGAAACTCGATCCTTACAAAAAAAATTTGTGAGGATTCCTCTCTCCAATCCTTACAAAATTCAACGAAAAATTTTTAGGATGAGAAATAAAATGGGAAGTGGCAATAGCAATAAGGAAGTCTTTCGTATCCCGTTTCATAAACATCTTTAATAATACTCTAATTTCTATAATTTGTTGGAGCTGAAAATTGAAATGATCTTTTTACTAAGGGTAAATTGCAAAAAGCACTTTTGAAATATGGTGGTAATTGCAATTGCATCTTTAAACTTTCAATGGTAAAAATTGGATCTCAAAACTTCTAAAAATGTTAATTGGACCCTCAATCAAGCCTAAAATAATTAAAAAAATTGAACCCACAAATAATAAAAACTGAACCCTTAAACTTATACAATTATGTAAGTCGGAGGGTTCAATTTTAACATTTGTATAAATTTGAGGGCCCAATTTTTATAATTAAAATCCTAAGGGTACAATTGCAACTATCACCATATTTTAGAGGTGGTTTTTTTTGCAATTTGCCCTTTTACTAATCATCCTATAAACTTTAGTTTGATTCTGAAGCACTAATGAAAGACGAATTTACTTTAAGAATGTTGTGTAGTGTAAGGATTAAAATATCAATATTCATATTGATATCGAGATTCGATTTGACGTGCATATCAATAAAATATTGATGGATATTTTTATAAATAAGAAATTATTTAAATAAATAAGCTAATTTTATTATAATGTTTAGTTTTTATAATTATAGTCAAGGTTACATGGTGTCAATTTTATATTTATTAGGAAAATAATTATGGAACAAGCAAATCATAATGGTAGATTAATTATATTATGGATCGGAGTAATGAACCTCGGAAGAATCTTCTTTGCATTTCTTATCTATATAACTTGACAAATTATATTATTTTTCACTTTAAAAAACTTTTAAATTCATTAATTTAGATTCTAAATTTAGATAAATTTTAAGGAAATTATTTTAAATAAAAAAATTATTAAAAATATTTACAAATAATAGTAAAATATCACAGTCTATCTGTGATAAACTACGAAATACTATTATATGTGTTTATTATGACACAGATAATAACTTATAAAAATCTATAACAGTCTATAGTAGATAGACAATGAAGTTTTGCTATTTTTATAAATATTTTTTTATTGTTCTATATTTAAAAATAATCCTAAATTTTAGGATATTATACTCTTTATTCAAATTCTCTTAATTCACCTATTACTTTTAAGAAATATTAACGTAAAAACGGAAAGCTCACAAAATTAAAAACTAAAAAAAAAAAAAAAAAAACAAGTTCTACCCAAAATTTAATTTGTTTAATGCACAAGCACAAAACTTTCCAATTAAAAAAAAACTAACAATATTGTATTAAATCCTGTTGATTCCATACCAAAAATATATAAATTTTATAATTCACTTGGAGGTACTGGAGAATACTTTTCACAATGATTTTTTTTTTAACGAAAAACTATACTAAAATTTAAATTGCAATACTTTTATAAGTTAGAACCAAATAAACACAAATTTGTAAATTTTGTTAATAGTTTTTTTTTTTAATTTTAAAAGTTAAGCATATTTTCTCTCATTTTTTTACAATAGTTTGTATTTTTCTTAATCACAAGAATGGAAATCTTAGTCAAATTCTAAAATGAAAACAAATTTTATTTTATTTTTTTTTTTGTTTTTGGTTTTCAAATTTTGGCTTATTTTTTAAATATGGGTAAAAGGTAGATAACAAAATAAGAAATTTAGAAGTAGTAAGGGTATTTTTAGACTTAATTTTCAAAAATTAAATAGTTAGAATCAAACGGGACCTTAGTTTTTTGTTTTTTATTTTTGAAAATTAACCATATTTTCTCTCTATTTCTTACAATAGTTTTCATATTTCTTAAGTAAGAGAGTTGAATACTTAGCCAATTTTCAAAAAATAAAAACAAATTTCAAGAACTGCTCTTTTTAGCCCCGTTTAGTAATCATCTGTTTTTTGTTTTTTGTTTTTAAAAATTATACATATTTTCTCTTCATTTCTTACCATGATTTGGACATTTCTTAAGTATAATGATTGAATTCATAGACAAATTCCTAAAACAAAAAACAAGTTTTTAAAAGCTACTTTTTTTTTTTAATTTTCAAAATTTCACTTGGTTTTCTAAACCATTAATAAAAAGTAGATAATGAATAAAGAAATTTGGGGGTGAAAGTAGTGTATGTTGGTTTAATTTTAAAAAACAAAAACAAAAAACCAAATGATTATCAAACGAAGCCTTAAAATAAATTGTAAAACTTTGGCTTAATTCTAAAAGAATTGAATTCATGTGGAAGCATGTGAACGATTTTATGGAAACAAAAACAATAACATGCTTTTGTAGGATAAACATTCAAACAAAAGCAGGCTAGGAAAGAGGAAGAAAAGTATAAATGAAAACCCACCTTTGTAGATTCCTCTAGTTTTCCTCTTCCATCGTTATGAATGATCTCGAACTTCTCTAAGAAGAAGAACACCACCAACAAAGCTACCTTACTATTATCTAGGATTCAAAAGAACTTGGAATAGTGGTCTCCAATAACTATTGAGAGGAAAAGGGAAGAGAATTTCTAGAGAGAAGTCAGAGACAAAGTAGAGGCTTGGAAGCTGGGAATTCTTTTTAATTAAATTCCTTACCCTAAATGGGCTATAAGGATAAATTTATATGGAAAATGATGTATTTTCCTTTATACCTTTAATACTAAGTAATTAAATATCTCTTATTTAATTATTTGACACATTAATTAAATGACAATATATTAAATTCTATTTAATATATACATTTAATTAATTATCTTTGCGCTTGAGGCAATGACGCAGCTAGTGAGGTACTAACTGAGGCACGTCTATTGCTGATTGAAAACAATCTTCATATGTTTTTTAATCAATTAAATAACTATATTAAATTATATTTAATATGGAGTTAATTAATATATAAATATAATATATTTATATGTATACATCTCTTTATAAATCTAATTCATACAAATCTAATTTTTGAATCTTATTCAAATATATCTCTCTTACAAAATTTAGATTATAATCACTATATATTAATCTTATTATTATTAAATTTCTTCATTTGATTTGAACAATTTAAATCATTTCTCGTTGTTATCCTTTCGTGAGTTAACAAGAGAACTTTATAGACCTACAAATGAGAAGCTCCAATGACATGAGATTAATTGATCAAACTTCTTTAATCCAATTAATCAATATTTATTAACTACCGACCACTCCACTAAAGACCGATAGTTGCACTTTTCGCACTATAGATATATTTATGTGTTCATGGATGTAACCAATCAACAAAGCGATGACCTTTCATAAATGCTCATAACTACAGTAGGGTCAAAATACCATTTTGCCCCTACAGTTACAACTAACTCCTTAAGTACCCTTGATTCCTCTAATGAACAAATAGTTTATAATCCAACTATAAACTAACACCTCTTAGGCTAATGAAAGGTTAAAGCCTCATTGTTTAAGATCTGGAACCAGCTATTAGGGGAGCAATTTATCTACTTTCCCAAGGAGTGAGACTGAGTGAACTTCATCTTGTATAGTTGTGTTCCCAACTCCATAGTCAGACAAATCCCCGAAATGGTAGGCTTATTGAGTCAGCTATTATGGTCACTCTCACTCATACAGATCAAAATACTATGTCATAAACAGGAGTTCACAACTCACTCTGGATTAAGGTCAAGTCTCCTATGATCATTCTAGAGAAAAAAATAGTTTCTTCAAGTAACGGTGTTATAAAGATAAACTAATTATTTTGTGGTCCCATCTATGTGTAAACTCCTTTCTACAGGATACCTCACTCACGTGTTATTATATGAACAATATGGTTCCTATTGTTTGTAACACTTGCATATCATGTAACAATTATAAAGTAGGTCGTATCTGTGTTATCAAGATAAGGCACTCAACTTTCATCCATTTACTGCATACCTTTTAGGTTATTACTTGAACATGAACCATCTGTATGTCAACCACATATGTACTATTCAAGTGACATCATATAACCTTAAATCTTAATTTATTGAATTGAATTAATGTTGTCTAAATGTCAAATAAAATACCTCTGATTTTATTAGATAAATAATTTGTGTTAACAAAACTACAAACCACGATATACATTAGATTTAGGATATAAATCCCAAAAAATCTGTCGTTCAAAACTTTAACTTAATTTTTAAAATAATTCCTAAAAAGAAGATAACAAAGTAAATTTTTTTTTTTTTTTTTTTTAAAAAAAGAACGTTTATAGATTTAACTTTGAAAAAACCAAATAGTAACCACAAGGGACATTCATCTCAGGTTTTAAAATTTTATATTACATTTCTATAATACTATTTAATCTACTTTGTTAATACCATTCGTGGAATGTTAAGTGGCATGTTCCCATTAGATTATTGAACATGTTCATCCCACATCATAGAATTAATATGTATTTTTAAAATTATCCCATTTTTTTAATATGGTAAGTTTGACTTTTTAAGGTGTGTTTTCCAATATATTTGAGTATGAATTTGATTTAAATTATAATATCTTTGTAAATTTTAAACGTTTTGCTATATTTTATTTTATGTTTTTAATGTAATTGCCTTTAGATTTTTTTAAGTTTGTTTTAAAGGCAAGGTTAATTAAATACTAGCAACATTTGATACTAGGATAGAGTTTCGTACATCATACTTATAATTAAAAATCAATTAATTATAAAAATGAGAAAACCAAACAAATAAAACAATGAAAAAAAACCCATCAAACAAATTCATGAGTAGTGAAGCTTATTCCAATCTCATTCGTTCAAAGCAAAAATTGATGGTCTAGAAAGAAGAAAACAAATGTCAGATACCCACCATATAAGATACAATCTTCAGATAAGGCTCAATCAGACAATTTAATAATCGTAATAGAAATCCCCTCACACCCCTCGACAACTACTCTAACTTCCACACAAATAAGGAACAAATAGGACCTCTTAAAGCCATACAAAGCAACATTTAATTCAAAACCTAACAATCTCTTCCCCTAAACGACACTAAAGCATCCATATACATGATTGAAAACCCTAGAATACCGAATGAACGTAATAGCAAAGACTTAGGACTAACAATATATGTTAATGAAACAAAATCCAAATAGGCACATAAATAATCAATAATCCACTCACATCGAAAACAAAAAGAATCAAGATATTCTTGATGGTAAAACTTATTATGGTTCCCCCAACTAGCCCACACTCCAACATAATAAGAGTAAAGTATCCACCAAAAGCTTCAAAAATTCAACCCAAATACAAGACTCAAAACACTAAAAATCAACTTGATTTCAAGCTAGAATAGTGTATGCTCCGTAGATTTTATCTCAACCCTATACAAAAAGAGATATCAGTATGCTAACAATGCAAATTATAGCAAGTCAGAAGAAAACCTTAAAAAATATTCCACACAAAATACTTTTAACTTTTGCAAGAATTTGAGTACTTGATACATTCTTCCACCAACTATCCCAAGCTCGATTGCTAGAAGAAGGATGGGAATTACACTGTAGTCTTTCCACATAATACCCGCTCTTATTGATCTCCAACTACCCAACGAATCAAGCCAAAGTGAGCCTCCGTCCCTTGAAGTTAGAAGTTCAATTCCCTACCCTCTGTTGTTGTATTAAAAAAGAATCACCCAACGACTCAAAGGATTATATGTTAATGTTCTAATAATGACAAAGGCAAAGTAGATGTATAGTATAGAATTTAATAATAATAAAGAAATAAAGAAATAAACTAACTTGTAATTTAACAAGCAATTTAAAGACTAAAATAGATATGAAAATGTAAAGATAACTTAACGCTAATTGAGATGTACCATTATCATACCCCACTTATGAAGATAAATATGTAATTTTATTTAGAAAAAAGTGAAAATTAAAGAGATTAATGAAGTGTAACTTTAATTAAATAATCCAACCAACAACATTACATAATTGTTGTAAGGAGTGGGCCCTATTCTTCTTCTCCACCATAACTCTCTTCAAAACGCATCTCTTTTCGTTTCATTTGTCTTCCATTTCCGACGTTCTTCAGATTTTCCCCTTTCACCTTCTTCTTCTTCATACACCTTTCTTCTTCACTCTTTCTCTCTCTGAATCCCCATTTCCCCCTCTAATTCTTCTCCTCCATGTCTAAACAGACCTACAGAGTGTGTTTCTGCTTCCGCCGGCGCTTCAAGATGACCGCCGGCGAAGCCCCCGACGAGATCAAGAAGCTCTTTGAGGAATACTCCGAGAATGGTATCATGAACCCCGATCATCTCCAGAGATTCTTGATCGATGTTCAGAAAGAGGTCAAGACCACCAGAGACGACGCTCAGAACATGATTGAACGCTGTACTAATGAGCTCAAGCATTTGAACATCTTCCATCGCAAGGTTCTCAATCTTGAAGCCTTCTTCAAGTATCTCTTCAGCGATCTCAACCCTCCTCTCGAGTCTCTTGGGGTAATTGCTCTTCATTTTTAAATTCTCTACTTTCTTTATCTCTGTGGAGGACTGGCGTTACTTAATACTTACTGTCAATTGTGTGTAGAAATCAATTACTTGTTGGGTCCTTTTTATGTTCTTGCTTGTATTGAGAGGAATCCTGGATCTCTCTCGCTCTTTCTGCGCTGTCGGTGTGTGTTTGTATATCAAATGTAATGTTTGTTTTTAGCTTTTCAATCACTGAACATGGAATGGGATATATTCTGTTTTTTGTTTTTTCAGGTGCACCATGATATGAGTGCTCCTTTGTCGCATTATTACATATATACAGGCCACAACTCCTACTTGACTGGGAATCAGCTCAGTAGTGACTGTAGTGATGTGCCCATCATACAAGCTCTACAGAGAGGAGTTAGAGTAATTGAATTGGATATATGGCCGAATTCTTCAAAGGATAATATAGATGTTCTTCATGGCAGGTATTCTGTTGTGTTTTTTATTTTCTTTTTCAGTAATGGGTATCTTTTGTTTTATGTGGATTTTATGTTTTTCCTTAATTGTTCCTAATTGGGAGATTGCTTTTCAGGACACTTACTACCCCTGTGGAGCTTATTAAATGTTTGAAATCTATTAAAGAGTATGCTTTTGTTGCATCTGAATATCCAGTTGTAATAACATTGGAAGACCATCTTCCTCCTAATCTCCAAGCTAAAGTGGCTGAGGTAAAGTAGTTTAGTTTTTTGCCCTCTCCTCCCTTTTTTGTTTGTGTATACGAATATTAAGACCTTATAATTTTCTGAACTGTTGTAGATGGTTACGAATACATTTGGAGACATTCTGTTCTCTCCTGGCTCTGAATGCTTGAAGGAATTTCCTTCCCCTGAATCACTAAAGAAAAGGATTATTATATCAACTAAACCACCTAAGGAGTACCTTAGGACCAACGATGTTCCTAAGGAGGGTGAGGCACAGAAGGAAAAGACTTCTGGGGATGATAAAGAAACATCAGCATGGGGAAGAGAAGTGTCAAGCTTGAAAGGTGCTTCTGTAACTGACTACAAGGTGTGTGAGGGTGTCCATGAATCTTGTCATCATTATGTTTTTAAAAACAGATTTTGATCTAATCCTTGGTTTCTACATCACAGCAAGATTTGGATGATGATAGTAACGATGAGGAAGATACTGAGGATGGAGATCCCAAGTCTACATCGCAGTATATTGCTCCTGAGTATAAAAATTTGATTGCTATTCATGCGGGTAAGCCTAAAGGTGGAATTGATGCATGCCTCAAAGTGGATCCCGACAAAGTTAGACGTCTGAGCTTGAGTGAGCAACAACTTGAAAAGGCAGTGCTTACTCATGGAAAACAAATTGTAAGGTATGAACGAATCTGTTTTTCGATTCAAGACATCGATTGTATGTAGTATCCAGTTAATGATCTTTGACATGTAGGAGTCTAAATGCTAAGTGAACATACATTTTAATGGGGCTACATTTAGGATGTCCAAATTCTTGTGAAGTTCTGTTAGGCCTCCTACCTGAGGAGGAAAAAGAAACCTCCTATTATTAATGTATTTAGCAGAAATGGTAAAAAGGGAAATTAAGGAAACTTTCTGCCTTTATATAGTAGGTAGCTGGTTGTTTAAGGGTATCTTTGTTATTGGAAATTGTGGAGAGCTTTTGAGAGGATATAAACCTATCGCATTGGCTGAGTGTGTATGGTGACATTTTTACTCTACCATTCATAAATAAAGTTCCCTAGATACCCATCAAGTTTTTGTGTTAAATAAAAGGCAGAGACAATGTGCATAAAGCCATATTATTTTCCCTGATTGAGAAACGTAAACTTTTGGGGTCTAAATGCCCTAAATTTCACTGATTGTGTAATTATAAGGATGGATATGTAGGGTTAGGATGGCCAGCTTTTGTTAATATGTCCACCGCTTTAGGCATTGATATTTAATGTGATCTACGATAAAAAAAAATAGAAAATAAAAAAGATTCCTCGTTTTTCCCTTTCCTTGTGGGAATAACATTGTTCATTGTTCCAAAGTTTATACCTTCACGTAGTTCATATGTTGTCTCTCTGGGGTTGCTCATTCTCGGTGTTATTTTTCTTGAGTTTTCTCTTCTTACTTACTGTAGGTTTACTCAGAAGAACATTTTGAGAGTCTATCCGAAGGGGATCAGGTTTGACTCATCCAATTATAACCCAATGATTGGGTGGACTCATGGTGCTCAAATGGTTGCACTGAACATGCAGGTCATTTCGACTTCCTCCTTATATTGAATCAGAGATTTTGATATATTGTTTAATTACAAAATTTCTTTGATTCAATCTTTCCCATTTTTTTTCTTGTTTGTTATGAAGAAGAATGTTTGAGCTAGTATTTTGAGATGAAAAATTAGATAGTATCTAAACTTCTTGCTAACCACCTAATTAGATAATATCATATGAAACTTAGACCCCCCTTCCTAACATTTTCTCTAGTTAATTTACATCCAATGATCCATTTTTCTTAATCTCAGCATTTTGTAGATTAGTTTATGGTTTGTTTCTTCAATTCTCCAATCACTGAAAATTGGATTATCTGTGAATTATAACAGGGTTATGGAAGGTCACTATGGTTGATGCATGGCATGTTCAGAGCTAATGGTGGTTGTGGTTATGTTAAAAAACCAGATTTTATACTGAAGCCTGGTTCAGATGATGAGATCTTTGATCCTAGAGTTAGGTTGTCTGTGAAAACTACTCTGAAAGTAAGTTTCCTTATCCAATGATCAAGTGTGGATGTCATTTGCTTATTTTATTTCACCGCACTAACAATGTTGATTCTATTTTCTGTTGAGAAGGTGACTGTGTACATGGGAGAAGGATGGTATTATGATTTCCATCACACACACTTTGATGCTTACTCCCCACCAGACTTTTATACGAGGGTATGTCAATGGTCAACCTATCTGGGTTGATTTTCTAAGAGCTTAAAAATACTTTTTTTTTGCACTTTATTTTTCCACCCTCTATGAAAGCAAAGTTTTTAGAATAACAAGGTATAGCTAAAACCTGTTTGTGCAGGTGGGAATTGCTGGGGTCCCAGCTGATACCATAATGAAGAAAACAAAAACGTTAGAAGATAACTGGGTGCCTGCTTGGAACGAGGTGTTTGAGTTTCCACTAACTGTTCCAGAACTTGCTCTGCTCCGAGTTGAAGTTCATGAGTACGACATGTCTGAAAAGGATGATTTCGGGGGCCAGACGTGCCTGCCTGTTGCAGAACTAAGAAGAGGAATTCGAGCCGTTCCGCTCCATAACGTCAAGGGAGAGAAGTACAAATCCGTCAAGCTTCTGATGGGGTTTGAATTCGTTTAACAAGGCAAAGCAAGGCAAGGCAAGTTCCACTACATCATAAATTATGTACAGCTTCAAAATTAGTAAGCAGCTTTTGTTCCTCTTCTCCTCCCCTTCTTGATTCTGTTTTATTATCATTATTATTATTATTGGTGTCATTTAGTTTTTCCTATTTTGTGAGGATCTTTTAGCTGAGTATCACTATCAACCATATCATATGTAAAATGGTTTTGATATGGAAGAAGATTGTATTTCTATCTGTAGAGAACCGAATCCATTATCCATGTCATTTCCTTCAATGTTCAAATGTACTATTAAATAATGTTTCTCCCCCCCTTTTCTGGGACTGTTTCAACAGATGTTTGTCCAAAACTGTCTTCATGGACAGTGCGCAAATATGTCTGGTGAGATTTGAGATTATAAAAAAAAAGGTTTCTTGGAATTTTACTTCTGACATGTAATTATCGTTCAACTTTATTGCAAAATATCTTTTCTTTCTTTGTTTTTTGGATAAGGTAGCATAATTTTCCACCACTCAGCATTGTCATCAGCATCACCCAACATTTTTTTATTTTGGCTCTGCTAAGCTCCAAAGGTTGTTTTATAGGATATATGGGACTTTCATTGTTGTGTTACAATTACAAGATATAATAATATAGAACAGTTGATGTTTCTTTTCTAAGGGAGGCTTAAATCATTGAAGATCTTAGAAAATATAAATTATTACATATGTAGTGTAGAAATATTAATATATGGTTTGACTTGCCTTTTCAATTGTCTCTTGTTCATAAAATATAGTTTTGAAACTTCTATACTTTCACACAATGCTATGAAATATTTATGTTTGATGTAAAACAAAGGAAATTCATAAAACTAGCTAGAAAAAAGTGTTTTTTTTTTTAAAAAAATTACATTTTGGTTCTGTACTGTAAGCATATAACCTCTTAAATTCTAGAACTTTTAGTTACATCTATATATGACTTTTAAGTAATGTTTCATTGTATTTCTTGTTGACAATAGATGACACATAGCGCTACATATAAACTTTGGATATGTAGTGTAATATTAGATAAATTATAAATAAATGATTGAATGATGCCTTATACGATTTTTTTTTGGAAGAAAATAATGTCTTATACATTGAGTCATACTCGGATTGGTTGTTAAATTAGATTTGAAATTAATAGTTTTGTGAATATGTTAATGTTAGCATCGAGATCTCAAATTACAAGAAAAAATGTTGATGCAGCTTGGAGACAGAAAGACTCCTTAGTTGGGATTAAGGATAGTATGTCGAGATTCGCCTGGCTCGTTGAAGGCTCTTGTGCTTGATTGTGTGGATATTACTTTTCATCCTTCATTGACGTCAATGAAAGCGATTTTTGAAGGGGTTTGTTGGGAAATTGTGGGTTTCTCCCATGGATTGCTTGGTGGCGATTAACTTGCTTAATAGTTGGGCGATGTCTCATAACCCAAAATGTTTTTGAGGGGCTTCATTTGTTTATGTTAGAAGAGTTCTGGACTTAATGGCTGATGAGGCTCTGTTAAATGAGCTAGAAGATGTAGATTATCTTAGTTCAGTGTTTGGTGTAATAGGTTTCTAGATTGGACTATTTCTCTTGCTGTAAATGAAGTTCCTTCGTTCGCATGCCCTTGAGGTACAATAACAATTTGTCATATAATATATGATTCAAAACAGTAACAATTTATTAAGTAATAAGTATAATCAACTCATAAGTATTAATATTAAGTAACAATAACAATTTGTCCCAAAATTTCTTGTAATATTTTATCATATAATATATGATTCAAAGTGAGTCCATGACACTAGCAAGGACAGAGGAGCCTCTTAGATCTCATTAAACAATTGTGTAATAATTATATTGAAAGTTAAATTTCTTCGAACATTCTCACCACTAATTGATGAAATTTTCTCACAATCTTTATAAGATATAGATAATTAAAACCCAAGATAAATATCAATTAAAATACTAAACTAAACTCTGAACTTTTTTAATTGTATCAATGTACACTTTGAACTTTCATAATTGTATCAATTTACATCCTAATTCAAATTTCATTCAACTAATATTCTGTGAAACTTATAATTTAAGTCAATTAAACTCATAAATTTTCATCGCGAATCAATTTAAACCCTTAATTACTATTACCTTCGAAAATCATCCATACATTAATTCTCAAATGTGTATAGATTTCTTCAAATGTTGGTTTTACAAACTGGATGAGTAGAGTAAATGTATAGACGATTTTCAAAGAAAACTTTGTCGAAGAGTTTAAATTGATTCATTTATGAAAATTTAGAAGTTTAATTGATACAATTATAAGTTTCACAATAGATTTTTCTAATTAAAACATAATGGAGGTGTAAATTAATACAGTTATAAAAGCTCAATATTTAAACTAATACTAGTTCATAGTTTAAATTGAAACAATCCCTCAAATTTAAGGGATATAAATGGTTGTTTTCCCTAAAATCTAGCTTTTATGGGTAAAAGTAGTAATATATGCTAGTTGTATTTTATCTTAGATAATTTAGCTTAGCATTTATTGATATGATGCTTATAATTTTTCAATTGTCTTTGTCCTTAAAAAGGTTAAATTTTGGTTTTGGTGTGTCATTTTATTCCCACAAATGGTCTTTGCCATCAATTGACTATGGAAGTGGCATCCAATTAGTCAAGATGCCATTTTTTCAATGACTTTGGAAATGTTGGACAAATGAAAAACATGACATATTGTAATAAATGATTGACCCTTATCATTCTTCAATGAAGTTTGATTTGAGCTTAATACAATTTGGTTTTATTTGATAACGATTTTGTTTTTAGTTTTATATTTTTAAAAATTATATTCATTATCGGTAATTTGTTGATAATTTTTTTTACCTTTTTTTTTCGAAAAAAAAAAGAAAACAAAATTAAGTTTAGGAAAGGAAAATTTTGACATATAAAAAAAATATCAAACTATTTATAGAATTAGCAAAAAAAAAATACTAATAAACTTTTATCATCATCTATCAGTGTTAGAGATTGATAGAAATATATTAGTATCCATCAGTGATAGAAATTGATAGAAGTCTAAAAATGATTAAATTTTGCTATTTTATGTAAATAGTTTTCCTCAATTTTCTATTTTTGAAAATTTCTCTTTAAAAAACTTTTTTTTTTTAATTTAAAAATTTGAAGTGATTTTCGAAAAGATATTTAAAAAGAAAGTAATAAAACAAAAACAAACAAAAAAACTATAGAAGTATAGATTATAAACTTAATTTAAAAAAAAAAAACAAAACTAAAAACAACATGATTGTCAATTGATACTTAAGTAAATGAATTAAAGTAAAAGAGAGAGAGAATTATTATTCAACACTTGAAAACGTCACGAATGATTTGAATTCTATATCAATACATATATAAATATAAAATATATTACCTCTTTCATATAAAATCTTAGATCTGCCACTAATTCTTCTAACCAAATTATTTAATTAACTTAAAAACTTTATGAAGCTGCTCAAATCATAAAACATTTAAAAAGCAATATAATATGTTTTATAAGACAAAAGAAAAAGAAAAGGGAATGTGATATTTTAGAGACATGAATTTAATACAAACATTATTAGGTGACAAAATTTTCAAAATATTGGACCCTCTAATGCCTCCCTCCAATTGAGAGGCCTTTCCCATAGCTTTCCTCTTTGAATTTTTGAGAGAAACCCAACCTTTTGGCCATTACAAAATAAAGAGACAAGGTTGTTCACCTGCCCTCCACATTCACCCTTTTTCGTTTTCTTTCATTATCACTTTTTCTTTTTAAGATCTAATTTCTATTTTATCTCTAAATTTCAAAATGTTAGTTCTTAAAATTTGAGTTTGATTTCAATTTAGTCTCTACTTATCAAAATGTTATAATATTATCCTGAAGTTTTGAGTTTCGTTTCAATTTGGTCTTCAAGTTTTAAAGATTTACACTTTTAACCTCAAATTTCTACTAAATACTCACTTTTAATCTTTCATATTAATGTTTATTAATTAATTTTAAAGAATTAAAAGAGGTATAATTAATTAAATTTCACACTTAAATTAATTTTCAAATTTTACTTTCATAATTATTTTTAATTAATTAATAGATATTTACGTTAAAGATGGAAAGTAAATATTTAGTAGGAAACCGAGATTAAAAAAGTAAATCTAAAAAATTAGAGACCAAATTTAAGACTCAAATTTTGAGGGTAAAATTATCTCATTTTAAAACTTAGAGACTAAAACGAAACTATGAGTGGCTAAATGACCCGACAATCTAAACAACTCCAATTATCCAACCCAAAATGTGTGTTGAGTTAGTTTTAGTTTTGGGTTGGGTTAGGTCAAATTTTTTTTAATATTTTTTTTTTCGGGTTGGATTGGGTCCAGTTACACTTTTAAAAATACGAATTGACCCAACCCAATACAAATTTTTAATATTATTAAAAATATATATATTATAACTTATAAATATTATAACTCATATATATTTTTATGTTGTTTGTATGAAGTTTATAATAGATATATTGGATTTTGATATTTAACATTTAAGTTTTATGAAATTTTATTTATACGTGTTATACACAAATTTAAATATTAAGTTAACAAAAAATATATATATAAAAATGAAAGAAATCCAACTCGAATTTTAAGGATTGGGTTGAAGCCTCTATCGTCGAGTAGTCAACCCGACCGACCCAAATTTTTAGGTTGGTCCAAAACATCCCCAACCTAACCCACATACACCCCTAACTGAAATTCAAACTCAAAATTTAAAGATTTAAGATCTAATATTTGGAGGGAATCTTTTCTTTATTTATTTATTTGCTATTCCTCTACTCTTCTTTTACTATACACACAATACACCAAATTCAATATCCACCGTTCGATTTAATGACTTTTATGAGAGTTAAATCTCTCTAACCGCTAACATCTATGATCACACCCTACACGTGTCCTTACATTTCCAATCTCATCTTATCTATTAAATGCAACGTTTATTCCTGTTCTCAAAGTCAAATTCTTCAATTTTGCAGTTTGGACCACTTCCTCTCTCTTTATTTCATTTATTACCCACAAATTTTTCATCATTCCTTTTTTAGGGTCAAAATCTTTTCAAAATTTTGAAGAATATATAGAAAGAAGGGCTCAAATTAGCCAATGAGGACCCTCCAAAAGCACATGGAAAATCTTCAATAGCCAATCTCAATTCACATTCAATCTTCCCTCTTCCATCTTTCTTTTCTTTTTGTGTTGTACAGATAAAATCATTGGCATGTCTATGACATCTTTTCAATATTCTTTAACTTTCTTTTTCCTTTTTGTTTTTGTTTTTGAATTATTATTTTTTATTGATCAACATATATGTTCGTGATGGTCCCGTGATCTCGAGTTGGTGGTTTGGTCGGGATCGATCGACGGTGCACAAACATTGTGAAAAGAAGGGTTCCTATGACATTTTGAGAGTTCCATAGTGAAGAAAAATGATGGGCTTTGTTGGGAGGATGTTTTCAGAACTATAACTCAATGTTTGATGGAAAAATCTTAACTTTTTTCACCTATGGAAAAAATTCTAATTCTAATTTCTAATGGAACAAAAACTTAGTAACGGTCCTATCGAAAGGGTAGTTTGATTATGAACGATCGTACTGATCAAACGAACAACAAAAAAGAACTATATAGATTTGAGAGTTGCACAATGAAAAATAAAAGTGATGTTAGTTGGGACCAATGTTAGATGGAAAAATCTCTACTTTTTTACACCAAGAGTGTACCCACAAAGAATGATAAAGAAAGAAAAGAGAAAAAAAACAATGAAGAACAGCTCAAAATTTTTGTCTCTGGAAATTTTCTTGTGTTTGAAGAATTTTTCACTCTGAAACAATGGAAATTCCACCACTAGAGATGCTACCATGGCTATCATCACAAAGATTCAAAGCTCGCTCCAAATTAGCGACAATGTCGGTCATCGTTGGCCGATCTTTCCCTTCCAAATGCACACAATGCATCGCCGTGTAAGCCACCAGCTCCACCGCCTCCGCTTCATTGATCTGCGGTGGCCCGACTCTCTGATCTAAAATCTTCACCAATTCTCCGACCATAATCACAGGCACCGCGTAATCGACCACGCTCACTGGTGTCCCTCCTTGTTCATCATCCTTGAATATAGCTCTCTTCCCTGTCAAAAGCTCCAACAACACCACTCCAAGCCCATACACATCACTCTTAGCAGTCAAAACATTCAGTCCATAGTACTCAGGATCAATATAACCAACAGTCCCAGCAGCCTTTGTCGGTCGATAATCACGATCCGACCCTGGACTCATCAATGACAACCCGAAATCAGATACTCTCGCTGTCCAATTCGCGTCGAGGAGAATGTTGGATGATTTAATATCTCTGTGGATTATGGGAGGGACTGCATAGTTATGAAGATATTCAATCCCTCTAGCTGCATCTAAAGCAATTTTGATCCTCATTTTCCAAGAATTTACAACACTACTGGCTTTGTCAGAGTTGTTCTTGTCATGAAGATGATTATAAAGTGCACCATTTTTCATATACTCATAAACCAACAACCTCTCATCTTTCTCCTCACAGTACCCAACAAGCCTAACCAAATGCTTGTGATGAAGCCTAGACAAGAATGCCAATTCTGAATCAAAAGCACTCTCTTTCTCCTGAAACTTCTTAGTTTTCGGCCCCGTTTCGCCTCTCTTAATCGCAACTTCCCGACCATCGTATAGTTTCCCTCGGTACACGATGCCGAAGCTCCCCTCACCAATCTTGTTATCAGGAGAGAAATCATTCGTAGCCATAGCAAGCTCAGCTAGAGTGAATTCTTCTGCTCTATCCGCGTGCTTAGACGAGGTACCACTCCTCTGCCTTCGCATTATCCGTGAGCCTTGACGTCGTATCGTCGACGATCTCGACGGAGGGCTGTTGTTCGTGTTCGACGTCGTCGTTCCGCCATTTGAACTAGCAGCTCTAGTGATGGTGGGCTGAACAGAGTTATGTATCTTCTTATTCCCAAAACAAACACCAGTCCACAAACAGTAAACAATAGTGCAAATCCCAGCAAAGGCCCCAACTGAGCCCACAATACCAAATGCCAACAAACCCTTTCTCAAGGCAGCCGGCGGAGGCGACGGGGTCGTCACCGTTGGTGGTAGCGACCGCTGAGGAGGGGGAGGCGACGGTAACGGTGGCGGCGGCGTTGAAACAGTAGACAAACAGCGATTACAGACATTCCCAGAATTAGAACAGAGGGTTTGAGATAAAGGATAAATCCCACAATCACTACAAGAAGATTGAACACAAGGACCAGGAAGAATCTTAGGAAGAGAAAGTGAAGAAATACCAAAAGAATTATTAGACCAACCAGGTCCCCAACAAAGAACAGAGAAATTACTCGTTGTTAAACCGCAAACAAAGTCAGATCCTGAAGAAATTAACTCAAAAGAAGTTTCTTTAACCGAATCAACAGAAAATCCCGAACCTCCCCAACAAATCACCGACCGATTCGAGATCAAAATCCCACAGCTATGGCGTTCACCGAGTGATAATTCAGAGAACCCCATGGATGAATTTGAAGGAAAATCCAACTGCCCAAAATCGTTATTCCCTTTACAAACTAACCCACCAGAGAAATTCAATCCACACGCATGAAATCCACCGGCGACGATGCTCAACATTGAAATATTTCGAAACCCATTTTCGATTTCGGTTGCAATCGACGAATTTCTACCCCAACATCGAACAGATTGATTCCCTTTCAAAATCCCACAAGAAAATCCATACCCAGAAGAGATTGAATCATATTGAAGAGAAGAAAATCCACTTCTCGCGTTGTTACCTTCTCGCCAGCATGTTACATTGCCGGCGCCAATCACCGTAGCACAGATTTGCTCGTCGCCGACCGCGAGATTCTCGAGAAGAACGGCGGGGTTGTAGTAGAGTCTTCTCCGGGAAAACAAAGCGGTGGTTGAGTCAAAGTCCCAACAGAGCAGAGTGTAGCCGCCGGTCCTTATACCGCAGAAGGTATGCCGGCCGCCGGATACGGCGGAGAAAGAGATGTGGGGTTCAATAAAAATGGTTTGACCGTTACGGAAGCACAAAATCCTTTGGGTCGGCTGCTCGGCGACGATGCCACAGACGGTGCCGGAGCCGTAGCTAACGGCAAGGGTAGAAGCAGAACCAAGAGCTCCGATCGCCGGGAAGAGCGAGAAAACGACGGCGGTCAGGGTGAGGACGACGATGGCGACGGCGACGGGCGGAGAGGGTAAAATCGTCATTTAAGAGAGGAGAGAGAGAGGAGAGGGATGTTTTGTTGGGTTGTGGTGTGGTGTACTTCATTGGGAGTCACAGCCATGAACGGAGGAGAGAGAAAGGGAAAGACCCAATTGAAGAGAGAGAGAGGAAATCAAGAAGAGGGAATGAGTTTATAGAGTGAAAAAAGGGCGAAAAGAAAAGGAAATTTGAGAGAAAGAGAGAAAGGGGAATTGGAATTTGTTTCCATTTTCACCGGAGAAGAAGCTCTGAAACTGGTGAACGGAGAAAAAGCTTTAAGACTTAAAAACACCGTGTTTGTTTGGCAGCCGTTTTACTTTAAATACGTTTTACATTTCTACGGTTTCCTTTTTTTTTTTATTGAAATTCCATTTCCACTTCTAAATTGATATTTTTCCCACTGTGATGCAAAATATTGAAATGTTTTTTTTTTTCTCTAAATTTAAAAAAGTTTTGTTTGAATTTATTATCTAGATTTCAACCTTTAAACTTTTAATCTAGATTTTTGAGTGAGTATTTATTTTAATTTTTAGTATTAACATCTATTAATTAATTTAAAAGAATTATAATAAATTAAATCTCACTATTTTTTTTTAATTGCAATCAATCTTTATTTTAAAATTTCATTTCATAATTATTTTAAATTAATCAATAAGCATTAACATCTAAGATTATAATGCATATTTAGTAAAAAAAAAAAAAAAAAGCAAGGTTAAAAATACAATTTTTTTAAATATATGAACCAAATTGAAAAAAAACTCAAATTTTAAAGCTAAAATTATAATATTTTGAAATTTGAGAATTAAATTGAAAGCAAACTCAAAACTTAAAGATTAAACGTATAACATTTTAAAACCCGAGATTAAATGCAAATTAGACTCAAAATCTAAGGACTAAAAAAATTTTTTTTTCTAAAAATAATGATGTGTAAATTTTTTTTATATATGTCACTCACTCACTCATGTTCGTCCTCCCTCCTTGTGTTCGTGCTCACCTTCACCATACGCTAGGACTCTTTTTCCTTTACTCTTTTATCTTCGAAGAAAGAAATAAATAAATAAATAAAAAAACTTTAGCAAATTGTTTTTCACATCAACAAAACTATTCATCATTGCCTTCCAAACTTGGTAAAACAATATTTTGGACGTGAAATTTGGATCATTTAAAAAAAAAAATCTCATCAATTTTCAAAATATTTTATAATTTTCTTTATATAAAATCATTTTCTCCCAAAACTTCAAACTTAGATAAATATTATAAATAAATTTTAATTGAAAATATCATATTGACCTCTATATTTTGAATTCCATTCTCTTTTGCTTGTAGTTCAAACTTTCAAGATGAATATTTTTCTTTTTTTTATATATATATAGAAATTTTAAGTTTATTTTCTTCACTTTGTTGATCTTCAAATTTTAAACTTTTATTTACTTTCTAAAGTTTCAAAAATATAATTATTTGAACCTTAATATTGATTTTTATTTTATCAATCTTATATTATCATATAAAATTATGAAGACACAAAATAGATACTTCTAAAAAGTTGAGATCAAAATCAACAAAATTGAATGTTGAAACACTAAATGAAATTTAAATGTTTTTTTTTAAGAAAATTATCTTTTTAATTTTCAAAATTTGAATCTACATGTTTGGTCTTGAAAATGAACATTTTTAGTCTTCAAATTTTTAAGAATAGATGCATTTGGTCTCTAACTTTTCAAAATATACCATTTTAACCCCTTATTTTTTTAAAAAATAATTTTAAAAAGTCCCTAAAGTAATTTTTTATTATTTTAAATTAGAAAAATAAAAATTTTAAAAAAATCTATATTTTCTTCTAAACTTATTTTTAAAACTAATTTTCTAATTTAAAATGATACATTATTATTTAAAATAATAGAAATAAATTAGATTACGAGTCTTTAAATCTATTGTAAACAATTTTAAACTAGATATACATTTCACTCATTTTTTTTAAAAAAAAAGTTTACATAAAAATTAAGAAAATATATTTTAAAAACATTCACATATTCTTCAAAATTTAAGGACTAAAAAGTAATTTTACTAACCTTCTTTTCCTTTCTTGTAACATACACACCCTCATGAATATGAAATCATTTTCCTTTAAAAAAAACCTATGATAATGTGGTGGTGATATTAATTTGAATTATTTTTTTAGGTTAAATTATAAATTTAATCCATAAAAAATAATACAAGGAAATGAGGTATAATGATTTGAAGTACATGTCAATTTTACACCGCTATAAATGATATTTTCACCCATTCACAATAATCTATAATTTTTTTTTTCTTTTTTTTATTAATGTTCTAAAAAAAATATTAATGAATTTTGTTAGATTCCCACTTTTATGTCAACGGTTAGAATTGCTTAATTTTGCATCAAAATCAATACATCCATTTTCAACTAAATTTAGATCAATTTCTATTAAATTTAAATCATTTCTACTTATTTTCCTTTTGAAATTAAATAATCATGATAGATTCTACGATAATACAAAGATTTTATCAATAGAGAGTATCTCAGTTACTATCTAACTTATTGATCCTACTTTAAAGTGACATAAAAACTTTTGAAACCCAAATTAGGTAAAAGTTGGACAAAACTCAAAGTTTTTACTTCCATTAACACAATATTTATTAAAAAAAAATCGGTCAACTTATTAAAATGAAGATAACCCATGTGTCATAGTGTTTGTATTATTGACTTCAAAGTCAAAGATTCGATTCCCCAACCCTACATACAGTAAAAAAAAAAAAGGGTCAACTTAAATATAGCTTAACTATTTAACATAACACATGTTCTTGAAAAAATGCATGTATCTTCAATTAAGAAACTAAATGGTCAAATATCTCACTCCATATATTAAATTGTCGTCTTCTCCGAGAATATTGAGATTTTTTAAAAATCAAAATCTTATGTTAAAATCAATCTTTAGGGTTTTCATAATTTTAAAGATGAATAATGTATAATATTCTAACCAGTTATTGAAGTTTTGTTTGATTAAGTCTCTTGGATCAATCTATGACATGTTTTATATTGTTGAGTTTTTCGTTTTCCTGAAAATATTGTTAGAATTTGTTCTATCAAAATTCAAAATGAGAATTTTTTTTTATTAAGTTGTCACAACAGAAAGAAAACAAATCAGATTTCTCATTCAAATATAATATTCTAACTTTAACTTTCTATTTTCTTCCTTTTGAAAGGAACCGTTAACTCTTCCTTCAATTGTCAAAGCGAGTATAGTTAAACTGTCATACAACATGTCTTAGATAAAAAAAATCCATAATTTGAATCTTTCCACAAAAGTATCTTTCAATTATATATATATATATATTTATTAGATTGACGGTTTGTTGCTGAAACAACATAGAAAATTATTTGTTGAGAATTAAAAATAAAATAAATAAAAAAAACATCACATGGGCTGAATTTATGACCATTTTTTTAAATTATGCCTTAATAAGAATATTTCTAGACATCCAAATTTTGTTATCGTTAATTTAATGCATTGTCATTAGATTGTACAAACAAATTAAAATACCAATAAAAAAAAAAAAGTAACAAAAACAAAAGAAACCTTATTAAAGGCTCAGGTAAGCCAGCTATGCTTTGCCATACGTTAGAAGAAAAACAGCTCATTAAATTGAAAATTAATACTCAATATTAAATTAATATACTCTAAATTCTTCAAAAAAAAAAAAAAAAATGCATACAATCAAACTTAATTAATTTTTTTAAAAAAAAAGAAGGAAAAAAAAAACTTAAACTACTTTAACGTATCCTTTATTTTCATTCATGATTGCACATTTATTGTAATGGTTTTTTTTTTTTTTTTTAGATTTTAAGAGTTTGGGAAAAATCAAATTGTATCCTTAAAAAAAATTGAGTGTTGTATCACTTAATACTCTAAATTAATATAGTTAATTTAAATAGAAATATTGAAATTAAATGGATCATTTTTTTTTTCATAGTAGGAGTGATTTTTCATTTTATTGTTTTTCTCTTTCTTTACTTATTCATTTACTTACGACCTACATGACAATTTTATCGATTATTTTGCTGGGATGGAAGAACAAGAATTTCATTTAATTAACTTGTTACGAAATCGACAAGTAAAGAATGTAGAAAACATAAAAGAATAAAGAAGATCAACTCATAGATTTACGTGGTTCATTAACAGTGTGTTAGCTACATCCGTAGGGTAGAAGGAGAACAATTCTATTAAAGAGAATGCTACAGAATACAAAATGATAATGCCTCTAGGGTGAGAGAGTTTATATAGTGCATTTCTCTAAACCTTATGTTCATATCCGTAAATAAACTATAAATAATTAAATATGTGAGACCTTCGGAGTACCAGATAACAGATTCAAACATTCCAACATGACTTTTATTTGATTTTAAATGAAATAAAACGAAAATAATTACATATAGTTAACAAAGGAGTCCAATCGGTCCACTTATAAAATTTTAGGGTATAAATTGAGATACTAGTTTCTGGTTTAAAATCGGAAGGTTTAAGAATTGATTTTTTGCCTACATAAATTTTTTTTGGGTTAATTCTTTTCGTTTTTACTCAATAAGAAAGTGGTTATAAGCTAGCTCAAGCAAACAAGGCATCAACATCCATAGGATATGAGAGTTTGTAAATGTGGAAGAAACTTTGGGGTTGAATGTCTCAATTAAAAAATAAAAATAAAAAAAAAAAACTAAAATCCATGCTCTATGTGCTTGCGAAAATGACCCAAAGATTTGGAAAAGATAGTGCCAACCTTTAACTCTTTCAAAAAATGCTCCTTTCATTTAATTGTTTCTTTTTTTTCAAAAAAAAAAAAAAAAAAAAAGGTTTTAGTTTAAGAAAACATTTATGGAGCATTTTGATCAGCATCATTGTGTAGGGTTGGCAAAATTTTCCACAGGATCGAGTATCTCGGGGACGAAGAATCTCCGGTTTGACCGGTGATGGGGTCAAATCAGGGAATTTTTTGGGGCCCGTCTGGGGGACGAGGCGGGGACAAGGATGGTATCCTTGCCCCGACCCCGATTTTATATATTTATATATTTAATATTTTATAAATATATATATTTATAATATATAAAATAATTTATTTATGTGTATGTTTATAATGTATAATATAGATTTATAGATTTGTGAGCCCAATATTGAATATATAAATTCTAAATTTAAGTTCAAAAGTCAAGCCCAAACTTAAAAAATTTGAACAAAAAAATGGAGAATCCTCACGGGAATCTAATAGGGGATTCCCGAGAATTAGTAGGGGATTCCCCGCAAGGAAACGGGGAATGGGGCCTCACGGGGACCCCGTTTCCCCAACAGGGAATCCCTGCCCCCATCCCCGCCTTCAAATGGCAGGGACGGGGGCAAAAATGAGAGGAATTTTTTCCACGAGGACAGGGGATCCTTCCACGTCCTGTTCCGATCCTGTTATCAACCTTATCATTGTGATAAAGGTCGTAATGCATGTCAAAAAGAAATAGAGACGAAAATGAACATGAAAAAAGAATTTATAAGCTCTTATTGGGTATAAGGTTTCAAAAATAGGAACATGAGAATATATTCTTATATAGGTACAAGTCGTTATATAAGTCACTCACATACTTTCTTCACATTCATGTTAAAGGCCATTTGACATTCAAAAAGTGAGGGCTTTCCAAATCATCTCCCTTCTCCCTTTCTCTCTTCTTCTTCCTTTCTCTCTTCTTCTTGAAATCTTTTTTTTTTTTTCCCACCCTTCATATTATTTTGTTTAAACAATTAAATTATAAATGAAAAACAGATATAAAAATTAATTGATAAATAAATAAATATATATATATATATATATTGAAATGCGTAAGTAAGAGGAAAGAGGGGAAACGGACGGATATTCTATATTATGTAGAAGTAGAAACTTCCATTGAGGAGACTCCCAAACTCTGAATATGTACAGAGAAAAGAATCCAATTTGTTTAGGATCTGTTTGATAATCATTTTGTTTTTTTTTTTAAAAAAAATAAACCTAGATAATCCACATTTCTTACCATGATTTGCATTTCTTAAGTACAATGGTTGAATTCTTAACCAAATTTCAAAAACAAAAACAACTTTTTGAAATAGTTCTCAAAATTTGGCTTGGTTTTTTAAGTTATTGGTAAAAATAGATACAAAGGAAGAAATAAGGAGGTAAAGGTAGTGTTCATAAGCTTAATTTTAAAAATAAAAATTAAAAAACAAAATGATTACCAAATCGAAGCCTTAGTTATTTACATAATTCAACTAATAGACACCAAAGTAAGAATGATTTGATTGATTGTTTAAAATATATACTTAATTTAGTTTTAAGAATATATTAATGCAATTTATTTCTTTTAGTACACGATAAAGAATAGGAAAGATTCGAATCACATATCTGTTAGTCGATAACACATTTATAGGTCAATTGAATTATGCTCATCATAGAATACAAATGTAGTGGTTTGCAAGAAACGTTGGCTTATTAACAATCAATTCATTTAAATTAATATATTAACTTAATTTGTTAAATTAATTATCCCACGCATGTTTAAATAATCATATTGACTATTCAATTAAAATTATTCATTTTTACATATAATTAATTAAATCTAATTTTTAATTCACGAGTTGAATTATATTTTTTTATTGTAACATTAATGGATTAATTAATTAATATATTATAAGGACAATTGTTTTAAATGGTCAAATCGCTGGAAATATTTTCAAGTATAGTAAAATGTCGCAGTAATAGACCGTGATAGAAATCTATCACTGATACGGATAGATGTTGATAAACTCCAATATATGTCTATTGCAGTCTATCGTTGATAAATAATGACATTTTGTTATATTTGTAAATAAATTGGTTCATTTTCCTTTATTTGAAAACAACCCTATATCATAACTATATAAAATCTATACAGTAAATATGGTTAAAAAGAGCATAGTTCAACTAGTATACTTTTTTTTTTAAAAAAAAACAATTGGAGTAGGGGATTATATTAGAACCATAATTCTTGTAGTTAATAATACACTAGTATATCAATTAAATTATGCTCGATTTGAAAACTAATATAAAATTTGTACAATCAACCTCAAAATCTAGATGTTGAATTCCCCTCCCTATATTGGAGAATATATATATATATATATACACATTTGTTTATACAAAAAATAACATTTTCAAACACATCCATTTTATTAAACCTTAAACTAAACAAATCTTTAAGACATGTTTGACTTAAGGAATTCATGATCTAACGACTAAATAACATCAATTTCATATCTTCTTGATTTTTTAAGAAGACAAAATTTTCATAATTATAAATGAATAACAAAAATAAAAGGGCTTTCTACACATGAAGTCCTAATAAGGGATCTATATTTAATTAATATTCAAGTTTTTCTTTATTTATGAGAATGTATAACTTTTATAAAAAAAAAATATACGATAAAATTAGGGTCAAATTACTTCATGCCCGTGTGTACGTGCGTGTGTGTGGTTTTTTTTTTTTTTTTTTTTTTTTTTTTTTTTTAATTTATACTTCGTGTTATTATGATATATACAAATTTTGATTTGCCGAATATTAAACCAATATGTGATTTACATAGCTTGACATTCATATATGGGTTTATACTGTGATTTATATCAACCAGCGTAAATAGAAAATAAAAATTCATTAACTGTATTTTTTCTCAAAATGATAAAATTTCAACCAATAGATGCATTTTATCTCTCTAATTAAACAAAAACAATAAAAACTTAATAAATAAATACATTTTCTCTCTAAATTAATGATACTTCGTAAATATGAAAAT
Source organism: Benincasa hispida (assembly GCF_027475165.1). NCBI lineage: Eukaryota > Viridiplantae > Streptophyta > Magnoliopsida > Cucurbitales > Cucurbitaceae > Benincasa > Benincasa hispida. The sequence continues at coordinate 31,840,296 of NC_143484.1, read as the reverse complement.
TTTAGTCCAATGCCCATCATATTTAAAGGTTTTTTAATCTGAAAAATCTATTAAATCTTATATAAGAAAATATATAAAAAAAAAAGATGGATACTTATGAAAATAAATTCTATAGTAGGATTGGATATATAATAATCCCAAAAGATCGAAGAAAAACGAGTTATTAATGAAATAAAAATCCATATTAATTAGGTGTGCACGCGTTTAAAGAGCCAACAAATCAAAGTGCAAAATCGCAATAATCTTCCCTTCCCCTTCCTCTTCCTCGAACGGAAATTTAAAAGGGATTTTTTTAAGAGGAAAATCCACGTCAGCAGTTGGAAAAAAAAAAAAAGAGGGAAACGTGGCAAGAAATGAACGGAATACGCGCCAACACGTGCGTGAGCTTGATTTTTGGTTCATAAACAGCAGGTGCCGACTTTGACCTTTATAAAGCTAATTAAAACTTTGCCACTCCCCAATTATTCTTCTTAGCTTTAATTTAAACACTATTTTCTTTCATATTTATTTTGAGTTTCGTTTTTAATTTTAACTTCTATATTTTTATTAAATCTTAAAATTGGGCCTTGCAATTCGTTTATTGTTCATTTTTTAATTAAAAAATCTTATCTATTGAAATTGGTTCTTACCATTAGTTTATTATTATTGGTTTTTATTAAGAAAAATAGTTTTTTATTAGCATTCTCTTTTTTAATTTTTAAAGTATATTCACGTATTGTCTTTTCTAATATAAACATTATTATTATTGATGATGTCAAATTTGGGACAAGGGGAACATACTTGACCTTCATGTAATACCAGAAGTTAAATTTATAATTTAATGAGAAGAATGTAACCTGCAAAAGAGTAAACCTACACATGGGTATGATGTTTACCACATATACTCTGATGCTTAAGTCAAATAGTGAAAAAGTGTAAAAATTAGGAAATTTGAGGGTAGGATTCAAGTTCCCTTATTCATTTCCCTTCCCTCTTATTTATACACTTTCGTCGTCTTCCTGTTCTCTCTAGGACTTCTTCTTAAGGTTTCAACATGCGTTGCAGACTTGATGCTACACGTCTGGTCCTAGCCAAGATCGAGGCCCAATTCGTCCATTTGGTCTCGTGCCTTACTATCTCTTACATATAAGTCCTTGTGAACCCTGACTAGGCCCAAGCGCCCACGATGGGCTTGACCTCAGTGCCGAGACCGACCAAGCCAACTTGGCCCAAAACCACTTTGGCCTACTTTCTTGTCTATCCATGGTTGTTTCCACCATCCTACGCTTTTGTTCTTGATAAAAAAATTATTCCAAACAATTATTATTATTTAACTAATTTAAATAAAAATGACTAAATTTAAAATTTATGAGAAGTAAAGAGACTAAATTTATGATTCATTAAAAATACAGAGATTAAACTTGAATTATTGAGAATAATGAGACTTAAATTGTATTTGAATCTTGTTTTGATTAGGTAAGTTATTGAAAGTTGTTCTTTTTTATTTTTCAAAGTTGAAACTCTTTTCCTTTTTAGAAACAAATAATTTATGTTGCTAAGATAGTTTGAATTTTGTTTTAAATATTTTAATATATAATTTTGGTTGGATGGTCAATTCGATTTCTAAAAAATTTGAAATTTCGGTGTCGAATTTTATAAGTTTTTCTAATTGATGGATGGGTTTGACATCAATTAAATGGAGGTTAAACAAACCTAATAATTATTTGTTTACGTTTTAATATAAGTTCAAAAGCCTCGCATTCTTGAGCTATTCACCACCTCTACATGAGAGATTATATTATTACATGTTAAACATGAGTTTTTAGAGTATTTTTGTTTTGATTCATAAGTTTTTGAAATTTTTTTCTAACATTTGAACTTTTCTTCATAAAGAATAAATATTTTGCTTTCTTGATGTTTGTGGAAAATTCATTAGGTGAGCATGTATTGATGTCCAAAAAAAAAAATTTGGACATTATAAATATAGTAACCAGATTCAAATTATTGTCAGATATAACACAATGCAAAAGAAATCTGTAAATACAGCTAAATTTAGATCCAGCTCTTGAAGTTTATCATTGATAGATCATATCGTTAATAGAAGTTTATCATTGATAGGAGTCTAAAAATGTTGCTATACATTTAAGTATTATCGTCCATAAAAAGTGTTATCCATAGTAATTACCCAAAAATTAAGTGGCATATACATAGGAACAATTTATGCCTTAAATTTTTCCAAACATATTTTTGTAGCGATGCGTTATGTTGCCGTTTTTATTTGTTTTTCTATTTTTTTCTTTCGTAGGGAAAAATAAATTAAGTAAAATTTAAAAGTACTCAATTGTGTGCCTTTGATACAGAGGATTACAGCTCGTATTAGAAGCTGGGCAGCGAGGTCCCTTTCCTTTGCTGAGAGGTTGCAGCTTGTTAGGTCTGTTTTACAGTCCTTTCAGGTTTTTTTATGTAGCATCTTCGTGTTGCCTGGGTGTGTAACTCATGAGGTTGATCGTTTGTTACGTAGTTATTTATGGAAGGGTAATGTGGTGAGTCGGGGTGGTGCACAGGTAGCGTGGGATGAGGTGTGCTTGTCGTTGGGAGAGGAGTGGGTTGGGTGTGAAGCATGTGGCCTCTTGGAGCCAGGCTACTATTATGAAGCTGCTCTGGCTTATCTTAATTAAGTTGGGGTCACTTTGGGTGGCGTGGGTGGAGGCGTATGTTTTGTGTGGGCGGTCGTTATGGGTTGTTCGGAGTGAGGTTAGGAGGTCTTGGTGCTTGAAGGCTATTTTGCAAAGTAGAGATAGATTCAAGCATCTGGTTCGTTTGATGATTGGCGATGGACGGTCTTGTTTTGTTTGGTGGGATCCTTGGCTATCGGGGGGCGCGATTTTAGACTCATACGGGTCTACAATGGTTCATGGAAAGCGTGGTTGTCAGAGTTCATGGATGGTGAGGGTGGTTGGAGGTGGCCTATAGTGTCTTAGGAGCTGCTTGAGATCTGGGGTTTTATCCAAGCAGTGGGGCCTAGGGTGAGGGGAGAGGATTATTGGGTTTGGGTGTCGGATGCTAGTGGTCGGTTTTCTATCGCTAGTTCTTGGGAGAGTATACGTCCTTGTCGTCCTATGGTGTTTTGGGCTGGTATTTTGTGGGCGGGGGGTGGTATTCCGCGTCACTCCTTCTGTGCGTGGTTAGTAGTGAGGGATAAGTTGGGTACGCGGGATTGGTTGAAGAGTTGGGGTGTGTTGTCAGAAGGGGGGTGTCTTCTGTGTGGGGGAGGTGTGGAGTCGCGGGAGCATTTATTTTTTGAGTGTGGATTTGAGAGAGAGGTGTGGTCTAGTGTATTGCGTCAGTTGGGTTCGACGCATTGGGTGGCTGGTTGGGATGTAGAATTGAGTTGGTTGTGCTAAGTGGGGTCGGGTAAGAGAGTGCGTAGTAAGTTATTCCGTGTTTTCTCGGGTGCATCCATATACTACATCTGGCAGTAGCGTAATCGACGACTGTATGGAGGTCGACCGAGGTCGATGTCTGCTCTGGTTCATCTTATGGTCTCTATGGTTCATGCTCGTGCTACTTCTTGGCAGGTTGACCTTCTTGGTCTTATTTAGTGTGTGTACGGATGTTTTTTCTTTTTGAACTTCACGTTGTTCTCTATTTTTTGTAGCCTCTAGTTTGTGGGGTTTTGGGTTCTTTGCTCTTTCTTTCACCTTGGTGGTTTGCGAGTTTGCATTTATGTGTTGGTTCTGTTCTGGTCTTATCTCGTTGGCTTTGTTTTGGTTTTGTTGCCCTGTCTTTTCTTGTGTTTTGTTGCTTTGATGCCTTGATTCCCGGCTGTGGGATCCCCTTTGTTGTTGTATAATATTATCACCTATTTTAGAAAAAAAATATTGGTCTACATCCACATGTTAACACCCATCTTTTAACTAGAGTTAATTCATCTAAACAATCGATAACAAAATGACAATGAATAAATTACCTTTTAAATTTAAAAAATGAGAATATATCACATTTGGTAAAGATAAATTATTTTAAATGACAAAACTGCTGAAAATATTGACAAATAATAGCAAAGTATAACCGTCTATTCGAGATGGATCGTGATAGATCGCAATAGAATACTACCTTTGTCTATCATACACTACTACAAAATCTACATTACTTGATATATGTAGTTTTTAATTACTTAACGTTTGTTTGGAAAAAAACGTTAAGTAATGACGTGTTAGAAAAGAAAATGTCAAGTAAAAGGGTTAAAAAGGCGGAGATTGATGGAAATATTTCAGATATTTTCACGCGAAGCATAACTTGACACGTTTTTCGTGTCAAGTATAATAAGTTCTTACTTGACACGAATAAAATGTCAAGAATAATTGACTTGTTATTTTAAATAAGTAAAAGAGTTAAATTTCCTAGAGCAACCTTAAAAATTATCTTAAATGCCCGCCTCTAAAATCCCCTTCCCGATCTCTCCCTCCCTCATCCAATCTCTCTTTTTTCTCACGCGAAGCAGCTCCGTCAGTCGTCTCTCTCTCATCACTGTCGTCCAATCGCCTTTCCTTCTCAGCTCGATCTGGGAGATCTCGTCGCCATCGGCCACTCACGTGTAGCGATACTACAGTCCCTCTTCCTCTCGAGTTTTGCTGCGAGATCTGCAATCACTTTCTACAAGTTTCGTCGCCAGTCAAGTCGATCCAGCCAGATCCCCTGGTCATCATCAAGGTTCCATGCCATCATCAAGGTCTAGATTTATAACAGATCTATTCAAGCACAAGTTTCACTCTATCTCGCCAGATATGTACTCCATCTCACTAGAATCTTGTATTTTTTGGTAAGGTTTTGGTAAGTTTGGTGAGTTTTGATTACTTTAGTGGGTTTCTTGGAAATTTTTGAATATCTATAAGTATTTTACCCAAACTGATTGATGCTCTTTGTGATTTGGCTTTAGATTTAAGATTTGGAGAACATTAATGTGTTGTCCAACAGGTTGATATCAATTTCAGTAAGATTTTCAGTAAGTATATAAGGTATATCTTATTTATGGTTGGATATTGAGTTTGTTCTATTGTTGTCCACAATATGTTGGTCGGTATTAGTGGTTTTGCTTGAAGATTTTTTAACACTCAATAAGTTTTGACATTGACTTAGTAATACCTATCACATTTTTGGTGTTAGATTGAACTGTTGGAAGGAGTTGAGTTGTTGTCGAATAGGTTTGAGACCAATCTTGGCAAGGTTTTGGTAAGTTTGGAGGTTAGTATTAATAGTTCTTAGTTACCCATTGAAGTATTGATCTAATAATTGAGTTATTTTCAAATTTTTATGTTAAATTTAAAGATTTCAAGGGATTGGAGCCAGGTTAATGATGTTTGGACGTTTTGATACGTATTGAGGTTTTGAAACTCTTTTGAAATTGTTACATAGTTGCTGGAATTCGGGTTTGTAACCATTATTATTGAACTTATAGCAAGTTGGATTACTTAGTTGTAGTTTTGAAGTGACATTCGAATCAAACCACACTTTAGGTAATCTATTTGGAGTTAATTGGTTATTTTGGTAAATAAAATTAGGTCCTAGGGGTTGAACTTAAATTTGGTTTTGTGATTATAGGTTATAATTTTGGACTTTTGCGGGAGAAGCTTATTTGTGATTATAGGTTAGTATTATTTGTAAATGAAAACTTGCACGTTTTCTCTTATTTGATTCTAATGTGTGTTTCTTATCTGGTGATCTAGATTTTGTTGAAGAGTGTGTGGTGAGACACACTTGGTTGTTGATTTTAAACAAACATTTTGTGAGTGTATTTTCCTTTTTCAGGTGTGGTTTATTAAATTTTCAAGAGATACTTTGTCGAAATTTTTATAAAATTTGATTTAAAAAATTCTATTTCTAACGGTTTTTACTATGAAAGATTGCTAGCCACTTAGTTTTGAAAAATGCTATTAGAGTACGACATTGGATTTCATAGTTTAGTTGATTTGATTTTAAGTATTTGAATTATATTCTCAACTCTTGGAAATTCATTTGTTATTATGATTTGGTAATATTTTAATGTATTTGATTAAGTTTTAGCAAGATTAACACATTTCATATTCTGTTGAACTTAGACTTGTTGTGCGACTACTTAGCTGTGGGAATGAATGTTGCATGCATATTTTTTATTGCTTTTAGATAAGATTGGACTTCCAATATTCTCTTCTACTCATTGATTCCTATATTAGTTTTCTATTAAAGGTGCACTTTGATTGCCTTGGCTGGATATGGTAAAAAAAGAATGAATAAAATCCCAATAAGTCCCTAACTTTAAGTTGCAAATATTTTTTAAATTTCGAGTATTATATTTTTCCATTGCATAAAGTAAGCCAATCATGTACATTTTTTCTTGTGCATGACTTTTTATCATTGTTGTATCTTAACACTTATTTCTATAGTTTGAAATTTGATGTTATCGTCATTTATTCTATTTTGTAGGTGGACTTGCTTAAAGATGGCTTGTCGAACCCTTAGTTCTCAATTTTTAGACTTCAAAGCTCAATATATAGATTAAATAATGTACTTTGTTGAGAGGTTAGTTATTAAAAAATTTGTCACTTTTGTGTTTGTTGAAAGTTGAATTTTGTATACAAAAGCAATAGTTGAGATTTTATTTTGTTCATGTACATGTGAAAGAGAAATATTGCTCTAATTTGAACATATGGAATTTTTAGTGAATATATTGAGTTGATAGATCCTAAATATATAATGTTTATTTAGTTGATGTAATTGTATTGTTGGAATACAAGGCAGGAAATGAGAATTTCAATTGGAGCATTTAATTTTTTTAAAAAACATATACTTGAAAAATAAAAAACATAAAGAGTTATCATATATGATATGTAATCAATGTCAAGTATTAATAAACTTGACATATCACCAATGTCAAGTGTATTATCTTTCTTGACACGAAAATTATATCAAGAAACATTTGTCTTGATGTTTTTTCAGAATCAAATTATCACATTATACTTGACAATTGAATTCTAAGCATCGGGTATTCCCTTTATTCCAATGTCAAGTACTCCAATTTCTATAGCAGTGATAATATAAATATTTTGTTATATTTATAAATATTTTGATTCATTTGTTTGAAAATAATAAAAACCTAAAAGAATCATAGAATCAATGACCAATAATATAATACACACATATATAGTTGTTCACTAAACTTTTAAAGATAGAAACAGCAAGAGATAAAAAAGAATATACTAGTTGACGTTGATGGAAATTGAATGGGAAAAATATAATAATAATAACAATAATTGATACTGAAAATTGAAATTCAACATTCCCACAAGTTCCCAATTGGTCAAAATAATTAAATAGGATAATAAATGGAGGGGCTGCTGTGGAAAGTGAGAAAAGGGCAAAGAAAGTGAAAGGAAAATGATTTTGTTTGTGAGTTTTGATTTTGTAGGCATTGGAACAAAGACTGGGTCAATTTTCTTCTTCAAATATCATTTCAAAAAGTTTTTGAGGTAAATTAACTTATGATTTCGGGCATACTCCACAAATTTTAATGCATTTTATTCTCAACTTTTCCTTTTCCTTTTCCCCCACAACAATTGTTTGAGGATTATTTTAATTTTTCTTTTTTCCACAAATTACATATTCATCCTATAAATTCGTTAATCAGTAAATTTTGAGTTGTTAAATATTAACTTCTCTTTATAAATTGTGAGTTCAAGTCTTCAACAATTAAAATATCTCTATTATATATTTTTTTAACTTGTCATAGATTTGAATTCTTCGACTTGCATTGTAGTCTAAATAAATATTTGTTAAGAAATAATATTGAACTAGGGTGACATAAGAACTTTTTTTAAGGATAAAATTCTATTATTTTAGATTTAAAAGAGATGAAAAATATTATCATCATATATGAATAATTTATATCATCCTAGTGAGTATATCAAATTCATAATACATATGGGTGATAAGGTATCTTTAGTCCACGGATAATTGACATGAATTTCTTGTTAGAAATTGAAGGTTTGATTCCCTCATTATCTTAGTTGTTGTACTAAAAAAAATACTAAATTATATAAAATACTCTTAAACTTTGCACTTTATATAAAAAATGCTCATTAATTTTCAAAGGTTTCAAAAATGCCTTTAAACTTCTAAGATGAGTTAAAAAAAAATACCCTTACCGTAGCTTTGGATGAAAATCGTTAGTATCTTATTAGAGAAACATGGGAAGTTTCGTTTAAATTATATAGCATTTATAATTTGGAATTTTCGTTTTAATATTGGGGGTTTTAAAACTTATTATAAATATACATTTAATTTTCATATTTTATTAGAGAAACATGTTAGTTTTATAGAAGTTCGTTTCTTCAAGATTATATTTTCAAGAAAAGTTTGTTTCTTAAAAATATGAACTTATTAAAAGAGGTAGGTTTATCTCTTCAAGTGATGACATCAACAAACATTTAATAAATTAGCTTATTAAAATTTTAATAACATACGATGCACACGTGTTATCAATTTTAAAATTTTATTTTTTTTAATAAAAATTGATACGTTATTCTATTATATATTAATACTTATGTGGTTCCGAGACTATTATTGACCACGAGGTTTGTGGTTCAATCTTCCTTCCCTCTCTCGGATTAAAAATTGTGGCCAACAAGATATTTAATAAAATCATAGATGTATTCAATGTTTTTAAGATATTTTTTCAGTAATACATTTAGAAATTAGATTCTAATTTAAATAGTTGTTATAAATATATTTGATAATGTACTTATAGGTCATAAAATTACTATAGTCGTTCACTAAATATTATGTTGAATATAAACTATTATTAATTAATTTATGAACATTCTTTATGCTAAAATATTTATCTAACATTATTATAATATATTATGTATTTTAAAAAATGAATTGAGTTTATAACATAAAATATTATATTTATATATATCTTTATTTTTTTAAAATATAATTTTATATTTTAAATTTTATAACAAAATATGATACACTGAAAAAATAAATCTTTTAACATGAAATACGAACTTATCTCATTTTAGTTCCCTTGAAAATTTTGTCCCTTCATTAAATTTTGAACTTCCTAGCTTCTTTAAGTTTATACAAATTTATAACAAGTTTTAAAACTTGCAATATTAAAAAAAAAAAAAAAAAAAAAATTTAGAATTATTATCATGCTTTTCATTGATGATCTTTCTAAAAACACATTTGAAACTATTTATAAAAGTAATTGTAATCCACAAATAGAAATAAATGGCATTAAATGGATATAGATGGCAATACCTCTCACAACTTTAAATAAAAAAACACAAAGATCTTTACAGAAAAATCAGTTAAAAGTTCATAATTAGATGAGAATCCAAAAGTAATTATTAGAGAACTAAGCAATGTAAGTAAAAACAAAGGGTTAAATCACCCTTTTAATATGTAAAACGAGCAAACACGATTTTATTTTTTATTTTGATTTTGAAATTTATATTGTTTATTTACAATTTTCGAAAAAAATAATAAATATTTTAGGACTTATTTAGTTGACAATCCATATTATATTTTATATTTTTAGATTCATTAGGTCTAATAAATATGTGTTTAGCAAACATATTATGTTTCTGAAAACTATTTCATGATTTCGTGATTCAAGCCGTGTAAATTCTAAAAACAATATTTTTATGTTTTATTATATCAAGATTTTAAATTTTAAATAGAATTATATTAATAAAGATTTAGAAATAGTATCTCATATTATAAACTAAAAAATAAAATAAAATGTGCGTAGGGTCGTTTGGGGCAAGGAGTTAGTTATTATAGTTGGTTGTTTTCAAATAGGAACTTTTAGGGCCGTTTGGGGCAAGAAGTTAGTTATTATAGTTGGATTATAATAGTTTGTGTTCGAGGTGTAGATTATTTTAGTTTGGATTATAATAATATCTGTTTGAGATAAAAAAAAATGATGAATGTAAAATAGTAAAAACTGTAGCAAATAGTAAATACAGTAGTAAATGAGGGTTAACTAATTGTGGACTACAAAAGAGTCTTTATTGTAGCAAAATGTGGTTATTATAATTTTAGAATAGTTTTTGCCCCAATGTCCCCTAAATTATTGTCATATTTAATATCATTTACTTGTTCTAATTCAAATAAACAAATTTGACTTAAGAGATCAAAGCTTTTTTTCCTAATATTATTTTTAGATATACACATAGCCCAATTTTAGGTTTAATAAGTCAACGAATATTAATAACTATAGCTATCTTGATTGTCAAACCTAATGATTTCAATTTAAAAGTTAAAAGATTTATAATTATGTACTCAATTTTGAAGTTCGTAATTATGTGTGAACTCTAAAACCTAAACTTTCGAAAGTGTCTAATAGGTCTTTATATAAGAAATTTAGGATTTCATTAGCTATAAAATTTACATTTATATTTAAGAAATCAACTAATTTTTAATCATCTCGAATATGTCAAGACGTTATAGTCATATGGAAATTGAAAGTGTAGGAAATTTATAAGACATAAAATTGAAAGTTTAATAACCCATTAAATGCTATAAAAAATTTAGTGAATGAACAGACACAAACCTCAAAATTCAAAAATTGAAATCGTAATTTAACTATTAATATTTTTAGAAAAATATAGATATATCCAGCCTTGAAACATCTAACTCTTAAATTTTATGTATTATATGAAATTTAATGCACATTATCTGCCGCAGAATTCAAAAGTTTTAAATAGGAAATGTAATTTAGAAAACTAATACAAATACTTATTTGTTATATAGGTAGATTTAGACTGAAAAAAGTTTTGAGCTAAATTTATTATCATTTAAGCTCAAATGGAAACTGAAATACCTATATCAAGGCTCAAATGGGAGTGAGCCATGATCATATATAATTTTTGTTATTTGCATACTTGAAATATTATTTTCATTTTTCTATTTCCAATTTTATAAGTTTGTGTTAATTTACTAATTACGTAGCAAGAAATCGTTGGGAGAATACGATTACATATAAACAATTAAAATCTAAACGTACATACAATATATATAATAATAAATTTTCAAACTCAAAAGTAAGCTAGTGTTAGGAAAGAAATCTCGCACTTCTACCACAGAAAATAACATAGAAATTAGAAGAAAACAATAAATCTAAGAACACAAGAATTTATGTAGTAAACATTTCAATTGGAGAAAAACCATGGACTAGAGAAGATCAGATATCTCCCTCCGACCCCAATTACAAACAAAATCACTCTCTTGAAGCTTTGTCTACTCACATTATTTTTCTCTTTCCGACTCTTAAAGTAGAAAATACATAAGCTTAAATTTTTTGCTAATTTGATATTTAAAAATAAAGGACATAGGATCTTTTTATAGGGATGAAACTCATCCCCCTTCTTCAAAATTAACCATGTGGGATTTGAATCCCACGTCTTGCCAAAACCCCCAACAAATTCTACCTTAGCAAGATGTTTGAAGAATCCACATCTTCTGAAAAATCCATTGTCTTCTTCGATAAGCATAATTCCCAACTCAAAGAATTGTAAATCAATCCACCATAAAAGAGTAGACCATTTGGAATACCATCTTCCAGGAATTTCCTTTTTCGTCATATGTCGATAAACATTGCTGATATTTATGGTGCAACTTCTACCTACTTGACTCACTTGGAAGTCCTTCAACCATCAACATATATAACTTCTACCATACATCTTACATAACCGCAAAGTCAATGTCTTGTGTAAAAGCTTGTGGAGTCGCTAACATCACATCCTCTATCATGATAAAACGGACATACCATGAGGATGATTTTCGTCTTCTTCATAGGGGTTCACTATCTCTCCTGACGAGAAAGGCAATATTAGCATCTGAATCAAAACCTTTTGACGGATTTGATTTGTTAGGATAATCTTTTTTCATGTGTTCAGACTATCCAATTCCTAGTAAACTCTTTTCTACACGAACTCTTTCTTCTTACATTTTCTAGCTATCAGTACTGAATTCTCTTGTGAAGTATCCCCTTCACTCTTCAGTCTTTTTTCTTCTGACAGAAGTTTATTAGTAACCTCAGCAAAATCTAAAATTTATTTTCCATACATCAAGATTGGTTCCATGTGTCCATTATTGAGGTTAATGCCCTAAATCTCGTGGTTTTGTAGTTTGTAATTGTATTTGTACAAACATTTTATTTATTTATTAAATTAAGAGGTATTTTATTTGACATTTAGTTGCATTAACCCAAAAATCAATAACTAAGATCCAAAGTTATCTTATGTAACTTAAACATGTATGTGGAGACATACAGGTGGATCATGTTTAAGAGATAACCTGAACGATCTGTAGTAGATGGATAAGGCTGGGTACCTTATCCTAGTAACACTACGGATACAATCTGCTTTGTAGTTGTTACAATTGTTGTAAAGTGCTATAAATGATCTGATCCTGATCATACATGTAGAGACATGTGAGCGGGGGTATCCTATACAAAGAGTGTGTATAAGACCGGACCATGAAATGGATAGTCTCTCTTTATAACATCGTTGTTATAAGAGATTTCATTTCACCGGGATAACCATAGGTGACTTGACCTGAATCCTAAGTGAGTTGTGAACTCCTGCCTATGAAGACGATCTTTTGATCTGTATGGGTGAGAGTGGCCAAATTCATCGATTCAATAATCCTACCATTTTGGGGATTCTTCTTATTAGGGAACAGGAAACACAGCTACAAAAGAAGAAATTCACTCATTCCCTACTGCTAGAGTAAGTAAAGAAATTTCTATCTTAAGGGCCGATTTTGGGGCTTGAATAATGTGGCGCCACATCTTCTCTTGGCCTGAGAGGGGTTCGATTTAGTTGGACTATATCTCATTGTTCATTAGAGGGATCAGTGGTACTTAAGGAATTAATTGTAACTATAAGGGCAAAATAATAATTTTGGCCCAGAAGTAATACGAGCAATTTGTGAAGGATCCACATACTATTGATTGGTTATATCCAATGGACACACAAATATATCTATAGTGTAAAGAGTGCAACTATCAGTCTTTAGTGGAGCGACCGACTGTTAATGAAAGTTGGTTAATTTAATTCAAGAGTTTAATTAATCAATCAAGTATCATTGGAGCTTCAATCTATAGATCCATAAAGTCACTTCGTTAGCTCAATTAGGATTAATGAGAATCGAACTAATTTTGGACTAATTTGAATTGTTCAAATTAATTAAAGAAAATTAATTATATAAGATATAATTAATATAATGTATATGATACATTATAATATAAAGTTTTTATGAGATAAATAAATATTTGAATATGATTCAAGTATTAATTATATGAATATGATTCATATAAAAAACTATAGGTTATAATTAATATGAATGTGATTCATATTAATGTTATAGGTTAATTGGGAGATTAATAAACTATAGGTTATATTATATGTGATACAATATAAATATAGGTTATATGTTATATATGATATAACATATCATCGAATATTAATATATAATGAAGTTGGTTATTATATATTTTATTAGAATTCAAATTATGGTTTTTAATTAATATTATGAATTTTAAAGGAATTTGAGAGGGAGAGTTAGTTTTATAAACCCCCTCCCTCTTGAATCTCTCAATTAATAACGTGATTGGTTTTACAGAGAGTAAGTTCGTCGCCTTCCTCCTCCGGTTATTCACATACGTTGTTTTTGTCACTTTGAGTGAAGCTCTCTGTAAGTTTTTTTCCCCTCTCAACAAAACTCTTTTTCCTCTTCACCCAAAATTGATCGAAAGCGAGCTCACAACTCCACTACGATCCTCATCTTAGAGAATAACGAGGAAGCCCCCGTAGTGGTGCCCATCAATTCTTTCTCTTTTGTTGCATTCATGGTGGTGAGATGGGGGAAGGGTGACCGTTCGTGAGATCGGGAAAAGACACGTGAAGAAAAATTGTTTTCAATGGTGAGTATTAATTTTCTTCTTTTCCATCTCCTTTTAGAATGTTGGTTTTAGAAAATGTTTATCCTGTATTTTTTAGTTTCATGTGATTCTCTGTAATTTTTGTGTTTGTTTCAAATTTAAATTGAATCACACAGCATTCTCCACTTCTGTTTAGGATTCAACTCTTTCATCCATAAGGAGGAAGTGATCAAATGAGTCAGAGTGCCTTATCTTCATCTTCTATCTTCACTCCTATCACATCCAACTCAGAAATGATGTCATTGATAATACTCAGATGATCTGAGATTTTAGTACCTTCCACCATTCACAATGTGTGAAACTACTCCTTCAAGTACAAGCGATTTTAGATGTTTTTTGCCTGATACATTGTTTCAAGCTTTTCCCGAAGCTATTTGGCTATTGAAATTTCATGCACATTTGCAAGAACAATTTTAGTCAAATTTAGTCTAACTGCACTTGCAGCTCTCAAATCCGTCTCCTCCAATCTTCATCGTTCATGTTGGACGTCTTAGAACTTTTATTAGAACCACCATTGGACTCTCCTAGGTCAACATCATTGCTTAACTCTTTAGAAGCACTACTGCTTGATCTTCCCTTCAACGCCTTGTAACCCAGCTTGTATCGATACATCCTTGACTTGCATTTGCCACAAGCCGAAGCTGATCCTTCCATCAGATTTCTCCACATCAAAATTTACTGAACCCATAAAGGTTGACATATCTGCTTCTTTTCCTAGCAAAATAGAAAATAGTGAACAATCCAAACTATTCGCAATACTACAACCCATTTCAAGAATTATTTTCTGATGTGGAATATCAAACAATGCTACAACTATAAAGCATACTTAGAAATTCAAGAAATTATACTCTTGATGCTCTTATATCAATTGTTTGCAAAAATAGTAAAGAAATTAAAAGAAAACAATAAATCTAAGAATACAAGAATTTACGTGGAAAACTCCCTAATTGGAGAAAACCCACAGACCAGAAAAATCTACTATATGAAAAATTGATACAATCACACAAAGATCTCCCTCCGACCCCAGTTACAAAATCACTCTCTTCAAAGCTTTGTCTATTCACACCCTTTTTCTTTTTCCCACTCTCAATGTAGAAAATACAAAAGAGAAAATTTAATTAGCATACATAAGCTTAAAGTTTTTGCTAATTGGGATATCTAAAAACAAAGGAGATAGGATCTTTTAGAGGGATGAAGCTCATCCCCCTTTGAAAAAGCGATAGGATGACTCGTCACTTGATATGTGAATATTAAACAGAAAACACTGTCAACAATTATAACAACAAAAATACCAACAACAAGTAAACAAGTAAAGGTACACAACAATTGGTAACCCAGTTCAGTGATAAACACCTATGTCTGGGGGGTAGAGTGCACAAGAAAGATAGTTTACTAATACTACAGAGTTAAACAGTTTACAACGTAGTACTTATCTGTAATACACCAACTATTACAGTGGCTTACATAGAGCTTAACTCACACGTCACCTAGGCTCCCCCTAGATGTGAGACTCCCTCTCAACTGAACTTAGGGTCCCCTTAAGCATGTTAATATTAGCGTCGACACTTCAGCATCCGATAATGTGTGTGACTCCTCTCACGACGATATCTTTCCTCACGTCAGCAAATTTCCTTCACTGATGAATCTTAGGACCTCTCTAAGATGGAGAACCCCTCCTCCGAAGTTGAGTCTTAAGCTCCCCCTAAGATTGAGAATCCCCTCTCTGGCAATTATGACATAGGCTCCCCCTGAGACCTTGAAAATCTTCGATGTGTTGCACTCAACGTATGAAAAACTTGCACAATGGAATAGTGAGCAAACGAGCAAGAATACGATGTAGAATAGTTTGGCCGAAGTATAGAAATTATCTTACTCAATTAAACAAATGTGGCGGCCCTAAATGGTATGTAAACATCTCTTTAAAAAATCAAATCCAATAAAGAAGACAAGTCCTCATTTGGAATAAAAAGTCAAGCTTAAAAAACAGGAACATATCGAACTAAATATCACAGTTGGATATTTCCATATAAGAAAAATATTCTGCAGGAAAATATTTTAATGTCGCAATTGGATGTTAAGACTTTATTTGAGATATCTACAAAACTACTGCCTTAGATAAAATTATAAAGCCAACAAACCAAATATTCAACAAACTCCCTCTTTGGCTTATAATTTTTTTTTTTTTATAAACGGAACAAAACAAACTACAGTTCAACAATAAGCATAGATGTCTGAAAGAAAGACTTAATAAAAGTAATAACATCAAAAGTACAATACAAACAAACTAAAATTATGAACAGAATCCAAAACCATAACCAAGCAAGAACAACATTAAGACATAATTGAAATTGACCAACCACTCCCCCTTTTTGGCTGTAAAAAAAATCATCCCAAAACATCAACTCCATGGTTGAGAAGAGGAAGCTCATGCATCTAGACAAGACGGACCGCATGATGAGTAAAACCTCTTCCACTTCAGCTTTTCTCTCCTGAAGCTAGTGTACCAAAGACTCAAGGTCACGAGATTCAGTGAAAAGCAGTTGGAGAATACAACCACCAAACGAAAAAGCTATTAAAGCTCGACTTGAGCTATCAAGATGATAAGTTGTCGCGATAGTATCCAAATCAGGAACATGGTAACCCTGTAGGAGCTTAGGGTTGATGGAGAAGAGACTTGGAAATGGTCCAACAACTTCTGAAGAAGTGAGAAAATCAGGTTTCTAAGACAACATGATACCACAGATAAGGCGAAGAAAACAAATAGGCAATTTCAAAGTTGTGGAAATGTGTCGTTGAATCTGGTTTTGTACAAACAGACCATAATTGGGTTGTGCTCTAGTCTCAGTTTGATACATCAAAGTAGCAAAAACAATAGACAAACCATATTTATGCAAAGAAGGGCACAAATTATAAATCCCAATCCTATGCAGAAGGGCATATTTAAAATCAAACTAGTTGTAGGCAATTAACCCATTCGTGGCCAAGTGGAACGAGCTCCTCCAGTCAATTCAAACACCAAATCTCTTAGAAAAGGATGTTGTTTCCCTCACATTTTGAAGCATATTTCGACAAAGAAATTGGTTGATCACAACAGTAGAGAAAACAAACGAATGACGCTTAATTTGCACCATCTGAAAATTTAGGCTAGCTAAATCTACAAAATCTGAAGGAAGATTCATAATGAATTCATGCACCAGTTGGGGATAATAGGGCCCCAAGTTCAAAATAGTTCTTTCAAGACTAGCAATTTGAATCAACTCCATAAGTTCAACACACTTTTGAGTATGATCCAAAATATTACGTTTAAAAACATACTTTTATAGGCTTGCACTTTCTTTAGTGTGAAAAGAGACCTCATCTAAAGGCACAAATAGAACACTAGTCACAGATGGTTGTTTTCTTTTGGTCTAAGCAGTGGGCCTAGTGACCCCAACAGAGCCTGTAGCTTCATTGTTTGAGCTGCTCTTGAAATCCTAGTCAGAGGCTTCCTCAAGAGCGATTTGCGCATTATTAGATGACTGAAAGAAAGTATCAACACCAACATTAAAAACGCCAGAAACACCAGCACCAACAACAACTTTCTTAGATCAAAGAGCAACAATAGTGATATTGTCTTCATCATCAGAATGAGTGGAGTAGAGAGAATTCTCACGACTCGGATTTTTGGATTCAATGGCAACTTCAGATTCAACAACATTTTTCACATTCTCATGAGTTGTAAAGGTCAACAAATCAACATTATCAAGATTTTGATCTAGTAAAGTGGAAGACTCATACGGAGTCTTGACATTTTCTTCAATAGTTTGAGCCTCGTCACTAGACCCAGTACCTGTAATAGTCGGAACCATAAGACAACTTTAAGAATCAATAACATTGAGAAAAAAGGAGGAAAAAATTATATTCTCAACAAAAGACGTTAAAATATTTTCATAAGAAGCATTCACAACTTTAGCTTCTTCTAACTCAGCAGTAGTCTCAACATTATCAAGTACCGATATTACAGCTGAAGTAGGAATAGGCATTTTTCAAACTCATAACAACCGGAATAGTAACATTAGAACCCAAATTAGTGGTAGAAGTATGAACAGAAATATTAGCAAAACCAGAACCAGATTCAAGATTATCATCAGCAACTAAACTACCCTCGGAAACCCTAGCGTCTACATGAGCTTTGACAGAAAGTTCAACAAATTCCTTAGGTTTTCTAGGCAAGGTGATGTATTCATGCATGTGATCAGACTCATCACAAGAAGGGAATTTTTTTTGGAACAATTTCAACACTAGCCTCAATTAAATCAACCATCGTTAAAGCCGATGAACTTACCTTTTCTTTCTCTTTAGTTTCAGATTGGGTGGCTCCTTATCGTTTTTTTTTTTTTTTTTTTTTTTTTTTTTTTGCTGAGGGAAATGGAACTTCAACAAGAAAACCTCGCACATGAACACCGTATTTGTTTGTAGAGGTCGGTGGAATATCATCTATAACATGCATCTTGCGTGTGGCTTTTTCTTTGTATCTCACCATTTTGTTGTCAGAAGTGTGAGTCCCTTGACAAGTACTCATCATTATAGAAGACTAGTAAGATAATTAAGAACACAAGTTTTGAACAGAGACAGTTGGGGAGAAGGAAATCCACTATACAACAAGGAAACCTGTCAAAATTAAATCTCTCGCAATTTGAATTCAAACAATACTTTGAAAATAAAACCCAGTTAGACTTCCCTGAGTTCTTAACAACCATAATTAAGGTAGTTAATTGTGTGATCTGCTTTATGAGCTTCCACATTCGATGGGTTGAGATTTTCTATTGAACGACCCATGAATTTAATTTTTATGTCTTAAAAACACAAAGGCCTAAGGCTTCTACCAGGGCCTTAAAATGATCAGCATCAAGAACCTTGGTAAAAATGTCAACTATTTTGATTTTTTGTATTAACGTGCTCTAACACAATTTGTTTACTTTCAACAATATTACGAATAAAATGATGTCTAATATCTATATGCTTAGTACGACTGTGTTGAACTGGATTTTTTAATATATTAATCACTAATATTGTCACAAAAAAATAGTCATGAAATCTTGTGAGACATCATACTCCATCAATATCTACTTCATCCAAAGTAATTGAGTACAGTTGCTCCCTGTTGCAATATATTCTACTTCAGTCGTAGACAAGGAAACACAATTTTATTTCTTACTGAACCACCAAGTTGTTCCCTAAGAAGAAGCAACCTCTGGATGTACTTTTTCTATCCTCTGAGCCACCTGTCCAATTAGCATCACAATAGCCAACTAAAGAGCTATTAGTATCAAGGGTATACAATAAGCCATATTCGCTAGTGTTATTTATGTATTTGATGATTCTCTTTGTGTTGAGTAAATGACTATTTCTAGGATATGATTAATTTCTAGCATACACCAATGGAAAAGGCAATGTCAAGTCTGTTGGTAGTCAAATAAAGCAAACTACTAATGATACTCCTATAGAGATTCTCATTAACATTAGTTCCCTCGAAGTCTTTTAAAATTTTTACATGAGTTGGATCATGAGTTCTTTTAGCATGGGCACTTTCAAGACCATATTTCTAAAGGAAATCGAACTCGAGATTTCCATGAGCAGCGGAAATAAGAAAATTCTAAATTACAATCATGAATGAACATTGCAAATTCCAGTCGTCTACAAAACATGCGGTTATGCAATTACTATAGAAATTACAGCATGAACAACACAAATGAACAAGGAAGAACTCAACGAACATTTTTCGTCTCGTCTGCACGCTCCTTGCTCACGAACGCTTGCACAACAGCAATCTCGAATGCTTGATCTATACGACCGAAACACTGCACAAACACTTAGCGCTCGTCCACAATGATTGCTTTGGTCACGAACTCCTCAGCAACACGAACGGCCTCCATAGAACTTCAACAATGTCAAGTCGAGTAAGACCCCACCAAGAAGGTTACCTTGGTATTCTCGGTGTGAGAATCCAGAGGGTGGGCTCTGTTTAGACTTGGAATAAGGAAAACGAAGGAGGAAACACTGATCGTGTACACGACTGGGCAAGTGGAAGATGGCAGAAACCTATCGTATAGGTCGATGCCCAATCGTTTAGCTAAAGCTATACGATTGTCTAGCGAAAGCTATACGATCGTTTAGCTCGGTGTCTTCGCCTACAAACACTACACGATCGTCTACTTTGGGCAAGCGATCGTCTAGCAAAAGCTATGCGATCATTTAGCAAATAATGCATGATCGTTTAGCTTGCCACTACACGATCGATTATATCATATATAATCAAAATACCTCTTGTCAATTTGAACATTTCAAATCAACACCAAGAACTGATCCTCAATTGAATCCATTTAGCTACCAAAGGGACCTTATAGACTTGTAGCTCAAAGCTCCAACGGTACATGAATAACTGACTAAACTCTTTAGTCAAGGGATCCACCATCCGTTAACTGCCAGGTTTTCTACTAAAGATCGACAACGGAACTCTTCTTACTATAGGTATATTATGTGTCCATCTTAACCAATCAACAGTGCGACAACCCTTCACAGATCGCTCATAAATATAGTTGGGCCAATAACTGTTATGCCCTTGTAGTTAGATCTGTCTCTTTAAGTACCATTGATCCCTCTAATGAACATAAGTCATAGTCCTACTATGACTGAGTCCTCTCTTCCAAAGATAAGTTGTGGCCACTATGTCCAAGCTCCGGAATCAGCCCTTAAGGGAGCAATCTCTCTACTTATCCCTGCTTCGGGAAAAGAGTAAATTCCATCTTGTGGATTGAGTTCCTAGCTCCCAGATCAAACAAGTCCCCAAAAAGGTAGGCACGTTGAGTTGGAAATCTAGCCACTCTCACCCATACTAATCAAAGGACCGCCCTCAAAGGTAGGAGTTTCCAAAACACTCAGGATTGAGGTCATATCACCTATGGTCGTTTAGATGAGATGAAAGTCTCTAGTATCAACGGCGTTATATACAGAGTCTAGTCATCTCGTGTTCCAGGTCTTATACAAACTCTTTGTATAAGACACCCCCGCTCGCACGTCTCCACATGAATGGTCAGGATCTACCATCTGTAGTAGTTTATAATACTTGAAAACCTCTACAAAGCGGGTCGTATCCATAGTGTCACCAGGATCAGGTATCTTACTTAATCCTTATACTACAGACCTATTTAGTTTATTACGTAAGGCATGATCCACTTGTATATCACACATATACATGCTTAAGTTCACATAAGATAACTAAGGAGCTTTGTTTATTGGATATGAGTAAATGCTAGAATTAAATAACACTTATTTTATTCATTAAACAATGTGTATCTTTACAAAACAACAAGACTTTGGAAGAATTAGGACACTAATCCCAACAATTTCTTCACTAAATTCTTGGCATATTTTCTTTGAGGGATAAAAATTCCCTCATTTAGTTGCTTTATTTGAAATCCCAAAAAATAAGATAGTTTTCCTACTATACTCATCTCAAATTCAACCTACATCTATTTAGCTTGACCACCACCTAAGGCATTTCTCCAAAAACAATGTCATCAACAAAAATTTGGACAATCACAAAATTTTCACGAGATCTTTTCACAAAGAGAGTTTTATCAACTTCTCCTTGTATGTACCCATTATTGACAAGAAATTGAGTTAAACACTTGTACCATGCTCTAGGGGTCTGTTTAAGGCCATAGAGGGTCTTGTTAAATTTATACACATGCTCAGGGTGAGAAGGATCCACAAATCCTTTGGGTTGAGCAATATACACTTCCTTATTTAGAAACCCGTCCAAGAAGGCACTCTTTACATCCATCTGATATAATTTAAACTTCAAAAGACAAGAAATACCGAGCAAGAGTCTGATAGCTTCTAATCATGCAACAGAGGCAAAGGTTTCATCAAAATCCATGTCTTCAACTTGAATGTATCCTTGAGCCACTAATCTGGCTTTATTTCTGGTCACATTTCCATTCTTATCAGTCTTATTCTTGAAAATCCAATTTGTGCGAATAACATTCACAGATTCAGGCCTCCTCACGAATTGCCTGAGCTTCTCTTGCATGGTATTGACCCAACATTCATCTTCAAGAGCTTCTTTGAAACTTTTTGGTTCAATAGAAGAAGTGAAGCAAATATTGTTGATCATGTCAAGGTAATTGATTTTTTATGGAGTAATATAATATGCAATGGAAGAATTCAGAATCAATAAGCATTCTAACTAAACTTAATTTGAGTTTCAAATATGCTATACAAGTAAAATTCATAAGAGGGTTTGAATAATGTTATACCTTTGTAGAATTCTCCAAAAATTCAGCTAGATCTCCACTTATCTAAGCTTAATACTTCAAGTAGACTACCATCAAAGTCTTCTCTACTAAATTCAAGAAGGAATGTGTGGTGAAAACACTCTAATTGAGCTCAATTTTGGATGATAATAAGTGGCTTGTCAAGGGTTTACTAAGTGTGCAAACTTTCTACATAAAAGTTCTAATCTCTTTCAAAATCTTAGCATGCAAGTTTAATATATAGACTTAAACCTTCAAGGAGAAGAGAGTGCATGTAGGACAACTTCTACTAAGAGTTATGATTGAAAAGGTGTGTGGGAATTGGGTGATTTCACCCAATTTGAGCTTAGTGGATTTTTCCCAAAAAATGTTGAAAAAATCCACTAACTCAATTTTGAGTTTAAAAAATGAATTTGCTTTTAAATAAAAAATAATAAAAAAATTTCATTTAAAAGAATTAGTTTTGTAAAATCAATTCAAAATAATTAATTTAAATAAAACTAATTTTAATTTTAATTAAACCTTTTAATTAAAAAACAATTAATTTAATATCAAAATATTAAATTAATAAAATACCAATTCCACCATTATGATTCAATTTCTTATTATTAATATTTAAGTCATAATTTAAATATTCATTGATTTTCCAATTTCGTTCAATTTTCGATAAAATTAAGCGTTTCAATTATATCGAATACAATTGGTTGAAACCCTAAAAATTGAATTTAAACGTTTCAAATTCACAACCCTAATTTCATCCAAACATACTCAATTTGTTAATCCAATTTATGAGCTAGTAGAGGGACCTAATGGACCTACAGATCATGAGCTCCAACGATATGTAATTAATTGGTTAAACTCCTTAAAACCAAATTAATCATATTTGTTAATTATCAAGGCACAGCACTATAGCTTAATAGTTGCACTCTCCTCACTGTAGATATATTTCTATCCATTTTAACCATAATAGGTAAGTCGATCCTTCACAAGTCGTTCGTATTTACAACTAGGTCAAAATTACTATTTTACCTCTGTAAATGCATCTAGTTCCTTAAGCTCTCACTGATCTTATATTGAACAACTGATTCATAATATCACTTATGAATCATGTCCCTCTCTACCACGAGAGGTCGGGGCCCGTTTGTTCAAGACCAAGAATCAACACTTAAGAGAACAACCTATCTACTAACCCTAAGACGGGTAGGAGTGAATTCCATCTTGCAAGGCTATGTCCCCAGCTATTTACCAAGTTTTATCCCCAAAATGGGAAGCATATTGAGTAGTGTCATTAGACTATTCTCACTTATGCAGATCAAAGGATAATCCCAAATAAACAGGAGTTCATAGTTAGCTCAGGATTAAGATTGAGTTATCCTATGTTATTTTAGTATGAAATAGTCAGTTTTAACAATAAACGGTTATTATAAAGAAAAGTGACTATTTCAAGGTCCAGTCTTTATGCAAACTCATTGCATAGGATGCCTCCACTTTCACGTCTCTACATGAATGATTTGTGGATCACATCATTTGTATCAATATACAGGGTCGCATCCAATAGTGACACAAGGATGAGATACCAAATTTCATCCATATACGTATAGACTATTTAGGCTATATACTATAACTTGATCCTATTTATGTTACTACATAAAGTTAAAGTATTCATACTATAGCCAAGGATTTTTTTTATTGGATTTTCTAATAGAATGCAACATCAACAACTTTATTGAATAAAAAACTTAATAATATTTTATTGATAAATAGAATGTTTAACACAAATTATGAACTACGAGTTTTAATGAAATCCCCAACAATTTTTTCCTTCCTTATGGTCGCCACTCCTTCAAGGTCCCCAATAATGTTACTAGAGGGATGATTTTTTATGAACCCTACTGGAAGGCTGCTTGTTAGTAGTTTTTCCCTGCTTTGAGGTATTTTGAGTAATCTCCACTGGAATTTCTAAATTCATGTCTGAAGACATGCCAAACGAGATGTTAGGCACTTAGTATTAACAACTGGAGTGATGTTGAGATCTCCTTCTTTAATAGAAGGAAAACCTAGGAATGCAACATCATCATCAATTACAAGGTTAATTGACTCCATTACAGTATGAGTTTGTTTGTTGTAGACACTGTGAGCTCGACTATTTATGGAATATTCAAGAAATATCCCTTCATCAGACTTGGAATCCCATTTTCTTCTAGTTTCTCTATCAACAAAAATGTAATTGACACTTCCAAAGTTATGAAAATATTTCACGTTTGGTTTTCTACCTCTCCATATTTCATAAATAGTGCTCGAGGTTTCTGATTGCAGGACAACTTTGTTATGTATATGACAAGCCGTGTTTAGTGTTGTTGAGGTTGATGTCCTAAATCTCGTAGGGTCCAATAGTTTGTAATACATTTTATTTAATAAAATATGTGATGTTTTATTTCAAAATTAGTTGCATTAACCACAAACCAATAAACGAAAATCCAAGGTTATCTTGTAGCTTAAACATGTATGTAGAGACATACGGGTCGATCATGTTTAAGTGATAACCTAAATGGTCTGTAGTAGATGGATAAGACTGGATACCTTATCCCGGTGACACTACAAGTATGGTTCTCTTTGTAGATGTTACAAATATTGTAAAGTGCAACAAATGATCTTGATCTTGGTCATTCATGTGGAGACATATGAGCAGGGATATTCTATACAAAGAAGTTTGTATAAGATCGAACCATGAAATGTTTAGTCTCATTATATAACGTCGTTCATAATAGAGACTTACATTTCACTAGGATGACTATAGGTCACATAATCTGAATCCTAAGTGAGTTGTAAACTCATGCCTATGAGGGCGGTCATTTGATTCGTATGGGTGAGAATTGCCAGATCGCTGACTCAACAATTCTACCATTTAGGGATTCATCAGATTGGGGAGCTGGGAACATAGTTACACAAGAAGGAATTCACTCCTTCCCCAATGTCGGGGCAAGTAGATAAATTGCTCCCTTAAGGACTAATTCTAGAGCTTGAACAATGTAGCGCCACACCTTCTCTTGGCCTGAGGGGGGTTTAATCATAGTTGGATTATGATTTATTGTTCATTAGGGAGATCAATGGTACTTAAAGAGTTAGATGTAACTGCAAGGACAAAATGGTAATTTTGGCCAACTGTACTTAAGAGTAATTTGTGAAGAGTCATCGTCCTATTGATTGGTTATATTCAATGGACACAGAAATATATCTGTAGTTCAAAAAGTACAATTGTCAGTCTTTAGTGGAGTACCCGACAGTTAACAGATGGTGAATAATTTAATTAAATAGTTTAATTAATTACTCACATACCGTTGAAACTTCAAGTTATAGGTCCATGAGGTCTCTTCGGTAGCTCAACCAGATTTAATGAGAATCAATTTTTGGATTAATTTGAATTATTCAAATTAATTGAGCGAATTAATTATATATGGTATAATTACTATAATATATTTGATACATTATATTAAGTATTTATGAGAGGAAATAAATGTTTGAATATGATTCAAATGTTAATTATATTGGATTCATGTAGTTGACTTTAATGTAAATATTATTTATATTAAAAGCCATTTGTGAGAGAGAATTAAAAGTATAGGTTAAATTGTACTTGATGCAATATAAAAACTATAGATTATATATATATATTGATTTAATTTGATTAAATTAAATTATTTTATTTTATTTTAAAATTAAATTAAATGGGGGAAAGAACTTCCCTCCCCTTGATTCTTTCCACATATCGTAGGTGGGAGGTTAGGTTCCTGCAGTTTTAATTCTTCTTCTTCCTGTAAAAAGAAAAGATATACAGAATACACATAATAGTTCTATGAAAGAAAAAAAATCCTATCCTCCTTCATCTCTTTCTCTTAATCAAACCCTTTCCTCAAAAATCCAAAATAGTTAGAGCTTACACCTCATAGGTTCTCTACCTAAGAATACTGAGGTTTTCGAGTGGTGGTGACCAATTGGGTTTTTTGAATCGTTCGTGATTTTCACAGTGAAGAGAATACGTGAAGATTTCAAATTCTTCAAGGGTAAGTCTTCTATTCCCTTTTTCTCTTCTAATTTCATTATAAGCATGCTGTAAATTTATAATTAAATGCATGATCTTTTTGTTTATCTGTAAAGTTGAATTCTGTAAAAAATGGAATTTGGGACGATCTATCGCTTTCGCTCATGGATCTTCTCATCAAGGATCCTTCAAGTGCTTCTACCCAAAAGTGAAATGGTAGATGCTTTGCATGTATCATCGCACGTGCCATCTCCTGAAGAGTTCTATTTTTTCTTTCCATAATTCTATTCTGATGTGATGTAAAATGAGCTGAAAATTCATGGTGAATTTCAACAAACTGACAAAACTCAATAAATTGAGAGTTTTCAAACTCTCTACCATGATCTTTTCGAATACATATCACATTCAGATCTTTCTCACGTTGTAATTAAAGACAGAGAGCACGAAAAACAGAAAAAATTTTTTATTTTTCACAAAGAAAATACACCCAGGTGTATCTGGAGAAGTCATCAATAATAACTAAAACATACCATTTGCCCCACAGACTGTTAGATTGCATGGGTCCCATCAGATCCTTGTGAAGAAATTCCATAACACGGGAAGAGCTTGAGTGGCCTAACTGCTTGTGAGAAGCTGATAAATAAGGAAAACCAGATATAGTGTTGGTTGCAAGAGCCTTCTTAATAATATTCATAATTGCATGCCCAAGGAATTTATGCCATAGGCTCGCTTCAACTTGTCTAGAGAGATTAAAAACGTGCGAAGTACGATCAAAACTCCACGAATAAAGATTATCACAGGAACGTAAACCTGTCATAATGAGAGGTTTTGACATTGTCTGTGACAACACATTTTTCTTTGGTAAAGCTCACATTCAATCCTTGGTCGCCAATTGGCTAATGCTAATAAGATTTTTAGTAAGTGTTTCAACCAACATTATATCTTTCAATAGAGGAAGACCCAAGTAATTCAGTTTTCAAGCACCATCACCACATATGACCTTTTTGAAACTGACAGATTTGAGATCGAACAAATAACTCTTTTTACCGGTCATGTGCCGAGAGCTTCCACTATTAAATTATCAGTCGCCTTTAGTAGAGGATCTGAGCAAGTTAAAACCACATTACATTTATTCTGAATATATTTCTCTCTCCACACCTATTTGACTCTTGTCTATTTTTTATAATGGTTATGTGAGAAATAGGGAGTACTTCTGGAATATGTGGATCTATAGAGAATCTTCAGTAATTGATAGCAAAAAGGACGTTTATGCTCCACCTTTCCACAATAGTAACAAATCCATCTTGGTCTAGTCAAGTGGTTATCTCTCAATACAACGTTGCTAGTAAATGTACCTGTAAAGCCATAAGACTCTGGATCTTCAGCTTTAACAAACTCAATCTTTTGCTTCCCTTTTAGTTTTGACTGATTATAATGCTGATTTCCCCTTTTAGAAAAGTTAAGCCCAGAGTTATCACTATTAGTTTTTTTTCTATCAAAATTTTTTTCAAAGACTCAGTACCAGTGTTTAACATTTTTGCATACTGAATCATTTTCAGCTTTAACTTAAGAGAGTTTAAGCTTCAAATCTCCAATAATAAACATAAGTTTGTGATTGTCAACTATCAAAGTCTCAATTCTCACTTTTTGCACATCAAGGGCTTTCTGATCATCTTGCCATTTGAGAAAAAGAACCTGATAAGAGAGATTTATAGACTCAAGCCCTATAGTATCATGATCATTTTTTGCATACAAAAGAGATGTTACTAACAAGTGCCTTGACATCATCCTCTGAATCACTGTTATCTTTAGATTCAGCATCAGACAAAGTTAATACATATCTTTTGTTCTATCTCTTCAGAAAAGTGGGACATTCAGCCTAAATATGACAAAATTCACCACAATCTCTATATTTGAAGTTCTTTTCCTTGTGAGAAAGTAAATTACCTGACTTGTCAGTTTCTTTCTTACTATTATGATATCTAAATTGATTTAGGGGAGTAGATCCTCCAGACTTATTGTTATCGTAAGAGCCAAAGCTCTTATCTGAACGTTTGAGCACACAGTTGAACTATTTTAAAAGTAATGAAATTGATTCCGTAAGAGAGTCTTCTGATTCTTTATCATCATCAATCAATTCTTCTTTAACAGTGGATTGAAGAGCAATTCTCTTATTCTTCTTTTTGATTTTTCCATTAAGGGATATTTCAAAAGTCAGTAAGAAGTCAAATAATTCATCTACTCTCAACTTTGTGATAACTGGCAGAAATGCCAGTTATTATAAGTCTTTTATTTAGAATTATGAAGGTTAACAAGTAGAAAATACGGTGATAATACTTAGAATTTTTGAAAAATTGAGTTTTGCGTCGATTAGCACCTAAATCCTTACTGGCCCCAATATTATGCGTTACTCCAAGCCAAAGTGTCTATTTTTGCAGCTATCACAGGAATCAAATGCATGCGTTTGAAATAAGCAATCGCAGACAAACGCATGTGCTGAAGCCAGGCGATTGCAAAGAAAAACGCATAGTTGAAAGTTGGATCATAGGCACATCGCATGGAAGTTGCGGTGATCGAATGCGTCCATCGCACGAAAGTTGTGGTGATCAAGCGAATGCGGTGATCATTTGAGAATTGCGGCCACAGAGTGACAACAATAATAAAAGGACGATCGCAAGATGGGAAGGACGCGTTGATACTTCAGCTGAATCAAGCTCGGACGCATACCTTGGGAGTATCAACAAAATAAGATGATGTGACATTGCCCATACCGCGACAAAAGCATCAGTGAGCCATAACGCAATCATGATAGCTGTTGGCATTTAAACTCTATAAATAGCCTTTTGGACCTTTATTTCAAGACATCGGCAGAGGTTTGCGATCACAGATGAGAGCTTGAGCAAGATTTTCAGTGAGAATTCTTCACCTCCACAAACCAGACCGAGTGACGACCGGAGTTTGCACCGGAGATAGAGCTCGAGAGAGCCGTGTTCCTATCATAAGTTTGCTTATACTTGTGCCAAGTATAATGTAAACGCAAGTTTCTCGGATAATCCGAGGACGAACAGAAGGACTTGTCACTTAATAATGCTTGTGAAGCAATGTGTTTGAGGTGATGCAAAAATAATAAAAAGAAGAATAATGGATTTACACACTACTCCTACTGCTAACTGAACAGATTGAGCAATAGAAGACTTGCGATGAGAATAGATAGATACACAACAACCATTAACGCATAGTAATGTTTATTATCTTAAATCGCCCGAGTAATCTAGCTCATTGCACTAACGCATCGCACACCTCTCGGTAGTCAGCCGCATGACTATATCTCTATAGTGCATGGTTGCATCGAGCATAAGATTGTGCCTATTTCTAGGAACAATGCGAACTTTGCTTTAGTGCGTTCCATCTCTTACCTTCTTAGACAGTTAGACGCAGCTACTTAACTTATAGACAAGCAATGCAACATCCCATAGACAAGCGTTGCTACAGCCTTTCACCAAGTAAAGAGGATTAACTCACTATACTCGCACAACGCACACCTCTCGGTGGGTTGCTACATACGTCCTATCTCTAGGCTACACGATTAAGCATGTGATCGCCTTTGATAAATAAACGCTGAAGATAAACAATGATAGAGATAAAGATGATGAAGAAGGCGGCAATGAAGGAATCAAGATATGCGTTGATCACAAAATATCTTAATAACTTAAGCTAAAATGTAATACAATACAGAGAATAGAAGAGAAATGAAGGACTCTGCGTCAAGGCTGTCGGTGGTGCTATAGATGAATGGTGGAGATGTTTCTCTCGAGCTCTATCCCCTGCGCAAGCTCCGGTCGTCACTCAGTCTGGTTTGTGGAGGTGAAGAATTCTCACTGAAAATCTTGCTCAAGCTCTCATCTGTGATCGCAAACCTCTGCCTTGAGGCAGAAGTTCGGATGTCTTGAAATGAAGGTCCAAAAGGCTATTTATAGAGTTTAAATGCCGACAGTTATCATGATTGTGTTATGGGGGTAATGTCACATCGTCTTATC
This sequence comes from Benincasa hispida, assembly GCF_027475165.1. Taxonomy (NCBI): domain Eukaryota; kingdom Viridiplantae; phylum Streptophyta; class Magnoliopsida; order Cucurbitales; family Cucurbitaceae; genus Benincasa; species Benincasa hispida. Next base: position 31,809,954 of record NC_143484.1, on the reverse strand, counting down.
TTGTTGATACTCCCAAGGTATGCGTCCGAGCTTGACTCAGCTGAAGCATCAACGCATCCTTCCTATCTTGCGATCGTCCTTCTATTATGATTATCACTTCGTGGCCGCAATTCCCAAATGATCACCGCAACTTTCGTGCGATGGACGCATTCGATCACCGCAACTTCCATGTGATGTGCCTATGCAATCCAACTTTCAGCATATGCGTTTGTCTTCATGATCACCTAGCTTCAATGCATGCGTTTGTCTGCGATTGCTTATTTCAAACGCATGCATTTGATTCCTGCGATAGCTACAAAAATAGACACTTTGGCTTGGTGTAACACATAATATTGGGATTAGTGAGGATTTAGGTGCTAATCAATGCAAAACTCAAATTTTCACAAATTCTAAGTATTATCACCGCATTTTCTACTTGTTAACCCTCATAATTCTAAACAAAAAACTTATAATAACTGGCATTTCTGCCAGTTATCACAAAGTTGAGAGTAGATGAATTATTTGACTTCTTACTCACTTTTGAAATATCCCTTGATGGAAAAATCAAAAAGAAGAATAAGAGAATTGCTCTTCAATCCACTGTTAAAGAAGAATTGATTGATGACGATAAAGAATCAGAAGACTCTCTTACGGAATCAATTTCATTACTTTCAAAATAGTTCAACTGTGTGCTCAAACGTTCGGATAAGAGGTTTGGCTCTTATGATAACAATAAGTCTGGAGGATCTACTCCCCCAAATCAATTTAGATATCAAAATAGTAAGAAAGAAACTGACAAGTCAGGTAATTTACTTTCTCACAAGGAAAAGAACTTCAAATATAGAGATTGTGGTGAATTTTGTCATATTCAGGCTGAATTTCCCATTTTTCTAAAGAGATAGAACAAAAGTTATGTATTAACTTTTGTCTGATATTGAATCTAAAGATAGCAGTGATTCAGAGGATGATGTCAAGGCGCTTGTTAGTAACATCTCTTCTGGCACCTCATCATGTGATATTTCTAAATATGATGTGTATACAAAAAATGATCATGATACTTCAGGACTCGAGTCTACAGATCTCTTTTATCAGGTTTTTTTTCTCAAATGGCAAGATGATCAAAAAGCCCTTGCTGTGCAGAAAGAAAGAATTGAGACTTTGGTAGTTGACAATCACAAACTTATGTTTACTATTGGAGATTTGAAGCGTAAACTCTCTCAAGTTAAAGCTGAAAATGATTCAGTATGCAAGAATGTCAAAATGTTAAACACCAGTACTGAGTCTTTGGAGAAATTTTTGATAGAAAAAAAAAACTACTAGTGATAACTATGGGCTTAACTTTTCTAAAAGGGGAAATCAGCATTATAATCAGTCAAAACTAAAAGGAATATGATACCAAATGTTTGAGCAAGGGTTTGCACACAATAAAACTATAGACTTTCTCAATTTGAAGAAGCTATTAAAAGTATGGAGACCCTTGCGATACCAGTTAGAGGATGCGGTGAATTATTTGTATCATTATAGATGCATCGCAAAGAGACGTAGTCAGGCAAAGAGAATTTCAAAAGGATAAGGCATAAAAGATAACAAGAACAGAACCTTAAGCAGAATAACGCATGCGACAATGCGTTGGAATTCATGCAATTGAAGTCATGTGTTGAAGGATGTAGAGGATTCTTCCATTGTAACTGCGCACCGAGGTGAGTTATTATCGCACCTACAAAGAGCAAACACACCACAACCAAGGAAACAGCCGCATATCCAAAATAATAATAAATAAAAACAATAAACTAAACTAAGAAAGTAACGTAAAGATAGAGTAGAAGACGTCCCTGGAGAAATTGGAGTGTTGTTACTGTAAGGAGTCTCCCATGCAGGAGATGGCTCTCAACTGCTTGGGTCAAGGGGCTCGCCCTGACCATTGGAGCTTCTAACAATTGTTGGATGCATGATGGTTGACATGCGCCTAAAACTGCTTCCAGCTCATGCGACAGATAGCCTTTCTATCTCGGGGTCAATATTTGACTTTCGACGCATCGCCTATACTTCAAATATTGTTTGCAGCTTGATCGCACAATCTACAATACGCCTAAGAATGAAAAGGTGCCTGTGAAAACAATAAAACTTCACAAAACATTAACTGCCAAGTCCCCGACAACGGCGCCAAAAACTTGTTGGGTAGGAAAATTTATTTATTTAGGAAAAGGGAAAATGTATTAGGGACGGATGGGATTGTGCATGCAATCATGCGTTAGACATGGCTTATGCGTTTACACCCATGAATCTGAGGTCATGCGTCAAAATGAAAATGCATTAATCTAGTATGTTATGACCATGCGTTCCTATCACAAGTTTTCTTACGCTCGCGCCAAGTATAATGCGAATGCAAGTTTCTCAGGTAATCCAAGGTCGAACACGGGGATTTGTCACTCAATAATGCTTGTGAAGCAATGCGTTTGAGGCGATGAATAAAAAAGTAAAAAGAAGAAGTTTAATGGATTTATACTTTGTTATGTCTTGAGTTTCCTCAATAATAGTGACTTTCATGTCAAAACTCTTGGGTAGAGATCTAAGCACCTTTAGGACAAGTTTTTCTTCTGAAATCTTCTCTCCTAGAGCAAACGACTCATTTATAATATCTAGCAAACGAACATTGAATCCAGTAATGGATTCTTCATCATGCATTCTAAGATGCTTAAACTTCAATGTCAACAACTGCAGTTTGAACATCTTTACTTTACACATTTTCTCATAGGCAATAGACAAGATATCTCATGCCTCCTTAACTGAGACCAAGTATTAATTAATCTGAATATTTTGCAATCTATACCATTGAATATGGCATTCAAGGCACATGAATTTTCTAAAGAAGATTCATCTTCATCTCCAGAGCCTCTGGCTTCAAGATTTCCTTTCCATCATCAATTTTGATGGTAAGATGTGTCCATCCGAATACAACAACTTTCCTAGTTTTGCTATCAATAGACTTAAAAAAGGCAGTCATTCGAGCTTTCCAGTACCAATAGTTTGTTCCATCAGGAATGGGTGGACGAATGGTAGAGCCTCCTTCCTTGATTCCATCAATGATCGAATCACCTAAGATAAAGGTGATCCCTCTAATACCAATTAAAAAAGTGATAGAATGACTCGCCACGTGATATGCGGATGTTAAACAGAAAGCACTGTCAACAACTATAACAACAAAAATACCAATAACGAGTAATAAGTAAAGGCACATAGCAATTGATAACCTAGTTCAGTGATAAACACCTATGTCTGGGAGCTTAAGTGCCAGGAAAGATAGTCCACTAATATTAAAAAGTTAAGCAGTTTACAACGTAATACTTACCTATAATACACCAACTATTGCAGTGGCTCACGTAGAGCTTAACTCACACGTCACCTAGCTTCCCCTAGATATGAGACTCCTTTTCAGCTGAACTTAGGCTCCCTTAAGTATATTAATATTACCGTCTGACACTTTGACACCCGATAATGTGTGTGACTTCTCTTACGGTGATATCTTTCCTCACAATAGCAAACTCCCTTCACTGATGAATCTTAGGATCTCCCTAAGACGAAGAACTCCTCCTCTAAAGCTGAGTCTTAGGCTCCCCCTAAGACTAAGAATCCCTTCTCTGGCAGTTATGGCTTAGGTTCTCCTAAGACCTTGAAAATCTTCGATGTGTTGCACTCAGTAGATAAAGAACTTTCACAGCAAAATAGTGAGCAAACGAGTAAGAACACAATGTAGAATAGTTTGGCCGAAGTACAAAAATCGTGTTGCTCAACTAAACAAATGCAGAGACCCTAAATGGTTTGCAAAATTCTCATTAAAAGATCGAATCCAATAAAGGAAACAAGTCTTCATTTGGAACAAAAAGTCGCGCTTCAAAAAATGAACATATCAGACTAAATACCACAGCTAGATATTATCAGATAAGGAAAATATTCCGCAGGAAAATATTCTAATGTCACAACTGGATGTTAAGATTTTATTTGAAACATCTGTAAAACCACTACCTTAGATAAAATTATAAAACCAACACACCAAATCTCCAACACTCTTGTTCAAAATTCACGATGTGGAATATCACATCTTGCCAAAAATCCCAGCTAGATAGAATAATAAATATTATAAAATGAAATAATCACAAATAAATAAAATGTCAAGATCTCGTTGAAAAACTCATAAGTGGTTGAGGCATGGTTACAAAGCATTGTTATAAAGACACAATTATTCATTATGCATAGTATTGAAATGACTTAAATCTATTGTACAATGTCTTAAATGACCAAGTACGGGGATCTTGTTGTTAGAATTGGTATTTGACATATATTTAATTACTTAATTATTTTCCTTTTCCACTTAGGATTTAGATAAGTGCACTGTATAAACTTTCTAACGCTAGAGGCACAATTATTCTGTAATTTGTAATCTTTTTCTCTAATAAAATTGTTCTCCTTCTGGCCTGTGAACTTAGTTAACACATTGTTTGTGAATCATGAAAATATGTATGTCAATTCTCTATTCTATTTACATTTTCTGTATTCTTTGATTGTCAATTTCATAACACACAGGTTGCAAGCAAATTACAGCAACCGTCTCAGCATGATACAAGGACTAATTAGTTTCAATTTAAGCTATTCACCTCTAACAGAATTCTTGGACACTTCCTCTCAACTCAACTCAAGATTAAAAAAATGAAAAAGAGAGAGAACTCCTTGAATTTGAATGAAATACTTCCTCCAAATGAATATTAAATTATTATTAATAAGCTACCTATCGAGTAACTCTCCAAAAATAAATTCCAAAGCTACTTGACCAAATTTAAATATGTCTCATCAATCTTTCATAAAAAAAAAAAAGAAAGAAAGAACTCATCAAATGAAAGATTGAGAGTACCATAAATTTGACTCAATATGTTAAATTTGTAAAAGGAACATTAGTCTCTTTTGATGTTTATATCCACTTCTTAATATTTTGAAATCAAACAACAAATTATATGCATTTAACTTACATATTTTAAGTTCATCCTTTTTTACTTTCCTCTTAGGAAGTTTAGAGAATTTTGAGGCAAATTTGGAACTTTTGCTTTAGAGTGTGACCTAATTCAATTTCTAAACCTTTGTCAACTCATTAAATATTGTTAGATAGTAAGTTTATCATCAACTAATTTTAGTATTTGAAAAAATATATACATTATTAAAAACATTCTTAAAATATAAAGAGTCAAAATTTTAAAAATTTTGAAATACGAAGAAATTAAAACATATTCCTAAAAAAAAAAAAAAAAAAAAAAAAAAAAAAAAAAAAAAAAAAAAAAAAATCATTGGAAAGGTGGCAACACATAAAAGTAAAGTGATCGACTCTAAAGTGATAGACTCCATCCATACCAAGTAAATGGAATCTTGAAAAATGCAAATAAAAACAGCTAAAAGGAACATAATTAATTTGGACCTTTTTAAATATAAAAAAATATATTTAAAAATATATACAATTTATAGCAAAAAAATTTCAAAACTACTTTAAATATTTTTTAGATTTCTCTATTTATAAGAATTTCTTAATTTGTTGTGTGAAAACCATCAACAAATAGCTTAAAATATGAGATTATTTGATGAAAAAAATAAATATTTGACTAAATTTTATTGAAAGTAACAATTTAGTCTCTAAACTTTGATTTGCAACGATTTAGTCCCTATATTCTCAATTTTATAACAATTTAGTCCATAAACTTTAATACGTAACAATTTAGTTCTTATATTTTTAATTCATGACAATTTAGGACCTAACGTAAATAAATTTATCAAAATAGAAGTTAATTTTTATTGTTTTATTATTAGACTTTATAGTTTATAAAAATAAAGTCTCTAATTAATTTAAAGGTTTATTTAGGTAAAAAATTTTATTAAATTTTAATACTAATTTTCTTCACACTAGAGAATAAATTGTTACAAATTTTGAAATATAAGGACTAAATTGATATATGGTAAAATTCGGGAACTAAATTGTTATTAAATTAAAAATTTAAGAACTAAATCATTACTAATTAAAAGAAGCTAAATTGTTACTTTTATGGAAGTTTACTAAAAATGATTTGTGACCTAAATATTTCAATGTCTTTTTAAGAAATAATAAAGAATTTAAATGAGGTATTGAGCAGAGCTTGTGAGGACAATCATGGATGTTTGTGAAGAGGAGAACATTATCTATACATTTCAATTTTAATTATTTATATTAATTAATTCTTAACCAACACATTACCTTTATGGCTTCCTTTTGACTCTTTTTGGTTTGGATTAGGACACATAAGTTTTTTTTTTTTCATTGAAAAAAATATATCTACATAATTATTATTTGTTTGTGTTTCTATTTAATATTCATTGCTATAATGCATATCTATTTTCCATTCAATTCTTTTGATTCCATTTTATTGGAATGGATTTTAGAAAATGACATTGAAGATTAGTATATATAGTTTGAACATGTTAATATAATTCAAGTATGAATAGATTGAGTGTACGTGCAAAATTAGATACAACTTGTGATTTATTATTATATATTATTTGTTAGTTCAACAACAGTTGAATGGAGAATCAAAATATTAACTTTTGAAATAGTAATTGATATTTTATCCAATAATATATGTTGGAATGATAACTATGTATGAATCTGTACCTTATTTAAAATATATTTAATTAGAATTCTAGATAATAAATCGATCATTCATTGTCTGTTTCTCTCATTGAACTGTGAAAGTTTTAAGAGGAAATAGAGAAAAGAAAACAGAAGTAAATATTTATTTGGCCGAGGAATATTAAAAATCAAGGAAACAAATCACCGTGGTTTTTTCTAATACAATTATTATTGGATATAATAACTTGAACCTCAAGGAAAGAATGAATGTATGTCAATTATCGTTAAACTATGAAAAAATAAATATTATATTTAAATTAGAATTATAAAAATTTTGAAAAGTAGACATTTAGTGTCTATTTATCATTGATATCATATCTTACAAGTGAATTCAACTACAATTACTCCAATTGTTAAGGATTGTTTGGTAGACAATTTGAAAACATAAATTTAAAAACAAGGAATTCAATAAAAACATAATTGTATTTCATATTTTCATATATGTGTTTGATAGCATATTCAAAATTTAAATGTCAATGTAAACACTTTTTCAAAATGTGTTTGATGATATATTTATAAATCATAAGACTAATTATAGTTACTAACTAAATATTAAACTAAATATAAACTATTAATAATTAATTTAAGAACTTGTTTTATGTTAAAAAATTATATATTATTTTATAATATCATATAATATGTTAAATATTTTAATTTAACAGAAATGGTTGAGTTTTATGATATGAAATACTATATTTATTAATGTTTTTATCTTTTTTTTTTAGTATAATTTTGCATTTATAATTTCAAATTCAAAATCTGACTACACTGAAAATATAAAAATGTTGTTTTTAGAATTTGCATTGTTTAGGTCATAGAATCTGGAAATAGTTAGTTTTCGAAAATAGAATGCAAACTATCTATCAAATATATATTTGCTAAACTCAGTGACTCTAAACTAGAGTTATTCATCCAAAACTATTCTTAAGTTACTCCTTATTTTTTTAGTTTCTTAGAGTTAATGGTTACATTTTCTATATATATATATATATAAAAGAATCAAAACATTAGAAGAGGTATAATGATTAAAAGTGGATTTGAAGTTGTTAGAAATGAGAATGAGATCATAAAGTTGAAGGAGACCAAAAGAAACAAGGTTGGAAATTGGTTTGCTTTTTGTAAATGTTTGTGAATGATGGTTTTAGGACAAACAAAGTTGTAAAGTGGTCAAGTTTCCCAACAAAATATTGGACCAAAAGTATTGTATTATAGACATGATGTGCCCTTTGTTTGGACTTTTGGTCTACTAAACTCTCCCTAGTTTCGCTCACTACCCACTTTTTGTTTCAAACTCAATTTCTTCTAACCATTTTCTTTTCATAAATTTTAAGTTTAGTTGATGAAATTTCAAATATTTTTATGTGTAAAATTCATGAACTTGTTAGACACTAACTTAAAAATTTAGGGTCTTATTAGACATCAATTTCAATTTGACATCTAATAGTTTATTTAATTTTTTTTAAAAAAATTAATATGTCAATGATTTTTTTAGACATACAATTGAAAAGTTAAGGTCTCATTTAGTAATTAGGAGTGTACATGGGTTGGAATGGATTTGGTTGAGTTGAAAATATTTTTGAAACAATCCGAAAATTTGGGTCGGTCAGATTGGCAACTCAAACAATACGAATAAAGTCTTCAACCCAACCCTTAAAATTCAGGTTGAGTTGGATTGGGTTGGATTGTCAAGTTATGACATATCTTTTTCTTATTAATTTAAAATATGTAAACTTATCTACAATATGTGACTAATAACTAAAATCTTGTAAAATTCAAATGTTAAATACCAAATATCTATTATATTAATTACAACAATAAGGACAAACATCATAACAATTTTGAATAAAAAATATTAAAAATTCACAAATTCATCAATCAAAAGTATTCAAACTTTAAACAAAGAGGAATATATATATATATATATATGTATAATTCGGGTTGGATTGTGTCAATCCATTTTTTTTAGTCACCTTGGAACCCAACTCAACCAAACTAAAATAGAAAATTTCAACCCAACACAACCTTTATATTTTGGGTTGAGTAGTCCAAGTTGTTCGGGTTGTTGGATTTTTTGAACACTCTATTGGTAACCATTTAATTTTTTGCTTTTAGTTTTTGAAAATTAAGCATCGAAATATTCATTCCACCTCTAAATTTTCTGCTTTGTTATTTGTTTTTTTTACCATTGTTTTAAAAAAAAAAACGAAGCCCAGTTTGAATTTTTTTTATAAAAAAAGTAGTTTTTAAGAACTCGTTATTGTTTTTGGAATTTGGCAAAGAATTAAACTCTTTACTTAAAAATTTGCATCATTAAGAAATTGAGAAGAAATAGGATTAATTTTCAAAAATAAAAAATCAAAAACTAATAGTTACCGAACGAGACTTTAATATCTAGGAGTGCAACAAAAGATCAAGAAACCAAACCAGTCCAAACCGATCCACTAGTTTGGTCTATTTTTTAGTATAAATTTTGGACATATTGGTTTGTATGTTGAAAAAACTAAAAAACATTGGTTCGGATCAGATTTTCAAAACCGAACCAAATCAAAGGTATACCTTTAAAAATAAACTCTAACATTAGGTATCTTTTAGTGTTTTAATTATATTATGATGCATATATAATTTATTGTTTAGAAAAAAGACTAATTATTGTGGAGTGTGTATGTTCTTTATTTAGAAAATGTCAAAAAAAATGTCCAGTTTCAATCTATATATGTATAAATAGAAAATGAACCCAATTTTAATTTAAAATTACCAAAAAATGACCAACTCAAAACAAAATTGGAAATAAAAATTAAATTTTTGGAAGAAAAAAAGAAAATATTAAAAATCGAGAACCAAATCGACAATAAACCAAACCAAATAAAAATCATTCCATTGGTTTTGTTTTTTTTTATTGAACATCGATTTGGATCTCTTCTTTATAAAATCAATTGACTTGGTTTGGTTCTTGATTGACCCCAAAACTAATCGAACCAAATATTATCCATATAAATATCTATTAAACTATTTGAATTTTAAAGAATTTTTTAATATAAATTTTGAAAATTTTAGAATTAAGCCAAATTGAGCACAACTCAATGGTTAATTCAATATCTTTGAAAAAAATCGAGGATTAAACTCAAAGCTTAATCTATTAAACTATCTTTGTTTACTCCCCTTTTCTCTTTATGTACATTTTAAAATATGATTTTTAGAATTTTTAAAATCTTCCTTTGGTCTTTAAAACTCTCATTAATCCAATTTTTCTTCTTATTTTGATCTATAACTTTTTAAATTTGTTTTTAATTTTAGTCTCTTTTTGTTCATTAAATTTTATTTACTATATTTGTCATCTTACTGGAACTCATAGATAAGAAACGATGTAAATATGGTGTGCTCATTCTCTTTTTTTAGTTCAACAACATATAGAGGAAGAGATTTTGAAGTTCTGATCTTTTGAGAAGCAAATTTAATATATTTAACTAAAAATGAAAGAAAAATGAAAAGTGAGTAATGGTTGAAACTTCAAAGACCAATTCTATATTTGAACCATCACTTTATAACAAAAAAATGTTAGCATTTGTCAAAATAAAGACACCAAACAAAAGCTTAGCCATTGGTAACCAAGCCCACTTACAACCAATGAATCATGGTCATTTTGGTCAAAATTTCAGCTTTATTTTTTATTTTTATTATTATTTTTTTTTAAGTCTTCTCTTTTGAAAAATAGACTTGAAAAGTCAACAACAAAACCTCATTCGATCGAAAATAACTTTACAAAACAAAATCAACTCAAGGAAGCAACAAAATTGAAAGAATTTGAATAGGTCTTATTCGTTTATCTTAGTCATTCATTACTCGTCCAATAAATGTTAAGGAACAAAAAGAACAAAAATTGCAAAACTAATCTAACTCTTAAGAAACACATATATGAATTCGACATAACACGGATATAACTTTTAAATTATATATATATATATATATATGTGTGTGTTAATTTTCATATATTATATAATTAAAATAAATGTTACCAATCATAAATATATCATTTTTTGTTATATGTATTTTTATCTAAATTAACATTTATTTTATAAAAAATCTTAAATTATAATATATTATTTTATTGAGAAAATAACATATAAAAATAATATAAATTATATTAATTTAAAAAAAAATCAAATTGATAAAAAACAAATATGTTATATGAGTTCAAATTAATTATAAATTAATAAATAGTCGTAAGAGCATTCTTCGAATATTATGTAAATTTAAGGCATTTCCAAGTAAAGATCCTATCTAAACAAATACAGTTATCAAAATATTCTCAAATATCTACAAAAATATTCCTACAAAACAAACATGATAATCTAAAGATGCAACATCTATCATTTCGTAAATCTATAATTTCGGACATCTAAGATTTCGGTTATCTACCTTTCAAAAAATAAACGGCCCATAAAAGAATTTGTTTTCCAATTTCGTGTTTAACTTTTTTTTTAAAAAAAAAAGGTCTTTTCAATTTTAGGAAAATCAAGGGTCTATTTGGTAGGCAATTTAGATTTTATTTTATATTATCAAATTTACTGAGTTCAACAATGAAATGTGTTTGGTAGAGAATCTAGATTCTATTTTCTAAAATTGTTTCTAAATTTTGTAATTCAAACAATCTAAAATTTAAAAAAAAAATTAAAAAAAAAAAAAAAAAAAACATGTATGTTTTCAATTTATCCAAATTTTGAATTTAAAATTTCAAATTTCAAAATTATATTAGAAAAAATAAAAACAATAATAAATATAATATTTCAGGTTGCAAACTTAATTATATTTATTAAATTAAAACATGTATTATATAATAAATTATATATTATATGTTATTACAAAATAATAAATAATCAGAAATTTAGTTTTATAGTTTATTAATATAATGTGCGTTTGAAAATTTGTTTATATTGAAGTTTAGTTTCTGAATCGACTAGCCTACCAAACAGGCCACAAGAACTGGGAAATTACATAAAATTCGTTAAAATTCACTTCCTTAACCCAAACAATATTGTTCGGTTAAATTTTTTTTTTTTAAAAAAAAAAAAAAAAAAAAAAAAAAAAAAAAAATCCTTGAATTTTACCCTTTGGGTAAAAAATGCACCTGAATTTTCAAAATTTTCAAAACTACTCTTAAATTTTAAAAAAAATTCAAAAAATGCTCTTGACATTAGTTTTGAATGAAACTCGTTAAAACTTTGTTTTAAAAATATCTCTGAATTTTCAAACTATTTAAAAAATACTCTTAACTTCATAAAAAGTTCAAAAATATCTCCATCGTTAGTATTTGAACAAAAACCGTTAATTCCTCATGACAAAAATATCTTTAAAAATATTAAAAAATGCTTCTACTGATCAATTTGTTTGAAGGATTTTTAAGTTCAAAAAGAATCAATTTTAAAATAAATTATATAGATGTCCTCATTTTTTTCATATAGCTACTCTCATATTTCTCTTAATTTTTCAATTTTTAGTTTACACCAATTTTCTCAACAACCGAAACTAAAACCAAAATTTTAAGTTAAAACATAAAATACCACAAAATTTCACAAAATTCCAAAATCAAAATCTCCTCTCGAAACATACCAAAACAATGAAGAGTCAAATAAAAAAGAAGTATTAGCCTAAATCATATTGGTTCTTAGGAATTTAATATTTATTTTAGATCTTAGATAGGTTATCGAGCAAAAGAAGCCACAGAGACGTTTCAGATGCAATTCGGACTTAAATGGAACAATTAGCAAGCAACGAGAGGCAAAATGGTGAAATCGAGCAAGGGGAGGCACGGCATTGCAGTCTTGCCCTGCGATGCCACATTGATCTCCATTTGATACGTGTACATGAAGAGGCACTCCTTCCAATTTGCTCTCCCAAACGTTTCATGAGGGGGCCTTGTAGCATTTTGATATGTTTTGGTTGTTGAGAAAATTGGTGTAAGCAAAAAATTAAAAATTAAAGAGAAATATGAGAGTACTCATATGTAAGAGATTATTTATCGTTTTGGTATGTTTCAAGAGGAGATTTTGAGTTTGGAATTTTGTGAAATTTGTGGCATTTTATGTTTTAACTTAAATTTTTTGTTTTTATTTTGGTTGTTGAGAACATTGGTGTAAGTTAAGAATTAGAAAATTAAGAAAAATATGGGAGTAGCTATATGAAAAAAATGTGAGGATATCTATATAATTTATTTTAAAATTGGTTTTTTTGAACTTAAAAAAACTTCAAGTAAATTGATCAGTATGAGTATTTTTTTTATTTTTTATTTTTAAAGTCATTTTTGTCATGAAGAATTAATGATTTTTGTTCAATACTAACGGTGCGGTATTTTTGAACTTTTATTAAGTTAAAGGGTATTTTTGAAACGTTTTGAAAGTTCAAAGATATTTTTTAAACAAAATTTTAACGGTTTCCATCCAAAACTAATAACAAGGGTATTGTTTGAACTTTTTTTTAGAGTTGGATATTTTTGAAACTTCTAAAATTTCAATGGCGTTTTTTACGCAAAGTGTAAAGTTCATGACCATTTTTTATAATTTGATTCAAAATATGGTTTATATAACAAGTTTTTAGGACACTATTTTGCTTTCATATTAAAACTAGAAAATAATAATAATAATTTGATAGTTGTTGCACCTTTTTGGTCCCTAGATTTTGGGTTTAGTTTTTATTTGAACCCTAGATTTTCAAATATTACATGGTTTTTGAGTTTTGAATTTTGTTTCAATTTAGTCCCTAAATTTCAAAATATTATAATTTGACCCTTGAAATCTGAATTTTGTTTCAATTTGGTCTCTAGATTTCAAAATTTTACACCTTTAATCACAATTTTTCATTAAATTACTCTCTTTCAATTATTGACGTCAATTTCTATTAATTAATTAAAAATAATATAAAGTGAAATTATAAATTTAATTTTAAAAGTGAAGAAAATAGTAAAACTTAATTCATTATAATTATTTTAATGATTTTTAACTTATTAACCTAAATTAATACTAAATATGAAAAATGAGTATTTGATGAATAATAAGGTTAAAAGTGTAAATTTTGAAACATAATAATCAAATTAAAACAAAACTCAAATATCAAAGGTAAAATTGTAACATTTTGAAATTTATAGATTAAATTGAAACCAAACTCAAAATTTAAAGATTAAATGTTTACATTTTAAAACTTAGAGATTAAATAAAACTAAACTTTGGACAAAAAAAAGATTTAACCCTATTTTCTTCTTTTTGAAACAAAAATGTAGTCAAAAGACTCGGAACTGGCTGATAACAGTTTATATAAAAAGAAAGGAAATAAAATAAAAATAAAAAGGGAAAAGTATTTGCTTTAACTTGTTTTCGTAGTTAGACATGTCTTCTAAAACAATTAAGATTTTTCTAATCAAATAATATATTTTTAAATAATAATCTTAACGTTTTAATACCATTTTAGTGCTCATGATTTAAAAGTTTGTTCAATTTTAATCGCTATGTTTTCAAATGTCTAATTTAATCCATATATTCAAGGTATTAAATTTTCGTCAATATCTCAATAGTTCTATCAATATTTCTATATTGGCATGAATTCGATATTGGCATAAAAGATGAATCAACATTTCTATTATATCCAAAAATATCCACGAAACATTAAAAATAAGTAATATTATGTTACTAATGTAAATATAAATAACAAACAATGAATACAATTAACTTGTCAAAAAAACATAAAATGTTTATTTACTAATATAAATACTTTTTTTTTTTAGAAATATCCATCAACATCAATATCTTTACCAATATTTCCATAAAATTAAAATCTCGATACTTTTATCGACATTAATATTTTAAACTTTGTCGATACTTTTAATTAATCTTAAATTTAATCCCTTAATTTTTACCAAAATTGATTAAATATTATAACAATTTTCATGCAATGAAATATAATATGCGAAAATATTTTCAAAATTTATAGTAAAAACAATAATAGAGAGGGAAAAAATATTAAAACCAACAATAAACAAACAATGGGGACTAAATTTAAGATTTTCAAAGTACCAAGAATAAAACTGGATAATTGAAAATATAAACCTAGATGGACTAAATTTGAACAAACTTCAAGCCAACTTTTCAACAGCCACTTAAAATAAATTATTAAGTAAACCCTAAAATAGTTTTCAAAGGTATAAAAAGAAATACTATGAAGAAACTACAGTAGTCAAAGCAACCAAGGGGGTGGGGGAGAAACTCATGCTATTTATTAGTAAAAATTGAAGAAAGTTCCTACAAACACATCCAACAACATTACATGAATAAATTACAAATCAGAATTCCTACAAATTTACAATTTTAATACTATATATATCATTTTCAAACAATTGGATGAAACTATTTGGGATCATATCCATGTACTACATGGAGCTATACAAAACTTCAAGAATCAACATCTGACTCAAGAAGACGCTGCCCTTTGAACAAGCTAACTACCATGTTAACTGTTGACATAGTGCAGAGAAGAATGTACCTTTTTTCTTGCACAAATCTTCATTTCAACTTAGGTCGGAATTCCATGCTTCTGAAACCATTCAGGCATATGGAATCTTTCGTACAGCACCGGCCTGACGTCGTTCTGCAGCGAGAGATGCTTTAGAAGTGGAAGAATGACATCTAGGAGCTGTATATGGAGAACAAACAACATGAAAAAGTTGGTCACGAATTGAATTATTGTCAAGGTGTATTATTGTTTACTGAAAGATCTAGGATTTTCAAGATTTCCCACCTGTGAATCGTGTGGTTGGCCTGCAGAAAATGGAATGCAAGGAATTCCATTTAGAGGTTGCAATAAAAAACTGAAAGGATTGTTGTCAACGATGACTATTCTTCTTAGATCCTTTGATAGGCAGGAGAGATCCTTCACGTGATCTCGGTATTCCCTGTAGATTATATAGCAGAACCACAGGTTTTACAAGGAGTAAACAATGAACTTAGTTTCAACTTTTGTAGAAGGTTTGTGAGGTTTCATCCTATTCCTTCTAATATTTGAAATCCTTTTAAGAAATGAGTAGGCTTGTGTAAAATTACCCAGAACAAAATTATGACACTTGAAACCTTCAACGTGATCTTAGAAACAGATATATGGACTCAATGTGGAATTAGAATATGTTAAAATTGCATTTAGAAGTGTAAAAACAAACAATAAATTGATTTTAAATGATTAAGTACATGTTTGGGAGTGATCTTAAAATGGTGAAAAATCACTTTTGTCATTCCAAAACACACCTTTAATTACTCAAAATCAATTCAATGTTTAATTTCATTTTTAAATGCATTTAATAAAATTGATTTTAAATGGTTACAGCCATTTTTCAAGTGATTTTGAAAGTGACAAAAGTGATTTTGACCCTTTTAGAATCACTCCTAAACATACTACAAATACATATTTATACATGATTTTGCATCTGACAAAAATGATTTTAATCATCCACAAAACAAACATATACTTAGAAATGTGTAGAAAAATAGTTTGAATTTAGAGAACAGAATAATGACTCAGTTTCTCAACTAATTAACGAAACTAACTTATGATCATAGCCTGCAGCAGCAATAAATAATGAACTTTAGAATACAAAAACAAGTAGTTAAAACAAGTTGTACTCAAACTCCTGAATGATTCAAACTAGAAAGGGCAAGCTCGATTACTTGAGATTTGATAGCTCTATTAGTATTATATCTTTATTGATGGAAACTCAGCCGGACCCAGATAGAAGTACAAATAGCAAATATTTGCTATGATGAGCAAATAAAAAAAGAAAGAAAATAGCAGAAACAGTACTTACGTGCTAATTGTTGAAGGCCTATACAGTCTAAGACTAAATCGATTTTTTTCATCTATCCTGTCAACAAGAGGTCTTGCATACCCTGAGGCATATACATAAATGATATCCTTCAGATTCGATTTCTGTTTTTCGTTCATAAGTAATAGAGGTTGGTCATTATTTGATAATCTAATAGCTGGGTGGTGAAGTCTACAAACCTTCAAGACCAGCTGTGAAGAGTACAAGATTTGCAAATCCACCTAGATGGTTTAAGAAATCGTGCAGACCGGGGCGCTCAAAGACAGTAACATAGTTGACCTTAGGCTTCCCTTCACAGTCCTTCACATAGCAGCATAACCAGGCAAGACAATTAAACTAAAACTCAGAAAAAAAAACATTACAAGGTTACAGAAATGGAAACTACCTTGTCTGAAGAAAAGCACTCGAGTTCAAAAGACTTCAGTCCAGCTTCTATTGCTTGATTGCGAATAACAGCAGGCAAAGTAGATGTCTCATATGCACATATGAGAGTTTCATCCAAGTCGAGAACTATCTGTAATCGTCCAATGTCACAAGGGGAACACAAGAAAAAGAAGAATTCAATTTAAAAATGACCACCCCTCCCCCCAAAGAGAATAAAGCAAGAAGAAAGGAGAACACAATCCTCCATCTGGCTTTATGGAACTCAGTAATTTTTTAAACCATTTCAACTTTCTTAAAGCATCTCTACAAATTTCTAACATTGGAAATTCAAATCATCAATCATTACTTTCAGTTCTAAAATGAAATAAAATAGTTCCTTCAAATTGGGATAAGCATTTTCGATTATGTCATCTACTAAATGAACCATATGCAATGAATTTGAAGTTTTCCTGTCGCCATTTTCATCAAGAAAATACACATCCCTGCTTCACCAAAATGTTATCAGTCAATCTTCTCACATAGGCAAAAGACCAAACCTGTAAAACCCTACTCCCAAACCCTAAGAAAGAAAAATAAAACTTATATATATATATTGAAATCACTGGCATAAACTCATAGAAGGAGGAGAATGCATAGCCCAATAATCACAAAATTGAATTAACTCAATCAGCACAAGCATACCACAGTTTCAAGCAAACAATTTCGGGAGGGAAAAACACATTCATAAAGAGAAATGAACAAGAACATTGAAAATACCGTCAGTTTCTCCATAAGCCCATCGGACTCCTCCTCTTCATCTTCAACAGAAGCAATATCAACGGCGGAGGCGGCAAGCAACTCATGGTCAGGAAGTTCAACTACCGGCAAAGGCTTAAAAGACGGAGACGAAGAATCAGAAGAAGAATCAGAAGAAGAAAGAAGGCGAAGGTGTCCAAAAGCTCTGAGGATTGAAACGAAGATCTGGAAGAAGAAAGCCAACCAGTTCAATAGCGTCTTCCACACCTGCAGAGTCCTGGGCGAGTAGACCTCCGGCTGAGTCAACTCAGCCATGGAGTTAGCTGATCAGAACCGCCTCTTTGGACGACCAAAATGAACCGGAAAAGCTGCGATGGATAGCAAAACGAAAACCGGTCGGCTTCGCAGTTATCCTCTGTGAGTGTGTGTGCGTGGAAAAATGGCTCCGGGCGGCGGAGGAGGGGGCGGCGCCGGCGGAGGAGGAGGAGGGGTAGGAAAGTGGAGGGACGCTCCAGAAGAGGGTAGGGAGTTTTAAGGACAAGTGGGAGCGTGCAGAGAACGCGCGTGGAGACGAGAGTGGGGAAGGGGAAGATGATTTATGAGAAGAAGGGAAAGTGAAAGAATCGGCCAATGAGAAAAGACAATTCTGGTGCTTCTTTAAGATCATGTCATTGCTAATTATTGATGATGACAGAGACTCGGATTCGGTACTTCCGAGACCACTTGAAACCGATTATCTTAGAAAATATTTTTCCAACCCTAAGGACTTTTTTGGTTCATCATTCAACTACACCAATATTTTTCTAAGTTCTTAATATTCATTTGAGACGTGAACTCATTAAATAAATATATATTTTACAGATTTTTGTATAAAACTATTCTACTTAATGCAAACAAAATACTATTATTTATATAATCAACAATCATACGACATATTTTAATAATTATGAAATGTATGAGTTGATCATGCATAGAAAATAAGGTTGTCATCAATGCCGATTTACATATCCACCAAAAAAACATATATATAAATATGGCCAACAATGAGTCAGTTCCATGAATAAAAAAATATATTGTTCACTAAGATAGTTAAGCTAATTAGTCATACCATGTTAATGCAAACAATACCTCTTTCTAGACTCTGGTGGGACTATTAAGAAGCAATCGGTCTTCTAAATAATTGTGTCGAGTGGGTCTATAAGGATGACTCGATCATCCTCAAACTATCCATCGATGACAAATTACTATATATGACATCTATTAAACACTATAAAGCAAGAATTTCAAATTTATATTTGACAATACTTTCGTCAGCCGAAGTTTTTTTTTTCTTTTAGTATATTATCAGTTGAGTTGGTTATTGGAGTTGGTTGTTATAATGAACGTCAAAATTGGTGCTTTTGGAGTTGGATGCCCAAGGTGATCGTTGGATTTGGTCGCCACCAAGGTTGATCATTAGAGGTGGTCTTTGACGAAGTTGGTCGCCTGATAAGGATGACAACAGGGTCAGAGTGGGCGGTGATGACCATCCCCGCCCCTCGTGCAGATTTGTAATCCTCGTCCCTGCCCTATTCCCCATTTTGGGGGGTCGGCGAGGTCAGAAAATTCCCGTTCGGGGATTCGAGTCCCTATAGGGAAAGATCCCTGCTTTTTATTTTATTATTTATTAGTGTTACGAAAACAAAAAATAAAGAATACATATAAAAAAAAACGTACTAGAATCGACACACGGATAAATGTGGTTCACTAACGGTATGTTAGCTACGTCTACGAGATATAGGGAGAACAGTACTATTAGAGAAAATGTTTTCTGAATACAAAAATGGTGTTTCTAGAGTTATAGAGTTTATATAAAGCACTACTCTAAACTTTATGGTCAATTGTAAATAACTAAAAATAAATAAATATATTAAATACGAATTCTGAATAGGTTTCAAGGGCATTGCCCCCGAACCCTCCACCAGGGGCGGCCCTGTACTTGTTGTTCGAAATGTCAACAAACAAACTTAAGGCATTCCAATAATTAGTTTTATTATTTAAAATTAATTAAATTTAGTATTTACATTGAACTGTAAATTTTATACAAAAAAAATAGTATTTTTATTATATATATTTTTTTAAATTATTAATTAAAAAACATTTTAGTGTTTTTTATCATAAGTTTAATAAAAATTAAATTTATTATATTAGAAAATTAAAATTAGAAAAAAATACTGAAAGTTACCGTTTATATGTATGTGTGTGTGTGTGTGTATATATATATATATATATATATATATATAAATTAAAAAGATTCGAGGTGGGGCAAGGATCGGGGACAGGGTGGGGATCCCCTCCCCGTTCCCAACCGGGGACCCGATTTAAAATCCCTGTTTGACCTCCGTATCTGATCAAACTAGGGATTCCCCGCCCCAATCGAGTTAGGGATCCGCAAAAAAATTTACCATCCCTACTGCCTAAGGTGAATGTCGATTTTGGTCGTCATAAGTGATTGCCATCGAAGATGATCATTGGATGCAGTTACCCGAGCTCGGAGGTTGTCGTTGGAGTTGGGCATACGAAAGTGGTGGCATAAGTTGGTCACCAAAGTGTGGTGGCAGTGACCGATAGATAGAGTCATTAAAAATATTAGAGAAAGATAAAGTTATGGTGAGTTGGTTAAAAAAACTCAACTCCAACAATATTTAAAGTCCATGGGTTAAATATTGAATTGTTAATTTTTACCCACTCAAACCAACTTATGTTGGTGAATCAAACATTCCCTAAAAGTTAAAAATTAGTTTTGTAGTTTAGTTTTGGATCAACGTTATTTTATTTTAAAAATACTTTTAGATTAGCGAAATGATCATAACTCTAGGGTTGGCAACGGGGCTGGGGCAGGGGGCGTCCCTCGTCCCCAGTCCTATAGGGGAAATTGTCCCCCATCCCCGTTGGGGAAACGGGGTCTCCGCGAGGCCCCAATCATGGTAGACTTCAACGGAGGAGAGGGATGAGCGAGAGCGAGAGGGGAGGGATGTTTTGTTGCAGATTGCAGAGAGCGAGGGGGGATTGGGGAGGGGATAAAAGTATATATATAAATTCGGGGTCGGGGTCGGAGCGGGGATACTGTCCCCATCCCCGCCCCGTCCCCGGACGGGTCCCGAATAAATTCTCCGATTTGACCCCATCCTCGGTCAAACTGGGGAATCCCCGACCCGAAGGGACCCGCCCCATTGGATTTTTTTGCCAACCCTACATAACTCAATTGGCATAGTGTTTATATTTCAACCTCAAAATTAAAGATTAAAACTTCTAAACTTTTAAAAGTTTAAAAAAATACTATTAAATTTTAAAAAATAAAAAATAAAAAGAAAAAAGTTAGTTGCATCCAGGTCGCATTCTCAATCTTGTCCTGTGACAAATTTTTCTTTTTTTAAAAAACTATATTTCATATATATATATATATATAATTGGAATCATGTAGGATAATAAGCATAACATGAATTGCTGTCAAGTAATTGTTCCAATTTATTAACATTAGATTTATCCATTAATTTCAACCAAAAAGGGCGTGATAAACTCTATTTAAAATAAACAATTAATTTTGCATTATATATTTGCGAAAAAACCTAGTCAAAAAAAGAAATAAACATAAAATTTAAGCCCAATCAATCGAAGCATAAAATTGACCATTGAAAACTTTTTCAAAAAAAAAAAAAAATTGACCATTGAAAAAAGGAAAATTCTTATAAATAAAAAAATCACAAAATTTAACCCAAAAATATTGTTTTTCTTTTTTTTAAAAAAAAAACTTATCCAAAACAATGGTTTGTAATCCATTGAACCTATCTGATGCATTTTTTTTTCCTAATTATTCAAATGAAAGTTAAATATAAGATAAAACTTACCATACGTATCTGTTTTAGAAAAAAAAAGGTTATAATACTTAATATGTATCTAAATCTAAGGTTAAAATTCGATAAAATTAAAAAGTTTAAATAAAAAAGAGTGTCTTATCATATGAAAAGTAAAAGTTGAAATTATTCCAAGATAATATATAAGTCAAATTGATTTTGTATTTACTTTCATTATTCTACTAATACATATATAATTTCAAGAAAACAATATATTCCTTTTTAGGAATATTTTATTGGTATTGATATTGATATTCATCTCGACTTATAAGTTTGGATAAGAACATTTGGATCAAATATTAGAAAAAAGAAAAAAAAGATTAATATTACTATGTTACACAATGCCAATATAATGAAATCAACACTAGTTTCATTCAAACAAACAAAATGTTTGAATATAAATGCCTTCTAATTTATTTTGAAAATTATATTGGATTTCTTGTGATAAAAGCAAAGTTGCATATTTAGTTATTTTCCATTTTTTAACAAAACAATTCATCTTAATCATAATTATAAAAAAAAAATACTATTTGAGATAATAAATTAGGGCATGTGGGATCAAATCATTCCAAAAATGATAATTATTAGTGATCTTTGGGGTCGTCAAAGTCTCTTAGTGATATTCGTCCACATGTATTAAAGAAAGGAAATTTGTTAGTTTATGAATTAAAAAGGGAATTTTTTTTAATGTATTAAACAAAGGAAACAATATACAGTTATTTAATGATAATTTAATGTTGTGTTGTGAACTTGAGGAATACGGATATCAATAAAATATAATATTAAAATAAATATAATATAATATATAAATTAATAAAATAAGAAATAAGAAAATTTTCTAAAATCTTCATTTTCTCCAGTTTTCATGGGTTTTGCCCAATGTATTCGTCTTTCAAAACCACTAAAGCCATTATTTATAAGCAATTTGACAAGTATGAGGTGGATTACTTGGACACTAAGAATGAGTATTTATAAGAAACGTGACTATATACATGGAGTAGAGAGGGAGTGATATTTGGCTTTTTGATACTAAGAATGGATATCTATTTTACACATAATTTGTGATATTTATAATACTTCCCCTTAGATACCCATTATGTATATATGAAAAAACCTTACTAGGAAAAACCCCATAGGGAAAAAAATTCTAGTGAGAAGGAAAAATAGTACATATTTCATATAATCTAATACTCTTAAAAGAATACAGTATATTTACTCCCGCTCATGAAAACATCACTTAATATCTCTAGGTCGCCACATTCTAATATTGTGCACCAATATCTCAAAGTTTGCGGTTGGTAATAATTTTGTAAATAAGTCTACTAGGTTATCCTTCAAACAAATTTGTTGTATAATGATGTCACCATTTTCTTCAAAATCATGCGTGTAAAAAAACTTTGGTGAAATATGTTTCGTTCTATCTCCTTTGATTTAAGATATGCATGTTGTGTTGTTTTTGTATAATTACGTTGGAAGACTTTTACTAAAAGAAAACCACATATTCCACGAATGTGCTGAGTCAATGATCTTAGTCATACACATTCTTGACTAGCTTTGTGAATTTCAAGAATTTCAGTATCATTTGAGGAAGTAGTCGTTATGGTCTGTTTCACTAATCGCCACGATATAACAATTCCTCTACGTGTAAATAGATAACCTATTTGAAATCTAGCTTTATGTAGATTAGATAAATATTTAGAATTTGTATAACCAACTAGATCAAAGTTCGATTTATTTGAAGAAAACAAACTCATATCAATCGTTCCTCAGAGATAACAGAGTATATGCTTAAATTCGTTTCAATGTCTTTTTGTTGGAGAAGAACTATATCTTGCTAACAAATTTACTGAAAATGCAATGTCTGGCCTTGTATTATCAGCAAGATACATAAGTGTACCAATTGCACTAAGATATGGCGCTTCAAGACTAAAAAGTTCTTCATTATCATCTCGAGGTAAAAATATATTTTTCTTCACATCTAGTGAACGAACTTCCATTCAAATGTTCAATGGATGTGTTTTGTCTATATAGAACATTTTCAGAATTTTTCTTGTATAAGTTGACTGATGAACAAATATCTCATCTGCTAAATGCTCAATTTACAAGTCAAGGCAAAATTTTATTCTTCCGAGATCTTTCATCTTAAATTCTTTCTTAAGATATTCTATTGCCTTTGAAAGCTTTTTAGGAGTTCCAATTATATTTAAGTCATCAACATATACAGTTTTATAATAGCAAATCCTGACTGTGATTTCTTTATAAAAACACATGGACATATTGGATGTTTTTTATATCCTTCTTTCAACAAATATCCACTCAGGCGATGTACCACATTCGTCCTGGTTGTTTCAATCCATATAGTGACCTCTGTAACTTTATTGAATACAATTCCATGAAATTTGTTTTATATGTTTCAGGTACTTTAAATTCTTCTGGGATTCCAATATAAATATCATTATCAAAAGATCCATATAAAAATATTGTGACTACATCCATAAGAGGCATGTTTAGATTTTCATACATAGTTAAACCAATTAAATATTTTAATATAATTGCATCCATCACCAGAGAATACGTCTCCTCATAATTAATATCAGGTCTTTGTGAAAAACCTTGTACAAATAGTCTTGCTTTATATCATGTGACCACATTATTTTCATTAACCTCACAAATACTCATTTGTATCCCACAAGTTTGACACCTTCTGGTGTTCGGACTACTAGTCCAAAAACCTGACATTTTGAAAGTGAGTTTAATTCTATCTCAATTACTTCTGAAGCCAATCTTTTCTATGTCAACATTCTTCAAAAGATTTTGGTTCAGGATCCTCACTTTCAGATATAATATTAAGGGCAACATTATACGCAAAATTTTTGCCAATAACTACATTAGTCTGGTTCCATCTTTTTCCTATCATGACATAGATTATTGAAATCCCATTATTATCTTTAGGTATTTCATCTTCCTCACTAGTCATGTCAAGGATTTCTTCATGGGTATTTATATCATCAACCAAGTCTTATTGACTGTTTATTATTTTTCTTTTTTGAGGATTTTTATCTTTCGAACCCACTAATATACCATGCTTCCGACGTGTTCCAGACTCATTAGTGACAACTTGCTGTGTTGAGATATCAATTTTCGATGAAACATTTGCAATTGGTATATGTGACTTAGTTACTTTATTTGCATCTATAAATGTCTCTGGTAACCGATTTGCTATATTTTGCAAATGAATTATTTTTTGAACTTCAAGTTCACATTGATTTGTACGGGGATCTAAATGAGACAATAATGATGCATGTCCAATATATATTCCTAACCTCCTTTGAGGACCCATCTTAGTGTGTTGTGGTGGAGCAATTGGAACATATACTTGAAGGAAATCGGAACTGAGATTTCCATGAGCAGCAGAAACAAGACTATTCCAAATTACAATCATGAATGAACATATATTTACAATTGACTTCAAACAAGCGATTATACAATTCATACAGAAATTACAGCATGAATAAATACAAATGCATAAAGGAAAAACTCTACGCATAATGGCAGAAGCGTCTTCACGCTCCTTTGCGCATTCTGATCGCTCGAACAATCAACAACCACGAATACTCGATCTACATGATCGCATACAGCAGCACGAACACCTCGAGCTCGTCCTCAACGATCTCCTCGGTCACGAACTTCTCCACAACACAAACGGCCTTCAGAAAACCTTAACTGTGTCGAGTTGAGTCTGACACCACCAACAAGGCAACCTTGGTATTCTCGGTGTGAGAATCTAGAGGGTGAGCTCTGTTCGAACTTGGTATGAGGCAGACGAAGGAGGAAACACCGATCGCGTACACGACTGGGAAAGTGGGAGATGGTGGAGACCTATCATATAGGTCGATGCCTAATCGTTTAGATAAAGCTATGCAATTGTTTAGCTCGATTTGTCGCCTACAGACACTACACGATCGTTTACCTTGGGACAGCGATCGTCTAGTAAAACTATGCGATCGTTTAGTAAATACTGCACGATCGTTTAGCTCGCCCAACCGTCGTTTAGTAAATCCAAATTTACTTGATGACTTCATGAGTTTCTTTTGCGCGGAGAGAAAACTCAAAAATTTTTCAAACTTTTGTAAAACTTCCCTTTCAAAATAGGAAAACCATTTTTCTTTTAAACTCACGGTTACCGTGATCCAATAACCACCCACTCATTTGGTTATTTAAAGAAAAAGAATTAATTATCCAATAGTTAATATTATTATAAACATAAATGATAACCAACTTATCATACTATATTTATAACCTATAGTTTTAATATTTCATCTCACGAACATATAACCCATAGTTATTTTTCTATTCCATGGTATTTAATGTAAATCTCATTTACATCAATCCTCCACTAGATGTATCTCATTCATCAAACTGATTATATCATATATAATCAAAATATCTCTTGTCAATTTGAACATTTCAAATCAACACCAAGAACTGATCCTCAACTGAATCCATTGAGCTACCAAGGGGACCTCATGTACATGTAGCTCGAAGCTCCAACGGTACTTGAATAACTTACCAAACTTTTTAATCACGGGATCCACCATCCGTTAACTGCCAAGCACTCCACTAAAGACCGAAAACTGAACTCTCCTTACCACAGATATATTATGTGTCCATCTTAACCAATCGGCAGTGTGACAACCCTTCACAGATCGCTCGTAAGTACAGTTAGGCCAATAACCGTTATGCTCCTGTAGTTACATCTGTCTCCTTAAGTACCATTGATCCCTCTAATGAACATAAGTCATAATCCTACTATGACTGAGTCTTCTCTTCTAAAGAGAAGCTGTGGCCACTATGTTCAAGCCCCTGAATCAGCCCTTAAGGGAGCAATCTCTCTACTTATCCCTGCTTCGGGAAATAAGTGAATTCCATCTTATGGATTGAGTTCCTAGCTCCCAGATCAGACAAGTCCCCAAAAAGGTAGGCATGTTGAGTTGGCAATCTGGCCACTCTTACCTATACTAATCAAAGAACCGCCCTCAAAGGTAGGAGTTCCCAAAACACTCAGGATTGAGGTCGTGTCACCTATGGTCATTTAGGTGAGATAGAAGTCTCTAGTATCAATGACGTTATATACATATTCTAGTCATCTCGTGGTCCAGGTCTTATACAAACTCTTGTATAGGACACCCCCGCTCGCACGTTTCCACATGAATAGTTAGAATCTACCATCTGTAATAGTTTTCAACATTTGCAAACTTCTACAAAGCGGGTCGTATACGTAGTGTCACCAGGATCAGGTATCCCACCTTAATCCTTATACTACAGACCTATTTAGGTTATCACTAAGTCATGATCCACTTGTATATCACATATA
Source organism: Benincasa hispida (assembly GCF_027475165.1). Taxonomy (NCBI): domain Eukaryota; kingdom Viridiplantae; phylum Streptophyta; class Magnoliopsida; order Cucurbitales; family Cucurbitaceae; genus Benincasa; species Benincasa hispida. The sequence goes on along the minus strand of NC_143484.1, from coordinate 31,783,033 downwards.
CATGCTTAAGTTCACATAAGATAACCAATGAGCTTTGTTTATTGGATAAGAGTAAATGCCAGAATTAAATAACACTTATTTTATTCATTAAACAATGTGTATCTTTATAAAAGAACGAGACTCCAAGAGAATTAGGATATCAATTCCAACAATACTGCACATTAAAAAAATCTCAGACGGGAAATATTTGGCTCATGGCCATAAGCTAATTATAATGACGAATACTTATGATAAGCCACTGGCCTAATGCGTACAGGTGATGCTATATGTAAAATAGTATGTCCCCATACAGATGTAAGAAGCTTAGCTCTCATAAGTAATGGTCTAGCAATTAACTGCAAATGTTTTATGAATGATTTTGCTAAACCATTTTGTGTATGAACGTGAGCTACAGAATGTTGAACATGAAGGAAACACTAACTGATGAGAGATCCTTGAGCGGAAGCAAGATCATCCCCATTTCCATTTTTCATTTAATATAAGTTTTATAATAAAACAAGAACAAGATATGCATTTACATAATTATAGCATGCTTTAAATAAAGGAAAACTTAGGGTTTCAGAAATCCTTATCTTTGAAGAACACTTTCTCCAAGAATCCCTCGAACAAGTCACGAACGGAACTTCTTCTTCAAAAAGGGACACCACCACTTGAGAACCCTTTGTATTCTCTTGGGATAAAGGATTTAAGCAAGAGTTGTGGGCTTTGATTGAATCCTTGGAAGAGGGAAAGGAGATGGAGAGGAAGAGAGGGATGAGAAGAACTTTTCTTTTCCCTTTCAGTTTTTTTCAGATAGAGCTTTCTCTCAGAGAGAATTGAGGAAGAAGATGAATCTTTAACCACCTCAATCTTTTCCACAACCCACGTAAAATAATTGAGAGAAATGAGGGGAGGGAGTTGTAACTCTTTCTCTTTAATTAATTTCAATTAAATTAATATATATATATAACAAATAGCCTATAGTTTTATATCGCATCAAATACAACATAACCTATAGATTTTATTTTCTCTCAACAATACATGAAATTTAATATAAATCACATTTATATTAAATTCACTTATATGAATCTCATCCATATAGTTGATATTTGGATCATTTCCAAATATTTAATTCCTCTTAATATAAATCATATTTATATTAAATTTGATTATATGAATCTCATTCATATAATTAGTATTTGAATCATATTCAAATTCCTCTCATATTACCTTATATTACAATGTATCAAATACATTATATTAATTATATCTCATATATAATTAATTTAATTATATCATATATAATTAATTCCCTCAATTAATTTGAACATTTCAAATTAATCCAAAAATAATTCTCAATTAAATCCTTGTTGAGCTACAGAGGGGACCTTATGGACCTATAGATTGAAGCTCAAACTGTACTCGAATAATTAATTAAACTTCTTAATAAATTATCCAACATTTGTTAAGTGTTGGTCCTTCCAATAAAGACAATGACCGATAGTTACACTCTTCGCACTACAGATAAATTTCTTTGTCTATTAGATATAACTAATCAATAGTGCAATAACCCTTTACAAATTGCTACAGCTAGGTCAAAATTACCGTTTTACCCCTGTAGTTATATCTAACTTCTTAAGTACCACTGATCCCTCTAATGAACAATAAGTCATAGTCTAACTATGATCAAGTTCCTCTCGGGCCAGAGAGAGAGTGTGGCCACTATGTTCAAGACCTAGAATTGGCCCTTAAGGGAGCAATTTATCTACTTGCCCCTGCATCGGGGAAGGAGTGAATTTCGTCTCGTGTAGATGTGTTCCCAGCTCCTCAGTCAGACAAATACCCAAAATGGTAGGTTTGTTGAGTTGGCAATCTGGCCACTCTCACCCATACAAATCGAAGGACTGCCTTCATGAGCAAGAGTTCACAACTCACTCAGGATTCAGCTCATGTTACCTATAGTCATCTTAGTAAAATGTAAGTTTCTATTATTAACGGCGTTATATAAAGAGACTAATCATTTCGTGGTCTAGTCTTATACAAACTCTTTGTATAGGATACTCCCACTCACATGTCTCTACATGAATGATTAGGATCAGATCATTTGTCGCACACTTGTAATACCTACAAAGTGGATCGTATCTGTAGTGTCACCAAGATTAGGTACCCAGCCTTATCCATCTATTACAGACCGTTTAGATTATTATTTAAACAAGATCCACTCGTATGTCTTTACATACTTGTTTAAATTACATGAAATAAATTCGGATCTTAGTTTATTAGATTGAGTATATGCTTTTAAAATAACACTTTTTTTATTAACAACAATATGTTTATAAAAAGTTTACAAACTACGAGATTACAAGGAGATTTAGGACACCAATCCCAACAATCTCCCACTTGTCCTAGAGCTTAGGCAGCATAATATACAATATAAATAAAGTACAAAATCACAATAAACTAGGGCGTACATTATACCCCCGTAACATCTCCCACTTGCCCTAGACAATTGTCGCATATCCCGTATACCCAAACTTTTTAGATGACCCTCAAACACTTTAACCATGAGAGCCTTAGTAAATGGATCAACAACGTTGTGCTTCGAAGAAATCTTCATGACAATCATGTCACCTCGATGCACAATCTCCCCAATCAAATGATATTTCCATTCTATGTGCTTGCCTCTTTGGTGACTCCTAGGTTCCTTAGAATTTGCCACTTCACCATTGTTATCACAATAAAGTGAGATGGGCAAAGACATATTTGGAACAACTTCCAAATCAGTAAAGAACTTCTTAAGCCATACAACTTCCAAACTCGGCGGTGCATCCTTGCTTGATGTTTCGCCATACTATAGCTCCTCCCTTCAGAGTAAACACTGACCCTGATGTGAATTTTCGAGAATCCCGATCAGTCTGAAAATCATATTCTGTGTATCTTATAAGGATCAAATTCTTATCTCCATACACGAGCATATAGTCCCTCGTTCTCTGAAGATACTTGAGGATCGTTTTAACCACCGTCCAGTGATCTAATCCTGGATTGGACTGATATCGACTGACAATCCCTACTACATAGCAAATGTCAAGTTTAGTACATAACATTGCACACATAAGGCTACCAATAGCCGATGCATAGGGAATTCGTCTCATTACCTCAGTCTCTTGAGGAGTCTTAGGACACTGTTCCTTAGAAAATATAATTTCATGCCTGAAAGGTAATAAACGCTTATTGGAATTGTGCATCGAATATCTGACAAGCATCTTGTCAATATACGATGCCTAAGACAAGGTCAACATTTTGTTCTTACTATCCCTTATAATCTGGATCCCTAGAACAAACTACGCTTGTCCCAAATCTTTCATTTGGAATTGGGTGGCTAGCTATTTCTTTACATCAGTCAGAAAACCTACATCATTCCCAATGAGTAGAATATCATCCACATACAGCAGAGGAAAGATACTGAGCTGTTAATGATTTTCTTGTAAACACAAAGCTCATCAACATTCTGATCAAAGCCATAAGATTTGATCGCATCATCAAATCTTATATTCCAAGATTGAGATGCTTGTTTCAGTCCATAAATGGACCGATTAAGCTTGCAAACCTTTTGCTCTTGATATTGTTCAATGAATCCTTCTGGTTGATTCATGTAGATGGTCTCTTCAAGATTACCATTAAAAAAGGTAGTCTTGACATCCATTTTTCATATCTCATAGTCATAATATGTGGCTGTGGATAAGAAAATCCTGATAGACTTTAACATGACAACAGGTGATAAAGTTTTTTTGTAGTCCATTCCCTCAACCTGGGTATAATCCTTTGCCACAAGTCTAGCTTTAAAGGTCTGTATCTTTCCATCTACACCTCTTTTCCTCTTGTAGATCCATTTACAACCTATATATTTTACCCCATCAGGTTGATCTACAAGCCCCTAGACAGAATTGAAATACATAGACTCAATTTCTTGATTCATGACTTTAATCCATTCATCCTTGTCAACATCTTCCATTGCTTGTTCATAAGACAATGGATCCTCAAGTCCATCATCAATTATGATGTTTTGGGCTTCTGTTAAACCCATGTAACGTACAGATGGGTTTACAACCCTCCACTACGTCGAGGCAATCTCAACTCTTGAGATCGATGACTAGATGAACTGACATCAATAACCCTTGTTGATGTATCAACCTGTTCAACAACTCTTGTTGAAGTCTCAGTAGAGTCATTAGAAATCGCACTTAAAACTAGTTTACTTCGTGGTTTATGATCCCTCATGTGGTCTTCTTCCAAGAAGGTAGCGTTTGTCGATGCAAACACTTTATTCTCACTTAGATCATAGAAATATCCACTTCTCGTTTCCTTAGGATAACCTACAAATAGGAACACTTTTGAACGAGGTTCCAACTTTTTGGGGTTTTCCATTAGCACATGGGTTGGACATCCCCGAATTATGAAGTGGCGTAAACTACCTTTACGACCTCTCCATAATTCAAAAGGTGTTTTAGAAACACTTTTTGAGGGAACGTTGTTCAAAATATAAAATGCAATCTCTATTGCATATTCCCAAAACGAGTCAGGAAGATGAGCATAACTCATCATAGACCAAACCATGTCCAATAGAGTTTTGTTTCTCCTTTCTGATACACCATTCTGCTAAGGTGTACCTGGGGCTGAGAGTTGGGACGTGATTCCATGTTCTATCATATAGTTTTGGAATCTCAAGTCCATATACTTTCCACCACGATTAGATCGTAGTGTTTTTATATTTTTACTTAACGAGTTTTCAACTTCAGTTTTGTACTCCTTGAACTTTTCAAGAGCTTTAGACGTATGTTGCATTAGGTATAGATACCCAAATCTAGAATAATCATCTATGAAAGAGATGAAATATTCATATCCACCTCGTGCTCTTACATTCATAGGACCACAAAGGTCTGAATATATAAGCTCCAAGGTTTCTTTGGCTCTATAACCTTTTCCAGTAAAAGGTCGTTTGGTCATTTTGCCTTCAAGGCATGACTCACATACTGGTAAAAAAGTTTTCTTCCAAACCATTTAGAAATACACTTTTTACCAACCTCTCAATCCTATTGAGATTGATGTGACCTAACCTTAGATGCCAAAATTTGGCATTTTCTTTAGGAGAAATTCTCGGTCTTTTTACAGTTGTTATTGTTTTGAACATTTTAGTATTGAGCACAACTTTTATGACTAACGCCTTTAGTATATATAATCCATTGAACCAAAACCTAACTCCATTCCATTCTTAAAAATAAACACTTTATTCTTAGAGGAGGATATGGAATATTTTTGTTCAATTAGACAGGAAACAGAAATTAGGTTCATCTTGATATGAGGAATTACGTATACGTTATCTTATAACATATATTGTTTATATCCAAAAATAACTTAAGCATGCCTACGGTAACAGCTGAAACGGCTTTACCAGTACCAACTCTAAGAGTCATCTCTCCAGCTTCCAACTGTTTCCAGGAATTAAATCCTTGATGGGAAGAACACACGTGGTTAGTAGCTCCTGAATTAACTATCCTGGCAAAATCTGAAGGAACTCTTGAACAATAGCATCCATGAGCACGTTCGGATCTTTCTTATTTCATTGTGACCGAATTACCACATACACATTCTAACTAATAGATATGCAATTTCACACTAATTATAGGCATGCTTTGATAAATAAAATACAATAGATTGAGTATACACACCAGTTGAAGACTGTCTTCACTTCAAACTCAACCCAGCAGAAGCAACCCACTACGGTCTTTATCGCCCAGCAATCAGTCGGCTACCAGCAGCACGATCGTCTACACGGACGGCAGCGCACGAACAGGCAGTAACGAGGACGACACCACTACTTAGAGCCCTTGGTATTCTCGGAGTGAGAATCCAAAGAGTGGTATTTGATGGAATTGGTAGAGGAAAGAGGAAAAGGTTGATCGTGTAGAACAACAAGCAATTGGGAGAAGGTTATCGTATAGCGGATGCTTATCGTTTAAAGAAAGCTACACGATCGTGTAGGTTTTACTAAGGGATGTCTAGTAATTAGTAAGCGATCGTTTAGAAAACTCAACATGCTAAGCGATCGTTTAGAAAAGTTGAGCGATCGTTTAGAGAAGCTAAGCAATCGTTTAGAAAAGTTGAGCGATCGTTTAGTGCACGGGGTGTGCGATCGTTTAGGCAATAAGGCACAATTGTATAGGCTCTCAGCTAAACGATCGTTACGTTTTCATACCTTGAGCGATTTTTTCGAACTCTTTGCAAAATGAAACAAATTTTCATTTTATTCTTCAGTTACAATAACCGAATAAGATTTTTCCACTAATGCACGATTAAGGAGAAGTTTCCAGCCAATTATCACATAATTAACATATTAATTAATAAATGAAAAATATTCATATTATATTCTTAATTTATAGTTTGATATCATATATCCACTATAGTAATTTCTCCTCTACTTGATATAAATCATATTTATATCTAATTTTCTCCAAAATATAACACATACATTTTGTTAATTATATCATACATAATTACCCAGTTCAATTATATCATATATAATCGAACTCCCTCTTGTCAATTTGAATATTTCAAACTGACCCAAAAATTGATTCTTGACTTTATCCAAGCTACCTAGGGGACCTTATAGACTTGTGGATTGAAGCTCAACCGGTACGTAAATAACTAATTAAACTCTTTAGCCACGAGATTCATCATCCGTTAACTTCCAAGTATTTCACTAAAGACCAACAGCTAAACTCTTCTTACCACAGATATATTTCTGTATCCATTGGATATAACCAATCATGAGTACAATGACCCTTCACAGATGCTCGTAAGTACAGCTAGGCCAATTTACCGTTTTGCCCTTGTAGTTACATTTTACTCCTTAAGTACCACTGATTCCTCTAATGAACAATACAACATAGTCCACTATGTGTGAACACCTCTCAGGCCAAGAGAAGTTGTGTGGCGCCACATCGTTTCAGCCCTGGAATCAACCCTTAAGAGAGCTATCTATCTACTTGCCCCTACTTCGGGGAAGGAGTGAATTCCATCTTGTGTAGCTGAGTTCCCAACTCCCAAATCAAACGAATCCCTAAAATGGTAGGTTTAAGTCGGCTACCTAGCCATTTGTACCCATACAAATCAAAGAACCACCCTCAATGGCAGGAGTTCTCAACTCACTCAGGATTGAGGTCATGTTACCTATGGTCATCCTAGTGAAGTGAAGTCTCTGTCATGAACGGTGTTATATAACGAGACGTTAACACTTTGTGGTCAGGTATTATACAAACTCTTTCTATAGGACACCCCCGCTCGCATGTCCCCTACACGAATGATCAGGATCAAACCATATATGACAAGTCACAACTCTTGTGGAATAGTCTTTAGTGTTGTGACTTGTCACAAATGGTCTGATCTTGATCATTCGTGGGGGGTATGCGCGCGGGGGCGTCCTATACAAAGAGTTTGTATAAGACCTGACCACGAAGTGTTAACGACTCGTTATATAATACCGTTCATGACAGAGACTTCACTTCACTAGGATGACCATAGGTAACATGACCTCAATCCTGAGTGAGTTGGGAACTCCTGCAATTGAGGGCGGTTCTTTGATTTGTATGGGTGCGAGTGGCCAGGTCGCTGACTCAAACCTACCATTTTGGGGATTCTTCTGATTTGGGAGCTGGGAACTCAACTACACAAAATGGAATTCACTCCTTCCCCGAAGCAGGGGCAAGTAGATAGCTAGCTCCCTTAAGAAATGATTCCAAGACTTGAACGATGTGGCGTCACACACCTTCTCTTGGCCCGAGAGGTGTTCACACATAATTGGACTATGTTGTATTGTTCATTAGAGGAATCAGTGGTACTTAAGGAGTAAAATGTAACTACAAGGGCAAAATGGTAAATTAGCCTAGTTGTACTTACGAGCATCTGTGAAGGGTCATCGTACTCATGATTGGTTATATCCAATGGACACAGAAATATATCTGTAGTAAGAAGAGTTTAGCTGTTGGTCTTTAGTGGAATACTTGGAAGTTAACGGATGATGGATCTCGTGGCTAAAGAGTTTAGTCAGCTATTCACATACTGTTGAAGCTTCGAGCCACAGGTCCATAAGGTCCCCTAGGTAGCTTGGATAAAGTCGAGAATCAGTTTTTGGGTTAGTTTGACATGTTCAAATATACAAGAGGGAGTTCGATTATATATGATATAATTGACAAAATGTATGTGATACATTATTTTGGAGGAAATTAGATATAAATATGATTTATATCAAGTAGAGGAGAAATTACTATAGTGGATATATGATATCAAACTATAGATTAAGAATATAATATGATTATTTTCTTTTATTAATTAATTGGTTAATTATGTGATAATTGGCCGAAAACTTCTCCTTAATCGTGTGTTAGTGGGAAAATCTTATTTTAGTTATTGTAACTGAAGAATAAAATGAAAATTTGTTTCATTTTGCATAGAGTTCAAAAAAATCGCTCAATGTGTGAAAACGTAATGATCGCTTAGTTGAGAGCCTATACGACAGCGCCTTATCGCCTAAACGATCGCACACCTTGCGTACTAAACGATCGCACGCGTTCTCTAAATGATTGCTTAGCTTTTCCAAATGATCTCTTAGCACGCCGAGTTTTCTAAACGATCGTTTACTCTTTACTAAACGATCACTTAGTAAAACCTACAAGATCTGTAACTTTCTCTAAACGATAAACATCCGCTATAAGATAGCCTTCTCTCACTTGCTTGTCGTTCTACACGATCAACCCGTTCCTCCTTCCTCTACCAATTCCATCAAAGATCACTATTTGGATTCTCACTCCGAGAATACCAAGGGCTCTAAGTGGTGGTGTCGTCCCCGCTCCTGCTTGTTCGTGCGCTGCCGTTCGTGTAGACAATCGTTCTGCTGGTAGCCGACTGATTGCTGGGTGATAAAGACCGTAGGGAGTTTCTTCCGCTGGGTTGAGTTCGAAGTGAAGACAGTCTTCAACTGGTGCGTATACTCAATCTATTGTACTTTATTTATCAAAGCATGCCTATAATTAGTGTTAAACTGCATATCTGTTTGTTAGAATGTGTGTGTGGTAATTCGGTCACAATGAAATAGGAAATATCTGAATGCGCTCATGGATGCTCTTGTTTAAGAGTTCCTTCAACATTTCTATTTTGCAATGATGTCCCAGTGAGGTGATGCGTTTTATTTTATGCGATGAAATAATAGAGAGGTATGCAATGGTGGAATATGCGTTGAGCATGCAAGTTTTCTCAATAAGACCCAAGTATAAATCCTACTGAGTTGCCTGGTAAGCTCAGGGTAGAACATAGGGACTAAGGAAAACAATATGCGATGGTAATTTTAGATCACTTTGCGGTAACAATTAAATCAATGGTTTGGTTAGTTTGTTGTTTAAGGTATAAAAACGGCGAATTTGAGAAAAGAGTAATTATGCGACAGGCACACTGAGTATGCGGAGGAACGGGTTGAGAAGGTCTTTAGCTAGCGTTTCCCGAGAATGCGTTCAAGCTATGTGATCATGCTACACTCATGTGACAGCAAATCATTTTCCAATGCAAATGCGATGACTCCTAATTTTAGGACGCATGCGATGAATGCGATAATGTATATAGAGCTTATTCCTAAGTCTCTACTTCTTGCCTATGCGATGATGCAAGATGCACATACAGACAAGATGACCGCATACAATCATAACTTATCTCTAGGGTGCATGCGATGCATTAATAGTAAACAGAGTTTATTCCTAAGCTTCTATCCCTTGATTATGCGGTTCTAATCTGACTCTCTCGAACCTAAATTCTAATCTGACTTTTCTAAGCCTAGATTCTATCCTTAGACTACCCACCCGAGTATCTCTAATGGACAAATGACGCATACATAATACAAGATAATCGCATAGAATGAAGATCTCAGGTTATGCTAGCAAAGTGCTTCTCAACCCATTCGACAGATTTAGCTACTCATGCGTAATGTACAGAGAGTGGACAGATATAAAGATGCAATTTCCATTTCTATAAATAAGTTCAGAGTACAAAATGACAATGGAAAATAAGGGTAGAGAGCTTGATAGCAATATCTTGCTTCCCAAAGCTTTTACACTGTTATCTCTATTCTGCCAAAAAGATGTTCTTGCTTCCATAAGAGTTGGCCCTCTCTCTAATTTCGACGCTTCCGGCACTCTTCCAAGTTTACCGGGATGATATCTCGGTGTAATCTCCCTTTACTTGCTTCCGTCTTCTAAGTAAAAGAAAAACTATGAACAAGGCTACTTCTATCTATATGGAAAATTCTGTAAACTGAGCGAACTCCGTCACTAAAGGTGGCCTTCGGTATTTATAGAACTTCAGGGTGAGAAGCTTCTTCTCTCTTATGATTGCACTGATGGGATGGCATTAATTCTCTGTCTGATGCACCGAATATTTGTCACCGAAAAGTTGAGTGTACCTGCTACAGTAAGTCGTTAACGGCTTGTCAACTTAATTCAGAATCGACCATCATCAACTTTCTATCCCATCGTGATTTATTAAGCTTTCACCCAGACGCGTCCACCTTGATGCGTCGGCTCTATGCAGCCACCTTCTTGAGTAGATTTTCGCGAATGCAAACCCGCAATCTCTTATGCGTTCGAACGTTAATTTCTTCGGATCGCATTTCCGCCTTGCGTTAACGCATTTTCCTGCATAAAATACATAAGTTAGTTGTTTTAATGCGATGGATGCATGCGATCTCAATGTTGTGAACTTAGTGCTTTTGGACGCAATATTGTATATTTTTACCATCGCAATCTTGCATTGTTTTATAACTTAGCGCTGTAATAATGTGCATTTCTGCCCGTTATCATGAAGCAGGACAAACGTCACCAATGGGGTGATTAGATGGCCCTTCACTCGGATGAGACATTCTCAACCATTTGGCAGAACCAACTCTTGGAATTGAACCTAACAGCCACCATTTCTTTGGTCTAGAACTGTTAACCTTTAACAATTCCTCGTAAGTGTGACCCCTCGCTTTCGATGCTAGAGTCCCGCCCTAATGAGCCCACCGTAGGGAAGAAGTAGATTAGGACAAGAGACTAAGTAACCTTATCCTCTTACAGGAGATTAAATAAAGAAATTCGCAAAACTGCCATCCTATAGGGGGACAATCCCAGGGTGCCTCAAGGCGATGCGCAGTAACTTTATTCAATCCAATGGGGGAAACCGAGGGATATGCTGTCGCACTTCCCGCTCCCACTTACTTTGAACACTCTCTCCATCCACCTTGATATTGACCTACCCAAACACCATCCGTTAGGGGGACACGCCAAAGGTGCCACGAGGCCGAGGGTAGATTTCACGGTGTGGACTATATAAGAGAAACGTGAAAGGTTTAAATGAAGCATCATATGCCCCAAGCACCTCCCACTGAATGTTCTATCTAGGGGTTCATTAACCTAGACAATCCGGCTACTGATTTTAGTCTAAGTCATCTTTTTAAGTCCGCTCATAAACAACTTTTGTGTATGAAAAATGAACAAGTTCAAGTAGTCACATTTAAACATTTTAATGGACTGTCTTTAACTTGCATACATGCATCAAATCTATCTAATTCACTTTTCCAGGTAAGGGTGTTACATTTCTGTCAACTTAAATACCCCAGTCTAGACAGAACCCACCTTAGACAAAAGGTCCCTTATAGATAGATTTGCTATACTTTAACCTTTTATTAGTCAATTTAATCCTATTAAACTAATTAAAAGATTAAAGTCTTAGGGTTGCTAATCATACTAGAACCGTGATCTTAAGTCTATGTGATCCAAGTTTTAAACATTTTAAAACCATAAATTAAACCTAAGTAAGCATGCATGCCTTTCTTATTGCTTTTAGTTCTAATTTCTCTTTAACCTTTAAAAAGAAACCACTAAAATACATCGCGCACAACTAGGTGTTTATAACGCTTATAAAGAAACCTATGTGTCATGCTTCATGCAATGTCCGGTCAATACTATACATAACTTTTATATACGCATAATAACCAAGAAAACATGCTTTCCATACACCCTTATACTATAACAATTATAATATAAAGATGGTAGTTGGTCGAAACTCCAATAGGTAGCCACTCCCTTCTCAGGGAACCGTACGTGAGACTTCCGCATCATATGACTCCGTCCCGAGCTTCCATCGTCGACCCTTGTCATTAGACCACTATCTATGCATGTATTTTCAGCCTGGACTCTCGAATCTTTTGCTTCTCGGATAGTGTCGAACAATGCAGCTTGCGTTGTGGGAGATGCCCGCTTCTCGCCCGAAAGAACCGCTCGTACTGACGGTACACGGAACACCAAAATCTCGAAATACTCACTGATGATAACTCTTATATTATATGATGATGAACATGCTCTTACATAATTAAATCATATTCCTCTAAATTATAACATTTACAATAAAGAGATGATGCATAACCAATGCACAATCTAAGGTGGGATTTACTATATGTGCATCCCATATGACATATAAAAAACCATACATCTCATGTAATAAACCAAGGATTAATGGACCGGGATGAACCTTTACAAAACCAGAATGAAATAACTCTATCTATTATATTTTCCATCGAGTAAACCGATTCTCAGGCGAATCGGGTCTTGAATCGCCAGGAGAACTCCATCGTTTAGTAAACATCGAAGGTAAACGATCGCTTAGCACTCACTAGACGATAGCGCAAAAGCTAAACGATCGCTTAGATGACAACAAGGCTGCGAAGCCTAAGCCTCTAGGCGATCGCTTAATGCGACGAAAGGTAAACGATTTATCGTGCGTTACTCCGCGATCGTTTAGTCAGTTACTAAGCAATGAAGCTTGCTGAGTTAAACGATCGTCTAGTCACGTGCACGTTAAACGAAACCCGAGCGTCCGATACTCAACGATCGCTTACCCCAGCGTCTACACGACTCGATCAACCCTTGATCGTCTTCTTCCTCAAAGAACAGCAACCCTTGCTCTGAGCTTCTTCACGAACGACTCAACACTTGTGACCATTCCACAAAGTGGGCCACATCCGTAGTGTTACAAAGATAAGGTTTCCCTTCTATATCCATATACTACAGACCATTTTGGTTATTACTTAAGACATGATCCACTCGTATGTCACCACATACATGCTTAAGTTACATACAGATAACCAGGGATTTTAGGTTTTTGGTTTGTGGTAAAACAAATAAAACAAATAACTGAGCAAAATCAAGATGTGAAGTAAAATATCATATATTATACATCACAAGCGTTTGTACAAACTGTTTACAAACTATAGGACACGAGACTTTAGAGCATCAACTCCAAGAGAATTATCATTCTCTACTAAGCACGTCTTCAAGACAAATAAATTAGATATGTTTTCTTTTGAGTTCTTCCTTTTCTGGAAAGTAGTGGGATCAGCTCCAGAACCCAAGTCATAAACTCCAAGTTTCATCTCAGAGCACAATCCTCATTGGTGAACTTTATTAAAGTTGGCAACGATTGCTTTCTCTGTTAGTCCATTGACATTCAATATGGACTGGAGGTTATCTTTGGAACTGATATTACTGGTAACATTGTCATCAATCCCGTTTTTCTTGAATCGTGAGAACTTTCATTCAAACAATTCTCGCATTGATTGTTTACATTATCTCATGTCCAATGACCATGTGCTCAAACCTTTTGGCCAACGTATCAGGTATGCTTGCCAAAATGTGAACCCAGGCGTTCAAATTAGCTTTGTCCACACCTCATATGCATTACAAACATTATGTGGTGCAGGGGTCGGGACTTGAGGACAATCCTCGATCATGACAATTTCCAGGTCGTTTATCACGAAAAACGTTTTAATGGATTCTTTCCACATCGTATAATTGAAATCGATCAAACTAGAAAAGGAAACTAACGAAAAAAAATGCTATTTGACATATTTGCTGAAAAATAAACATATTGACCTATATTAGATTTTAGCATAACTTTTTAAAAATCCAATCAGTTTTAGCCAAATCTAAATGAACCCCATTTAACATCTAGTTTTGCAATGACACTTCAGTGATTTAGGACAAAAGCCACCGAAGAGTAGCCAATTGTCTCTTCACTGAATTGAGACACTCTCAACTAATTATTACACCAGAATAACTCTTATTCCTATAATGATCAGTCATCATTTATTCGGTCAAGAAATCATTAACTTGCTTAATTATATCATATGTAATTAATTCCCTCAATTAAATCCCTATTGAGCTACATAGAGGACCTTATGAACTTGTAGATTGAAGCTCCAACGGTACTTGAATAATTAATTAAACTCCTTAATTAAATTACCTAACATCCATTAACTGTTGGTCATTCTACTAAAGATCGACAGCTGCACTCTTTGCACTATAGATAAATTTTTGTGTCCATTGGATATACCAATCAACAGTACATGAACCTTCATAAATTGCTCGTAAGTACAGTTTGGCCAAAATTACCGTTTTACCCCTATAGTTACATCTAACTCCTTAAGTACCACCAATCCCTCTAATGAACAATAAATCATAGTCCAACTATGACCAAGTCTCTCTCGGGCTAGGAGAGGGCGTGGCCACTATGTCAAGATCCGAAATCAGCCCTTAAGGGAGTAATTTATCTACTTGGCCCTGCATCGGGGAAGGAGTGAATTCTATTTCGTGTAAATGTGTTTCCAACTCCCCAGTCAGATGAATCCCCAAAATGGTAAGCTTGTTGAGTTGGAATTCTAGCCACTCTCACCCATACAAATTAAAGCACCGCTTTCATGAGCAGGAGTTCACAACTCACTCAAGATTTAGGTTATGTCACCTATGGTCATCCTAGTGAAATGTGAGTCTCTATTATTAACAGCGTTATATAAAGATACTAATCATTTCATGGTCTGGTCTTATACAAACTCTTTGTATAGGATACCCCCGCTCGCATGTCTTCACGTGAATGATTAGGAGAAGATCATTTGTAACACTTTACAACACTTGTAATACCTACAAAGCGGGTTGTATCCGTAGTGTCACCAGGATAAGGTACCCAGCCTTATCCATCTACTACAAACCGTTTAGGTTATTATTTAAATAAGATCCACTTGTATGTCTCTACATACTTGATTAAATTATATGAAATAACCTCGGATCTTAGTTTATTAGATTAAGTATATGCTTATAAAATAACACTTATTTTATTAACAATAATATGTTTATACAAAGTTTACAAACTACGAGATTACAATGGGATTTAGGACATCAATCCCAATAGAACATTTATTCCAATTGAAATACAATAATTATAAAAAAAAACTTGGGATGTAAATTCACTAGCATTATCAAGAAGAATAGCCTTAATTGTATAATCAAGAAATTTAACACTTATTTTATTAACAACAATATGTTTATACAAAGTTTACAAACTACGAGATTACAATGAGATTTAGGATACCAATCCCAACAGAACATTTATCCCAATTGAAATACAATAATTATAAAAAACTTGGGATGTAAATTCACCAGCATCAAGAAGAATATTCTTAGTTGTATAATCAAGAAATTTTGCTTTTAACTTAATTATTTGAGCAAATAATCATGCAAATGCAAGATTTCGACTTGATAATAAGCACACATGTGACCATCTGCTGGAAGCATATATTAATACCATAAAATATCTAAATGGTTCACTTGGTGGGTTAGCAAGTCCACATATAATACCATGAATTAGTTCTAAAAATGTAGATGATTCAATTTCCACTTTAGCTGGTGATGGTCTAATTATCAATTTTCCTTGAGAGCAAGCATCACATGATAATTTATTAGATTGAAGAATCTTCTGACTCTTCAGTAGATGCCCATTTGAATTATCAATAATTCTTCTCATTATTATAGACCCTAGATGACCTAATCTGTTATGCCAAATTGTAAATATGTCTAGATTCATTAACTTCAGGTTCATTGTTGCATATGTTTCAATTACTCTTATATGAGTATAATATAACCCATAAGATAAAGCATGCAACTCTTCCAATATACATTTTTTCATATGAGACAATAGATATGATATAAAGATACTCCATATTATTCTTTTTGCCAGTCTTAATATGATAATCATTGTAACGTATATCTTTAAAACTAAGTAGATTTCTCTTTGATTGACTAGAGAACAATGCATTGTCAATTGTAAATCTTGTTCCTTTAGGCAAAATAACATTTATTTTTCAAAGTCTTCAATCAAGTTTGCAGAACCCGATATTGTTTTGACTTTTGCTTCCAGCAGTGTCAGTTTGGAATAATATTTCTTACTTGTAAGTATTGTGTATGTAGTTGCACTGTTTGCAGACATAGATCTTCTTCACTCATTTTTTAATTACCCAACATATGAAAATGATTCAAGTTTCTTTATTAAAATAAAATAATTACAATAAAAAACAACAATTGGAATGTACAATGGTTATCATCTACTAAGAGAAGAAAAAAACATGGAGATGGATAAAAAAAAACAACATTAAAGCTAGATATTTTCAAAGTCAAAGGAAACACTTGATGTTCCATCAATTCTGCAGATTTTCTCTTCCGAAGATTTAAAAAAATACACTACATCCAAATTTGTCATATGAAATAGGTCAAATATGTTATTATCCTGGTATGCAAAATTTTCTTTCACATTTTTTTCTCTTTTTCCTTCAGGGAGGCTTGATAGAGATCAACTAAGTATTTTGACATTCGTCAGGTACGTGACCAATGCCCAGTCATTCCGCATCGAAAGCATTTATTTTCAACACTTTTTGAACTCTTATCTTGTTGAACTTTTCTTTTGTGATTATCATTTTGCGTGGTTCATTTGAAATTTGAATGATTAGAACGACCACCACGAAAATAAAAATTATCTCTTCTTCTGCCACGGGCACGACCTCGACCACGACTATTAACATTCACAATATTCACTTTAGGAAATGGTGTTGTTCCATTTGGTTGAGATTCATGATTTTTCATCAATAACTCGTTATTTTGTCCAGCCACGAGAAAACATTAATGCAAAATATTGTTTAAAATTTTCCTCTCGATATTGCTACTGTAGGGCCATATCCAAAATGTAGAAAAATGTCTCCTCTAATATCTTGATTCAAAATTTTGGAGGCTCGAATGCATCCATTTACGACAAGCTTTAGGAAGAAAAATTGTTTCTAATGATCACATTTTTATGGCATCCAGGTGTATTTTGACATCAAGCACTAATGACAAACCATTAATATCAAATGCTACAAATTCTAATTTTATAATATTTTCATAATAACACTATTACAAAATATTATATTTATATTAGAATTTTAATATATATCAAATATGTAAAACAACATTTAATTTATTAATTATAACGAAAAGAGAAAAACCGACCTACCTTTAGCGAGGAAAACGATAGGAACTCTGCTGATAACGTGTTATGAACTTGAGAAGCATAACAGGAATACAAATACTAATAAAATATAATATTAAAATAAATATAATATAATATAATAATAAAATAAATAAATATTAAAATTAGTAAAACATAATATATAAATAAAATAAAATAGTAAAATAAGAAATAAGAAATTTCTCTAAAATCTCAACTTTCTCCAATTTTCATGGATTTTGTCCAATGTGTGTTTTTTAAAACCCACCAACGACATTATTTATAGCTAATATTTGGCATGTAGGAGGTAGATTACATAGACACAAAGAATGAGTATTTACAAGACACATGACTATATATATAGAGTATAGAGAGATTTTACGCATAATTTGTGATATTTATAATATGTTGGATATTTTTAAATTTTACTTTTAATATTTGCTTTCTATTTTTTAACTACCAATCCACCCCCTCTATCAAATTGGAGTGGAAAAGGGGCCGTTAATTGACTTGGGGATCAAGTCCTCTTTCAAAAGTGTTAAAGAATAAACCGTTTTTAAATATTTTTTAGCAATTAGGGATTCACAAGAGATCTTAACTACTACACAAGTTCTCTTGATTGTTGCACCTTTGAAGTGAGGTGCCAAATAACTCAATAAGTTCTCTTGATTGTTGTACTTTTAAATTAATTATTTTTTAACTAATAGTTTATGATGATTTCACTCATCTATCAGCAATAACAAATGCAATATCAATTGCTAATTGAGGTTTATGCATTATCAAATGTAATACAAGTTTGATTAGACCAGGTAAATTATAAAATCATTGAGGAAGATGAAACTAAAGCCATAAGATGGAAAATGCTGGCTTTTTATATCTATGCATTTTTATTTTCAAATCTTAAAAATAGTTGGAGATTGTTGAACCTATTATGTCACAAATACGATTCTTTGAAGACGTTGAAGAATGTATTGTTGAGTTGGCAATCTGGCCACCCTCACCCATACTAATCAAAGGACCACCCTCAAAGGCAGGAGTTCCTAAAACACTCAAGATTAAGGTCATGTCACCTATGGTCGTTTAGGTGAGATGTAAGTCTCAAGTATCAACGACGTTATAGAAATAAACTAATCATCTCGTGGTCTAGTCTTATATAAACTCTTTGTATAGGACATCTCTGCTCGCATGTCTCCACATGAATAGTCAAGATCTACCATCTATAGTAGTTCACAAAACTTGTAAACCTCTACAAAGTGGGTCGTATCTGTAGTATCACCAGGATCAGGTATCCCTCCTTAATCCTTATACTACAGACATTTTTAGGCTATACTTAAGGCATGATCCACTTATATATCTCATATACATACTTAAGTTTACATACAATAACCATGGAACTTTATTTATTGGGTATGAGTAAATGCCAAATAAAATAAATCTTATTTTATTCATAACAATGTGTACAGTTTACAAACTACAAGACTCTGCAAGAATTAAGAGACCAATCCCAACAATCTCCCACTTGTTCTAATGCCTCAGGAAACTAATGTACAATACATGAAAAATACAAGTACAATATACAACAAACTTAGGCATACACTATACCCCAATATCATCACCACTTGTCCTAGACAAGATGCCACATGTCCTATAAACCTAGACTCTTCAGATGACCCTCGAACACTTTAGTCGTGAGAGCCTTTGTAAACAGATTAGCAACGTTGTGCTCCGACACGATCTTCGTGACTATCACAATCCCGCGATGCACAATCTCCCTAATCAAGTGGTATTTTCGTTTGATGTGCTTTACCTCTATGATGACTTCGAGGTTCCTTCGAATTTGCCACAACTCCGATGTTATCACAATAGAGAGTGATCGAAAAATCCATATTTAGAACAACTTCCAAATTTGTAAGAAATTTCCACAGCCAAACAGTCTCCTTAATTGCTTCAAAAGTGGCTACGTATTCGGCTTCCATAGTGGAATCTGCGATGCATCCTTGCTTGATGCTTCATCGCACTACAACCCCTCCATTCAGAGTGAACACTGACCCCGATGTCAATTTATGAGAATCTCTATCGGTCTGAAAGTCAGAGTCTGTGTATCCTGTAAGGATCAAATCCTTATCTCCATACACGAGCATGTAGTCCCTCGTTCTCCGAAGGTACTTGAGAATTGTTTTGACCATCGTCCAGTGATCTAATCCTGGATTGGACTGATAACGACTGGCAATCCCTACTGCATAGAAAATGTCGGGTCTGGTACACAACATTACATACATTAAGCTTCCAACAGTTGAAACATAGGAATCTGCCTCATCTCCTCAATCTCTTGAGGTGTCTTAAGACATTGATCCTTAAACAAAACGATTCCATGCCTAAAGGGTAACAAACCCCTCTTAAAATCTTGCATCCTGTACCTGATCAACATTTGATCGATGTATGATGCCTGAGACAAGGTTAACCTCTTGTTCTTACGATCCTGAATGATCTGGATCTTTAGAACATATTACGCCTCACCCAAATCTTTCCTTTGGAACTGGGCGGCTAGCCACTTCTTAATGTCAGTAAAAAATCCTACATCATTCCTAATGAGTAGGATATCATCCACATATAGTACCAGGAAAGCTATTGAGATGTTGATGATCTTCTTGTAAACACAAGGCTCATTAACGTTCTGATCAAAGCCAAGTAATTTGACCGCACTGTCAAATCTAATGTTCCACGATCTAGACGCTTGTTTCAACCCATAAATAGACCTATTAAGCTTGTAAACTATTTGCTCTTGATCTGGAACTATGAACCCCTCTGGTTGAGCCATGTAGATGGTCTCCTCAAGATTACCATTAAAAAATGCAGTTTTGATGTCCATTTGTCATATCTCATAATCATAAAATGTGGCTATAGACAGAAGTATCTTGATAGACTTTAGCATGACAACATATGAGAAAGTTTCCTCATAGTATACTCCCTTGACCTGGGTATAACTCTTTGTCACGAGTCTAGCCTTAAAGGTTTGCACCTTTCCATCTACACCTCGTTTTCATTTGTAGATCCACTTACACCCTATAGGTTTTACCCCATCAGCCTGATCCACAAGTTCTCAGACTTTATTGAAGTATATAGACTTCATTTTCTGGTTCATGGCCTTAATCCACTCATCTTTGTCAACATCCTCCATTACTTACTTATAAGACAAATGATCCTCGACCCCATCATTAGAAATGACGTTCTAGGCTTCAATCAAAACCATTTAGCGTTCCGGTGGGTTCATAACCCTCCCACTACATCGAGGCAGTCTCAACTCTTGAGATGATTGACTAGATGAACCGACCTCAACAACTCTTGTTTATCTATCAGTCTGTTCAACAACTCTTGTTGAATCCTCAGTAGTCTCAGTCTCACTAGAAATCGCACGTAAAATAAGCTTACTTTGTGGTTTATGATCCCGGATGTGGTCTTCTTCCAAGAAGATAGCATTTGCAGAAACAAGCACTTTATTCTCACTCGGATCATAAAAGTATCCACCCCTCATTTACCTGGGGTAGGCTACAAAGAGGCAAACTTTCGAATGCGGTTCCAACTTCTTCAGGTTAGTCACAAGCACGTGAGATGGACAACCCCAAATCCTGAAGTGGAATAAACTACCTTTACGGCCTCTCCACAGCTCAAAAGGTGTTTCAGAAACACTTTTCGAGGGAACGTTGTTCAAAATATAACATGCAATTTCCACTGCAAAACCCCAAAACAAGTCTGAAAGATGAGCATAACTCATCATAGACCGAACCATGTCCAACAAGATTCTGTTTCTCCTTTCTGATACACCATTCTATTGAGGTGTACCTGGGGTCGAGAGTTGGGAGGTAATTCCATGTTCTATCATATAGTTCTAGAATTCGAGGTCCATATACTCTCCACAAAGATCAAATCGTAGTGTTTTTATTCTTTTGCCTAACAAGTTTTCAACTACATTCTTATACTCCTTGAACTTATCAAGGGCTTCAGACTTACGTTGCATTAAGTAGAGATATCCGTACCTTGAATAATCATCTATGAAATAGATGAAATATTCATACTCACCTCGAGCCCTAACACTCATCGAACCACAGAGGTCTGAATGTATAAGCTCCAAGGTTTCCTTGGCTCTGTAACATTTTCCAATAAAAGGTCGTTTGGTCATCTTACCTTCGAGGCATGATTCACACACCGATAAGGAGTTTTCTTCTAAATTCTTTAGAAGTCCACATTTCACCAATTGCTCAATCCCATTGAGGTTGATGTGATCTAACCTTAGATGCCAAAGATAGGTATTTTCCTTAGGAGAAACCTTTGGTCTTTTAGCTGTTGTCGCCGTACCGAATATTTCAGTATTAAACAAGGCTTTTATGACTAATGGCCTGAGTACATATAAGTTACTTTCCATTGAACCAAAACCAATCTCCATCCCATTCTTGAAAATAAACACTTTACTCTCAGAAAAGAAGACAGTATAACCTTGTTCAATGAGACAAAAAAACCGAGATTAAGTTCTTCTTGATATGAGGAACTATGAAAACATTATCCAGTAACAGATAATGTTTTTTGTCCAAAAATAACTTCAGCCTGCCTACAGCAACAATTGAAACAACCTCACCAATACGGACTCGAAGAGTCATTTCTCCTTTTGGTAACGTTTGCCAGGAACTAAATCCTTGGTAAGAGGAACTAATGTGGTTAGTAGCATCCGAATCAAGATCCAGGCAGAATCATCATTCTCTGCCAAACATGTCTCCAAGACCAATAAATCATATTTACTGTCTTTAGACTTTCTCCTCTTTTGGAGAGTAGTGGGATCAGTATCAAAACCTAAATAAGCTCCAAGTTCCATGTCAGAGAACACTTCTCGTCGATGAACTTCAACAGAGTTAGCAACACTTGCTTTCTCTTCCTGGAGATTAACTTGGGAACTGAAACAACTAGTTTTGTCATCCACCCCTTTGTGCTCGAAAAGTGAAAACTGATGTTCAAACAAATCTTGCAACGAGTCCATGATCTCACGTGCAATGACCATGTTCTCAACCCTTTTGGCCAAAACATCAGTTATGTTAGCTAATATGTGAAGTCGGGCCAATGAATTAGCCTTCATCTACACCTCATATACATTATGAAACACTTCGCGGTGCATCAAGGGTCAGGACTTGAGGACAATCCTCAACTATGACAAATTTGAGGTCGTTTACCACGAAATACGTTTTACAAGACTCTTTCCACTGTATGAAATCGGTCAAACTAGAGGCATTTAACGGAAAATCAAATATGTTGCTGAAAAGAAAAACATATTGACCTACATTAGGTTTTAAGCAAATACTCGTTGAAAAACATATAACATCTAATACGGTTTAGCAAAACTAACATGAACCTCGTGTGACATCTAGTTTCGTAATGACGCTTCAAAGGTTTAGAACAAAAGCTGTCGAAGGGTGGTCAATTTATCCCTCCTCTGAATTGAGACATTCTCAACCAGTCAATAATACCAAAACAACTATTGTTCCTATAACGACTAGCCATCATTGATTTGGTCAAGAAATCAATAACTTACTTAACAATTTCCCGTAAGTGTGACCCGTCATTTTAGGCCCTAGAATTCCGCCCCAAGCAGCCAATCCAAAGGGGAAAATCAGATTGGGGCAAAAACTAAAGTGACCCTATCCATTTCTAGAGTTCACCTTGATATTGACCAACTACACAAAACTCATCCAAAGGGGGTGTAAGAATGATCTCACGGTGCCAACCAATGAAGAAGACCGTAGGACGTGTTGACACACACCTTTCACCCACTTACTATAAATACTCTCTCCGTCCACCTTGATATTGACTCATGCAAACACCATCCGAAGAGGGATGCTTCTAGAGCACCACGAGGCCAAGCATGAATCTCACGGCGTGAACATTCAAGGAGAAACATGAATGGAATCATTGACATATCATATACATCTCTTTCTCCCACTAGTATTTTATAACCTAGGGTTTCGTTTACTTAGAAAAAACACGGCTAAGAATTTTAACTAAGTGACTTTTTAGGTTTGCCCAATAGTAACTTTTACCTTGGATAGTTGAACAACTTTTGATCATCATTCATTAAACTCTTTAACGGAGTCTTTGACCAACTGTCGCATGCTTGCAGAAAATCTATCTAATTCATCTTTCTAGGTAGGTTCCCAAGTAGGGGTATTCCGTTTCTGTCAGTTTAAATACCCCAACCTAGACAGAACTCGCCTTAGACAAAAGGTTCCTTATAGATAGATTTAATACAATTTTAATCGTTTATGCCAATCAATTTAATCCTATTAACCCGATTTAAAAAGATTAAACTAGGTTGCTAATCCCATTAGAACCTTGAACTTAGGTCTATCTCAATCCAATTTTAAAACCTTTTTAAAACATGAGTTCGCCTAAGTCCACATGCAACTCTTTCTTATCGAGTTTAGTTCTAATTTCCATTATAATGCTTATAACCAAAACAACCAAAATCAACCACAACACGAAACAAACACATACAAGGTATTCATAACGCTTATAAACAACCTAAGTGTCATGCACCATGCATGTTCATTCATTGCTACTTTTATATAACTCTTATACAAAACAGCAACGATCAAGCAAACATGCTTCCATTCACCTTTATACTATTACTCTTAGAATATAAAGATGATGCATGAATATGTTACTTCATGCATAAATATAACTCTTATATTTCATGATGTATATGCATGCTTTTTTATAATTTCATTATGCCATATTATAACACTTATAATACATGATGCATGAATAATTGCACAACCTAAGATGGGTTTTAAATCTATATGTCATACACTATGCCATATAAACCACATACATCTCATGTATATTAAACAAAAGTTGATGAACTAGGATAATTAGCCTCAAAACCTCAAAACTAAAGCTAACTATTACAAAAGCAAAGAGTCTCCGATTCAAAGAGGCAAATTGGGTCTTGAACCGTTCGGTCAAAGTCCGCGTCTCCACTGATCGTGTACCAAACTCCAAATGATCGCCTATACGAAAGAGTAAATGCTTTACTCAATTGTTTACTAACGCTTCCAGTGCTAAACGATCGTTTAGCAACGATCATATACCTTTTACTATGCGATGAAGCATGAGGTACGCGATCGTATAGCGCACAACGCATAACGCAAACTTTAAACGATCGTCTAAACAACAACAATGCGGTAAAGCACAATCGTCTAAACGATCGCTGAGCGAGCGCCAAAGTATCGTATACCGCATGATCTTGTAGTCAGTGACTATGTGATGAGGCATGCTAACTACACGATCGTTTAGTGCGCGCATCTTTTATTAAATGATGAGCATCAAATGCTCCCACTCGATCATTTTCCTCCAATGTCTACGCGATCGGGCAACCAACGCTACGCGATAGAGCAAACACTTTACCCCGTTAAACGATCGTTTAGTAAATACTACACGATCGCATAGAAAAATTTACACGATCGTTTAGCCAAATCCCAACGATTGTTTACTTAAAGCTACATGATACGACCAACTCTTGGTCTTCTTCTTTGCTGAGAACCACATCTCCATACTTCAAAACTTCATCACGAACGACTCGAAAAACTCAAATACTTTGAATTACAAACTCGATTGCTTGTTAATTATGCCCAAAAACATAGAGCCCTTACAAATTAACACTTTCTAATTTTAAAGAAAGCTTGAAACGGAGGCAATTAACTCGTAAATATTCATCAACACCATCCACAAACGCATTTAACATTTAAACGCAATGTAGAAAACCCACCACGACTGTAAAAGATGTTCAAAACAGAAGTGGAATTTGGAATATTAGAACAACCTGGCTCTGATACCAATTGAAATATTTTCATGACTAGCGGAATAATCGTTCCAAATTCCATTCGATATTGAACACTAACAATTACAGTGAAGAAACGGAAACTTACAGGTCATGCACAATACGAAATTACAGCATGCTTTACGATGAGATCAGGGGATAAAGTATACATACCTTTGAAGACTCATGCTTCAAACTCTCTCGATCACGAACGCTCATTTAGTCTCCAAGACAACAACACACGAACACCGTGAACACACAATGAACGGCCTCCAAAGCCTTGAACTCAGTCGAGTTGAGTGAGGACACCACTACAATGGTTACCTTGGTATTCTCGGTGTGAGAATCCAGAAGTGTGGGCTCTGTGTGGACTTGGTTAGAGGAAGAGACCGGAGGAATAACAATCACGTAGATGATTGAGCAAGTGGGAGATGAGAAATGTCTATCGCATAGACGAATGCTCAATCGTATAAAAGATGACAACCTATCGTATAGATAATGCCCTGCGAACGTTTAGCTACAACCAACTGAGTGCACTATTGTATAGTAACACTCCACGATCGTTTAGTCTCTCTGTTAGCTATCGTTTAGTGAAACAGTTCCACTTGACAGCAATCCATGAGTTCCTTTCCGAATTAAGCAACTCTCATAAATTTAGGAAAATATTTTTCCTTTTATCTCACGGTTACCATAAAACCACCAATAACCTCCCACTCAATTGGTTATTAGAGAAAAAATATAATTATCCAATAATTAATATTATTAAAAATATATACGATAACCAACTTACCATATTATATTTATAACCTATAGTTTTAATATTTTATCTCATGAAACATATAAACCATAGTTTTTTTTCTATTTTATGGTCATTAATGTAAATCACATTTACATTAATCCTCTACTTGATATATCTCATACATCACACTGATCATATCATATATAATCGAATTACCTCTTGTCAATTTAAACATTTCAAATCAACACCAAGAACTGATTCTCAACTTGAATCCATTGAGCTACCAATGGGACCTTATGGACCTGTAGCTCGAAGCTCCACCAGTACATGAATAACTAACTAAACTCTTTAGTCACGGGATCCACCATCCGTTAACTGTCGGGCACTCCACTAAAGATCGACAGTTGTACTCTCCTTACTACAGATATATTTTATGTCTATATCAACCAATCAAAAGCGCTATAACCCTTCACATATCGCTCGTAAGTACAGCTGGGCCAATATATCATTATGCCCCTATAGTTACATCTAACTCCTTGTACCACTGATCCCTCTAATGAACATAAGTCATAGTCCTACTATGACGAGTCATCTCTTCCAAAGAAAAGCTGTGACCACTATGTTCAAGACCCAGAATTAGCCCTTAAGGGAGCAATCTATTTACTTATCCATACTTTGGGAAACGAGTGAATTTCATCTTGTGTAATTGAGTTCCCAACTCCCAAATCAGACGAATCTCCAAAAAGGTAGGCTTGTTGAGTAAGCAATCTGGTCACTCTCATCCATACTAATCAAAGGACCGCCCTCAAAGGCAGGAGTTCCCAAAACACTCAAGATTAAGGTCATGTCATCTATGGTTTTTTAGGTGAGATGTAAGTCTCAAGTATCAACGACGTTATATAAAAAGACTAGTTATCTCGTGGTCCGGTCTTATACAAAATCTTTGTCAGACACGTTCACTCGTATGCCTCCACATGAATGGTCAGGATCTACCATCTATAGTAGTTCACAACACTTGTAAACCTCTACAAAGTGGGTCATATCCATAGTGTCACCAAGATCAAGTATCCCTCCTTAATCCTTATACTACAGACCTTTTTAGGTTATCACTTTAAGGTATGATCCACTTATATATCTCATAATACGTGCTTAAGTTTACATACAATAACCATGGAGTTTTGTTTATTGGATATGATTAAGTGCCAAATAAAATTAACTCTTATTTTATTCATAACAATGTGTACAGTTTACAAATTATGAGACCCTGGGAGAATTAGGACACCAATCCCAACAATTCTAACATTATTCGTAACAACGGTTAATGTGTGCTAGATACTTCCATATTATTTACACTTCCAGATAAAGCATAAATTAGATTCAATTACATCATATTTATACCAAAAAAAAAAAAAAAAAAAAGATTTTAGGGGTCGTTTTTTTTAAGGTTTTCTTAATGGAAATTCATATAAACATCCAAAATTTATGTTTGTTTCACAGTTTTTAGCATTTTGCTCGGGAATAACTAATTCTCATGCATCTTATTTTACCACAGCAAGGGTTTTCTTTTCCCTTCTAAAATTGTGAGTTTTATCTTCTTCTCCTGTTTCTCATTTTATTTATAATTTCAATTTGAATATTAATTAATTAATTAGTTAACAAAATGGAGCCTCTTTATTTATTTATATATATATATATACACATTTTATAGCAAAAAGTTCTAAAAGTGCTAAATATTTTTTAGATTTTTCTATTTATAAAAATTTCCCATAACAAATCTAAATATTTGTTTTAATAAATAAATAAATAAAATATTAAAATATTTACTTAATTGATTTTTACAATAAAAAATTATTGAATAAATGCAATTACTTATTTACGTAAATTATTAATTAATTAGCTAACAATATCTCAAATATACTTAATTAGTAAATTAGGATTATTCAAATTTAGTTAGTATAAAAATTTATTTTTCAATAATAATTAATTACTTATTATTTTTTTTATAATCAAACAATTATTTATCGGGATTATTTTTAATTTGATCTTTCATTATGAATATATGATCATTATTGATTGTTTATAATTGATTAATTAGTGAATAATTTTTATTACTTCATTCATTATTAACATATCATATTTATTAGAAAAAAAATAGTATTCTTTATTACCGATCAACCAAAAATGTATGAGGTAAATATTTCAGATAAGTGAGGTCTAAGTGCAAGCATACACTGTCGAAGAAGTAATAATTCTAGAGTATTCCGAGTATCGAACCCACTGGACTAGTTAGTAGTTTTAGTTTGATCAAGACTATAAAATTAATAAAACCGTAGGTAATCAAAATGAATTGTGTTGTGATGAGCAAGAATTTTTAAAAAAAATTATAAAAATTAAAAAAAAGAAAAGAAAAAGAAAAGTAAACATCAATCGAAAAGAGCCAACAATGCTTCAGTCTCTTGGACTCTATGTCAAAAGTGATGCGACCGCATCACACCATGACAGCAAAATAGGCATGGGTAGAAATCTACACCTATTTAACCTTGTGTCAAGTTCCTTTAGGAGTTCTAAGTAGCTACTACCTAAGGTTCCCATAGGTAGTTGAATTTTAGGTTAATTAGAGTTCTCTTTACCCTCTCATGCTCCTTATTACACTTTAGCCTTCTCAGTACTAAAGCTCAACTGGATTGTTAAATTAAGTGACCAATTTAATTTACCAATACTAGAGAATTCATAAATCAAGTTGGTGTGAAGTGCAACATTACTTAAGCCATAAAGACTCTTGGGCATCCACGTTGTTAAACCCCAAAGGAATTTACACTACTACAAAAATTAGGTTATGTGACATTTTTGCAATGTCAAGTAACAGTATACCTGACTTTTAAAAACGTCGTGTAATCAACTATCAAGTATAATGTGATAACTTGATCCCAAAATAATGTTAAGTTATATATTTCTTGATATAATTTATATGTCAAGTAAGATAATCCAGTTGACACTTGTGACATGTCAAGTTGAGTGATTCTTGACCTTGATTATGTATCATATGTGGTTTACTTTTGAATTTTTATTGGTCAATTATATTTTCATCTTGACACAAAATAATGGACGAAGTTATTTAATTCTCAACACATTTTCAATCAAATCCATGCTTTTTTTTCCAAATTAAACATACCAATTTTTCAATTCTCATTTCTTGCACTATATGTATTCTAATAAGACAATTTCATCAACTAAAATAAATAGTAGCACATTTAAAGTCTATATATCAGCCTAATATATCTAACTAAATAGGTCCATTCTTATATTACCTTTCATATATATGAACAATTCCAAAATTTATAATAATACATACTCTATCAACCTAACCTAATATGATAATTTCAATATTACAAGATCAATTCATATATGCTATTCCAAAAGTCACAAGACTACAAATTCTATCCCCCACCACACATTTGTTTTCAAGTATATAACCTATAATGGCTATGAACTAAACATTTACACAAAAAAGGTTTTGGGCATTCCCATGTAGCCACATACACAATAAAGGAATAATTCCATATACATCTATAAGATATAGCGACCTAAAAATTCAACTCACTCCACTTGTACTTCATCAAATTCAAGTTGCGAGTACGAGCTTCTCAAATCAATCTATAAAACATAAAAAGTCAAACACACCATTTATACATTTTTATTTTAAACATAAAAAGTCAAATAGACATTTTACACTATTTATACATTTTATGAAAAATAAAAGTTGGTCATATTACACTATTTATAATGTTACAATATAAGTAGTTTAAAAGCATATCGCATCTACGATAATGCTCGTCTTTAGCCAAATTTTTAGTATATATCTTATGATATAATACCCACATTCGACAGTTCTCACTTGTAAAGGACAAGACAGAACAAAACTAATTATACATATTATACTATGCCCTGAATATATTATACATATGTAAAATAAAAATTGGTCAGCTACTTCAACTTCCTTTACACGATGAATGTATATTAACCAACAAATACAAAGTAGCCAATCAGAGTCAAAGCCATCTTGTCATAAATGGCTCCCAATCACAATAAAAGGTCCAAATAATCATGCCCAATGGATTAACTATTACAGATCAGTTTGGAAGTTAGTTTAGAAAGAATTCTATCAGCCCAAATCCTCCATAAAAAATTACTATATTCTCAACACAATCCAGATTCCCAAATCTTGCACTTCCTAAAAACTTCCAAGGCCCAAATGAGTTACATCTTTGGAGGAGAGGAAAAGAAAAATCAATCATAAAAAGGAACATTTGAACAAAACAATAATGTAAATAAAGTAGATAGTGAAAATGAAAGAGATGTGACTATATTTTTTAAGCCTAAAGCAATGCTATAAAAAGGCATACTAGATCTCTAAAATAGCTTACCAAACGTTATTTAGATCCCCCAGTCTTCTCAATTCTACCAACAATGCTCCAACCTAAGCAGAAACCAGAAATTCAAATGCCAAAATCAATTTCAAGCAACTAGAAAAAGATTTAAGAGGGTAAAAAAGTCTAACTTATCAAACTTACCAGGTAAAGAATTCATTAATGAAAATAGAAGTACCACATTTATTCCACAACTAAGAAAGGAAGAGGCATATGATCTTTGGAAATGGTATCTGAAGGAAAAAACAAACATCAGAAGCGAAGGACTTGAGATTGACCTGACTTTTATACCTTCTTTTCACTTGGACATGTTTACTTTTTTATTGAACCGAAGATGAAATCAAAATTTGGGCATTGGGGGGGTTTGCAAGCTGAGTAAAAATCAAAATTTTGTAGAATAGACTGATTAAGAAGACACCACACTCAAAAGAATAAATAGTGAGACAGTGGCGTTTGTGGAGGATGGTGATGTTAAGACTCTCGGTCCTAACCTCAATCTGTCCAACAAACTATCCTCTCACGGATTAAAATCCCACAGCCAAGAAGAATTAAACCACAGGGGAAGAATTAAACCACAGGTAAGTCAAGACCTTCTTCTATTAATATGCCAACGATAAGAAATAAGTAGGAAGAAAACAAGATCTTAAATCACAAGAGAACAACAGAGATCAACAAAACAAAACAAGTAACCCTTAGAAACCCAGCGGGAATTCGAGAGAGCTGGGAAATCTCTCCATGAAGACTCTCCTTCTTATTTTTCTGCACACCCTCTTGGTTTTCCGATCGTGATATTTAACCCGCTGCTGGTGGTCCCTCCCTTAACCGAATTTCTCTCCCACTAATCCTCCTGAAACTGCATTTTCCCTCGCCACAATCTTCATAACCGAGTTTCCTTGCTCCTTTCCCTTTTTACCCTTCCTCTTATAAGTGTAGATAATCGGGGGCTTTACAATACCGCTCCTCTCGAAATACACCTTGTCCTCAAGGTGAAATGAAGGAAATTGTTGTTTCATTGCTGGTGCAGCCTCACAAGTGGCTTCACTTTCAGGTAGATTCTTCCATTTCACTAACCATTCTTGAGCAGCCATCTCCCCATTCCACCTTACTCCTAGCACCAACTCAGAGCTCACTTGTGGTTCGAACTCTTCTGACAGGATAGGAGGAATGTGTTGTACTTGCTGAGTATCTACATAAATAGCACTTAACAGCTTGAGGTTAAGACCTTGTTTTGTTTTGTTGATCTCTGTTGTTCTCTTGTGATTTAAGACCTTGTTTTCTTCCTACTTATTTCTTATCGTTGGCATATTAATAGAAGGTCTTGACTTACCTGTGGTTTAATTCTTCTTGGCTGTGGGATTTTAATCCGTGAGAGGATAGTTTGTTGGACAGATTGAGGTTAGGACCAAGAGTCTTAACAGGTGACAAGGGAGGGGAAAAACATATGGTAAGAACAAAATCCAAGAGTCAAAAAAACCAATATATAAATAGCAATTAAGGTTCCATATAGAAGCCAGATCGACACTAAAAGTTAGCTAAAATAAATTGTTTTAGTTAACAATTAGAAGCAATGCTAAGTCCAAACATCTTAGAATAGTAGCGTAATATTAGCCACAGCACACCATCATTTGATTCCAACGGCCAAATATGCTTGGATAGAGCTTTGTTCATTTGAAACATGTT
This sequence comes from Benincasa hispida, assembly GCF_027475165.1. Classification (NCBI taxonomy): domain Eukaryota; kingdom Viridiplantae; phylum Streptophyta; class Magnoliopsida; order Cucurbitales; family Cucurbitaceae; genus Benincasa; species Benincasa hispida. Next base: position 31,750,908 of record NC_143484.1, on the reverse strand, counting down.
GGTGGAATCATCATAGAGAATATTTCTTCTATTACTGAAGTCTTGCCAATTGTTCTCTCTAATGTGGTTCCACAGTTGCTTAACTTGTAGAAAAGATAGAAATAATTGTATTAGAAGGAATGAAAAAAGACAACCAATGACCTTCACTTATACGTTGAAAAGATTGAGAAAAGGGTCAAAATTTACTTTCTAGATGTACCTCAGTCCTTGCCATTTCAAGAGCTCCTATAAATTCTGCAGTTGTGGGGAAAGGCTACATAGCTTGCTTGTTGAAATCGTTTTTTATTATTTGTGTTTATTCTACTTTATTTTTGGCCTTTCTTGTACTGTCATGTATTAGAATTTCTCTTATATTCCGTATTTGTTTGAACTCTCTCTCTTGGTGATGATTTTTCAATATAGAGGAAATTATCTTAAACATCACCGTTTTTTTTATTCCTTCTTTACTTTTCCAATTTTGAAGCAGAATTTAGAATCTTTGACAGAAAAAAGGTCAGCAGTCACCATCAAACTTAGTATCGAATTCAGTTAACAATAGCCTGAAAAATAAATCGAAAACCCAAAAGTAAGATTCAAAATCTTTCGAAGAAAATCCACTCTACATCCCTACACATGTAATAAACATCAACACAAACATCCTCTCAAGAAAGGAACAAAAAGAAAAAACATCGAACTATTAAATTTTCAAAACCACAAATTACGAAACTCATAATCCACCACATTTCAATCGTGAGAAACATCATAAGTAAATGCGAGAATAGCAAAGTAAAGCAAAGCAGAAATAAAGATAGTGGTAAAAGAAAGAGAAAATACCTTGTGTTTGAAAATGGAGAAGTTAAACGGAGACTCATTCCGAATAAGTCTCGCCATTACCGGCCGAGGGAAGTAGGTAAGTTTCCTCGGAGCAAAATATTGAGAACAAATTTGAAGAAAATGAAATTGGGCAACTATAATGCTAGGATTTCATGGTTGAGGAAGTAGCAGAGTGAGAAGAAGGAAGAAGATGAGCAAGGTGGAATTTTAGCAGAAGAAAGTAATTGAAGGTTTCTTTCTTTCTTTCCCTCTCGAAAACTTGCAGGAAAATGGAAATATGAAATTATGATGAAACTGTGGAAGAGAAGAATGGAGAGGAAGAAGAAGAAGAAGAGCGGTGGGGTTCGTTGTCGTCGTGATCGTCGTCATGGAAATTGGGATTCGAGAGTCAGAGATGGTCGAAGAAGAGGGTTAGGGTTAGGGTGTGGCTGCTTCGGCGTTGAGGGTGTCTGGTCGAAGAAGAAGGTTAGGGTGAGGAAGGGAGAATCGAAGAAGAAGATGATGGGTGAGGGCCGAGGGGTGTGTTGCGGCTGCAGGATTTTTCTTCTTTTTTTTTTTAATCTTCAAGGGAGGGAAACGAAAATGAAAGCTAAAAAATATTGTGGATTTTCAAATTATTGATAAAAATGGGGTACATGGGAAAGTATTTTTAAAAACCAAAATATATATATATATATGAAGATTATACATTTAAATCATGGATCCATAAACTATACATTTTCGAACTTGATCATCATTTTTATAAACAAATACATATATGGAAAAAATTAAAGAAAAAACTTTACCTAAGGTGGACGACAACAAAGATTGGAGACAACAGTGGTAGATCAGCTCATGAAGGCAGTAACAAGAGAAAAAGCTCACGGCTGGATGGAAGAAGAAAAGAGGCTACGATGGTAATGGGGAGAAAGAAAAGATAAAATGCTCTCGGATGGATGAAGAAGAAGGCGTTACGGCATTTAAGGGACCACTAAGTCGTGTACCTGGTATATGACTTAGGGTAGGTCAACGTTGCATGACTGCTACATTGGCAGTCTGCGCGTGCCAGATCATAGGCACTCGTATACCGGGTACACGATTTAGAAGTAATCGTGTACCGGGTACATGATTAAAAAACCTATTTTTGTCAATATTATCCACCCAAACCTATTTTTGTTAATTATTTAAAAAAAAATGAAAATGAGAGGGGAAAAACAAATCAGAAAGAGAATGGTAAATAAAATAAAGGATTCTATATAACTTTTGTACATGATATTACTTCACATTCTAAAAATGAAGTTTAGTGTAACAACCCAAATTTGTACGCATACACTACAAGAAATTAAATGTATGTGCAGAATCAGGGAGATTAATTAGAAGTTGGACGCTAGCTTATTCAGGAGACAAAGGGCAATAGATAACTTTTGTTTGGGCACTGCTCATTGGAAGAATTGGAGGTGAATTAATTTCCCATATACACTTAAAATTTGAAAGAGTTAAAAAAGGAAAGTGAAATCTACAAGCAGTGAAGGCAACCCATGCGTGAAAACTAGCGAGATTCTCAGCGAGACATTGGGAGAGAGCAAGAGCGAGAGTCACGAGAGCCAAACCAACGAGAAAGCTGAAGAGAGCGAGATTCTGAGAAAAAAGAGAGCGAGATTTGGACAGAAGCGTGGATTATGCGTTGAATTTGGCCACGATCTTATAGATTATACATGGAGAACCCTAAAATCGAATACAAACAAAGGTTGAAGACATAAGGGCAAACGTTAGTCAAAATTATGTGTCTTATTAAGAGAAATTCTTAAACCTAAGTAATTTTAAATAAGCCATTTGTAGGATGAGTTATCACACAAAGAAGAGCTGGAAACGACTATAAATAGGAGGCTTTGGGCTGGAAGTTCAAACAAAACTCAGTAGTAAAAATTGTGTGAAAACGGTGAAGTAATTCTATTAGTTTGAATGAGGAAACGCGAAGGAAGTGCTGCCCAAATTTCCTTCTGATTTAAGAGGGAAAGCTCTACTGATTAAACCATAAGGAATAATAAGGAATAACTAGGATCGCAGTCAAGGTAAGTAGTTATCTCACTCTCTTTTTAAGTGTTTCATGGTAGTGTACCTTTAATATGTTGCATAATTATGTTATTGTTATGTTGCATTACATGTTTAAAATATGTTTATCGACAAGGGACCTCATGCATTATGTTTGTTCATAAGATTAAATTTTAATTAGATAAAGGTTATGCTTATAGGGCTAGCAAGGCATGTATGGTTGCACCCCTCTAGACTCAATTCTATGTCAAGTTTATGCTAGAGACTAACAGGATATGTATGGTTGCACCCCTCTAGTCCAATCTTACGTTTATGTTAATGGTTGATGTTGGATGCAACTCTAGCCCTACTGACTGCATGACCCGTTAATCATCAGATGGATTAGTTTCTGCCTAAGTCCTCAGCTTTCTATTAGGGTGGAGAAATTTACGTTAGAAGCATAACCGACCATCACATGTTACTATATGTTTTCGGTCCTAATCATATGTTTTCAGAACATGTTACATGTGATTGTGTATTTGGTCATTACCCTATATGAGAACTACTTGTTGGGTATATTATATACTCATCCTATTTTTATAGACTTTGTAGGTAAAGACACAGCGTAGGTGGCAGAACTGGACGTCGCTCAAATGGCCAACCATCAAACTCACTATTATAGGCATATGCATTTTTGTATCACTACGCCAGTGTTTTATGGATCCTGGTGTTTTGTAAAATAAACTTTTTATATAATTTTCTACCTAATTAATAAAATTTTAGATATGTTCTTTTGAGATTTTTACCAAAACTCATCTCATAATAGAAAAGTCTAAGTATGCATGTCGTAGCGGTCGGACCATAATATGTAAGGATCCGGTCGTTACATTTAGGGTAGCATGAACAAATCTGAAAAATTCCATGAACCTCTGCTTTTTTTCATTATTCTTGATTTTCTTTCTTAAAAATTACATATAACTTGACATCTTTTCATAAAGAGTTCAACTAATTAAAAGTTGCAAGCATCAAGTAATACAGTTTTTGTAGTAGTGTTAGCTCATGATAAATGACAGAATAAACATTTCCATTGAATCGAGAATTATTGCTATAATGTAGGTAGATTGGTGGAAAGATGGAAAAAACTAACTACAAAAATTAAATGAAAAATAAGCTAGATAATTACAACTCAAGAGAACTTGGGACAAATCCTCAAGCTTCAAGTCTTTATCAGGATAATTTCCCCCTTTTCAAGATGAAATCGTGCCTCAACACACATTTCCGTGGGGAAAGATATCCTAGATCCACTGAGAAACTTTCATTCTTAAAGCTATTGACTTAAAATGTTGAGAAGAAAACCAAAGAGCTGTTGTAAAGATGATAGATTATGTAAAGGTGTTGAAGGGGGCAGTGATGGACAGTTGATATCGTGAATGAAGAGCCTCAGTCCCTTTTATAGGCACAAAAATGGTTAGGGAAGACTAGATTTCAAGCTCGGAACGATTTCAGGCGAAATCGGAGCTATTTAACTTATCAAAATGTGAAAATCAAATCTACTCTTGATTAGTTTGAAATTTGGAATTTTAGGGCTTACTGATGCGGGCACATCACTTTTGTTATGGGTGCATTAGGTACATCAAATGCAAAATTTGCAAAAATAACCCCAAAACCTTCCAAAATTCAACAGATCAATTCTAAAACAACAAATAATAGTATTTAACCTCATATCTCCAGTGAACTCAATTGAAAATTTATGCCTAAAATTAAAGGCAAATGTATGCACGGGATTAAAATGAAAAGCAAATTCATGCGGGAGCCCATTTTTTCATAGTAAAAGTGTCCAAATAAAAGCTCAAATTCATGAATTTTATGGTACGAATCACACCCTCGAACTTAATCATTTTCTGGTCCTCAAGAAAATATCATAAATAACACCCATCACCCAAACATGCATGGTTAGTTTGATAAATGCAAAGAAAAAAACTTTCAGAAGGGGTCTCCAATCTAATACCTTGCGAAACTACAAACTCCCTAAGAATCCTCACAAGAGTTTTTATTTGCCCAACAACTCAACATTTCCACTAGCCACCCAAGCATGCCAAACTAGCTAAGCTATCACTCATTGACCCTAGGGAAATTCAAAATATGCCACAACTTTATCTAATCACCAAACTAACATGGATTACACAAGAAACTTTTCACTATTTCCCCCAAACTTACACTTTTGCTAGGCGTTAAGGCTTACACTTTACAAGCCTTCACATTTTTTCTTCTCTTTCTTTTTTCTTATTATTATTTTTTCTTTCTTGCATAGGAACAACCCTCAGCATCACTCTCATGTTCATTCTAACTTGCCCCCGCGAGTTACCTGTGAGCATATGATTACGAGCAAGAGTCACACTTGAGGTAAAACGCTCACTTTCCAAGCTAACCTTTTCGCGTAAAGAGAGCACAAGTATATTATGCTCAATTTCTAGCTACTTTTTATGGCCAACTTTGAAAGGAGAAGTGTCATCCTAGCTTCTTTTTTTTTTTCAAAGGCCTAGCATACATACTGTATACATTCACACAATAAATATTACATTGGTATACAAAATGCAGAAGTTCTCCTCCATACCCCTCAAAAAAAAAAAAAATGGCAAAAACTAGATAATAGTGCATTGGCTCAGTGCAAAATGTGGTTAGAATCTTTGTGTACACAAAACTAGTGGGCACACGAAAGACTAGCTTAGAAAGGTTTTGCACAAATAGAAAATTATTGATATTACATCCTATAAGTTTGAAAGCAAGGTACACAAAAAGATGTAGTGGTGTCCAGTTAATTGTGTTGGGTAGTATGTCCTAAAACTCGCAGTTTGTAGAGTTAAAACATTTTATATTATTAATAAATATGTTATTCAACATTTCTTCAATAAAATTGCTATTGAATTTGTAAATTGCACTTGTAAAGATTAAATCCAATAAACTAAGATCCATGACTATTATATGAATACTTGAACTTTATGTAGAGACATAAAAGTGGATCTGGTTCGAGTAAATAGTCAAAATGATCTATAGTATACGAATAAGGTTGGGTTCCTTATCCTGGTAACATTATCGGATGCGGCCCATTTTGTAGTTGTTGCAATTTGTTGTAAGGTGCTACAAACGAAGTGATCCTAATTCGTTCATGTATTGACATGGGGAATGGGAGCGCCCTATACAATGAGTTTACATAAGATCAGACCAAGAAATAAGTCGCTCTTACTTTATAACACTATTTACTGATTAAGATTGACTATTTCACTTAGATGACCTAGGTAACTCGATCTTAATCCTGAGCTAACTATAAACTCCTGTTTATTCGGGATTATCCTTAAATTTATATAGGTGAGAGTTGGCTCAACAGCGCCAGCTCAATAAGCCTCCCATTTCAGAGTAAGACTGGGTAGATAGCTGAGGACATAGGGTGCAAGATGGAAGTCACGCCTACTCGATTAAAGGATATGAGGAAGATTATTCTCTTAAGTGTTGAATCTAGGTAATGAACAAGGGGCTTCACCCTCTCATTAACCCGAGAGGGATCCGGTTTAGTGATTAGATCACAACTAATTATTCATTAGAGAATCAGTGGAACTTAAGAAGTAAGACGTAATTTCGGGGGTAAAACAATATTTGACCCAACCGTTATTACGAATAACCTGTGAAGGGCCAACTTACTGATTATGGTTAAATCAAGTTGACACAAATATATCTATAGTGAGGAGAATGCAACTATTGAGCTATAGTGGTGCGACTCGATAGTTAACAAATATTGGTTAATTCGATCTAAAAAATTTTAGCCAATTAATCTCAAATCGTTGGAGCTCATGATCTGTAGGTCCATAAGGTCCATCTACTAGTTCGTAAAACATGAACACCTTGAATTAGTAAATTGAGTGAATTTGGAATGATATCAATTTGAAGTGTTCAAATTGAATTCCAACTTGAAATGTTCAAATTGAATTTAGGGTTTGAATTTGAATAGTTCAAATTCAAATTAATGTTTGTATAATTATATTTGATATAATTAATTAAAATTTAATTTATTAAAATTAAACGAAATTGGAGAGTTTATAATATTTAAATATTGATTTAAATATTAATTACATGAATAGGATTCATGTTTAAAACTAGGTGTGTGATTAATTTAATATTTAATATTAATTTGTTATTTAATTAATTAAAAATCAAATTAATTTTTCATTTTTATTTCAATTCTAGAAATTGAAATTTAGATTTAGATTTTAATTAATTTTGAATTAATTAAAGTTAAAGAAAATTGGAAATTAGGAATTTAGTGGGAAATTCCCACAATTTGAAGATAGGAGGTGTTCCTCCTATGTTTATCGACCTTGCCCATCAATCACACTAAATTTAAGTGTCAATTTGTTGGCACTTTAATACTTGCGTGAATTAAATGAATAAAACTCTTAGAATTTCGGAGGAAGAGGAGATGAAGGCTTCTGAAAATTAGTTTTCTGCTGGGTGTTTTTCTTCTTCTCTAAAAACCCCTTCAAACTTTATCACCATATTCAGTTCAATTGTGAGTTCCACCACTCAAATTTAAGGCTGAGAATAGTAGAGAAGATTTCTTGGTGGACCACGACTTTAATTGGATAAGATTGCAGCTCAAATACATGTTTGAAGAGGATCTTCAAAGGTATATGTTGAAACATTCTTAATACCCTATGAACATGCTTATTTTGATGTCAAAATTAAGGAATTAGAATGTTAAATGATCCTTTTTCTCCCATTGCATGTTTATGTATTCCAACAACTTGGATTTTGTATCTCGGGTGTTCGTGATCAAAGAGTTTGTTGTATTCAAGATTCGGAGAGGAATCATAAAGAGATTAGTCTTCAAGGGTAAGTGATTTTCTGATCTCTTCTTCCTCTTCATTTTCTGTAAAAATGCATGCTTATTTTGTTATGTATATATTGTTTTCGTCCTTTATGTTTTCTGTATGTTCTGTAAAATTGGAATTAGAGCACGATTGTTTCTGTTATGGGTACTCGCATATCCTTTCAATCCAGTGATATGATTTTGGATTAGACTGATATCTACTAACCGTCCCCACTATATAACAAATGTAAGGTTTAGTACATAACATTGCATACATTGGATCGTCAATAACCGATGCATAGGGAATCCGTTTCATTTCCTCAACCTCTTGAAGTGTCCTAGGACACTATTCATTAGACAAGACAATTTAATGCCGGAAAGATAATAAACCTCTTTTGGAATTACTATCGAATATTTGACAAGTATTTTGTCAATGTACGATGCTTGAAACAAGGCTAGCATTCTGTTCGTACGATTGTTGAAGATTTGGATCCCTAGAATAAATTGCACCTCTCCAAATATTTCATTTGAAATTGGGTCGTTTACCACTTTTTAACGCCAATCAATAGACCTACATCATTTCCAATGAGTAGGATATCATCCACATACAATACTAAGAAAGCTACTGAACTGTTGATGATTTTCTTGTAGACACAAAGTTCATCAACATTCTGGTCAAAACCATAAGATTTGATCGCAGTATCAAACTTTATATTCCAAGATTGAGAAGTTTGTTTCAATCCATAAATGGATTGATTAAGTTTGCAAACTATTTGCACTTGACCTTGGGAGATGAATCCCTATGGTTGTTGCTTATAGATGGTCTTCTCAAGATTACCATTCAGAAATGTATTCTTGACGTCCATTTGCCAAATCTCATAGTCATAATATGTGGCAATAGATATGGGAATCTAGATATACTTTAACATGGTAACAGGTCAGAAAGTTTGTTCATAGTTCATTCCCTCAGCCTAGGTATAACCCTTTGCCACAAGTCTAGCCTTAAGGGTTTGTACCCTACCATCAGTATCTCTTTTCCTCTTGTAGATCCACTTACAATCTATAGGTTTTACTCCATCAAGTTGAGCTACAAGATCCCATACTGAATTGAAGTACATAGGCTCCATTTCAAGATCCATAGCTTTGACCCATTCATCTTTGTCCACATCTTCCATTGCCTATTTATAGGACAATGAATCCTCAACGTCGCCATCTGATATGACGGTTAGGGTTTTTGTTAAATCCATATAACGAGCTGGTGGATTCGCAGCCCTCCAACTGTGTCGAGACTCCCTCAACAGTTGAGGTGGATGTGCTTGACTAGATGAACCTACATCAACAACTTTTGTTGATGTACTAGACTCTTCAACAACTCTTGTTGAAGTTTTAGTAGTTTTATTGGAAAGCTCGCTTAACACAATTTTACTACGGGGTTTATGCTTCTTGATATGATTTTCTTCTAAAAATGCAACATTTTTTTACATAAATATTTTATTATCTTTAGGATTGTAGAACTAACTACCTTTCGTTCTCTTGGGGTAGCCTATAAATAGGCATAATTTTGAAAGAGGTTCCAATTTCTTAGGATTTTCCACAAGCACATGTATTGGGCAACCCCATATCCTGAAGTGGCGTAAAATACCTTTGCAACTACTTCATAATTCCAAAAGATATTTCAGAAACAAACTTGGACAAAACATAGTTCAAAATATAAATTGCAGCCTGTACCACATAACCCCAAAACGAATCAGGTAAATGAGCATAACTTATCATGGACTGAACAATGTCCAACAAAGTTCTATTTCTCCTTTATAATACACCATTCTGCTGAGGTGTATCAGGTGCTGAAAGTTGAGTTGTAATTCCATGTTCTATCACATAATCCTGAAATTTTAAATCCATATACTTCCCACCTCGATCAGTTCGAAGTGTTTTAATGGTTCTTAATGAATTTTCAACTTCAGTCTTGTACTCCTCGAACTTTTCATGAGTCTTGCATTAGGTATAAATACCCATATCTAGAATAATCATCTATGAAAGAGATGAAATATTCAAACCCTCATCATGCCCTAAGATTTATAGGACCACATAGGTTAGAATGTATAAGTTGTAAGGGTTCTTTGGCTCTATAACATTTTCCAGTAAAAGTTCTTTTAGTCATTTTTCCTTCAAGGTATGACTCACATACTGGTAAAGAGTTTTCTTTTAACTCACTTAAAAGTCCATTCTTAACCAACGTTTTAATCCTATTGAGATTTATATGACCTAGTCTTGGGTATATAGATAGGCATTTTCTTTAAGATAAACCCTTTGTCTTTTATGTTGAGTTGTTGCAGTTTTAGACATTCCAGTATTAAGAAGTGCCTTAGATGCTAATGATCTTAGCATATAAGATTACTTTCTAAGTTTGTAGAACAAATATGAACACCATTCTTGTAAATACACACTTTATCTACTTTGAAATTTAATGAATATATCTGTTGAAGCAAACATTTTACCGAAATTAAGATCTTATTCAAACCAGGAACTATATATACATTATCTAATAATAAATACGATTTCTTTAAAAGCAATCTAAGGCCTCCCATTGCCACTGCTGAGATGACTTGCCCAGTTCCAACCCATATAGTCATCTCGTCAATCCTGATCTACTGACAGGAACTAATTCCCTAAAAAGAATAGCAAACATGATTAGTGAATGCCTGAATCAAATATCCAGGAAAAATCATCATTCTCTACTATGCAGGTTGCCAGAAATGATAAATCATATTTACCTTGTTTGACCTTCTTCTTCTCTGCCAAATACTTGGGACAGTTCTGTTTCTAGTGTCTCTCCTGGTTGTAATGGAAACAAATTCCTTTAGCAACTTAGCCTTTTTGTCCCTCTGGCTGCAATAGAGTTGGATTTATTCCCCTGACCTCTATTCTTCTTCCACCTTTTAGTGCTAGAAGAAGATGGTATAGACTTAGTTCCAGAGGTCGAACCTTTAAAGCATTCTCTTAAGGAAGTGGCAAAATTTATCTCTCCCTTTTGCTTCTTGACTTTCATCAAGGATTGATAAGTTTGTAATTCATTTAAGAGGGTGGTCAGGTTGTAGTCAAGTTTGTTCATAACAACATTACTACGAAACTGGAGGAAGCTCTCAAGTAAATTTTTCAGAATAAAGCTAACTTGACTAGCCTCATCGATGACAAATCCATCCATTTCAGCCACGTTAAAGTGGACCATCATATTGAGAACGTGTTCTCGAATAGAGGTAACCTCTTTTATATGGGCATTGAAAATGTATTTCAGAGCATCATGTTGAAGTTGTGTGGATGGTTATCTAAATATCTCCCGCAAGGAATCCATTATTTTATGTGCAGTGACCATGATTTCATGATTCTTTACCAATAACTTTAGATAATTTGGCAATAATGTATGCTCATGCCTTTTTATTTACTTTGACCCATATTTCATATGCATCCCGAACATTTTGAGATATTGTAGCAACAAGTACTTGAGGATATTCCTCAACAAGGATAAATCTCAGGTCATTGATTATAAACACAGTATTTATTATGTTTTTCCAACTCGTGTAATTATCGTCGTTTAATTTGTCAGCACTTAGAAGGTTTAATGTAGCACTAGTCATTTTCGAAGATTGTTCAAACCATACAAATTATTTATATTAGTTATTAAGGCATTACCCAGTTGAAACCAATCGATTTTAGCAAAATTCTAATATAACCTATGTGACATCTAATTTTGTAATGATGCTTCAGCGAGTCAGGATAAAAGCCACCGTAGGGTGGTCAGTCACCTCTTCACTGAATTGAAATAACCTCAACCAACCATTACACCAAAATAACGCTTATCCTTATAATAATTGGTCACAATTGTTCGATCAAGAAATCATTAACGTAACAATTTCTTGTAAATGTAACCTTTCATTTTAAACTCTATAGTTTTGCCCCAATGAGCCAACCGTAGGAAAAAAATCAATTGAGGCAAAAACTAAAACAATTCTATCCATTTATGGAGTCTGAGTAAAATTTCATGCAAATACCTGCCGTAGGGAGACACAAGCAAAACTGCTTCAAGGCCGAGCATAAAAGTTTACTACAAACCAATAAATAAGACCGTGGGATGTGTTGACACACTTCCTTCTCCCATTTACTATAAACATTCTCTCCATTCACCTTGGTATTGACCTATGCAAACACCATCCACAGGGGGACACAAGCAAATGTTTCTCGAGGCTGAGCATAAATCTCATGATATGAACTATTTAGGGAGAACGTGAAAGGAAATTGACATATCATATACATCATTTTCCTCCCACTGAATGTCTTAAACCTAGGGTAGGTAAATCTGACTAATAATTTAACTAAGTGATTGTTTAAGTTGCTCAATTTAACTTTTTATATTGGATAGTTCAACAATCATGATTCTTGTTTATTATACATTTTAATAAACCTAATCATTTATTGCATGCTTATAATATAACTATTTAATTCACCTTCCAGATCGGTTCCCAGGTAGGGGTGTTTCGTTTCCGTCAGCTTAAATATCCCAGCCTAGACAGAACCTTCCTAAGACAAAAGTCATTTATAGACAATTATAATCCAATTTAATCCTATTAAAAAGACAATGAGTGATTAACTTATTTATAATCTCATTATAAATATTTTAACATGGGTCTATGTGAAACCAATTTTAAACCATTTAAAATTATTTTTAACCTATGTTTGCACGCAACACTTGATTATAGATTTTAATTCTAACTTCATTATACTTATAACACTTATAAAAAATAATGAAACAATTAAAACCTATAAACATGCATTTAATGACATACATGAAATATAACAATTATAATTTCTATGTAGTATCATGCTTCATGTATTCCCTTTTTTCATTACATAACATTATAAAGTAATGAAAATAAACACACATCCATCATACAAACTCTATAATATAACAATTAAAATATAGTATGATATATGAACATGTTATTTATTATGTCTATCCTATGGTGCAATTTTAATTGTATGGCATACAATATATAATGTAATAAAATTGACTCATACATCATGTGTATAAATTAATAAATAGCAATATTGGACCAAAGATTGGCATTCTAAACAATTAATTAAATTAATATAGCTCTTATATTAATTTAATTAAATAAAAAGCAATAAATTACATAAAAATTCAAAAATAGGTACAAAACTGCTCCAAGAGGCTCAAATCTTCGAACTAGAGGCAATTAATGCGCACACGAGTCACGCTCGGAAGGAGCATAGTTAAGTTGGTTTGGAGCTTGCCATAGCATAATGTTATGTTTCACGCGGTGTAATTACACTCCACCTCAACGTCGCAACGCTGAGTCTGAGCGTAGCTACTCTGGGCATTTTGCCTTACAACATAATGCGCAACGTAATTACCGTCTTATGTTCCAAGGTAGAATGCTAAAGGATCTCTTAAATAAGAGTGCCGATGAGCGGAAGTAGATCTTTCCGATTTCATTCTGATAGAATTACCACACATATATTGTAACATACAAATATGCATTGTAACAGTAATTACTGACATGCTTTAACAAATAAAATACAAAAGACCGATTACCAGTTGAAGAAAATCTTCAATCAAACTCGGTCTAGCGGAAGCGAACTCCTCACGCTTCTTATCGTCCAGTAAACAGTCGTCTAACAGCACCACGGTCGTCTATACGATCAGCAGTGCACGAACCAACAACAACTGGGGATGACATCACCACTTGAAGCCTTCAGTATTCTCGGAGTGAGAATCCAAAGGAAGAACTTTGATGGAATTGGTAGAGGGAAGGAGGAAAAGACGAACGTGTAAAACGTACAAGTAAGTGGGAGAAAGTATAAGACTATCGTATAGTCGGGTGATTGTCGTTAAGAAAAAGGTACACAATCGTGTAGATTTAGCTAAGCGATCGTCCATCAAATGGTAAGTGATCGTTTAGTTCCGCTCGACATGCTAAACGATCGTTTAGAAATCGCGGGCGATCGTTTAATGCGTGGGTGTACGATCGTTTAGGAAGATGGGCACTATCGTATAAGTTCTCAACGGTAAGTGATCGTATAGATTCACACTGTGAGAGATTTTTCTTGCGTCTCTTACAAAATGAAAACAATTTTCATTTTATTCTTCAGTTACAAGAACTGAATTCCAACTTCCCACTTTCGCACGTTTCCGGAGAAATACTCGGCCAATTATCTCATAACCGCCTAATTAATTAATTAATTAATATAATTATATTATATTCTCAACCTATAGTTTGATATCATATATCTAATATAGTGTTTTCTCCTCTACTTGATATAAATCATATTTATATCCAGTTTCTTCCAAAATAATGTATCTTATACATTTAGTCAATTATATCATATATAATTAACCAGTCCAATTATATCATTTATAATCGAACTCTCTCTTGTCAATTTGAACATTTCAAACTGACCCAAAAACTGATTCTCAACTTTATCCAAGCTACCAAGGGGACCTTATGAACCTATGCCTCGAAGCTCCAACAGTACGTGAATAGCTGACTAAACTCTTTAGTCACGAGATTCACTATTCGTTAATTGCTAGATGTTCCACTAAAGAATGATAACTGGACTCTTCTTACCACAGATATATTTCTGTGTCCATTGGATATAACCAATCATAAGTACGATGACCCTTCACATATGCTCGTAAGTACAAGTATGCCAATTTACCGTTTTTCTCATGTAGTTACATCTCACTCCTTAAGTACCACTGATCCCTCTGATGAACAAACCTATGGTCATCCTAGTGAAGTGAAGTCTCTGTCATGAACGTGTTATATAACGAGACGTTAACACTTCATGGCCAGTCCTTATACAAACTCTTTGTATAGGAAGCCTCCGCTCGCATGTCTCCTACACGAATGATCAGGATCAGACCATCTGTAACAAGTCACAACACTTGTGACCATTCCACAGCGGGCCGCATCTGTAGCATTATCAGGATAAAAGTTTCCCTCCTATATCCATATACTATAGAACATTTTGGCTATCCCTTAAGACATGATTCACTTGTATGTCATCACATACATGTTTAAGGTGCATAAAGATAACCAGGGATTTTAGGTTTATTGGTTTGTGGTAAAGCAAATTAAATATTCAACTGAGCAAAATCAAGAAGTGAAATAAAATATCATATATTATACATCACAAGCATTCGTACAAACTGTTTACAAACTACATGACACGAGACTTTATGGCATCAACCCCAACAAATGCAACCTCTGCTTCAATTTCCTTGTCTGTCTTGCTTCGTTCTTGCTCTAAATGTCACCAAAATCTTTAACAACACTTGCAAATCAAACGATGTGAACTTACAGACTTGATAGCAAAATTTAAAATGCCAAAACACGGGGTCCTTACAATTTTAAACTCTTTAAAGCAGTAAATCTAAAGCCAATTTTTGAAACATCCAAGTGTAAACTAAGCATTCAAATGCATAATTAAAACCCACCAAAACTCTGATTTCAAGTTACAAAATGAAAATCAAAGACACAATTTTACTCTGCCAATTGAAGGGATTGGATTCCCATAACGGAAGCGTACAAACGTCAATGTCTCAAATTTTGTTTTACAAAACTTAAGAAAATAGAGGACGGAAACAAGGATAAACAATATAAATCCTAAGCATGCTTTTCTACTGTAAATTAACAGAGAGAAAAGGGAAATGGTACACTAATCCTTGGGAAACTGTTCTTCTCAATTTTCCTTTTAGTGAATGATCACGAATAGCAAGATCTACTCCCTCGAACACAGATCTTCTCTCGAATGCAGAAACCTCGAACACCGATAGCAATGGGATACCACCACGATGATTACCCTATTACCTATTATTCTCGAAGTGAGAATCAAGGAGTTTGTATGGGCTTCCTTGATTAACTTTAGTGATTGAGAAGATGAAAGTTCTTATGTGAAAATGGCAAATGAAAGATTTCAAGATTTTTAGAGAACTATTTGGTCTCAAAATTTGTTCCAATGTTGAAGTGATCCTCAACCTTCCGTCAATTACGTTTTTTAGAGAAAATGAGGGAGTTAGCTAACTCCTTCCATAAATAGATAACTCCCTCCATAAATTGAAAATAACTCCTTAGGAGTTAATTTTTCAAATAATAATATTAACTAATTTGATATTATCAAAATTGAATAATATATTATATCCTATATAATATATAACCTATAGTTTATATTATATCTTATATAACATAATTCATAGTTTACATTCTTTCATATAACCTTTAGTGTTAATATGAATCATATTCATTTTAAGTTATAGTTTATATATGAATCAAATTCATTTAATTAATATTTGAATCATATTCAAATATTTATTTCTCTCATTAGACTCTATATTATAATGTATCACATATATTATATTAATTATATCTCATACAATTAATTCCTTTCAATTAATGTGAACAATTCAAATTAATCAAAGATTACTTTGATTCTCATTAATCCTTATTGAGCTAATAAAGGGACCTTGTAGACCTATAGATCGAAGATTCAATGATACGAGATTAATTAATTAAACTCTTTAATTAAATTAATCGATCTTCATTAACTTCCATTCACTCCATTAAAGACCGACAACTGCACTCTTCGCACTATAGATATATTTCTGTGTCTATTTGATATAACCAATCAACAGTGTGTGAGTCCTTCACAAATTGCTCGTAAGTACAATTGGGTCAGAATTACTGTTTTATCCCTGTAGGTACACCTAACTCCTCAAGTGCCACTAATCCCTCTAATGAACAATTAATCATAGTCCAATTATAACTGAACCCCTCTCAAGGCAGGAGAGGGCTTAGCGGCTCATTGTTCAAGACCCGGAAAAATCAGCCCTTAAGGGAGAAACTTATCTACAGAAGAAGTGAATTTCTTCTTGTGTTGCTGTGTTCCCAGCTCCCTAAGATGGTAGGCATATTGAGTCGGTGAATCTGACCACTCTCACCCATGCGGATCAAAGTATCGTCCTCATAGGCAGGAGTTCACAACTTATTCAGGATTAATGTCAAGTCACTTACGGCTATCCTGGTGAAATGTAAGTCTCTTCTAGTAACGTCGTTATAAAGAGAGACTAATCATTTTATGGTTTGGTCTTATACGAACACTTTGTATATGATACTCTCTCACACATGTCTTCACATGAATGATTAGGATCAGATCATTTATAACACTTTGCAACAATTGTAACAATTACAAAGTGAGCCGTGTTCGTAGTGTCACTAGAATAAGGTACCTAACCTTATCCATCTACTACAGACCGTTCAGGTTATTACTTAAACATGATCCACCTGTATGTCACCACGTACATGTTTAAGCTACATCAAATAAACTCAGATCTTAGTTTATTGGTTTTGGGATAATGCAACTAAGAATTAAAAAAAATAACACTTATTTTATTAAATAAATAATCTGTTTATACAAATAAAGTTCAGAAACTACAAGACCACAAGATTTAGAGCATCAACCCTAACACTTTCGTCATCGTCCTTGTCTCATTTCTCATTTTGAGGAGTCGAGGTCGGGATCAGGGAATCCCCGTTAGGGGATTGATCTTGATTCATGCCATGAAATGCATGAAATTGAGCTTCTATAGGTGCTCTTTTATTGTTAAAAATGGATTCATGCATGTGTTTCCTTGTAATTTTAGTCATAATCTATTAAACTGAGCTCACTAGGGGATAATTATGCTTAAAAGATATTATTTGCTAATTTGGTGCTGATCTGGTGAATTTTGGCAATTTTTTTTTTTCTTTTTTACTATATCTACATATTTTCTTCTATCTGTTGCGCCTGCAGCAGTAAAGTGATGCATTGGCATCAGCGAGCCCAAAATTCTTAGAATTTGAATAAATAAAAAATAGTTGCAATTTTCATGTTTTAATCAGTTGGACAGCTCCATTTTTGCTTCGAAAACGTTTAGAGCACGAAATAGTTGCAATTTTCATGTTTTAATCAGTTGGACAGCTCCATTTTTGCTTCGAAAACGTTTAGAGCACGAAATCCTATTCGCCCCAACCATTTTAGGGCCTACAAAAGGGATGGAAACCCTTCTTTTCACGATATCAACTCGCCATAGTTGAAATCATCACCATCCTTCATAGTTTCTTCAATTTTTACAGCAATCCGCTGAGACTTTTCTCAGTGTTTCAAATCAATGGCCTCAAGAATGAAAATTCCTCTGAGGCATAGCGGCTCTAGGTTATCTCATCCTACGAAAGTGTGCATTGAGGGGTGATTTCACCTTGAAAGAAGAGGGATCTACCCAGGGAAAGACTTGAGACTTGAGGATTCATCCCAAGTTCATTTGAGTTGTATTATTCTAGCTTTTATTTTCCATTTAATTCTTGTACTTATCTTATTTTCTTTCTCCCAATCGAACTCTATATTGTAGTTATGATTTTTGATTTCATAAAGTTTATTATTTTATCAATTATCATAAGCTAAATTTCTCTAGGGATTCAGCGTTGTGGATGCCTAGAATCTTTATGGCTTAAGTAATGTTGCAGTTCACACCAACTTGATTCTGTGCATTCTTTTTGTTGAATTTAAAGTTAGCATTGGTAAATTAAATTGGGCTTTTAATTTGGCAATCCAATGGAGCTCTAATGTTGAGAAGGCTAGGGTATAAACGAAGGTCACGTGATATGGAACCAAGAGCCTAGGCATAGGAGTTTCATGTCACCTTAGGCATAAGAGATACCATAGGGTAAAGAAACCAATCTTTAATTAATCTAATATTCAGCTACCCATTGGAACATAGGTAGTAGTTGCTTAGAACTCCTATAGAAACTTGACACAAGATCGAATAGGTGTGAATTTCTACCCATACATATTTAACTGTCCTGGTGTGATGCGACCACATCACTTTTGGCACAAAGTTCGAAAGTTGAAGCATTGTTAACCCTTGTTCAATTATAATTGTTTATTGTTTTTAATCTAAATTCTCAACTATTCAAAACCCAATTTGTCATATGTTACCTTTGGTGACATTTAGTTATAGTCATAAGCAACTTAACTTTAGAAACTAGTCCAATGGATTCGATTCTTGGAATATTTCAAAGTTTGTTACTTCTTCGACAATGTATGCTTGCACGTAGACCTAACTTATCCATATATTTTTGTTACTCACACATTTGGTTGATCAGGTCCACACGAGGAATAATCCCCGTTTATTTTATTTTTATTTTTATTTTAATTATAATTTTATTTAAAAATCGATTATATTTTGGTATTTATATTAAAATTGTGAATATTGATGCAATAAGTTAATATTATTATCGTTTCATTTATTTAAATGTATGATTAACAAATATTTTAGCCTTTTTATTTTAAATTTAAAAACTAAAGTTATTATATTACAAAATTATTTAAGAAAAATCAACACTAAAACAAACTACTTACAACTTTCTTTAAAAAATATACTGTCATTTAAGAGTTAAAACTATTTTTAATTATAATTTTATATAAAATAAAATTAATCCATAACAGTATATATACATATATAAAATGTTGTTAAAATATATTAATATATTAAAAAACAAAAAAAATATTCAGGGCAGGGATGAGGGTCTAACTTTCTTCGGTCAAATTGGGGATTCCCCGCCCTGTTTCGATTGGAGTTCCACGAGAAATTTTTTTTATCCCTAACAACCAAACACAATCATCTCTGATTTCTAAACATTCTATTCTACATCTTTTATTTATAGACATCTAGAAAACCTTAAACCAAACGATCCCTTATATTGACTATTATCATTGAACACTAATATGGTAGTTTATTCGCTTTACGTGAAAATGATGTATCATCAAATCTCAAAAAGATAATGAGGAACTTTAGGTTTTGAAGAATCATAATTGAACCATAATTTTTTTTTAATATTATGCCATTTTATGAAGCATATTACAAAACTTATACTTTAAATCATGTTGAAATCCTAATGAGGCTAACAAAAAATGTTGTTAGATGAAGGCAATAAAGCATAAGGTGGTGACATCACGATTCAACGAATTTTCAAAAGACGACTTGGAAGGCTTATTGACAAAAGTGATACCTACAACAATAGTTAAGAAGTCAACAAAACACTTGAATGTGATAACAAGACAATAAATCGCAAACTACAAAAAAATGCTGATAAAAAAATATCATATTTAATCATGAATAACCGTCTTAACCAATCACAACAAATAAACAAATTTAAAACTTAAAAATAATCAACAAAGTTTTCATCCTTATAAATAAAAAAATATATATTTGAGAAAGAGTGAAAATAGAGAATCATTAAAAAACCCATAGATTAGTGACTCTTTTTCATATAAAAAAAGAGAGAGAGAAATGGGGTGGTGCATATAAATAATTTCTATGTATGTATATATACTAATAAAAAGAGCATTTATTTGAAAAAAATTCTTTCAAAAGTTATAGATATCAATATAACTTTTGAAAGCTGAATCGAGATACTAAGAATTTTCTTCCACAGAGAATAATAACGATACATTTTTTTAACTTTTTCTTTTTACACGACATTAATGAAACTTTGAAAGTTCAATGATATTTTTGAAATAAAAAATCTAATAGTTTTCGTTAAAAACTAATGATATATATATTTAACAAAAGACAAATGATTTCCATTGAAAATTAATGTTAGGGGTATTTTTGAACTTTTTTTCAAGCATATTAATGAAATTTTTGAAAGTTTAGATATATTTTTAAAATAAAGCATAAAATTTAGGAATGTTTTTTACAATTTACCCTAAAAGATAAAATCACTCGAAGTAATTAAACCTTTCAAATCAATTAAAAATGGTAAAAATTATAAATTCATCTAAAACTTTAAGATAAGTTCAATAATATTCCTAAACTGCCGATTTTTCCCTTAAAACTTTAAATTTGTTTCAAAACAACATTTCATCCCAGATAATATTGTTGGTTTCAATCATACTCTTATCATTTAAAAATTTTCATTTTCAACCCATAATCATAATCAAAATTTTTGGTTGAAATCTTTAAATTTCAAGATTTAGATAGGCTTGGAATTTCGGTAAGGGAAAAATCTTGATTTTCCCCGGTTTTTCAAAATTTCTCAAAATTCCAATATTTTCATTAGCATTTTGATATTTCCATCGAATTTTTTAATTTTTTTTAGCAATTAGCTAGGCTAGCTCAATGATTTTTTTTTTCTCTTTTATTATCAAAAGTTATGTTAGTTCAATGAAAGTTTTTTCTCTTTTACCATAAAAATTTTTATTTTGTATTTTAAACTTATTTCAAACTTTTTTCATTGAAGTTTTACACTATGTTATCTCAAAATTGAATTAACGTGAGTTTTGTTTCTTTTACCATCAAAAGCTTTCATTATCAAGATATCAAAATTGAGAAAAAGAACATATTTATTTTTAACTTCATTCAAACTCTTTCCATTTAATTTTTACATCATTTCATCTCAAAATTGAATTGATGTGAGTTTTTGTTTATTTTACTATAAAAAAACTTCCATTTCCAAGAAATCAAAATTGAGAAAAATAACATATATTTATTTTTAATTTCATCAAAATCTCTTCTATTGAATTTTACTTAGTTTCACCTCAAATTTGAATTGATGTGAGGTTTTCTAATAGTTTTTTCATTTTCTCTCGAGTTCTATCTACGTGTATATATATATATATATATATATATATATATATTTAAATTCTTTTCATTATGTTGTGTTATATTTAATGTTATGCTTTTTATATCTTCTTGTATTTAATGGTATGGTTTTTATATCCTTATTATATTATGTTATTTAAGTTTAATGCTATGATTTTTTTATTTTTTGTAATTATTTTGTATACAAATAATTCACGTCCTTTAATTTTGTAATTAATCATCAATATTTGATATTATTTTATAATTATTTTTTCAAGTTATTTTTGTAATTAATCACCGCAGGTAACACGGTTTTACAAGTCATTTTTGTTTAACTGAAGGAAAGTTTTCAAAGTGTTGTGATATTATTAAAACAGGTTATTGTAAAAATTAGTCCTTTAAATATTTAAATATTTTTTTTTAAAAAAGACCTGCCTTTTGACAAAACTAATTTTTTGACATAAAAGTGATGTCAATATAAAAATAATTGTAAAATTAGATTATGCCCTCATTCATTAAATACAATAGGAAAAATATTCATAAACTTTTTTTTTCTTTTTTCAAAGAAAATCAACCTATTTTAATCACGGCTAATTTTTAGTTGAAATTCATCATTTTAGATCAATTCATCGAAAAATCGAAAATCAATGAATTTAGGTCGGAATTACTCTAAATTCATCTAATATCACTAAAATTGATAGAGATTCTAGAATTTTATTTCTTTATTTGTTTGTTTTTTTTAAAATTTTTTTTAATCTTTAGCTTCGAAAATCCAAATCTCCCTATTGGTTAAAGATTATATATATAAAAAAACAATGCAACCCTAGAACTTAATCTTTATCTAAAAGTCAAAAGTTCCCAAAATTCTATTTTTTTTTCAAACGAGAAACCTTATAATCCAAACTAAAACATAGATGATTATTTTTATTTTAGAATAACCCATATTACAAGTTACCCTAAAATTTAGGAATATTTTTTGTCTAAATTAACCAAAAAATCAATGAAAAATAGGAATCGGACAGTTAGGCTACGAAAATTGCATTAAAAGAAAAAAGAAAAAATTTTTGAAAAAAGATTAGGCTTTATTAATTATATTATTATATTAGAGAGAAAATGGTTATGTTAATAATTGGAGATTAGATAGTTAAAAAGTAGATTAAAATTTATAAATAGAGTGGGATGAAGCCAAAGCCAAAAACCAAAAGCAAAACACAACGATTCGTACAAGAGGTTCCAAGTTTATCGATGCTGCTCACTGGGCAGTGATCACTCCGATCTCTTCGACTTCTGCAAATTTCCATACCAATTTACTCCGTCACTCAAATGGCTTCAATCTCTTCTAGCCCTCGTTCCGTTGAAGACATCTTCAAAGATTACAACGCTCGACGCACAGGCCTTGTGCGAGCCCTCACTTATGGTGGGTGATCTTTGATTTCCGATCTCTCTTTCTTGCTTTTTCACCCCAATCTTTTGATGGGTCTTTTTCTTAATGTGTTTGATGATTTGGGTCTTGATATTTATCTCCCATTCGTGTCTTCTCTTGCAGATGTCGATGAGTTCTACTCGCTTTGCGATCCTGGTGAGTGTTTGCTTTCTTTGATTTTGTTTTCTTTCCTGTTCGGTTGACTTGGGAATTCAGCGCGAATGGTAGCGTTGTTACGACGAGGATTTTGTTTTCTTTTGTGGAAATAGGGTTTCCTCCCCCCCTTCCTTTTGTTCTGCCATGTTCTTTGTTTGGACGAGCGTTTGATGGGTATTACTCGGAATTAGTGAGGGAAACTTGTGGTTTTGTGCGCCTTTTGACCTAACTTTGTTGGGGTTGGTTGATGATGAATTTCTTTTTTTGTTTTTCCGCTTCCAGAGAAGGAGAATTTGTGTTTATATGGACATCCGAATGAGTCTTGGGAGGTGACTCTGCCTGCCGAGGAAGTTCCATCCGAGCTCCCTGAACCTGCGTTGGGGATCAATTTTGCAAGAGATGGGATGAAGCGTAGAGACTGGCTTTCGTTGGTGGCTGTTCACAGCGATTGTTGGTTGCTTTCAGTGGCGTTCTATTTTGGTGCTCAACTCAACCGCAATGAGCGGTAAGTTATATAATTTCGTAAATATAGGAAAATCTACTGGATCCTAAATTCACGATGAAGCATGTAGGCTGTTTGGTGTGCCACTTGTGGCCTTAATGGTCTCTTATTTGAAAAATTATCTCTCACATCCTTCTGCACTAGTACAATGTGTATAGCATTCTTGCATTCCAATTAATTGCACCTTGGTTATTTATGTTATCCTAATTTGTTTGATGATTAAGGTCCGTTTATCCTGGGTTTGATCTATTATTCTGTTGTTGTATACCGTCAGTTGGGAAAGTGAAAAGATCATGTTCATGTCCTTGTGACGAAAACTCTCTTATACAGGTTGCATTATGTGTTTGTTTAAGATGTTAGCAATAGAATCCCCTGAGTTAACTGTTACAAGCATGCGATCTTTCCTTCCAAATTGCTTCACTTCTTCCACCTTTTCTTGCACACACTCTGTGTGTGTATGTATCCTTGTCTCGAACACTCATAAATCATATCAGAAAATTTCTTTTGCAAGTTAAGAAAAAACAGCCATTTGAATTTGTATTTGCCTATTTGGTAGGGTCTTGGTGTTTTTGTTGACTTGATGATCACAACCAATAAAATGCTCTTTGAGATAGATGGCTATATTGTCTATTTTCATTTTCATTTTCTTATGAGTGGTCATAATTATTTTTTATGGACGGTATGGTTTTTGGGCTCATGACATTGTTCTTGTAGCTTCCCTAATAAGTGTTCTAGTTAAGCTTGTGGCTTGATGTTTTGTTTTGGGGCTGGATGCATGAATCTCTCATTGCCAATGACCTCAGAAAGAGGAGAAAGAGTTTTGCAATCAAACTCTCTTTAAAAAATTGATGTGGACCGTGATGGATTGAGATGTCCTAGGTGCGATTCCTTTTGCAAAGAGCTTTGGACATTGTTGGAAAAAAATGATTGGGGATTGTATCAGTAGTATAGGCGATTTTAGTATTTTTTGTCATCAACCAAAGCTAGAGACAAAATTCTTCCTAGGGTCTTAATATGGCTGGTCCACTCTCCTCCCTCCCTTATCACTAAGTGTGCAGACTCATATTACATGGTTCCTTTGTTTGACCAGTGGCTTCAATTGGAGATGCTTCTCTAATCTCTATTCACTCGTCATGCAGTCATACAGTATTTGCTGGCATCATCCTTTTATCCTCTTATGCAAGGCAAGCTGTTTTTAATTGAATCTTTTCAACACTATGAATTTAGATCAACTGTGAAGCTTTTTATTTGGATACAGTTCTTTACTTTTGGATGCAAGCTTGCGAACTGACCCAACACTTCTTTGGGGCCTCCATGGAATGGAAACCATTGGTATTACACTTTTTGGTAATCACTTTTGGATCTCAAAGGATGGTCATCTTAATCTTCTTCAATAAATCTTTATCAGCGTCCCCTAATTTTTTTTTGTATTCCAACAAATTGGTGGTAGCTAAAGGCATTTGTAGGAACCCTTGGAAGGGCATCTCCTCTGGTTTTGATTCTTTTTCTAAATTTATATAACTTTTGGTAGGGATAGCCTGGTTATTCATTTTTGGAAGATAGTCGATAGTTTAGTAGGACGTTACGTCCTTGTTTAATTGAGAGGTTTCTTTTATGCCCCTGTATTCTTTCATTTTTTCTCAATGAAAGTTGTGATTTCTATCACCATAAAAAAAAAAAAAGGACGGCCCTCCATTGTCTTATTTTCCCTTGTCTTCTTTGAGATCTTCTCATATGCCCTTGTCTTCCCCAATTTGAGGGATCCAGTTCTTTTAACTTTGGCTTTGAACGCCTATGGATGCTTTGATGTCATCTTTGATTTCTTTGGTATTGATTTTTTGTTATTCCTTTGAACTGAAGGATATTTGTTTGTATTGCGTTTTCTTCAAGCTATTTTCACGCTCTTATGTGGTTCTCCCCTTCCAAAGCTTTCTTCAAGCTCTTTTCACCCTCTTTTGTGTGTGTGTGTGGGGGAATGCCATTGGAAGGGAGGGAGGGATGGATACAAGTTATGATGTTTTCCTGCTCCAAATTCGTAGGCTTCGTAGAGATATAGTACATTTTATGAGGGGAAAAGGAAGGTCATTGTCTATCTGTGATGGCCGATGGGTTTTGGGCTGGGTAAGAGGAAAAGAAAGATCTGACACCCAATTTAGGTAGGGTAAAAGTGGATAATGATAGGAGGCAATGATGAGAGCATTGTGAAAAACAAGGTATCTAGTTCAAAAACTGAGGCTGTATTCAAGGCCCTTTTTTGTGCCTGTTAGAAAATAAATTTCATAGATAATTGAAATATTCAAAAGCCAAAGTCTACCTGCCCCTGGCTTCTTATTATGGGACTTCCCTACTAGTCACGATCATAGAAATAGTTTTCTTTTTCCTTTTATTTTTTTTATTATTGTTTATTGATTGATAACAAGAAAATATATTTTAATAAAAAAAAGGCTCATTACAAAGAAAGATGGGCATGAGCTATCCCTGAACAGCCATTAGATTATAAAAAAGATAAAGAGCCTTAGCTGGCAATGATAGAATACTTTTTTTTTTCCTTTAATAGGAAACAATAAAATATATTGATAAGAAAAGGCTCATTACATAAGAATTTTTAGAGGGTGGAAAGAGATCCTAGTGATGTTTTGGGGCTTGGTGAAGTTTAAGGTTTCCCTTTGGGCATCGATTTCGAAGACTTTTTGTAATTACTCTATGGGCAACATTTTACTTTTTGGTCCCCTTTCTCTATAGAGTAGCTTTTGTGGGCTTGGTCTTTTTGTATGTCCTTGTTTTCTTTCATTTTTTCTCAATGAAACTTGTTTCTATATGTAAAAGAAGCAAAGAAAAAGGGAATGAGCTATCCCACACAACGACGGGATTACCAAAAAAGAGCCCAAGCTGGCAATGATATTTCTTTGAAGGCTTTTCGTGTAAATCTTTCTTTAGGTGGTTATTGGATCCTTCTCCCGTTAGTGAGTTGGTCTTTGATGTGGTTTGGAGGATGAAGATACTAAAGTTCTTTACCTGGCAAGTTTTGCTAGGCTGGATGAATACTTTGGATGGGCTTGTTAGGAAGATGACTTTGTTAATGGGTTCTTTTTGTTGTATTCTTTGTCGGAAGGTGGAGAAAGATCTGGATCACCTTCTTTGGGGTTGTCAGTTTGTGAGGGCTGTGTGCATTTGTTTCTTGCAAGAGTTTGAGGTTTAGGTTGTCGGCCAGAGGAATATTTGTGTGGTGATTGGGGAGTTCCTCCTCCACCCGCTTGTTAGAGAGGAAGGCCATTTTTTGTGGTTTGTTGGGCTGTGTGCTTTGTTATGGGATATTTGGGGGGAGAGGTACAATAGGGTGTTCAAAGGTTTGGACAGAGATCCAGGTGAAGTTTGGTCCTTGGTGAGGTTTCATGTTTCGCTTTGGGCTTCAGTTTTGAAATCTTTTTGCAATTATTCTCTAGGTAACATTTTACTTAGTTGGAAGTCATTTCTTTAGAAGAGGTGCTTTTGTGGGCTTTTTTTTTGTGCATTTGTTTCTTGCAAGAGTTTGAGGTTTAGGTTGTCGGCCAGAGGAATATTTGTGTGGTGATTGGGGAGTTCCTCCTCCACCCGCTTGTTAGAGAGGAAGGCCATTTTTTGTGGTTTGTTGGGCTGTGTGCTTTATTATGGGATATTTGGGGGGAGAGGTACAATAGGATGTTCAAAGGTTTGGACAGAGATCCAGGTGAAGTTTGGTCCTTGGTGAGGTTTCATGTTTCGCTTTAGGCTTCAGTTTTGAAATCTTTTTGCAATTATTCTCTAGGTAACATTTTACTTAGTTGGAAGTCCTTTCTTTAGAAGAGGTGCTTTTGTGGGCTTTTTTTTTTTGTGCATTTGTTTCTTGCAAGAGTTTGAGGTTTAGGTTGTCGGCCAGAGGAATATTTGTGTGGTGATTGGGGAGTTCCTCCTCCACCCGCTTGTTAGAGAGGAAGGCCATTTTTTGTGGTTTGTTGGGCTGTGTGCTTTATTATGGGATATTTGGGGGGAGAGGTACAATAGGGTGTTCAAAGGTTTGGACAGAGATCCAGGTGAAGTTTGGTCCTTGGTGAGGTTTCATGTTTCGCTTTGGGCTTCAGTTTTGAAATCTTTTTGCAATTATTCTCTAGGTAACATTTTACTTAGTTGGAAGTCCTTTCTTTAGAAGAGGTGCTTTTGTGGGCTTTTTTTTTATGCCCTTATATTCTTTCATTTTTTCTCAATGAAAGTTGTTGATTCTATAAAAAAAAATTGATATTCCCTTGTTAATATATATAGGTTTCTTATAAAAAAGGATTTTTTTTCCCTTTAATAGGAGTGTGATAAATATATTAGAAAAGACCAAGACGAGGGCCACACAAGAACAACCTAGGGCTGGGGTAGAGGGAACCCCGCCTGAAAACTAATGACTAAGGGCCTTCCAATCGCTTAGGATGAAAATAAGCCCTAATCTAAAAAGACTTTAGGGTGTTTTGAAGCCCACCAAGACACTTGCATCACAACTATTACAAAAGGAATCAAAAGTTAGTAATTTATCTTAAAAATTCTTTGGCTTTTCTCCAATGTGCCAAAGAAGACCTCTTGCTGGATTTTGGACTTTCCTGTGAGGTTCCTAAGCACCTAAGGCTTTGTTCATTTGATGTTCTATTCGTTTGGGAATGCAAGCTTTTAACCCTGATTTCATTCATCACAAAGTTCCATAAAAGAATTCCATCCCTTGTAGGTCATGGACAATGCAAGAAAAGATGATCAAAATTCTTATTTTACTTAAAGCAGCAAACACAAACTCTAGGGGGCAAATTCCACCCAGGGAACTTCTCTTGCATCTTGTCCTTCTTTTAAGGGTTCTATATGCTAGTCACGGAAGAAACATTTTCCCCTTTTTGGGTATCATGTGTTTTCAAATTCAATCAAATTGAGCAAACACTCCTAGGGAGTATGTGATTTTCATAAAGGCTGAGTTTGAGGTAGAGCCCTTTGAATCAAGATTCCACCCCATTTTTTCTTTCCCACCCAACATCAAACCATTAATCTTATCAAGTAAGAGTCGAGTCAAATGGACCTATTCTCAACCTAAGGTCTGAAGACTGCTGCTGCGGCACCAAACACTTAGCCATTAGGAATTCTTATTAAGGAAAATTGTGTGTAGATTTGGAAATGAAAAAACCAAAAGAGTCAACCCAACAGCCTTATCAGAAATGAATTTTCCTTCAATAATCCACCTTTGGAATTGTTAGACATGAGGAAGTTTTTTTTGTCCTTGATTATCTCTCTCAACAATCTATTATCCTTCAAGTTTTTGTTAAAAGTTTTCTTTTTTGGGTTAAGAAACGATTTCATTGATGAATGAGATAATCCCATGTATATACAAAAGCGCCCATTCAGTGGGGTTACAAAAACAGTTTCCAATTAGCAACAATGAAACATAGGCTATGATCTTTAAGGGGCGGTAATTGTTTACACCAAAACAAAGCATTAAAAATGGATGATTCAAGGATGTTGTTTGATGATTTTGAGCCATTGTTGAAGATCCAAATGTTTCTTTCCTCCCAAATCTTTGATAAAATCACACATATGATGCAAGACCACATCACAATGTTCCAAAATATTCATTCTAATCTAGTTCCTGGTTGCATGAGGAGTAATCAATGTCCAATTGAAGCTGCTAAAGATGTTGGGCCCATATGAACAGTGCAAATGGGCAATGGAATAAAATGTGACTTTAAGATTCACTATTTTGTTGACAAAGGACACAATGAGGAGAGAGCTTCATCCTGGGGCACCTAACTTATAGCCGATCTGTACCATTAAGGCAAGAATGACAAATCTCCCATAATAGGAATTTTATCCTCTTTGGACAAGGTAGCTTCCATAGCTTTTTGAAAATGTCATCAATGGATGTGTCTGTGAGAGAGTTTATACAGAAGAGGTTTTGTTATGGAAAAACAATTGGCCTCCAAATTCTAGAACCAAGTGTCTGGCAGGCTAGTGAGTTGAATCCTCGACAATAGGTAAGTGAAGTTGGCTCCATTCCAAACTTCAGCATTTTTAGTTTTGGCGGGGATAAACCATTTTAAAAGGAGACATACCTTTCCATATAGCGGTCCAGAAATGTGGAAGCACCACTCCCAACTCTGCACGATGTGTTATTATTGTATATGAGGTCCTTGTGCTTCTCTGCACAGCCTTGTGCTCTTTGTTAAAAGATGGCAGCCATTAATGGAACTTCAAGCCATAAATACCAGCAATGACATTTCTTCATAAGACGTTTTCTTGTGTACAAGGCCACAACCATTTCATAAGGAGTCCTGTGTTTCTTTGCAAGAGCACCCCTACACCAAGTCCTCTATAACAAATAAGATGCAGTAACTCACCCCACTTATCGAGATGGCTACACAACTCTTCCATACCTCCATTCCAAACGAACTCTCTAATCATCTTTTATATGCTAGAGATAGTTTTTGGGAGCTCTGGAGGAGAAATATATAGGAAGGCTGTTCAACACTATTTGGGCCAACATTAATATTCCGGCTCCAAATTATTTTGGGAGTTTTGACTTATGCTTTGTCAGTTTTTAGAGTTCTCCAACTGCCCGACCATGGGAAAAAATCATGGGCATGTTGGTGTTTGTGCTATTTTGTAGGTCATCTTTGGGATGATAGGAACAATAGAACCTTTAGAGAGTTGGAGAGGTCCCTAGGTGATGATATTTTTCCCTTCCTTAGATTCCATATTTCTCTTTGAGCATTAGTTACAAAGTTATTTTGTAATTATTTGTCAGATCTTATTTCTCTTGACTAGAGGTGGAAATGGTTCGGTTCGGTTCGGTTCGGTGGTCAAACCGAATCGAACCACATATATGCGGTTTGGTTCGGTTTCAAATTCGGTTTTGGCATTTTAAAAAAATCCATATTATATTCTTTTTTTAATTAAAAACAGTTCGGTTCGGTTTTAAATTCGGTTTTACTTTTTTTTTTTTAAATATATAAATAAATATATATGTATTAAAAATGGTTTGGTTCGGTTTCAAATTTGGTTTTCGAAAGTGAAACCGAACCGAATTGAATTTTTCGGTTTCACTGAATTTTCGGTTCGGTTCGGTTTTTAGAAACGGTTCAGTTTTTGCGGTTTGAATGATCACCCCTACTCTTGACTGGAGTCCCTTCTCATGGTCAGGCTCCTTTTTGTAGGGTCTTTTTTGTATGCCCATGGTGTCATCCACTTTTTCTCCATGGAAGTTTGGTTTATAACTTCATCAATAAAATAAGCTCTAGTACTCACTCATTTGACTCAAAATCTGTCCAACAAAGGTTTCCGAAAGACGCTGGAGAGTGCACCTAGTAGAAGCAAAGACAGTCACCAAGTCCCAAAAGCCTGTGAATATGGTCTAAAAACCCTCGAGAACTCTTTGATTCCTCTCAAGCCATATCCCCTATGAAGTCCAACATACTGAATTGATCCATAGAACTAAGGTTTGCCCCTTGAAAGGAGAACAAGCCAGGTGCAGGAGCTCTGCATCTCTGGTAGGCAAAGGGGAAACAACAACTTAAACTGA
This sequence comes from Benincasa hispida, assembly GCF_027475165.1. Lineage (NCBI taxonomy): Eukaryota > Viridiplantae > Streptophyta > Magnoliopsida > Cucurbitales > Cucurbitaceae > Benincasa > Benincasa hispida. The sequence goes on along the minus strand of NC_143484.1, from coordinate 31,719,895 downwards.
AAGTATTTAGAAAGGTGGCCCTACTTGCATTGCCAAACCGATGATTAAAGAACAGGTGGTGATTTTCCAGATTGGGTGTAAACAAAATGCACTAGTTAGTCGAGGTAAATAAGGGGACATCCCCTTGATAACGGCTAAGAGGTCATGGGTTCAATCCATGGTTGCCACCTCCCTAGGATTTAATATCCTAGAGTTTGCTTGACACCCAAATGTTGTAGGGTTAGGTGGGTTGCCAGTCACATTAGTTGAAGTGTGCGTAAGTTGGCCCGATCACTCACGGATATTTAAAAGAAAAACACACTAGTCGCGAGAAATTAAGGAATTTGAAAGCCTTTTTTTTTTTTGTTGGGGAAATTTGGCTTTCCAAGTTATCATAATTATAACCTGCGGGATATTTGCTCTCTCACTAAACTCCCCAATATGATGGAGATTCTACCATCTGAGATCCTCCCTATTGGTGGGAGCAAGGGTGCGGATTAGAAGTAGTAAGCTGGTCCATTCTTCAATTTCATCATCTGTTGGATTTCTTCTAGGGAGGATGATTACAAAAATAATTATTGTAAAAATGATTAGAGAGATGATATTATTTATTAACTAAAGGTACAGTCCTGGAGTAGATCAGAGAGTGCCCTCACTCCCCCAGCCTTAACCTGACCTGACAAAGAGCCCACCCCTTACTGATACTTACATTTGTTAGACTCGCCCATGACTTCTCTCAACTTATACGTCACATCATTTATTTACAATAGTGATCCCACCCCCATTCTAACCCACAATATAAACTCCTCTTCCCATTGCACACTTCATACATACATAATTGTTGGTGGTCCCGAGCCTATTTCCTAGACGTGTCTAAAATCTCAGCTCCAAAAAGTTTTTATTTTCTTCCATCTACACCTCCTGAAAATGGCAATAATTCCATTAACTGACAAAAATCTCATCTTTTGGCATTTAAAAACACAACGTTACATCTCTTACGGCATCTGAAAAACACAGTGGTTGCAAGATGAGGTCCTTGAATTTATATGGCCAGATGAAGCTTATTTTATGCAGGCTGAAAGGCTTCCAGCATGGCCATCTTGTGAACTGGCACTATGAGAATAAATGAATGCTGTCTTGTGAACTGGCACTATGAGAATAAATGATGTGCTGATTCTTCTTCCACACTACTGAACATATACCCGTGGGAAATGATTTTTTTTTCTTTGAATGGCATTGCTTTTATCAGTATCTTGTAGGACATTTGCAACAGTAAAATCTTTTGTTGGGAGCTTTGATCTCCAAATAAACACTAGGGAAACATGAATAATATCCACTATCCAGCCTGCTATTCAAGACTGCCTACTAGATTTCTTTATCCAACAAACTTAAGCACAAACCTCCAGATAAAAATCCTCGTTTACTGAGACAACCATGCATTTGAAGTCCTGGGCCATCAAGGGTCCCTGTGATAACCATGATTTAATGTAGTCAGGACTAGTTGACAAGGCTAATGAATAGAAAAATAAGATAACATAAGACATGACCATATAGAAACATATCTATGATGTTCACTAAAAAAAAAAAAGACAAAACATATCTATAATAATAGTATTTCATTGTTTCTCAATACTTCTTTTCCACAATAAAACTCTGCCTACATGAATGTCTTATTCACTTTACCTTAAGTCAAAGTTTATTGCTATCGGCTTTCTACCTAGTTGCCTGCCTGTTCCAAGACTCCCTGTATTTCCTACACCAACATATTATGCAAAGCCTTTCCCTGAAGTTTGTATTTATTTTAATTATTCTGTCTTAGATGAATAACTACTATTCTGATAATTTTGATTACTGTTAATTACATGAACATTTTTGTTTAGTGGATATTGAGTATAGCAATTAGCAATCACCAGGACATTTCCTACAATGTTGCATTTCCATCACGTACAATTTCGGTCTATCCTGATGAAGTTTAATCATCTTTCATTGTTTGGGTGGTCATATTAAACTTCTAGTGAAAAAGGGTGAAAAGATGTAGTTGACTTGCTTATTTCTGCTTTCGAGTTTTAATATGTAATTCTTGTATGATTTCTTTTCTATATATGTGGCATTCGATGGTTTTTTTTTATATGTAATTCCATGCAATATAAAGGGGGAGGTGCCTCTCTTGTTAAATGAATTACAAAAACAATCCAAGATGAGAGGACAGTAGTTATGTTTTAGTATATAATCATTTATGTTTCAATAGATTTTCCTTGTAAAACCAAATAAATTTTATATCCAAGTCCTTTCTAAGGAAATAGCGTGGAACTATGCCTAGAACTGCATTTGTGCTCCACTAACGGTTTTAGACGAGGTGTAGAATTAGTGCATCACATTGTTTCTAATAGGAAAGGTGAATCTTGACAGTAAGAAGTGTGAATATAGCCACGTTTATGATGGGAGTAGACATGTAAATAAGAAAGGGGAAATAGGTGGTGTGTGCATGTGGGATGTTCGTATGGGAGTGAAATAGGAGAACAAGAATTGAGAAGATAAGGAAATATTCGAGTGTTTTGGGATGGAAGCAGACCTCTTGAAAATTTGATAGTTTGTAATATTTAATGCAAGAATTCGATCAGTTTGTGAAACTCGCACTTTGCATTTATGAGCAAAGGTTCATTTTTTTTAGCTCAAGCATCATTTAAAAGCATATATTTTTCTCGACTTTCCAGCATATTTTTGGTTTGCCGTGTTTTAACAATTTTGTGCTATAGTAGGAGTTCAAGAGCAATATTTGTAGCCATTTATCTGATTCATTGTGCTCTCTCATTGCTGTGATTGTACCATGTCATGAAGTTTAACAAAATAGTTCCAACATTAGATGCTTTCTATTTTTGTGGGTAAAAGAAATTGTTTTATTTAACTAAAGATTTGTCTGTAAACTAGTGTAGAGCCTCATGCATATTTTTCAGGCAATTTATCATTATCCTTGGTCTATGTGACGTTTTATTGTTACTTTCTTTTGCCATCCATGTGACTAGAACCAGAACAATTGCTTTGATCTGATCTAATCGTACAAAACTTGTGCTCTCTGACTTTCCACAGGAAGCGACTATTTAGTATGATCAATGATCTACCCACTCTATTTGAAGTTGCGTCTGGAAGGAAAGCTGTTAAAGACAAACCCAGCATGGATAGTGGAAGTAAATCCAGAAACAGCACAAAGGTGAAGTCTAAGTTTTCCCTACTTTTATCCCCGTTCTCTAAATCAACGAGTACTGCCATTTTTATTTTATTCACTTTTTCCTTGACTGAGAACTTTAGGAATAGCAACCAATTTTTTTTCTTTAATCTTTGCAGAGGTCAGTAGATGGGTCGATCAGAAACAGCAATCCAAAGCTACTCGAAGAGAGTTATGGAGAGGATGAAGATGAGCACGGTGATACACTCTGTGGGAGCTGTGGTGGGAACTACAATGCAGACGAGTTTTGGATTGGATGCGACATCTGTGAGAGGTGGTTCCATGGAAAATGTGTGAGGATAACACCTGCCAAAGCAGAAAACATCAAGCAGTACAAATGCCCCTCTTGCAGCACGAAGAGAGGAAGACTGTAGCGCGCGGAAACACCTTAATGTAAAGCACATTTTGTGGGAGTTAACCTTTATGTGTCTTGGGAAAACTCTTGGTAAGGACCAAAAGAAGTGAAGGTACACACATGTTAGGGGATTTACTTGTGAGGGGTTTATAGGGGTTATAAAGTTAACATTCTAACGGATAAACAAGCATGAGTTGAAGTTAGTTTTCTTTTCGTTTTTTTTTCATACATGTTCGTCGTATAGTGTTCGGTGTTTAAAGATTGATCTCGTCTTCGTTTATAATGATATGAAATGATCTGATCGTTCATGCTAGGCTTTACTTCTTGTTGTGAGGTTTTGGCCTTTTGGGGCATATCATTATTTGACAGTTATTATTTAGCATACAAGTAAGCTTGTGTCGATTCTGCCCGTCTAAAGATTGCTCTTTTTGGTGTGGTGAGATTTCAAGTATATATATTTTTTTAGGGGGCTTATAAAAGTCAATCTAGACGGGCTTCATAGATTATATAATCTCTATCTTTGCATTCGTTGCCAGAACTGTAGGTTACTGATTTATGCTGTTCAAGTTTCTTGTTGTATACAAATCTTATTGATACAACTATTGTGTTATGTGTATTGCATAAATGGAAGCTTCCAAATACTAGTCAAATTACTATAGATGACAATTAAAAAGGGGAAAAAAAATAAAAATCAATAAGCTCCTTTTTGCATATGTATCCACTAGGAGAAAATCTCATCGTAAAATGATTTCTTTAATATGGAGGGTGGGGAAATCAAGTTTCTTCGAGATCTAAAGTTTAAGCCTTATGTTCTATGTCTATTTTAACAGTATTATGCTTTGTTTGGATTTGGGGTTTGAAGAGGAAATTTTGTATTAAGGTCATGTTTACCTCTGGTGAATGGTAATAAATCAATGGTAAATTGAAAAGTGAGCTCCATTTGATTATCTCTGGTGTTGATTAGTTTTGTACCCAATCTGACTTATGGAGTCCACTTTCAAATTTGTAGTAAAAAAAACCCAATTTAATTGAGGAACGGTGGGTGATTAAATCATTTGCGTTTGAAAATTACATTATTGTTACCGTTACTGTTATGAAAAGTATGAATTTGTCACTGTTACTATTTGACCTTAATTGGTAATAATAATAAAAAATATGACATTTATAATTCTTAAACATAAAACAATCTAATTATGTTTGTAATTCATGTCCATTATCATTGATTCATCAATAAAATTTCATTTTGATTATACTAATTGTTATTATGATTTAGTAAACATGACCTAGGTTCAATTTTTTTTTTTCTTCAGGAATGTTTATTTTAAGATCTATGTAAGGATGGAAATATCTCATAAACTTGGTTTTTTTTTTTTTTTTTTTTTTTTTTTTTTTGGTTTTATTAGTTTTGAGATTAATTTTTGGAGATATAAAAGATTCATGTTTGTTTTATGGGTGTTTTTGCGGGTTTTGAACTATTCGATTTTACCATACATTTTAATTGAAACTAATAATCTAAATTACTTTTTTTTTTTTTTCATGAGTACAACTTATTATCCTATGTATCTAAAATAGAGATATTTAAATCCTACATCAGGTGGTTAGGCAAATTATTAGAACAATAATGTACAAGAATGGAGAAATCACTCATACTTCCCTAGAAATATGCCTCACTTAAATAGATCATGGAGAAATCACTCATAATTCCCTAGAAATATGGCACACTTACATAGATCCAACTCTACATTATATATATATATATCTTAGAAAAGAAATGAATAAGATGATGAATCATATTTAATTAAAATGTGTATCGTTTTGATCTCGTTTGATAGCTATTTTGTTTTTGAAAATTAAGTCTATGAACACTACTTTCCTCTTCAAAAATTTTTCTTTATTATCTACTTTTCACCAATGGTTTGAAAAACTAAGTCAAATTTTGAGAATTAAAAAACTAGTTTTTATTTTATTTTTGAAATTTGACTAAGAATTCAACCATTGTATATGTAAATCATCGTAGTGTTTGACAATGACCCACTTATTTTTTTTTTTTTTTAAAAAAATGAGATTATAAAATAAGTTTGGAGAGCGAAATTTAAAATCATTTAAAAAATAAAAATGAAAAAGGAGTTTTGAGTGTTTTAAATTGTTAATATTTCTCTAATTTGGATAATATATAAAATTACCAAAATATCCTTACTAATCTTCTGCCCTACTTTTGCTATGGTTGCCCTTGCTACCATCGTCCTTTGTCGGTCAGCTCCAACGGTAACTCCACTTATGTTGAATTGAGAAAAAAAATCTCAACTTCGGAGATATTTTGGTATGATTCACATCTTTTTCTAATGTAAATTGGCCACCTATTTTAGGCTTATTTTTTATGATTTAGGAAAAACATCCTACTCCAAATACATGGCGGGTTCCACACCTTTTCCATTGTCCATATTATCGTGATTGTTGTGAGAAGATTTTTATTGTATTTGTCTGACCTCTATATTCAAGTTAGTTGTCAATATTGAGGCGTCGTCTCACATATGTAAGCTCATTATAATTTGGATTACATTCACAGCTCTAAACATAGATGGCCAATTACACTCTCGCTCTTCTATTCGAAATAGTTTAATGAATTCTTTACGCTGTTGGCTTCTCTCTACCTCTCGTGGAAGTATCAATAACCATTCTTTTATCTAACAAGTTAGATATAATTGTCAGTCTCTATTAAACTCTAAATTATTCAATAACAATTATAACAAAAGAATAACTTTTAAGTCTTGGCTCAACTTAACGTAGTTAATTATGTATTGATTTTTATAAAGTATATTGAAAAAATATATTTTAGACTTATTTGAATAGAACAAAGAAGGTTTTTTTTTTTTTTTTTTTTTAAAAAAAATTATTTTTTTAATACACAAAGGATATTTAAATATTTAGCTAGGCTTCTATCAATTACATTGTGATTCTTTTAGTTTTATGCTACATTATGAACAACTTTTTTCTTAGGAGAAAAAGTAAGGGTATAATCCTAGTTGAAATAAAGCTAAGCCTACAAATTTTTAGTTATACTAGATTTATATTCATCATCCTTTAATATATCCTAAATATAGGATGTGGACATTGTCCATCTAAGTTAACATATAATGGGCCTTGTACAACAGCCCAACTAAAGAAATGATCAGGTTCTTTTATTCACACAAATTCAAATTGGGTTTTTTTAATTAAAAAGCCCATCTTTTGTCATATATTTTCATAAATATGTTTAAATTTGATTTTTTTTAAAAAATTCTTTTAGTGTTATTTTTGAACAATTTTACCCTTTTTTTATATTTGTTTATATTTGTTATATATATATATATATATTTCTATTTTCGAAGCTACTTTAATGATGGAGAAAAAAAATACATTTATTATAAAGAGAGAAAATGCATTTCATATAGTTTTTCTCATTTATCAATTGGAGAGAGAAAATACATTTTTTTTTATTTTTTTTTTTATTTTTCAATCAGGAAAAAAATGTATTTGATGAAATTTTATTTTCTATTTACATTGGTTTTCACATATTAATTTATTTATTTTTATCGATTAATGGTTATTTTAAATATACTTAAAACATTTTGACGGATTCATGATTATTTTAAATATACCTTAAAACATTTTGTTAGGTATTTGAAAATATTCTATCAATATATGAAATATATTACAATTTATAAATTAGAGATTGACTCAATGCTTGACATAAATCACAGTATAAAACAATATATGAAATATATCACAGTATATAAATCTTTATAAATTTCATTTATACCATAGTATATATATCATAATACAATAAGTCTAAATAAAAAAAATACTCGTTAATATCAAATAAACGAATACATATACCACAATATATATCAAATTTTCTACTAAAGCTAAAAAAGTACATATATATCATAATATATATAAAAAATAGAAAAAAATAAAGTCCATCTTCATATGGAGGTTTATAATACATAACCCTCCATCTTCATCTCTTCTTCTTCAGCATGGCAGCCACAGATCTCTCTACTCGTTGTCGTCGATTGGATTTGCTCACCCTGTCGTGCCGTCGATCGAATCTGCTCAACCCGTTACCGTCGATTCGTCCCATATCATCCGTGCCATTGATTCATCCCAAGTCGTTCGTGTCATCTTGTGCCGAGCCATTAATTCGTCCCATGTTGCCGTCTACCGCCTGCAACTCACACCGCCGAAAGGAGAAAAGAGAGAGGGGGAAAGAGAAAAGAGAGAGAAGAGGAAGAAATTTGTGTGAATTATGGGAGAGAGAATATATGAAATATATTATTGGGGAGAGATTATGCATGGAGGATAGATAAATAAATAAATAAATAAATAAATAAATAAATAAATATGTATATATATAAAATGTAGGTGAGGGCTAAATTGTAAATAGCCATTGATATTAATGAAAATAGAGAGGTCAATATTTTTTTTTTTTTGTAAAACATGAAATGTTTAAGACATTAACGTAATATTTGTCTATTCTTTAGGTTTTTTTATGTAGACTCCCATTCAAATTATTCTTAGGTTTATATTGTAACTTTTATTTTAGTCTATATATTTTTAAAATATTCGTTTTTGTACTTTCATTTTGAACTTTTGTTCATTTAGTCACTGTATTATAAAATATTTATTTTATTTTTTTTAAAAGTGACTATTTTGTATATTTCATTTTTATCGAAATTTAACAATACATTTCATCAACTAATTTTTTTAAAGTATAGCCATACATATGTATCAAAGAAATTCTATTATGTCACGTTTGTAAAACGGAAATCAAAATAGTCACCTTTTTAAAGGATAAAGACTAAAACGAACTAAAACAAAAAATACAAAGATCGATGATCATCCTATAACTGGTCCTACCTATGGTTATAATGTCGAAGATACAATCGATTTTGTTATTCTTACGACGGTTGTCAAAGATCGGATCTTTACATTTCGTGACCTCGAAGGAATTTCTCTTTGCTCTCATATTCCTAAACCGACTTAAACCACCCTATTTTTATTGAATCATGTCGTCTATGATGGATTGATATGTACGTTTTAGATATTGTGTATATTTTACCCCTAAATTTAAAATAAAAAATTCAATTATATTTCTAAACTTTTTTTTTTACTATATTTCTATTTTATCGTTGTCTTTTAAAACTATCAACAAAGTACTAACATAACATCATATTTATTTATTGAGTTCTTTGGTCACATCACATCAACTCAATTAAAGATAAGACTGTAATTTTTTAGAAATAAGAACTAAATAGAGATGAAATTTCTTTTCTTTTCTTTTCTTTTTTTCTTTTTTTTTTTTCTTTTTTTTAAAAAAAGAGATGGTATTGAAAGTACAAGAACAAGACTTCAATTTAAATCATTAGTCTCATTTTGAATTCTCTCTTTCTCAATTAAGCAGATGATTTAGCCCCAAAACTTATTATATTCTATTAAACAAACACAAGCCCTTGATGAGGAAACATGGTTATCATATGCAGCTTAATATTCAGCCCTTTGCTATGTTTGTGGGTCGTCATTATTTGTACAAAACTCCAAATTGGTTCATTAAGTTTTTCACCATCAATCCAACACAAGAATTGAGCTACTACCCAATATTTGCGAACCACAGTCTTTTTCAATAGGAATAGGGAAAGGATAGTCTCCTTCAAATTAATCCATATATATTTTTTGTCTACACAATTTTATGATCAAAAGATGTTTAAATGACATCACAATTTGGTCATGGATTATGTGGGCACTTTGGATCTTGCATACATCTATCATCATTGCGGGTCTCTCGTGGATTTGATCTCTAACCCACTTCTCTTGGTTTGGTCACATTTTTAAGTTGACTTGCATGAAAAATTTTTGCACCGATGTGATGCTGAGCTTATACTTCGATGCTTAAGTTAGTATATAGAATGTATAGTTAATCAAAGTACACAAAAGTAAGGTCACGACGCTCCTTGAGGAGATTAATTACTCTTCCTTTTGGAGTCATTGATCGAGGCTATTTATAATGCCTTTTATTTGATAGTCACTTATGGTTATGTGTAACTCTAGCGATGCCAGAGTTGTTTACGGCGCTAGACCGAGTGTAGCATGGTTATTTTTCGATTAGTATGTTTTACTTGCTTAGTTGGTTGGCTCAGATTCTAAGGCTTTTGACTTTTCCCTAACACACGTTCCCCTATTCTGCACTTATTTGGAATTGAGTTGTTTCAAGAGGTGGCAGGTGAACCTTTAGTTTCTTTTTGTTACTATAATGTGATTGGCTGATTTTATCAAAAGACTGCAATGTGGTGGGTTGATTTTATTACAGGCAAAACTCGAGCAACATATTGTGCAACATATCAAAGACTTTGTTATTGACATTGTTATATGTCTGGCAGCAGATTTGACAGAATATCTTTTTCTTATCCATCTGTGTGATTTGCAGATTTCTATGACTATCTTCCTTATTTTTCAACAAAGAATATTTATTCGCTCCTAAAAGATATCCTAAAACTAGCCTTATTTATATTGTACTCTTATTTATTTTTAAGGTTAGCCTTATAATTAAAAAAAGTGTGTATTAAGACTTTTGAGCTCAAGGTTTGTTTAAGCCTCAACCTCTATGTATTGCTATTGAAGATTCTTATATTGTCCTCGAGATTTTTGTTCAGCAGCCTTTGTAGTTTTGGAAAAAACCTCCCACTTCTACCACGAGAACAAGTAGAAAATGACAGATAAATTAAAAGGAAACCAATAAAATAGAAAATACAAGAATTTACGTGGAAAACTCCCAAACGGGATAAAAACTACGATCAATCAGAAAGAAATATACTATGTGAAAAATTATTACAATCACACAGAGCAATTCTCTCAAAGATTTTGACTACTCTCACTCTTTTCCCACTCTCAAACTAGAGAATACATAAAGGGAATTTAACTAGAGTTAGCACATCCAAACTTAAAGTGTTTTTAATTGGAACGACTAAAAACCAAAGGCATGGACTCCTTTTATAAGCTTGGAGCCCATGACCTTCCAAAACTTTTTTTTTTTTTTTTTTTTTTTTTTTTTTTTTTATGTAAGACAAGCCCATGACTTTCCTAAACCTTTTCAATGTAGGACAAGACCAGAACTTTTCTAAATCTTTTTTATGTAGGACAACTGCACTTCTAATATTTTGCTAAAAACTCAACATGTGGAATTCAGGAAGAGTTTGATTTGATATTGTATTTAAGGGGAGCCTAAGTACATTCAAGATGATAAAAACTCATATTTAGGGGAGCCTAAATATGATGAGTATGAGAAGATCTCACTCTTAGGGGGAGCTTAAGTATTTGTATTGAGGGATATCATACAAAACTTGGAAAAACATTATTGTGGAAGTGAGGGGAGCTCAAACTTAGAGGGAGCCTAAGTTGAAACTAAAGAGGAAGCTATATGTGAGTCACGGAAGGGGGAGTCTATCAGATAAGTACTTTCATTGTAATTGCTGAACTCTTTATATAGTGAAGTTTCATTCCATTGGGCACACAACCCCTCAGACGTAGGTGATTTTGCACTGAACTAGGTTATCAATCTCCATGTCGTTATTTTTTTGTTTTCTTTCGTGTTGCCTACTTGTCATACATATTATTTGTGACATTGTGCTTGACATTGTATTTGTGCTATCCACCTATTTTTTTTTTCATTTTGTTATTTACAACATTTTTTTGCCTCAATCCTTGGGGTATATATGTTCCCCTCTTTGAAAGTTAAAAACGATTCTTATTCATTAGATTGTTTTGATTGGATCCCTAGAGGCTTAGATCATCGACAAGTATGACTGGTATCTACTTTCTATGTCTCGACCTGAGGTGTACCAAATACTGTTCAACTAGTTCTATAAAAGTTATGTTTTTTCATGTTTAGGTCGAGACCCTGGTTGAGTCATCACTGAAGTAGTTACCTTTTGTAGCTATTTGCACTTGTCATCAATTGGCCCAAAAGTTAGTCGATACCCTTGATAGCTCTTCAACTTGTCGTGTTTGGGGTTTTGGAGGTTGCCCTTTTCAGGGTGTCTTCTTCGGCCTTTCTAGATAAGCAACTTGCTAGTTAAAAATGCCTAGTTGGTTGAAGCTGCTTTCTTGTGATGGTGTACTGGTTGAGCGTGCTTTATGTACCCTTCCCAGGTTTTTTTGGGGACGTGTTTGGTCGGGGTGAGTTCTTCACCTGTCTAACCTACGATGTCCTCTTGCTCATGGACAGGATGATAGTCATTCCTCAACACCGTGATCATTTTAATTGGTATTTTTTCCTATCTTGCCTTGGAGAGTTGGGCTTTTGATGATTTTTTTTCTTGTTTACTCATCTCATCATCATCTCCCTCTTTTTGCAACGTTATTAGGATTAAATATTTATTCTAAGATAGCTCAAGATTCTAACTCAATTTTTTTAGTGCTACTTTTCTTTTTCCCCCTTTTTTTTTGTGCACACATTCATCCTTAAGGAGCAATTGTGGTTGTGGCTCTAAAATTTGGCCCGAGTTTAACGTAACATGGGGAAATAAAGTGAAAGGAAGAAGTGATGTCACTTAAGGAAATAAACATTAAATAATTTTGCTTGTCTTGGGTTGGGGATGAAATTGATTAAAATACATAGGGTGAGAGGTTCCCAAGTAAAGTGAAAGGAGATTGAGGACGTCAGATTGTGGACTCAGTTGGTCTAGGTGTTTTTTAACGTAGTGGCGTAACATTTTTGTGAGGCACACTATTCTCCTTTGACAGTTTCAAACCCATTTGGGGTTAAAAACTCGATCAACTAATGGTAGATAGACAACTTGACACCTAGGGCGTAAATAGTGGGTCTACCTAAAATTGTTGTATGGGCTTAAGCTGTTGACCACCACAAACTACATAGTTTTACTTATGCGATCGACTCATTCCCTGAGTTTGATAGAGAGGTCTACTAACCCTCTTGAACTACTCGTTCTCTGAAAAATATAACTTATAGGGTGGGAAACCTCTTTAAGTTGCTTCTTGCCCAGTCAAGTTGTTCGAACGTAGACATGAACAAGATGTTGATAGAGCTGCCCCCATCCACCAACATTCTCCACACTAGAGTTGTGCCAACTCGCGAGAGAGATGAATAGTGTATCGCTGTGCAATTGTAGATGGGCCTAAGCTTTCTTTTTGATGAAGTCGATAGGACAGTTCGACTTGGCTAACTCAATCGTCCAAATCCCAGTTGGTTTGTCTCTACGGGCTTCTCAGGCAAGAGTCTTTATTTTTCTTCCAATGAGTCTTTTTGTTGGTCCTCCAGACAGTGGAGATTACCTTCAAGCATTTGTCCGATCCTTAAAGGATCGGTGATACTAACACTTATTGGCTTTGTCTTTGTGATCTTTTGAGCTGGAGCCTTCCGACGTATTCCTTTAGGTAGCTACATCGTGCCCATGGTCATGGTGGAAGTGTTAAAATACAAAAACAAGTCATGAAAAAAAAAGAACAGGATCATTAAGCATTCTAATTCATTAATTTTGGCTTCAAATTCAACATGCTCATAAACTAAAAAGAGATCTTCGATACTAACTTTTGAAGTACTTCTTGAATCACGATCTTCAGCTGCAATCTTCTTTTTCTTTGGTTGTGAACCACCACAAGGTATTCCTTACTATTCTCTTGGAGCCTTAGATTGAGTTGTGGGACTCAAAACAAGTTTGAATTAGGGAAATTGGAGGTGAAGAAATGGTTTTTCAGCAGTATGAAGAACACATCTTCAACCACTTTTCTCAGCAAATTGCAACCGATTGCATCATGATTTCCACTTAGATCTCATTGTTATATTGCATGACTTTCATGTAAATCAACATCCTGCATGAATTCCAGCTCCACCTTGAGAATTTGAGCTAGAAATATAATGGATTGATGACTAACCTACTAGGTGAAGAAATGAGAAATTTCCATTTTTTCATTTTTTCTAATTTTCCATTTTTTTTCAGAAACTTTTCCAAAATAAAAATTAAAAATTAACTTTTCAATTTTAATTCTTTTGATTAAAATTGAGTTTTTATTAATTTTGCTAAAACTAATTCAATAATTAATTTTTCTAATAAAATTAATAATTAATAACTAATTAAACATTTTAATAAATTCTAATTAATTTAATATCAAATATCAAATTAATTAATCACCAATTCCACTATCATGAACCCTTATTCATGTCATATTTAAATATTAATCGATTCTCCAATTTTATTTAATTCCAATATTAAACGTGTAATTATATCACATATAATTACTAATTTCCTTAATTCTAATTCGAACGTTTCAAATCAACTTATCACGAAATTCTAAAGCTAATCTGTTTGTGAGCTAGTAGGGGACCTAATGGACCTACAGATCATGGGCTCTAACGATCCGAGATTAATTGACTAAACTCTTTACACCAAATTAACCCCCATACATTAACTACCGGGTCACTCCACTAAAGTCCGTAGTTGCACTCCCCTCAATATAGATATATTGTGTCCACTTGATATAATCATAATTAGTAAGTTAACCCTTCACAGGTTGTTCGTAATAACGACTGGGTCAAAAGGTTATTTTACCCCCGAGATTACCTCTTGCTCCTTAAGTCAGGATAATCCTGAATAAACAAGAGTTCATAGTTAACTCAGGATTAAGGTCAAGTTACCTAAGTCAACGTTTTGAAATAGTCAGTCTTAAACAGTAAACAATGTTATAGAGTAAGAATGACTCATTTCTTGGTCGAATCTTGTGCAAACTCGTTGCACAGGACGCCCCCACTTTTCATGTCACTACATGTACGAATCAGGATCACTTCGTCTGTAGCACTTTACAACTCTTTGTAGTAACTACAAAGTGGATCACAACCGGTAGTGTTACCAGAATAAGACACTCAACCTTATTCATATACTATAGATCATTTAGACTATTTACTCGAACCAGATCCACTCTTATGTCTCCATATAAAGTTCAAGTACTCATATAACAATCATGGATCTTTTAGTTTATTGGATTTATTTCTAAAACGAAATAAGCGATTTATATATTCAATACAACTTTATCGAATCAAACTTCAATAACAACTTTATTGATTTACAAAATGAATTTGTTGTTTACAAACTATGAATTTTATGACATAAAACCTAACTAGAAGTTGCAGTACCTGTTGTGATCCATTCGACTTGGGCCAGACTTCATTTTCTTCAACCACCGCATGGGCCATACTCTTCCTGCCACTAAAAGAATATGATGAGTGGATAGATGTACTTGATCATACCAAAACTTATAAAACTATACCAACAATTATTTTTCAGGTATAATGTCTTCATATCTATACACATATATTTATTCTCTGAGACATATATGATAGGCTATTAACTCTTAGGTATTAATTTAATACCCATACCCATCATTAAATGTATGAGTTTCAAACGGGTCAAGATAATATCATCCTTCTTGAAAATGAGATTTTTATTCCTAATAGAATGAATAGGAGAGTGAAGAGAGAATTATACTCATTCCTTAATTTCTAAATTAAAATATTTGAATTGCTTTAAGATATACTATTAATTATATATTTAAAATAAATGTAAATATTTTAATTATTTTATCGTAAGCAAAATCTAGCATATAACTCTTAAATATTTGTACTCTACAAAAAAAAAAAAAAAAAAAAGACTCAAATATTTACTGTCCTACATATCTAAATAGATATATTTAACTGCTAAATATTTCAATATAGATATTTAATATTTATGCTAAGAACACTTTTTTTTTGGGTATTTGAAAGAGAGATAAAAAGAGTTTAGATTATGGGGTCCAAGCTCTTTTGCACCATATTACTACACAATAATCCATGTTAATTATTTGATAATTAGTATATGTTTGGTTTAATTTTTAGTATTTATTTTTGGAAAAAACAAGTCGAAACATTTTTTTTTTAATAATAAAAAAGATGCCACTCAAATAATTTTTGAAAAACGGTTTATGAAATAAGTTGTGTTTGAGAGATATATTTGAAATCTACCTCATTAATTCTCTACTTTACTTCCATCATGGCTGTCGCTGGCTACCACCGCCCTCTACCGACCATCTCTAACACCAACTCAATTTATTATTGAATTGAAAGAAAAAGATCTCAACTTGAGTGATATTTCGGTATGATTCACATCTTTTTCTAGTGCAAACTAGCCACCTATTTTATACTTATATTTTAGGATTGAGAAAAAAAAAATCCTATTCCTCCAACTAAGTGGCGGGTTCCACACCTTTTCTATTCTCCACATGTTATGGTGATTATTGCAAAAAGATTTTTATTGTATTTATTAACCTCCATATTCAAGTTAGTTGTCAATATTAAGATATTGACTCAAATACGTAGGCTCATTTTTATTCGAATTACAACTAGAACTCTAAACATATATGATAAAATATAATATCGCTATTCCTTTTGAAATAGCTAAATAAGTTCTTTATATTATTTGCTTCACTCTACTTCTTGTGGAAGCATCAATAATAAGTTCTTCATCTGGTAAATTAAGTACAATTGTCAGTCTTTAATAGACTCTAAATTACTAAATAACAATTGTAACAAAAGAATAGCATATTTAAATTTTTGTTTGACTCTAACTCAGTTAATTACGGTATTGAATTTTATAAAATACGTACAAAAATATAAATTTTAGGCTTTCTTCAAGTTGAATAGTTTTGGTAGCAAAGTAGTTTTTTTTTTTTTTTTTTTTTTTTGGGTACACAAAGGACATTCTATAAATATTTGGCTAGGCTTTTATCAATGTAATTGTGATCGTCTTTTATATGCTACATACATAAAGAGCAACATTTTTTTTTTTTTGTTTTTTTGTTTTTGGGTATAATCCTAGTTGAAACAAGGCTAAGCTTACAATTATTTAGTTATGCTAGATATGTATTCATCATCCTTTAATATAATCCTAAATTTATGATGTCAACATTGTCTTGTCCATCTAGTGTACGTATAATGGGCCTTTTACAAAAACAGCCCAACTAAAGAAATGATCAGTTTCTTTATTTACACTAATTCAAAAGTCTTAGGTTTTCCTATTTTGGTAGATGTAATTTCGTATTTTTAAACCATTTGTTTCTTTTTCTGTATTTTTAATTTTTATTCATTTCATATCTATATTTTTTAAATAACTATTTTAGTTTCTACTTTTAAAAATATTTATTTTGATCCTTTCATTTTCATTTTTTATCTAAATTTTAGAAATAATTAAATTTTCTAAGATGTAACTATAAATATGTATCAAAGGGATTCAATTATGTTAAAATTTGTAGAATGAAGATAAGAAGAATTACTTTTTTAAAAGTAAAGAGACTAAATTGAACTAAAATCAAAAGTAAAATGTCTCAAAGAAGTATTTAAACCATATTTTTATTGGTACATTCCTTTTAGAGAAAGCAGAATGTCATTCTTATTCTCTCGTCTATAATGGGTTAATCTATAAATTTTAGATAAGAGTTTATTTTACCTCTGAAATTAAAAAAATGCCGAGTTTATAACAGGTATATGAATGAAGCGATATCACGTTCAAATGAGAGAGGTCTTGAAGGTTTGAAAGCAATGGTTAAGATCAAAGACCTAAAAGAATTGAAAGTATTATCTATACCAACAAAATATATCTTTCTTTTCGGTGATCCAATCATAAAGTTTCCAAAATTAAGGATGTTAAAAGATCTTGAACCTAGATTGTTCGAGTCTATGTTTCTATTTTGTCAATTGCCCATAGAATCATCAACAAAATGTTGACATAACATACTTATCTATTGAGTTCTTTGGTCACATCACATCAACTCAACCAAAGTTTAGGGAGAGAAAATGTAATTGAATTAGAGATAATTGGTATAGAAAGTACAAAAACTAGACTTCAACTCATTTTTGAATTCTATCTCTTTCTCAAATCAAGCAAATGATTTAGCACCATAAAACTTATTGTATTCTATTAAGTAGACAACAAAAACCCTTGATAAGGAAACATGGTCACTATATTATTTAACTTAATTTTCAACCCTTTGCTATATTTGTGGGTTACAATTCTTTGTACAAAACTCCAAATTGGTTCATTAATTCAAATTTTCATCAGCAACCCAACACAATAATTGAGAGCCATTCTCCAAAATATTTGAGACACACTATCTTTTTCAATAGGACTAGAGAAAAGGATATATCAATCCAATCCTTTCAATTAAATGTCTCTTTCAATTTAATTAATATGTTTTTGTTAACAAATTTTTATTATAGAAATGTTTAAATGATATCATAATTTGGTCATGGCTTATACCATTATGAAATTTAATTGGGCAACCCTTTGGATGGAACTCAAATGTGAAATAAATTAGAATCAATTAGTATCTAAATCCAACTAGTATATATGTAGATATGGAATTCAATTGTGAAATCACTTAGAAAAAGAAAGTTGCTTTCTATATTTTGATATGTTAAAACTAACACATACCATATATTTTCAAATACTGATGAAATATGGCCCTTCCTTTACTCTTAAGTTTAAACTAGCCATCAAATCAAGAGCCAAAAGAAGCAAATCTAGAAGAAGGAAAGGGGCTTCATCTAAATTAAAATAACACTTTGGTCCTTTACCCTCAAATCAAAGGTTGAATGGGAATGCTACAACTATTCTTTTAATTGATATTTAGGTTAAGCTTTGTTTTGAAATGATGATGTGAAGTTGGGGGTAGAGTGTAATCAGTAAATAGTTATCTACTAATCAAGTATAGCTTAGTGGATAAGACATCAATTACCATCCTATAAATTATTTAGCTAAAAAAGTATCGAATTTACTTATATAAAGAGAAACATATAATGATTCTCAATATATTGATGTATTGATATATGATATATTTGACCATAATTTATGAGCTCAAACTTTTAGATTCAGTCATGATGAGATAACATATCTACTTATCTAACTATATAAGACATGCAACGTAATCCTTGTAACGTGGAAAGACGTTTACTTATAATAAAATCAGTAAAAAAAAAAACTTATAATGGGAAAGGTGTTTTCAAAAGAACTCATTCTTGTAAAAGAAAACACTAAAAAGAAAAGAAAAAAAATCTTGTAAAGGAAATAAGCACATATATATGTTGTTTCTAATAAACTAAAAGAATACGATGGGTGGATAGATTTACTTTATGATTATGTTTTTTTTTAAGGAGTGAACTATAATCGAGTTGGCTTGAAGTAGTATATTTTTATCTCATATACTTTGTAGTTAAAAGCTGATGTGCATGATGTGACAAACAACTTGATAGACCAAAGTACATATATGCATTCGTAAAACAATACTTTAAAATTATTTAAAAATTTTACTAGTTCAAGATTTAGAGTGTATTTGAAATATATTTTTAAATGTTTAATTTAAAAAATAAGTCATTTTAAAAGAAATTATATTATTTGATAACCACTCAAAATAACTTTTCAAGTATATTTTAACCCGTTTTTGTCAAAAGTGTTTGAATAAAAATGAGTTTTTTGAAAAACATTTCTTCTCAAATCAATCTAATAAAAGGCCTTAACCTACAATCTACCAACTAAAATTTTAACATATTTCATCCGTTGAAACAATAACTACATTATTTTTTTCTTAAATTTAAAAAGATTAAGTTAAATTACTAGTTTAGTACTTGAACTTTCAGGTTTGGTTTAATTAGTTTCTAAGTTTTAAAAATTATTTAATACGTCTTTAAAATTTTAAATTTGTCTAATAGATCCATAAACTTTCAATATCGTGTCGTTAAGTTTCCACATATATTCAATATTTTTTAAAGTTTAATGGCACCATTAGAGATAAACTTGAATTTTCTATTCACATTGAAACTTTCAATTTCATGTGTCGTGAATATTCTAAAAAAATGTCAGAATTACCTAGTCAACAAATCTGCTAAATACAAGTTTAAAATTAAAGTTGAAAGACTTATTAAATACGAAGTCGAAAGTCTATTTAGAAATTTTTTAAAATGAAGAGATCAATAATGAACACAAAATTGAAAATTTAAAGTTGAAATTGACATTTTTAGAAATTCAAATACCTATATAACACAAACTAGAAATTCTAGGACCTATAATGGTAATTTAATCAAAAGTGAAATAAGAAGTTAGGAAAAAAAATACTTTTTTGGTTATTAGATTTTGGGTCTAGCTTCTATTTAGTCCTTATGTTTCAAAATATGTTATACATTTAGTCTTTAGATTTTGAGTTTGGTTTCAATTTAGTCCTTAGGTTTTAAAATATTAACGATTGACATTTGAGTTTGGTTTCAATTTGGGTCTCCATGTTTCAAGATTTACACTTTTAACTTCGATTTTTCATTCAATACTCATTTTCGCCTTTATTATTAATGTATCTTAATAAATTTAAAAGAATTATAATTAATCAAGTTTCATTATTTTTCATCACTTTTAAAGTTAAATTCAAAATTTTACTTCATAATTATTTTTAATTAATTAAAAGACATTGAAGACAAGGATTGAAAATGAGTATTTAATGAAAGAATAAGGTTAAAAACGTAGAATCTTGAAACATAAGGACCAAATTGAAATAAAACTCAAATCTCAATAGTAAAATGGTAACATTTTGAAACCTGATAACTAAATTGAAACCACACTAAAAAACTAACCATATAATATTTTAAAATTTAGAGATCAAATAGAAATTAAATCTAAAATCTGAAGACCGAAAAGATATTTTATCCCGAAAAGAAAAGCTGCACTAACATTTTTGAAAAAGCACAACAGGACACCAAATGCAGACATGGTGTAGCATTGAATACACATTGGATGCAAATTGCAATGCAAAGTAAAGAAGAGAGAGAATTGAAAGTGGAATTGGAAAAACAACAAAAAAAACAAAAAAAAAAAAAAAAAAAAAAAAGAAAAAGAAACAAAGGGCAAAAAGGAGATTACAACTTTATGCAAATTGCAAGTGGGGATTGTATCAATTGATAACTCATGGCTTTCTCAACATATTGAAAACGTGCTGTTTTTCTTTTTGTTAAAAAAAAATTCCCTTCTTTATTTGGGTAATGTCTGCTCTGCACGTGGGTTTTGACCATTATGTTTCTACTTTTTCAGCCTCGAATTTCATTCCCAAATTATATCTTATCATCAACCTCACAATATTCAAAGTTATGGAATTCAATTCACCCTTCATTGTCTTATTTTGATCTCTTCTAATTTTGGTATTTGCAATGTTTGGTATATGTATTTTTCATATTAAATTTATTGATAGAGAAAACATACCTGACCTTCATGTAATATTAGTAATGAATTTATTTAAAGTGGGATATAATGTGACATGCAAAAAAGAAAACCTACTTACTATACATACTCTGATCTTTAGGTTAAAGAGTAAAAGAATGCGGAAGCTAGAAAATCTGAGAGTAGGATTCAAATTATCTCATATAGAGTTATAATAAGATATGAGTTTTTTCCTAATCCTTAATAGTTTAGCCCAAGTCCATTTTATCTTGGATTTATTTCCCTGGTCTTCAACATATTTATTTTGTTAGGTTCAAAATTATCCACAACAATGTTAGTGTTGAAATTGTTTTCTTAGGCTGTATTAGATAACAATTTGGTTTTTTTTCGTTTTCGAAAATTAAGCCTATAAACATTACCTTCATTATCTATTGATTTCTATGTTTTATTGTCTATATTTTAAAAGTAATTTTCAAAAATTTGTTTTTGAGTTATGAAAGTTATATAAGAATTCAAATGTTTACATAAGAAGTATGAAAAATATAAGTAAGAAATTGTAAAAAAAAAAAAATGCAAACATTTCAAAAACTAAATAAAAAAAAGAATTATCTAAACAGGCCTTACTTTATTTTATTTTTGAAACAACAAGTTTAATTCTTAAAACTATCAAACTTGCATTTATTTGATATCTTTGAATATTTAAGAGTGTCCTTCAACTTTGAAAAAGGTTGTAATTAAGCTACCATGGCTTTCATAGATTCGTCTACTAGCTACTCAGTTATTAGACGAAATCGCTTTACTGATTGAAAGAAAAAAAGGAGTGGAGAGCTTTTAGCACTTTTAAGCAAGTAATTTCCCACTACAGAACTAATTGTGTATGTAAAATGAGTGCTTGCTTAACGAGTTCATAAAGATTTTTTCACCCTACATTTTTAATTAATAGACGAATATACAAATACTAAACTTGGAGTAAATACTGCTTCACTTAATTTAAGATTATGGTTCAATTTGATGAATCTAAAAACTAGAACATTTGTTGAATTTTAAAAGTAGATGTTATAATTGTCAAATTTTTTAGCATTTATCAAATTTTAAGGTCCAATTGGATGAAATGAATGGGCTGCCTTCGTCAAATTTTGACAATCGTGTCGTTTTTTGTTTTTTGTTTTTTTTTTTTTTGTTTAAATGAATTTAGTTTTTTCATAAGACTATATGTAAAAATGCCAATATTTTTCGAATGAAATTTCAATGTAATATCCATATTATTGTAATCAAGTTAACTATATATATAAAAAAAAAAATCAAAATTTCTCTTAAAAAAACCTATAAAAATCAATTTGTAAAAATTCCTACTTTCAACGATATTCTATTAGAAATAAAATAAGATTCTTCGTTTTTTTTTTAATTATTCAATCATCTTCAGAATAATAAACAATAAAAATTTTCAACTATAGTAATATAATATATATTATACCTTCGCCAAAAAAAAAAAAAAACTATAATATATATTAAAAATATATTTGGATAAAATACTATATATTTTCCTTTTAAATTTTCAATATTTTCGATTTATTAAATTTTCTTTTCGCTCTTGCATTGTATCATTTTTAGATCTATCTCTTTATAGAAGAAAAGATATATATTTACTTCCTCAGCTTCTAAGTTATGTTCATGTCGACGATAAATTTGTTTAAATCGTGGACTACATGAATTGAGATTACGTAATCCAAACTTATAAAATATTCATGTTTTTATTAATGAAGTAAAACCTATACAAAATTGTGGAAATAAAAAAAAAAAGTGGGTATCTGAATATTTTTGGACATTCTTACATTTTTTTTGAAAAAAATAAATATGATTATCTAAAGACATCGACATTCTTGTATCTATAATTTTGAACGATTTCAGCTATATTAATACTCACGCCAAAAAAAAAAGAAAAAAAGAAAAAAGTGTTTTGTAATCTCTTATTTTACACGTGCTTGTATTTGGTCAAGATTGGATTTGGAAATAGGTGGTTATCTTTTACTATTTGTCCATTCAATATTCGTATTCAACTATTAATTTTTTTTTAATATATATTTTATGAAATATTCTCCAATGAAATTGATGTTAATGAAAGTTGATTTCATTATATTATTCTTTTGTGCACAAAATAAAGGAAAACCAATAAAAAAAAAGCTATATTAGGTACATTATGGGCTACACCTAGGTTATTCGTTTCCAATCATACAACAAAAAAATATTTTTAAAAATATTTGTGTGTATGGTTGAATGACTGAGCCCAAGAATAAAAAATTTTCTACCACGTTCATAGATGTGTGTGTATGTATGCATGAACATGTTTGAGACTGATTTTAAAAATAGTGATCTTAAAGAATTGATTTATTGATATGTGATTTGTTAAAAATGATTTTCTTACCATCATTTTAATGTTTGGTTTTGCTCTGAAAAATAATTTTCGTACTACCAAAAGTTACTGCCAACGACTTAAAGGTATGTTTGAGATTAAATTGTAGAATAAATGTTCTAAATTATTTAGTTATAAACAGTTTTATAAAAGTGTTATAAATCATGTCAATATTTGGTCTCATATTTATACAAGTGATTTAATTTAGTTTGAAGTATTTTTAAATGATTAATATTTGTTTTCAATGGTAATTTTGGAATAATCATAAATTACTAAGATATCATTACATTTGAGATTAAAAAAAATTAAAGAGGAAAAAATATTTAGACGGAGAAATTTAATAGTGACGATGAAAATTCGAATTAAGATAGAGAAATAAAATTATAAAGATATAATTTTTTCTGGGATGAATGACAAAAATTTATGAAGAATAACCTTAAAGAGAGAAAAAAAATAATCCATATTATTGCAGTATTGATATCCTCTCAAGATATTCTTTATTTTAGAAAGATGTCTTTTCTGGTTCTAATCTTCTACTCATTCGTGATGAGGAAGTGGGAGAATGACTTGGTTTCCCCCCCAAAAAAAAAAAAAAAACTCAAATTTAGAAGAAAAAGTAAAATTTAAAGCCAATCTTTCTTTTCAAAGGAAATAAAAGTGAACTTAACTAACTTAAAATACCCTTATTTTATTTTATGAAAATGCTTCATGAACTAAATTGTGGAAATATTATATTATATTATTTTTTTAATTCTTGGGTGGGGATATTTAAATTATTAAGTGGTACTAATAAGTCAATTTAGGCTTAGTTAGTTGTCTAGAGAGTTCAATGTATGTAGGCAAAGAACAAATGGACAGAAGACAATGGAAATTAGTTATGGTTTTAATTCTTTTTAACAAATGATAGTGTGACAGCAGCCCTTTGTAAAATGATGGATAAATAAATAAATAAATCTTGTGTTGAATTTCAACTTTGATTAATTCTAAGTCACATTCCTCCCTTTTTTTCAATAAATATTTGAAAGTTCAAATTTAATTTTTCTGCTAGAATGTAAAATTACGTGGCTGATAAATTTTCAAAGAAAAATTTAACAAAATTTGTTGACCAATATCAACACTATATAAACAAAAATAAAAAGATAGCTGTATTTCGAATTTAGCACGTTAATATTTAAAAATTTGGAGTTATAGTTTCTCATTAACTTTGGATAACATTAGGTTTTACCATATAATTAAATTTTATTTATAAACTTATTTTTGCAATATTGGACTTTAAATTATTATACCTACAAAATCCATCTCTAAACATAGTAATTTCTATCAAAATATTTCTATATGTGGAGAAGTAGACATTATCATCTTGATCTCAAAGTTCAAATTGGTAGACAAACAAAACACTTCATTGAAATGGACATAATGATGATTCCTCAACTCTTTTGAGGGAATTTTCATTTGTTTATTGGGTTAGATAATGAAATGGAAACTTGCCACCAAGTGATCCATTTAAGACTCCCCCTTTGACCATCATATTATAACTTTTATCAATCATATAGTGCAAACTTTTTTATTTCAATCTCAATTGCATTTATCCATTTAAGATGGTGGATAATCGAATATGAACATAGAGGCATAGAGGCATACAAATATGTGTCGGTGATTATGAGATCTAAGGTCCAAATCTCTCGTTACTATTCTTTTAAACAATAATATAAAGATAATGAATCGAGCATATTTTAGTCAAAGTTATGATTATATCATAAGAATTAGTTGAGATTTTACCTATTAAAAAAAGTTTTTGTTTTTGTACAATACATGTTAAAATAAGTTAAAATCCATAGGTGATGTCTCTCATATATATTTTTATAGAAAAATATTAACCAAACAATATCAACAACCCTTTGTATTTTTTTTTAGAAGAATGCATTTTTTATTATTAGATTTTTGGTCTAGTTTTCATTTAGTCCACGAGTTTCAAAATTATACTTTTGGTTCCTAAATTTTTAGTTTGATTTCAATTTAGTCTCTAGGTTTCAAAATGTACAATTTTACCCTTAAAATTTGATTTTTATTTCAATTTGGTCCTAGTTGCAAGATTTATACTTTTAACCTCGATTTTCAGTAAATATTCACTTCATTCTTTGGCATCGATGTATATTAATTAATCAAGAATAATTATGAAGTGAAATTTTATAATTAAATATGTTAGTTGATAAAGTTATTGAAACTTAATAATTATAATTTTTTAATTCTTTTAAATTAATTAATAGACATGAATTATTAAGACCGAAATTGAGTATTTATTGAAAAATTGGGGTTAAAAATGTAAATCATATTACCTACAGATCAAAATAAAATAAAACTTAAACTTAAAGGGCAAAATTGTAACATTTATGAACCAAGTTGAAATCAAACTCAAAATTTATGGACTAAGAATGTAACCCTTTGAAACCTAAGGACTAAAGAGAAAGTAGACCCAAAACAATAGGACCAAAAAAGTATTTCCCCCCTTTTGTCCTTTAAAAAACAAAAATTTGTTTTTTGGCCTTGTACAAAGTACAACGAATCAATTTATGTTGGGAGACTTGTCATTGTAAAGAATTGAAAAGGTAATAGGATGACTCCCCACTCGAAATACAGATGTTAAACGGAAAGCACTGAAAAACACTAACAAAAAAAATACTAACAACAAGTAAACAAGTAAAGGCATATATAAGTTGGTAATCGAGTTTGGTGATAATCTACCTACGTATGGGAGGCAATGTGCCTAGGAAAGATAATCCACTAATATTAAAGAGTTAAACAGTTTATAACATAGCATTGATATGTAATACATGATCACTATAGTGACTCATGTAGAGCTCAATTCACTAACCACCTAAGCTCCCTCTAGATGTGAGACTCCCTTTCAAGTGTATTTAGGCTCCCTGTAAGTTTGGTAATATTAGTGTTAGAAACTTCGGCTTCCGACAGTGTGTGAGACTTCTCTCATTGAGATATCTTCCCCTTAGTCAGTGAACTCCCTTCACTGATGAATCTTAGAATCCCCCTAAGATGAAGAACTCCTTCTACGAAGCTGAGTCTTAAGCTCCCTCTAAGACTGAGAATCTCTTCTCTGGCAGTAATGACTTAGGCTCCCCCTAAGACCGTGTTTTATTTCAAAGTGTTGCACTTCAACGGATGAATAACTTACACAGTGGAATAGTGAGCAACAAACAATAACACAACGTTGCATAATAATGGCCGTAAAACAGAACACGTCTTGCTTGATTAATAAAAACGGCAACACTAAATGTTCAACGTAAATCTCTTTCAATAATCGAATCCAAGAAAGGAAACAAACTTCCATTTGAAAAAGATAATTCATGCCTCATTAGAGGAAAATATTAGATAGAAAATTGCTGTTGAATATTTCTAGATAAGAAAAATATTCTACTGGAAAATAAACTGTTATTTGAAATAGATGTTAAGACTTCATTTGAGACAATCGCAGAAACCACCACCTTAGAAAATTATAAAATCAACTAATCAAATCTCTAACAAGAGTGACTTGTCAAAAAGCATCTCACATTGGAAGTTAAAATGTTTAACGTTATTTTTTCACCAAAATGTGATAGAGTTTCTTTCTTTTTTTTTTTTTTTAAACAAAAATGTAATAGAGTTACTAGAATGACTGTAACAAACGTTGTTGTTACCGTTACAAGCAGTATAGTTTTATGTTAGACATTTCAAAAGGTTTGATTTTATGACAAACGTCACAAATCTAAAAGTTAGATCTGAAACATATTGAGCTTTTCTATATAAGTAAGATTAATGTCCAACATTTGTATACATATAAATTTTTTCTTCTCTTTGTTTTCCATCTTTCTGATTCTCTCTAATTGAAGTTTTTCTTGATTCCAACATTTTTTCATGAGTGTTTATCTGTCAAGAGTGTTGTGTTCATCTTGAAGAACAACCAACGTGAGACAATTAACATCGTGGTTATGCAACAATTATTTTCAAGGTAGTGGTCATCCCATGACACAACAATCGATTTGTTCAACACTTCGTATTTCTACCATTTTAAAGAAATTATAAAAGTCGAAGAAATTGCTATAATATTTTTAGTAGACGTTAAAAGGAATTGAGATCAAAGAGTTCATCATAAGGAAAAATAAAATCGATACTCTGGTATTGTCTCTCTATGTTTTCTCTATTTATAACTTTTTATTAATGTTTTTAAGCTTGATATTTTTTGTGGTTTAATTTGAATATTCTCATGGTATATGAAGAGTGTGTTTGGTTTAACTTTTCAAGAATTTAATTTTGAAAATAATTATTTTGGAAAAAAATTAAAGTGTTTGGTAATCACTCAAAATAGATTTTGAAACACTTTGAAAGTATATTTTAAACAGTTTTTATCAAAAGAGTTTAAATAAAAATGACTTTTTTAAAACATAATTTTTTCTCTAGTCAATTCAAATAGACCCAAAGATAATGGATTTGAGGATGAGAATAATAAGAAGCTTTGAACATAAACCTACCTTTGCCCCTTTGCTATCCCTATAATTAGTTTGAATAGGATGGGTTTTTGTGGCTTTTGGTCCTACAACTTTATTTTCAAAATGATATTTTGACTAAGTCATCCAACTCGAGGTATGATTCAACATATTGAATTTTCACTTTGTAATGAGTAAATTAATAGATTGATTTATGCTTATTGTCACATGTGCTTGCGATAAAGAGTCAAATTACTATAATTTGGATGTTGATGACAGTTAGATTTTCTTGATTTGATTCAAATGCTGATCCAAATCCAAATCCAATTTTCAAATATGTTGAAGATATTTTGGTTGGTAATATGTTCCACCAAAATAACTTAAAAGTGTTGAGCTTTCTTTGGCTATATGGTATGAGAATTTAGTAATTTTGTTTCATTGCGCATGTGATAGATGTAAAAAATTTCATGTTTTTACAATTTATTTTGATACTTTTCTCTAGTAAAAAGATACTTTATATGATATTTTGATCCTAGGATGTCTTAAATTAGACCAAATGAGCAAGTATAGATCCTTTAAATGTTTAAAGTGTGTTTTTGCTGTTTGGGATGATTTTATGGGCTTTTACTGAGGTTTTTAATTATTTTACAGAAATCTATCTTGATGCATTTGCATCACTTAGGAGTGATACACCCACATCGAAAACCCTAATTTTTTAGATTCGTGCTTAGTCATTATGGTTGCTGTTTTATCGGTTAATAACTGTTATTCAATGTTGAAATTGCCTGATAAACGCCCATAACACCATTTTTTACCATCTCTCAACCACCTTATGTTGGGTTGTATGTCCTAAAACTCGTAGTTTGTAATATGTAAACATATTTTATTTGTAATAAAGTTGTTATTAAGGTTTATTCAATAAAGTTGTTATTGAACATGTAAATTGCACTTGTAAAGCTTAAATCCAATAAACTAACGAACCTCTGGCTATAACATGAATATTTAAACTTTATATACAAACATAAAAGAAGACCAAGTTTGAGTATATAGCCAAAACAGTCCATAAGTATAAAGATAAGGTTGGATACCTTATCCTGGGGACACTATGGAGCGACCCGCTTTGTATTTGATACAAATGATGTGATCCCGAAATCATTCATGTGGAGAAAAATGAGTGAGGACATCCTATGCAAAAGATGCTTGCATAAGATTGGACCACGAAATAGTCACTTTTCTATGTAACACTGTTTAATGTTAAAACTAACTATTTCAACTCAATGACCTAAGGTAGCTCGATCTCAATCCTGAGTTAATTATGAACTTTTGTATATTCGGGATTATTATTTAATCTACAATGGTAAGAGTGGCTCAACATCTTCGCTCAATAAGCCTCACATTTTAGGGGTAAGACCGGGTAGATAGCTAGGGACATAGTTCTGCAAGATGAAATTCACTCCTTCCCATTTTTAGGGATAATAGATAGTTGTTTCCTTAAGTACTGACTCCTAGTCTTGAACAAGGGGACACACCCTCTCTACGACTGAGAGAGACTCAGTTTATTGGTAGGACCATAAACCAATTGTTCATTAGTGGATCAGTGGAGACTTAAGGAGCAAGATGTATTACAGGGGCAAAACGGTAATTTTGGCCCACTATAAATATGAATAGCCTGTGAAGGATCGACTTATTGATCATGGTTAAATCAAATAGACAGAAATATATCTATAGTGAGGAGAGTAAAACTATTGAGCTTTAGTGGAGTGACCCGGTAATTAATGAATGTTGGTTAATTCAGTTAAAATGGTTTAACCAATTAACCTCGGTCGTTGGAGCTCATGATCTGCAAGTCTATTAGGTCCCCTACTAGCTCATAATCGGACTAAACCTTAGAATAGTGTGATGAAAAAATTTGAAACGTTCAAATTCGAATTAAGGGATTTATTAATTATGTACAATATAATTAAACATTTGATTATCGAATTAAGGGATTTATTAATTACATACAATATAATTTTAAAATGATTTTTGAAAAGGTTAATGGATTTTTCCAATCTTCTCCACTAACCCTTCCACCTTGATACCACCTCACAACTCCATTCTTGGTGTCAATTGCTTGTGCAATTGAATTGCATGCTTGTCTTCTTCCAAAGAGAAGTGAATTCAGCTGAGAGATGATTGAGGCAATTGAAATTTTATGAGAGAATTACTTCTCTCTAGGATTTTACACCAAAATTGGATATTTCTCGAAAATTTCCTAAATTGATACTCATTTTGGATCCCACCATCCAATCTAAGGGCCAAGAGGATAGTAGGGAAGATCTTGTGGTGGTTTACAAGCTGTTGGAGAGGAAATTCGTGCTAAGGAGTTGCTGAATTGAAGAGAATCTTCAAAGATAAAATTTCAAAACCCTATTATTCTTTAATGATGACCTTGCATGCTACTAATATAAAATTAATGTAGTTTGAGTGCTTAAGATCCTGAGTTGCTTCTGTTTGTTGAATGTCAACACCATCATCTTAGCCCATATAAAAGAATGGAAGGCCCTTGGATCATAATCAACCACTCCTTTGACGAAAACCGACAAAATTATTCTTTAATCTCTTCAAGAACTAAAGTTCTTTGAAGAAATGACTTCTTTAGATCAACCTTACTTATGAGAACGAGTTTTAGAGTGGGATTCACTTGAGGAAGGATTGAATCCATCCTAAAGAGCACTTTCGTTCGTTGGCTTTTATTCAAAGACTTAAACCAGATTTGTTCTTCTAGTTCTTTACTATCTTTCTTTTATTTTTCTTATAATTTCTTTATTTTCCTATATTGTAACCCATGACTTAGATGTTATGAAGTCTATTCATTCTTATCTAATTATGGGCTAAGTTTCTAAGGGATTCAATCATGTGGATACCCTAAGACCTTATGGTTTGAGTTTATGCCAATGCATCATGTTGCCCTGACCTTTACTTCTTCTTTAATGAGTTTATTATTATCTTGTTATATTTAATTGATCACTTAATTTAACATGCCAGTGGAGTGTTAATGCTAAGAAGATTAAAATAAAAACTGATTTCACAAAGGAATTTGAGATTAAAAGCCTAGAAATATGATTATCATGTAGACTTAGTAATAAGATACACCATAGGGTAAATAAATTGCATGAAATTAATCTAAGATTCAGTTAACCATGGAAATATAGACATTAGCTGCTTAGAGCTCCTAAAGAAACTTAACACAACATCGAATAGGAGAAGTTTTCTATCCATGTTGAGTCACTGTCCAGGTATGACACGACCACATAGCTCTGTTGGGTTTTATACCCTAAAATCTTGGTTTTGAAATCAAATAAATAAATTACTGATACTTAATAAAATTATTTTATATTTTATATTATGTCTTCAATTTGCACAACTATTTTCAATAAAGTAAAATCCAAGGTTATTGGCATGAACTTAAATCATATATAGTGGACAATGAATTATGTTCAAGTAATTATCTAAAAGGTTATAGTAGATGGATAAGATTGGGTGCCTTATCCTGGTAACACAATGGATATAGCCCACTTTGTAGACAGTACAAACGATATAATCCAATTCATTCATGTAGAAACATGTGAGTGGAGGTATCCTATACAATGAGTTTGTATTAGACTGGACCACGAAATAATTAATCTCTTTCTATAACTCCATTAACTGAAGAGATTGATATTTCACAAGATGATCATATGTAACTTGATCTTAATCCTAAGTGAGTTATGAACTGTATAGGGAAAGTAGATAACTAGTTCTCTTAAGTGCTGACTCTATGACTTGAACAATGTGACTCCACCCTCTCATTGGCCCGAGAGGAACTTGGTTTATAGTTGGACCATAAATAAATTGTTCTTTAGAGAATTAATGATACTTAAAAATATAGAGGTAATTACGAGGGTAAAACAAACATTTGACCCAGCTGTAGTTATGAACAACTCGTAAAGGATCTACTTATGTCAAAAGATTATATCCATAAACGCAACATGTCCTACAGTGCATAAGAGTACAACTATGGTTCTATAATGGTTTTCCCCATAGTTAATGTATGTTGATTTATTAACTAAAGAGTTTAATTAATTAATCTTGAATCATTGAAGTTTATAATCAGTAGGTCCATTAGGTCTCCTTGCTAGCTCACAATAGATTAATAAGGACAAAATTTTGAAAGAATAATTTGGATCGTTCAAATCAACCTAGGGAAACCTATACTAATAGTATATGATATGATTAATACAAAATATAATGTATATAGATACATTATTATATATATGATTTTTAATTAAAACTATATATTATGGGAGAATTAATGTATTTGAATGTGATTCAATAATTAAATCAATATAATTAGGATTTATATTAAAACTATAGGTTATATATTAATATGAATACTATTCATATTGAAACTATAAGTTACGAGAGAAATATACAATTTGAATATGATTCAAATATTTATTAAATTAATGTAAGATATTTAATTGAATTGTTAAATTATTAAATTAATTAATTAATATATTATTAATAAAGTTATTTCTTTTTATTTAACCCACTCCTCTTTTTGTATAGAGTGAGGGGGTGGGAGGTTATTTTAATCTTCCTTTCGTTAAAATAACACAGAAGGATTCTGTGTTAGGATGAATTAAGGATTCTCAAAATCTCTAAGAAACTCACAAAGAAAGGTCTCTACCAAAAATCAATCTCTCCCAATTCCTTATCTTCTCTTTCAACAAGCACTCCTGCAAGTGTGTCCTTGCCAAGAGATATAGTGAGGAAGACGATTTGAAGGTGTCCCTAACGAAGGAGAAAATCAACATGTTGGAGAAGAAGTTGTGTTGAATTGAAGAAAAGTTTTCAAAGGTAATACTTCTTCTTCTCTTCATATTATGCTTGACCTAATAGTTTTACAACATGTGACATTGTCTGTTAATTATATCTTAATTATATATTTCATCTTTCCAAAATCAAAACAAAAGCATTCACATACTTCACTGTGGGGTTCAATCCCATAAGACTCAATACATAATTCCATTTTGGTTGAATCTTGATTGTAAATCCTTGCTTCCATCTTCTGCTTATTTTAATATTTTGCATATTACCCACACTCACCACTTTATTGTTACCACTTGGTTTATATCGAAAATCTCTTTCTTAGAAAAATTGTATTGCATAAATAGTCTCTTGGGATACGATACTTGGAATACTTCTAAAGTTTATTACTTATTGATAGTGTATGCTTGCACTAGACTTGTAACGACCCGACTCTCTAGGACTTAAGCTAGGCTGTTACTAAACGCATTCATGTATGGATGTTAAAACGACATTCTTTTTATAGTGAAATAAATGCTAATTAAATAAGGTAACTAAAAAGATTTGCATTAAATTCAAATATTTAAACTCAAAGGATAGGGTACCCATAAATCATAACGAAAACAAATAATTCTGAAAACAAAACTTAAACAGTAGTCTCAAATCTCAAAACTGAAAAAAAATTTAAAACATAAAAGAATTATTAAAATATGAGTGGAAGTATTTAAATTGGTCCCAATGGCTCGATCACGGATTCCGCTTGTCAATTGCCAGTGCATTTCTACCCTTACCTAAAACAACAACATGAGAAAGAATGAGTATAAAAATACTCAGTAAGTAACCCCACTACTCAGTTCAGGCTAGACATCTATGTTCTCTAGATGCCTACCTCTGGTGAAACATAAAAACTCCACTGGTCCTCATGAGACTCATACATGAATAACTAATTTTTATCCTACTGTAGTTAGATATGCCCACTACCTTTAATAAGTCCTGTAGGACCTTCAACATCTAGTGAATCTCGAAGGATAACACCACCTCTAGTGAATTCTGAAGGAAATACAATCTTTGGTGAATCTCGAAGGATAACACCTCTTCTAGTGAATCCCGAAAGAAACACAACCTTTGGTGAATCCCGAAGGATAACACCACCTCTAGTGAATCCCGAAGGAAACATAACCTCTGGCGAATCCTGAAAGATAACATAACCTCTAGTGATTCCCGAAGGAAACATAACCTCTAGTGGGTGTCTAACTAACTGTGAGGACACTACTGCTATTATGAAGGAACTTTTATTCAAGAGAACCAGTGAGCGGAAGCAAGATCTTTTCAAGCCCATTGTGACAGAATTAAAGGCATTGAATAACATACAAAACAGTTATGCATCTATGAATAAATTAGAACGTGCTTTAGTAATAAAATACAAAAGGGATGAGAGACTTACCTTTGAAGAACGTTTCTTCTGAAGATCTCTCGCTCTCGTGAACAAGTGGACAAAAACCTTTCACTGTCGTTCAGGTCACCAATCCAATCGTCTAGTAATCATGAACAGTCTTCTCTTTGAACAAACACCCTTTGACACCACCATCAATAACCTTGGTATTCTCGGAGTGAGAATCCAGGAGGTGTGGGCTCTGTGTGAATTTGGTAGAGGGATGGAGGAAGGAAACGATCGTACTACACGATCAAGCAAGTGGGAGAAGGGTATGTCTATCGTATAGACTGAGTGTGCTTGATCGTTTAGTAAATCTCGCTGGTACACGATTGTTCAGTAAAACATGCTGGATCATTTACACGATCTTTTAGTAAAATTCGCTCTATCGCTGGATCGTTTACATGATCATTTAGTAAAAGTCGCTTTACACGATCGTTTAGTCTCTCGCTTGAAGGCTATCATGTAGTCTCTCATGAGCAAAATGATTAGTAAAGCACTAATGAAGAGATCTTTTAACAAAATGAAAACACTATTCTTTTTATCCTTCAGTTATTCAAAATTGAAAATAACCTCCTACTTTCACGGTTAATGGAGAAAATAACCAATCACAATTATCACATAATTGTTTTAGTTATAAATAAATATAATAACTAACTTATCATATTATATTTATAACCTATAGTTTTAATATCATATCATATGTAATATTTAAACCATAGGTTTTTTTCTCCTTTATCTAATATAAGTCACATTTACATCAAATCCTCCAATTAATGTATCTCAAACATCATATCAATTATATCACATATAATCAAACCAATTTAATTATATCATATATAATCAAATTCCCTCTTGTTAATTTGAACACTTCAAACTAACCCAAAAACTAATTTTCAACTTGAATCCATTGAGCTACCAAGGGGACCTTATGGACCTATAGCTTGAAGCTCCAATGGTACGTAAATAGCTGACTGAACTCTTTAACTACAAAATCCAGCATCCGTTGACTGCCGGACACTCCACTAAAGACCGACAACTGCACTCTTCTCACTACAGATTTATTTATGTGTCTATTAGATATAACCAATCAACAGTACGATAACCCTTCAGAGATCGCTCGTAAGTATAGCTGGGCCAATTTACCGTTTTGCCCCTGTAATTACATCTAACTCCTTAAGTACCACTGATTCCTCTAATGAACAATACATCATAGTCTTACTATGAGTGAGCACCTCTCGGGCCATGAGAAAGTGTGTGGTGCCACATCGTTCAAGCCCCGGAATCAACCCTTAAGGGAGCAATCTATTACTTACCTCTGCTTTAGGGAAGGAGTAAATTCCATCTTGTGTAGTTGAGTTCCCAGTTCCCCAATTAGACGAATCTACAAAGTGGTAGGTTTGAGTCGGCTATCTGGCCACTCACATCCATACAAATCAAAGGACCGCCCTCATAGACAAGAGTTCCCAACTCACTCAGGATTAAGGTCATGTTACCTATGGTCATCCTAGTGAAATGAAAGTCTCTGTCAAGAACGACGTTATATAACTAGACTAAACATTTTGTGGTCCGGTCTTATACAAACTCCTTTGTATAGGACACCATCGCTCACATGTCTCCACATGAATGATCAGGATCAGACCATCTGTAGCACTTTATAACACTTATAACATCTACAAAGCGGGTTGTATCCATAGTGTCACTAGGATAAAGTTTCCCTCCTTTATCCATATACTACAGGCTATTTAGGTTATTACTTAAGACATGATCCACTTGTATGTCTCCACACACATGCTTAAGTCGCGATGATAACCATGGATCTTAGTTTATTGGTTTGTGATTAATGCAAATAAAATATCTCATATTTCATAGACAACAGTGAAGAAAATATCTCATATTATTATATCAC
This sequence comes from Benincasa hispida, assembly GCF_027475165.1. Classification (NCBI taxonomy): domain Eukaryota; kingdom Viridiplantae; phylum Streptophyta; class Magnoliopsida; order Cucurbitales; family Cucurbitaceae; genus Benincasa; species Benincasa hispida. Next base: position 31,684,006 of record NC_143484.1, on the reverse strand, counting down.
AAGCATTTGTTCATATAGGTAAATACAAACTATAGGACCCTACGAGCTTTAGAGCATCAACCCCAACAATTACAACATCATAGCATGGCTTTAAAACATACATGTACATACATCTCAGCATTCTTAGATCAACTAGAATCTCATGGAATAAAATATCATTTCATGCTAGCATCCAAGTGTCTATATGCACATTTAATATTTCAGATCATCATATAAAAACATACATCAATTATACTATCGGTCAGTCATACTATCAGTCTGTCATGCTATCGTTCTGTCATAATATCAATCGATCATGCTATCATACATCTAGTGCTTGGTCCGGAGGCAGTTCCAGTAGTAAGATTACTTACCTCAAAATTTGGTCACAAATATTAGTCCACACAGTTAATCTTCTTACAACCTTTGAAAGACTTGAATCAACCCTATAAATTTCAAAGTTCAGTTTAGCAACCATGACCAAAAATAATAAAATCTAAAATTTAAATTAACCTTTGCGGTCCAAAACAAATTAACCAAACTGGTTCAAATGTCCCCAATTTAACTTACCTAAAACGTGGCTTGGTTTAAAAGTAGCTCCAAAACTCCCAAACAAAAGTTTCAATCTAAACAAATTCAATAATTATGGTTAGGGTTTTAAATTCCAACAATCTCAAATAACTTCAAATAATCTTAGCCCAAATATGTTCTTTGAATCCAACTAACCTCACTAACACATAAAAGCTCAACACCAAACCAATCCACAATGGGGTTACCAAGCCTTGAAATTTACCAAAACGTCACGAATAAGGAACTTCAACACCCGTTGGATAGTGCACAAAATTTTCTCCAAAACTCTAAATCTAGCATCCAATCATAATGGGTAAATTAAAAATCTAAACCAAAATCAAGTCGAAAACCAAAAATTAACCAATAGTAGGATGAATCTAGTGACGACTGTTCCGACCCAACGACGACGGTTGGTCTGCGGCTAGTGACGTGGGCGGTGCGAGGGAGAGGGCGGACAGTCGTCTTTCGATCTAGGTGGCATTGGCTGAGGCACAAGGAGAATGACGCGACTAGATCTACAATGGAACAAAGGAATCGAGCGACGGCTCGGGCTTGACGACGTAGATGAGGGCGGCAATTGGGCCCTAAGCAATTGAGGCGGTATGAAGAAAAAGCAAACCAGGGGGGAGGGGGGGTCTCGATCGTGTGGGTTGAAGAGAGGGTGTGATTGGAACTCATGAAAAACACTGATGTCACCATTCATGTGATCTGACGCTCTAGAACCCACAATCGATACTTTTTATTTATTGTGTTGTATAGAAAGGGAAGATAATATCCTGATGAGCAAGATAACATATAGTAGATGTAATAGATTACTTTGACATGATTGGAAAGACTGAACAATTTAGATCGACCCAACTAACGAGATCAAACAAAAAAAATTCAATTCTTTGCAACTTGATAGAACTCTACCAAATCTCCTAGTAATTGTTTTATTGACTCAAAAATCAAGTGATACCTATAAAGGAAAATTGATTTCAACCCCAACCCCCCCCAAAAAAAAAAAAAAAAAGAAAAAAAAACACGCACTAAACTTCATGGAAACGACTAAAAAATGCTACAACAAACCCACAATGGGATGGCTGATGGCTAACAAAAATTATATATATAGCTAGGTAGCCTTGTTAGATTCTCACTGGAGATGGCGTTGTGAGATCTAAAATGCAAAAAGAGGATGGAGAGAAACACACCCACGGTGTGAAAGCTGAAGAAAGACAACTAAATACCCTCGACACTAGAGAGAGACACCCATGAATTGAACACTAAAATTCTACTGAACAAAGGCAATCGTAGTAACCAAACGAACAATGTGAAAGAAGTAAGTGACTACCCACAGTGGAAGGATCGTGTCCCAATTTTAATGTTACAGAACGTTGATTACATAGAGTCCAGAAACAAGGAATAAACAACCCTAATTAAGCATGCTTTTCCAACAAATAAACAAAGAGGAAGAAAGGGATTCATGGATCTTACCTTTAGAAACCATAAAATCTTCACGAATCCTCTCCTATCACGAACAAATCAGACTCTCCCTAAAATTCACGAACACAAAATCACAGGAGCGATGATGGACACCATCAAGAGCTATTCTTCATTATTCTCAAGGGCGAGAATTGTTGAGAGGTGTGGGCTGAAGGGAATTAAATTCCCGTAAGAGCGTGTGATCGCCTTACAATTTTAAAAAATGGTTGTGAGAAACTAAAATCAGTGAACTCATGGAAATATTAAAAGGATAAACATACAAAAGAACCTAAGCATGCTTATAATGAAGAAGAAGGGAAGAAATGAACTCATCCTTGTCGATTCTTTTCCTTTTTTCACGTTTTCCCTCCAAAGGCCACGAACATTCTTGAGCTTCTCAACGAACAAGAACACCACCTCTAAGGCTACCTTGTTATTCTCTTGGAATAAAAAAGAAATTTGAAGTGTGGGCTCTAAGACCTTTTGATGGAGAAATTTTTAGAGAGATTTTCTTTGAAGAAGAGAGATTAGAGAGGAAGGGTGGAAACTAGGTTATTTTTCACAAAAACAAACCTTACCCTAAAAAGGGTTATAATAGTATATTTATAGTGAGAGAGGGTATACCCTTCTCCAAGCTTTTCCACTTTCCTCCTTTTAGCTTAACATACAAATTAAGTAACTCAACTAAAGATCGATAGCTGCACTTTTTACATTGTAGATTTATTTTTGTGTCAATGGATGTAACCAATCTACAGGGAGTCGACCCTTCACAAATTTCTCATAACTACAGCTGGATCAAAAAACCGTTGTACCCCTGTAGCTACATCTAACTCTTTAAGTACCACTAACTTCTCTAATGAACAAATAGTTTATAGTCCAACTATAAACTAATACCTCTCAGGCTAGTGAAAGGTTGAGGCCTCATTGTTCAAGACTCGGAATGAGCCGTTAAGAGAGCAATTTATCTACTTTCTCTATGATTGGGAAGGAGCAAATTTCTTCTTGTGTAGGTATGTTTGCAGCTCCCTACTCCGAAAAATTTCCAAAATGGTAGGCTTGTTGAGTTGGCTAACATGGCTACTCTCACTCATACAGATCAAAGGATTACCCTCATAAATAGGAGTTCATGACTCATTCAAAATTAAGGCCAAGTAATCTATGGTCATCCTAGTGAAATATTTGTTTCTTCAAGTAACGGTGTTATAAAGAACTCGAACGCAACCAATAATTCAGCAACAATTACAAAGTAGGTCGTATCATTAGTATTACAAGGATGAGGCACCAAACTTTATCCATTTACTGCAGACCGTTTTGAAGGAACTCTAAAATAGAGAACCAGCGAGCAGATGCGGATCATTCTAAAGTCCATTGTAAAAGAACGCATACATTTATAGTCTAATAGAAACGATATGCATCAAGATAAATTATAGCATGCTTCTTAATTAAAAACGAGGGATCGAGTAAATAATACTTTTGAAGAACCTTTCTTCACATACTTCCCTCGATCAGTATCCAAAACGTCCAAACAAAAACTGAATGCAACTAGCAATTCAGAAAACAATAAGAACTGGAAAAACCTCGATCACAATTGAGTACAACTCGATCCTCGACCCTTGAACATAATTGGATACCACCACTCGATTATCTTGGTATTCTCGATGTGAGATTCCAGGAGTTGTGGGCTCTGTATGACTTTGGATAGAGGGAAGAAGGTAGTAAACGATCGAGTATGTGATCAAACGATTGTGTAGAAGAAGAAGCCTATTGTATAGACTTGCTACTCGATTATGTAGTAAAAGAGTACTATCGTATAGTAACTCGACCCTCGATCGTTTATGCTCTGTTAAGCTATCATTTAGTAAAACACCTTTTACTCGATAGTGTTTTATTTGTGAGACGATACGAATGATTTGAAAAAAATATTTTTTCCTTTTTATCTCACAGTTACCATAAAACCGCAAATAACCTCCCACTCAAGTCGGTTATAGAGAAAAATAATTATTGATTATCATATAATTAATAAATTATAAATAAATACAATAACTAACTTATCATATTATATTTATAACCTGTAGTTTTAATATTGCATCATATGCAACATATAAACCATTGTTCTTTTTCTATTTTATGGTATTTAATATAAATCATATTTATATTAATTCCTCTCATCAAATAATGTATCAAATACATTATATCAATTGTATCATATATAATTGAATTAATTGAATTATATCATATATAACCAAATTTTCCCTTGTTAATTTGAATACTTCAAATTAACCAAAAATTTGATTCTCAACTTGAACCCATTGAGCTACCAAGGGGACCTTATGGACCTGTAGCTTGAAGCTTCAAAGATACGTGAATAACTGACTAAACTCTTTAATCACGATATCTACCATCCGTTAAATGTCAGACACTCTACTAAAGACCGAAAGTTGCACTCTTTGCACCATAGATATATTTCTCTGTCCATTGGATATAACCAATCAATAGTACGATGACCTTTCACAAATTGCTTGTAAGTACAACTGGGCCAATTTACCGTTTTGCCCCTGTAGTTACATTTAACTCCTTAAGTATCACTGATTATTCTAATGAATAATCAGTCATAGTCCCACTATGACTGAGTCCTTTCTTCCTATGAGAGGGTGTGACCACTATGTTCAAGACCCAGAATCAGCTCTTAAGGGAGTAATTTATTTACTTACCCCTACTTTGGGGAAGGAGTGAATTCTGTCTTGTGTAGTTGAGTTCCCAGCTCCCCAATTAGACGAATCCCTAAAATGGTAGGCTTGTTGAGTTGACAATCTGACCACTCTTATCCATATGAATCAAAGGATCATCCTCATAGGCAGGAGTTCCCAACTCACTCAGGATTCAGGTCATGTCACCTATGGTCATCCTAGTGAAATGTAAGTGTCTACTATCAACGAAGTTATATAAAGAGACTAATCATTTCATGGTCCGGTCTTATACGAACTCTTTGTATATGATACCCCAACTCGCATGTCTCCCAATGAATGATCAGGATCAAACCATTTGGTGCACTTTACAACACTTGTAACATTTAAAAAGTGGGTTATATCCGTAGTGCCACAAGGATAATTTATCCCTCCTTATCCATCTACTACATACCATTTAGGTTATTAATTTAAATAAGATCCATCTGTATGTCTCTACATACTTGTTTAAATTTACATAAAATAACCTTGGATCTTAGTTTATTGGATTGAGTAATGCTTATAAAATAACACTTATTTTATAAATAACAATATGTTATAGAATTGAGACTACCAGGATATTTAGGACACCATTCCCAACACTTTTAGGTTATAACTTGAACATGAACCACTTGTATGTCTACCATATACTGTACAAGTGACATCACATAACCTTAGATCTTAGTTCATTAGATTGAATTAATGCAGTTTGAATTTCAAATAAAATCTCTTTTATTTTATTAAATAAATAATTTGTTCTCTCAAAATAAAACTACAAGATATACGAGATTTAAGGCTCTAAATCCAACAATCTCCCACTTGTCTTAAAACGATTGGGATGTGCAGTATCAAATACAATACAATAAACTAGGGCATATAATATTCCCAATAAAATCTCCCACTTGCCCTAGATGACTCATATCCCGTAGACCCAAACTTTCTAGGTAACCCTAAAAAACTTTAGCCGTGAAAGCCTTTATAAATGGATCAGCAACATTGTGCTCCGAAGTGGTTTTTGTTACGATCACATCTCCTCATTGCAGAATCTTCCTAATAAGATGATATTTACACTCAATAAGTTTTCCTCGTTTCTGATTTTGAGGCTCTTTGGAATTTGCCACAACTTTTTGAGGTGTCTTCGGACATTATTCTTTAGATAAAACAATTTCATATCTTAAAGATAATAAACCTTTCTTGGAATTTTGCATCGAATAATTGACAAGCATTTTGTCAATATACAATACTTGAGATAAAGCCAGTGATTTGTTTTACGATCTCTAATGATTTAGATCCCTAGAACAAACTATGCTTCACCCAAATCTTTCATTTAGAACTAAGCAGCTAGCAATTTTTAATTTTAATCAGAAAACCTATATCATTCCCAATGAGTAGAATATCATCCACATACAACACTAAAAAAGCTACTGAACTGCTAATGATCTTCTTGTAGACACAAGGTTCATCAACATTTTGATCAAATCCATAAGATTTGACCGCATCGTCAAACCTCATATTCCAAGATCCAGATGCTTGTTTCAATCCATAAATGGACCGATTTAGCTTGCAAACCTTTTGCTCTTTTCCTTGTTCAATGAATTCTTCTGGCTGAGACAAGTTGATTATCTTATCAAGATTGACATTAAAAAAGGTAGTCTTGATATCCATTTGTCATATTTGATAGTCATAATATGTGGCAATGGACAAGAAAATTCAGATAGATTTTAATATAGCAACAGGCGAGAAAGTTTCTTCATAGTCCACTCCATCAACCTAGGTATAACCCTTTTCTACTAATCTTGCCTTAAAGGTTTGTACCTTTCTATCTACACCTCTTTTTCTTTTATAGATCCACTTGCAACCTATAGGTTTAACTCCATTAGGTTTATCTACAAGTTGCCTTTTTATGTCAGCAACTTGTTGATCTTGTAGCAGTTGAACAAGTAAATCTGCTATTAATTCTCACTATTGTATTGATTGTACTTGTAAAGAAGAATATCTGTTAAAGTCAAATAGTATTAGACATTGATTTTCCCGAGCTAACAATAGATGTTCTTTGAAACTCTCATAATTGAAATATATGGACTCCATTTCTAGATTCATGGCATTAATCCACTCTTCGTTGTCCACATCACCCCTTACTTACTTATAGGTCAATGGATTCTCAACGTCATCATATTGTATGACATCTTGAGTTTCTGTTAAACCCAAATAGTGAGTAGGTTGGGTTACAATCCTCCCACTACATCAGGCTCCTTCAACTCTTGAGTAGGATGTGCAATATCAAAGGTTTGAATGTAGGTTGGGCCACAAAGTTTTGAATGTATAAGCTCCAAGGGTTCTTTGACTCTATAACCTTTTAAAAAAAAAAAGGTCGTTTCTGTTGGAGTTAATGTCCTAAATCAAGTGTATTCTTGTAAGTGTAATTCTTCATTTTCAACCCTATAATCTCGCCCCGACCAGTCTACCTCATGGTTGAACGTAATTGATGTAATTGATTATAGCGATTTTATCAATTCCTGGAGTTTGTTATGTCCCTTTCCCATGCAAACACCTTCCTGAGGGAGACGCTCCCAAGGCGCCACGAGACCAAGCATGGAAAAGCATTTCAAACAAATGAAGAAGACTGTAGGATGTATTGACACATGTCCTTCTCCCACTTACTATAAACACTTTCTCCATTCACCTTGATATTGACCCATGGAAACACATTCCTAAGGGAGGGTGTGCCCAGGGCACCACGAGACCGAGCATGAATCACACCTTGTAAACTTTTAGGGAGAACGTGAATGAAAAAATAACATATCATATACATCTTTTTTCTTCTACTAAGTATTTTTAAAAAAATGGGTTTATTAACTCAAAAAAAATACGGCTAAATAATTTAACTAAGTCCTTATTAATTTGCTCAATATAACGTTTATATTGAATATTTTAACAATATGTGATTTTATGTATTAAACTCTTTAATAGCCAAAAATATTTATTGCATGCTCATTAAATATTTGACTAATTCACCTCCCATGTAGGGGTGTTTCGTTTCCGTCAGCTTAAATACCCCAGCCTAGGTAGAACATTCTTTCGACAAAGATCTCTTATAGGAAATTATTTTATAAATTTAATCTTTTACGAAATTCATTTTAATCCTATTAAAACAAATTAAACAATTAACCTATTTATAATCATATTAGAAGTACCTTTATCATAGGTCTAGGTGAATCAATTTTAAACCATTTAAAATTAATTTGGACCTATGTTTGCATGCAACTTTTGATTATAGATTTTAATCTAATTCATTAAATTTATAACCATTATAAATAATGAAATTATTAAAATCAATAATTTGCATCTAATGACATTGATCAAATATAATAAATATATTTATCTAAGTAATGTCATGCTCAAAACAAAGTTCATTTTCATCCAATAATAATAATACTTATAATTATCATCCACGAAAATAAACATACATATTCATTTTCATTAACCAATATAACAATTATATTATTACTAATGAAAATAATTCACATATGCTATCATACCATATAACAATAGTATGATGCACATATGCTTATTAATCATGCAACCATATAATATAACACTTATATTGAAAAAGATGAATGAAACTTGTTTATCCTAAGGTAGGATTGAAAATTATATGACATACATTATGCATATTACTAATTTAATTGTACATCACATGAAAAATTAAATTAAATAGTAAAATAGACCAAATTTGGCACCCCTAAAAAATATTAATTAAATTAATATAACTAATTTATATTAGTCTAATTAATTAAAATAAGCAAAATTATAAAAAATAAGGAAAAACTGGTTGCTAAGAAAATAATATGGAAGGTTGCCTTGAACTCGTGATCACTCGAACGAACTCCACGCACGTCAATTGCCTCGGAGCATCGCGACACTGTACCCTAGGTCGCGATGCTACGGAAAAAACCAGCATCTTGCTTCACGTTGGAGCATCTAATGTCGCGATGCTGCAAGATAAAATGCATTTAATTGCTTTGAATTGCACCAAAAACTTTCCTTCTTCATCCCGATCATCAGCATCACTTGCAAAATTGTTACCCAGACTTATAGACTCGACTATTGAATTAACTATTAAAAAACAATGGGCCTTTACATGATCAAATCAAGTAAAAATAGTAATCTAAAGTGACACATTTGTAAATGTCTATTAGCAAACCCACATTCATAATGCAAAGAAAAAAACCCACCTTTTTCTCTAATTTTTGCTTTTAAAGACTAAAAATCAAAATTACAAAAATTGTGCTATGATATCAATTGAAGAGAAACAAATTCCCGTGGAATAGTGTGATCGCCTACAATTTTGAAACATGATTACGTGAGAAACTAAAATAAGTGAACTTTAGAAATATTCAAAGGATAAACATACAAAAGGACCTAAGCATGCTTAGAAGAGGGAAGAAATGAACTCATCCTTGTGGATTATTTTCCTTCTTCCCATTTTCCCCCTGTAAAGGTCGCAAACATTCTCCAGCTTCTCAACGAACACGAGCACCACCTCTAAGGTTATCTTATTATTCTCTTGGAATAAAAAAGGAATTAGAATTGGGGGCTCCAACACCTTTTGATGGAGGAACTTTTAGAGAGAAATTCTCTTTGGAGAAGAGAGATTAGAGAGGAAGGGTGGAGGCTAGGTTATTTTTCACAAAAACAAACCTTACTCTAAAAAGGATTATAATAGTATATTTATAGGGAGAGACGGTAACCCCTTCTTCAAGCTTTTCCACTTTCCTCCTTTTAGCTAATTAATTAGCATACAAATTAAATAATTATATACTAAATAAAATTTAATTAAAGTTAAAAAAAATAATTAATATAAAAATATTACATATTTATATTCATATATCTTTTTATGAATCCAATTCATATAATCTAATATTTGAATCTTATTCAAATACATCTCTCTTATAATATAGTTTAGATTATAGATCATATCTATCAGAATTCACTATACTTTATATTAATCATATTAATATAAAGTTCCTTTAATTAATTTGAACAATTCAAATAATTCTTTTTTACTACCTTTGGCAAGCTAACAAGAGACCTTATGGTCCTACAAATTAGAAGCTCCAATGATATGAGATTAATTTAATTAAACTCTTTTAATTATATCAATCAATATTTATTAATTACCAGTCACTCCATTAAAGATCAATAAATCCACTTTTTGTATTGTAGATATATTTATGTATCAATGGATATAACCAATCAATAGTGAGTTGATCCTTCACAAATTGTTCATAACTATAATTGGGTCAAAATATCATTGTATCTATGTAGTTACATCTAACTCTTTAAGTACCACTAATTCCTCTAATGAACAAACAATTTATATTGAGTTTATAGTTCAACTATAAACTAACACCTCTCGAGCCAAAGAGAGGTTGAGGTCTCATTGTCAAGACCCAGAATGAACTATTAAGGGAGCAATTTATCTACTTTTCTTATGATCGGGAAGGAGTGAATTTCTTCTTGTGTAGGTGTGTCCCCAGCTTCCTACTTGGACAAATCCCCAAAATGGTAGGCTTGTTGAGTCGACTTACATGGCCACTCTCATCCATACAGATCAAAAGGTTGCTCTCAGATTAAGGTCAAGTTATCTATGGTTATCCTAGTGAAATATTGGTTTTTTAAAGTAACAGTATTTTAAAGAGAAACCAATCATTTTGTGATCCGATCTTGTATAGACTCTTTATATAGGATAACCCATTCTCATGTCCACATAAACAATATGGCTCATATTGTCTGTAACGTTTACAACTCATGTAACAATTATAAAGTGAGTCATATTCGCAGTGTTACCAGGATAGGGCACCCAACCTTATCTATTTGCTGCAGACCTTTTAGGTTATAACTTGAACATGAACCACTTATATGTCTACCACATACTGTCCAAGTTTACCATATAATGTCCAAGTGACATCACATAACCTTGGATCTTAGTTTATTGGATTGAATTAATGCAGTCAGAATGTCAAATAAAATACCTCTTACTTTATTAAATACATAATTTATTCTTTCAAAATATAAACTACAGGATATATGAGATTTAGGACACTAAATTCAACATAGGCTTCAGTGATCAATTTTGGAAGAAAAGAAGGAGGAAGAAATTTGTTTGAGAGATAACATTATTTCTGTTGAGAGCCTTCTTGGAGACAGAATGTGAAGTGAGAAGTCGATAAAAAAAAAAAAAAAAATCTCACAGCCCCTTAATGTTAACGTGAAAAAAGAGTTGAGAGATTAAAGGGGAGTGGGTCGTTATTATTATTATTATTTTAAATATCTCCCTCCCTTTTATTATTTGAAAAATAAAAAATTCAAAATTTACAATTTTGATATTCAAATAATAACCACTGTTATTATTAACATCTAACCATATGTTATGTCATATATAACATATAACCTATAGTTTATATTATATCACATATAATATATATAACCTATGGTTTGTCAATCTCTCAATTAGACTATAGTATAAATATGAATCATATTCATATTAATTTTAACCTGTAGTTTTTATATGAATCACATTCATATAAATAGTATTTCAATCATATTCCAATATTTATTTCTCTCAAACAAAACTTTATAGCATAATGTATCACATACATTACTTTAATTATATCTTATTTGATTAATTCCCTTTAATTAGTTTGAACTATTCAAATTAATTCGATTCTCATTAATTCTTATTGAGCTAATGAGAGAACCTTATGAACTTACAGATTGAAGCTGCAATGATACTTGATTAATTAATTGAGCTCTTTAATTAAATTAATCAACTTCCATTAATTGTCAATCATTCCATTAAAGATCGACAATTGCACTCTTCGCACTATAGATATATTTATGTGTCCATTGGATATGACCAATCAACATTTCGTTGACCTTTCACCAATTGCTCGTAAGTACAGCTAAAATTATCATTTTTCCCTTGTAGTTACATCTAACTTCTTAAGTACTACTGATTTCTCTAATGAACAATAAGTTATAGTCGAACTCTAACCAAACAATTATCGGGCTAAGAGAGGGTGTGGCAACACATTGTTCAAGCCCCGGAATCAGCCCTTAAGGGAGAAATTTCTCTACTTACCTTAACACTAGGGAAAAAGTGAATTCCTTCTTATGTAGGAATGCTCCCTGCTCCCCAATCAGATGAATCCTCAAAATGGTAGGCATGTTGAGTCGGTGAAACTGGCCACTCTCACCCATGCAAATCAAAGGACCACCTTCATAGACAGGAGTTCACAACTCATTCATGATTCAAGTCAAGTCGGTTATGGTTATCCTAGTGGAATATGGTTTGGCCTTATACAAACTTTCTGTATAGAATATCCTTCCTCACATGTCTCCACATGAATGACTAAGATCATATCACTTGTAGCAACTTTACAACAATTGTAAGAACTATAAAGTAGGTCATATTCGTAGTGTCACAAAGATAATATACCCAGCCTTATCCATCTACTATAGACCATTTAGGTTATCACTTAAACATGATTCACCTGTATATATCCACATACATTTATAAGTTACAATTGATAACCTTAGATTTTAGTTTATTAGTTTTTAGGTTAATGCAACTAAATATTTAATTAAGTACCTCTTATTTTATTAGATAAATAAATTATTTGTATAAATACAATTACAAACTATAAAACCATGAGATTTAAGGCATCAACCCTAGCACAATGAATATGAATCAATTGATAAGGTCACAAACGTGGTTGCGAAGGATTGATTGTCGCACGTGTGGTTGCGGATTGAAGATTCACAAATTTTTCATGCAATTGGGTGGTGCACGTCCGTCATCTGTGATAGATCATGACGTACAATGGTGTAGTCGGTCAGATCTAAGGCGACGACAATAGTTAATGTTGTTAGGAGATAATGGAGCTGGAAGATGAATAGGTAGTGGCGGTGACAATAAGTAGGGTTAGGGTTTTTCTTCTTCCTTTTTTTTTAATGGACTTTTAGGGTTTTAATTTTCCTGCTCTGGTACCATGATAATTTTGGAGAGATTTGTATTTTATCATCTTATACCAAAAAGGACGCAATAATGGGTAAATGTAATACATAAGTTCTAACTGAGGAAACTAATTGTAAAAGAAAATGACTTCTAAAAAATTAATTAAGAGGTGTAAATGACTAATTAAAATGCAACTTTATTATGTATAAATCTATAGTTTCCATCTTAATAAGTTTCCTTCAGCGTTAGAAGGTTACTGTGATGCAAACTGGATAATAAATAACGACGAGGTGAGCTCTACTAGTGGTTATATGTTCTTAATAGGTGAATATGCTATTTCATGGAAATCGGCAGAGTAGAATTGCATATCAAGGTCTACCATGGAGTTTGAATTCATAGCTCTCGAGCTAATAGGGCAAAAGGAAAAATGACTTAGAAGCTTAACTAGTGATTCATACCATTGTGGGGTGAATTAGTATTGATCTCCTTGTATTGTGATTCATGAGCTGTTATAACTATTGCCAAAAATAGTATATATAATAGCAAAATGAGGCATATACAGCTCAGACATGGAGTTTTAAAACAATTGTTGAAAATATGAATTAATATCCCCTTAGAGAATGAGAGGCCTGAGAAGAACTTAGCGAATATTCTCTCTAAATGCCCAAGAAGGAGTAATTCTAGAGTCCTTAGTGTGTATGAGACTCAAACCCATAAAGATGTCATAGCCTTTTATATGGGTGGTCCTTATACGGACTTGATAGAAAATTCTTAAATCTTCATAGCTCAGTTTTTTAGTAGTTTGTCTAAAGTAACCCTATTAGAGGACCTTGAGTGGAAGTGGGGATCGAACCCAAATCACAAAATTCACAGTATACAAATTTTACAGTTGAAGAACAATAAAGACATGCATTTAATTAATAAAAATACAACATGCTCAAAAACGAAAAATAGAGAAAATAAAATGGGTTAAAAAACCCTTACCTTTGAAGAACAGTTCTTCAATGGGAAATCCCTTGAACTTCAATTGGACACCATCATGAAGGAGACCTTGGTATTCTTTGAGTGAGAATCCAAGAGGATGTGGGGCTCTGGCTATTTTGGATGAGGGAAATAGAGAGATTGAGAGAAGGGAAGAGATAGTAGTTGGGAGAGAGCGATTGATTTTTCAAAACCCTTCTATCAAATACAAAAAAGAAGAATATGAAGCAACCGTTCAAATCACTCCCACTATCACGTTGTAGAGAGAAAAAGAGGGAGCCCTCCCTAAAGCTATTTTAAAATAAAATAAAATTAAAATTAATAAAAACTTTAATATATAATTATATGATAACCACTTTATCATATAATATATATTAAACTATATGTTATATCAAACACAACATATAATCTATAGTTTAATATTGTATCCAATACAATATAACTTAGAGTTTAATTCTCAACAATGATATTTAATATAAATCTCATTTATATTAAATTTAATTATATGAATCCAATTTTATATAATTATTATTTGAATCATATTTAAATATTTATTTCCTCGCAAATGTTCTTTATATTATAATGTATCAAATGCATTATAGTAATTATATAATTAAAATTAAATTAATTATATCATATATAATTAATTCCCTCAATTAATTTGAACAATTCAAATTAATCCAAAAACTGATTATCATTTATTCCCGTTAAGCTATTGAGGGGACCTCATGGACCTAAAGCTTGAAGTTCCAATGGTACATGAATAATTATATAAACTTCTTTTAATTAAAATATTCACCATCCGTTAACTATTGGACACTCAATTAAAGACGGTCAACTGCACTCTTTGCATTAAGTACAAATATATTTATGTATCCATTGGATATAACCAATCAACAATACAATGACCCTACACAAATTGCTCGTAAGTACAGCTGGGCCAAAATTACCGTTAACTCATTAAGTACAACTGATCCCTCTAACGAACAATAGATCATAGTCCAACTATGATCAAACCCTTCTTGGGCCAGGAGAAGGTGTGGCGCCACATTATTCAAGCTCCAGAATCAGCCCTTAAGGGAACAATTTATCTACTTACCCCGATGTTGAGGAAGGAGTGAATTCCTTCTTGTGTAGTTGTGTTCCCAACTCCCCAATCAAATGAATCTCCAAAATAGTAGGCTTATTGAGTCAGCGATTTGGCCATTTTCACCCATACAAATCAAATGACCGTCTTCATAGGCAGGAGTTCAAACCTCACTCAGCATTCAGGTCATGTTACCTATGGTCATCCTGGTGAAATGTAAGTCTCTATTATGAACGACGTTATATAATGAAACTAAACAATTCGTGGTCCGGTATTATACAAATTTCTTTGTATATAATACCTCTGCTCACATGTCTCTACATGAATGATTAGGATCAGATCATGTAATACTTTACAACAATTGTAACATCTACAAATTGTTGTAACATCTATAAAGCAGGCCATACTCGTAGTGTCACCAGGATAAGGTATCTAGCCTTATCTATCTACTATAGACCATTTAGGTTATCACTTAAACATGATTCACTCGTATATCTCTATATACACGTTTAAGCTACATGATAATCTTGGATGTTAGTTTATTGGTTTATGGTTAATGCAACTCAAATTAAAATAAAACATCATATATTTTATTAAATAAATAAGATGCTTGTACCAATACAATTACAAACTATAGGATCCTACAAGATTTAGGCCACTAACTCCAACAATCTCTCACTTGACCTGTAGGGGGACACTCAAGGTGCAACAAGGCTGTGCATGAAACTTTACTTCAAACTAATGAGAGAGACCGAGGGATGTGTTGTCACACGTCTCGCTCCCACTTACTATAAATACTTTCTCCATTCACCTTGATATTGATCTATATGAACACCATCCGTAGGGGACACTTAAGGTGTCTCGAGGCCGAGTATAGATCTCATGGTGTGAACTTATAAGAAGAAACGTGAAAAGGAAAAATGAAGTATCATATACCCCATTTTTCTCCCACTGAGTGTTTTACCTAGGGTTAATTAACTTAGGAAAATCTGACTATTGATTTTAACTAAGTGAATGTTTAATTTGCTCAAACACAACACTTGCTTTGGATAGTTAAATAATTTTGATTAACGTTTATTAAACACTTTAACAAACTTTAATCAAACATTGCATGCTTATAACAAATCTGTCTAATTCATCTTCCCAGGTAAGCTCCTAGGTAGAGGTTTTACGTTTCTGTCAACATAAATACCCTAGCCTAGACAGAATTATCCTTAGACAAAAGGTCCCTTATAGATACATTTGTTACAATGTTAATCTTCTAATTATAACCAATTTAATCCTATTAAACCGGTTAAAAGGTTAAACTAAATTTCTAATCTTATTAGAAAAGTGATCTTAGGTCTATACGATTCATGTTTTAAAACTATTTTAAAAAATGAATTTTAACCTAGGTTTGTATGCAATTCTGATTTATTGATTTTAATTTCGATTTTGATTAGTTATAACAATTATAAATAAATGAAACAAATTAAAATCACACATCGCGTGTAATTGACATATTTAATAAATTATAAGGATTATAAGTTACCTAAGTTAGTGACATTCTTCATGCAAATTCATTTCATTACTAACTTATATAACAATTATATAAGAAGGTAATGAAACTATTAATAACATACTTCAAACATATAATCATACTATATATTATAACTCTTATAAATGCATGTATATGTTATTAATGCATGCATGAATATATTATAATATTTATACTATATGATGCATAAACATGCTATAAAATTAAATCATGCGAATATATATATTATAATACTTATAATATAAATGATGCATGAAATTAAATGCATAACCTATGGTGGGATATAATACTATATGACATACATTATGGTATATAATAATAAATAATAAATTATACATCACATGCATAATTTAAAAAAAAAAAACTGATCGGGATTGGACACCTAAAAGAAAATAAATCTAGCTATTACAAGATAATAGCCATTAAGTTCAAAATAGGTGAGTTGGTTCTTAACTGCTCGAGCTAGACCATGAATCGGTCTAGAAGAACCCAAATAGCTCAAACCGAAGAATCACGAACTGAACCAAACCAACAGACCACGAACCACGCACGAACTGAAGCTGAATAGTATGAAATTTCCATCTCGGAGCGTTGTGACGCTACGTAAATTTTCTTCGTCTGTCGCATCGCAGTGTCGCAATGCTAGGGCATAACGTTGCGACATTACACACTATAGTCGCCCACTATACTCACTAGAAGAAATTCAGGCTTTAATGTCGGTTTAAAGATAGTGTTATTAAATCCCTTTAATGTCGGTTGCCTTTAATATCGGCTTTAAACCGGCATTAAAGGGCTTCAATAACACAGCATTCAATGTCGGTTGCAACCGACATTAAAGACCTTCAGTGAAATTTCCAACCGACATTAAAGCCTTTGTTTTTTTTTTAATTATTAACTGACATTGAAGCCCAAATCTATCTGTTTTTTTTTAAATTCCGTTGCCGAATCCATTTTTGGTCAAAAAGTATTACATGACATATCATCATTGAACGTTGTGGCTATGACATATTATTCATGTATGGATTGTAAATCTATTACATTTAATCCACAAATTCTGCTATAAAATTATAATTAAAAAGGCTGTACAATAATTCAAGCCTTGAAAACAAAAATTACAAGTAATACAAACATTATGATTTTACAAACATTATGAGATTACTGTCTCTCTCCACTTGGTAAGTATGGATCCCTTCATAATTCTTTTTTAACCAACCCCTTAGCTTCAGCAGTGTCTGGTTATAGGCATCTTTGTCTGACCACTGTTGTTCAAAGGATCACAAACAAAAAAGGTTTAAGACAAAGGATTGAAAGTGAAAATGTGATAAGAATTCATATTCAACTAACCGTGTTTATTGGGAATGTGCATAAATGGTACATTCAAGGAAAAGTTCTTGTAGTGAATGTGTTGGATCTAAAGTTCCCCAAGAAAAAGCATTAAGAGGTTGTGATACCAAATATTTACTCCTTTGTTGCATCTGCAAAACAAGAAAACTCAATAGTTGAATAAATTAGAGAATCTTGAAGAAGAGAAGCTTGGTTACCTAGATATGAGATACGAAGACGATGGAAAATTTTTTACAGCATAACGATGCTACCACAACAAAACAAAAAATTTACCTTGAATCTATTCAAAGAAACACACTCCCAAAAATATTTCACAACCACTTGTTCTCAACAGAACTATCAAAATTCCCAAAAAATGAATATTCAAGAACACATACATCAATAAGCAAATTTAGCTCACAATATACTTCAAACCTCAAAAGTTGTCACAAAGACTAACATAGTGCATGAATAACCCACAAACTACCATAGTGCGACCTACAAACTCGAGCACCTTGAATCAAATCTAAACTACAAATAAATAGTACCCATGAGTCATAAATGGGTGTTACATTCTAATCCAATATGGTCCAAAGAGAAATAAGCACACTATAACTTCTCAAACAGGAATTTTAATATCATTAGAGTCACTTAAAACACTTAGAAACTGTGCTTAAAACTGCAAGCATTCAAAAATGCACTTACCAGGAACAATTTTCACCTGAATCCCTTGCTATTGCAAGAAATCCATCTCCTCCCCACCCCTTCCAAACACCTAAAAAATACACAAATAAAAAAGGTTTAAGATAAAGGATTGAAAGTAAAATTGTGATAAGAATTTATATTCAACTAACCGTGTTTATTGGGAATGTGCATAAATGGTACATTCAAGGCAAAATTCTTGTAGTGATGCTTATCGAATGATCAATTAATTTAAATCGAATATTAGAATGATGCTTATTGAATCTTAATATGAAAAATGTTACTAATGTAATAGAAATACCGATTTTGTTACAGAGCTAAATACTAACTATTTAAATCGATGTTAAAGAACGCTAGTAGAGCAAATTCATCATAAATTCATACTTGCAATGATTTTTAGCTATATGCTAGCCTAGATACTAGCGTTTTCAAAAATTGAACTGAAATTTAAATATTCAACAAGAATTTCAGGAATATACACATAGATAACCATATATTAAGTTCAAATCTACATATGAGAATGATGGTTACAAAGTTCTAACCTTCGATGAAGTTTCCACGCTTAGTGAATGAATTTGTGCTCCTAAACCCAATGTCAACATTACACAACAAGCGCTCAAGACACTTGTTAAAGTGTACTCGTTTGGTTCCACACCATCCGAGAGCATCTCCGCAAAGAAACTTAAAGTCTGAGCTGCTTGACCATTATCACAACAAGAAGATACAACTGAAGTCCATGAAATCACATTCCTTTTCTTAATTTTCTTGAAGGCTCTTCTTGCAAATTCCAAGCTCCCAGACTTAGAGTAGAAGTTCGAAAGAGAGTTGTCACATTTTCATCATGGGGATACGTCATCAAATATTTCTCACCAGGAGAAAAATCAATTAACTTAACCTACATTTTATATATTAAAAGCTTAAGGACTTTGGGATGTTAGCGAGCACTGTCAGAAGGTCTGGAGCAAAAAACAATAACAAACCTGTTAATGGGCAAAGCGCATCAGACGGTTAAAGGTACCTACTCCACTCCAAACTGCAGCACCCTGTCGGTGAATTGTTGCTAGATAAGTCCCCAATGAGGACCACTAAACAAAACTCTCGGTCCAGAACTGTAAAAGAAAATTATTTAATTAAGATAGGGTTAACAGCCCAAGAGTAAAGATGCCTAATTTGTATTAATATTATATCAATATCCCAACATCAACCAAAACAATCTAACCGGGAGAGAGTAGAAACTTTAGATATAAAAAAAGTCCAATACTCAAGACAGGCTAAAGGATACTCACTTGATGCTTATAAATAGGCTCAGGCTTCAAATGTCTAGCACCATTCCAGAAAACCTCACTATCGGAACCAAATCGGATAAAAAACTGATCCCGTGCTTTTTCATCAGTTAGCCACTATTGAAGATTCTCCTGAAATGTTCAGAAGTAAATAGCAATTAGCACTATACTTTCACGACAGCACAATTTGATCCATAAAATGACATTCTCCCATGGATCTTTTTCCCCATGGAAAATATTCAGCCGGGTAAAAGCGAAGTAGCTGCAATATTTAAATTGGCAGTTTAAGTGAAACAACTAAACTAAGCAAAAAAGCTTTCCATGTAGAAAAATTGAAGTTTCTTAACTACTTTAATATGATCTTTCTCATCAGGTATTATTTTACATCTCTTAGAGAATTGAACCCAATAAATAATTATGTACCTTTTGTACAGTTGCATATAAGCAAAACTAATAAAAGAATCTCGTCCTCAGATTGTTGGCAGTCGAAATATTGAATTTCTTGTCAGTACATGATAAAAACTGAAGTGGAACAGGTTTTTGCACGTTCAATGGTACAATAAAGCAGTCATAACGAGTGAGAAGAACAAGGTTTCAAATCATGACAGGCAATGCAGATTGAGGTTGTGGTTGATGGAATACGAGAAAGGAAAGTATGAATTACCTTGTAGGAAAAGGCCATATAACAGCATGTCAAGAAGTAAATGCAAAAAGTCTATCTACAATCCTAGACACTTATAACAAAAGCCCTGAAGTTGTACGACAGATTGGAACTCTGAACAGGAAAGTGAACAAGATTTACATACTGCAGTTTCAAAAGCCCAAAAGTTAGAACCAGGAAATAAAGTGTTGGAATTTTTAGAAGGTTTAAGGAAACTTACAACAAAAATGTCGATATGGAAGAAGAATTACTGAAGTTGGCAATTCGAAACAGACTTTACACATGTGGGAATTCGTATCTACATTTCCTAGACACTTGAGATCCTTTTCCTTCATCTCTTGCATCCGTGGCTGAAAGGAATATAAATCATAAGGATCGAAACATATTGCACTCCTATGGTGAAAATCCTTTCAAGAAGAAAAGAGGTATCATAAATATTTCAATGATCTTCTCTACTGAAATTTCATACCTTAAGGCGAATAACTAATGGTTCCTCCTTGCGAGTTTCTTCGGGTTTTTTCAAATCATCAACAGGATTGACATCTTCTTCAAAGATGGTTATTGTTTCATTATCGTCCATTTTTGTATCAATAACATTTTCTGTTCCAGAATTCTATCTTGCATCACTTTTAACATTTGAGATAGCTCCACCTCCACCCTCTTTCTTCAACTTAGCAACCAGTACCCACATGTTAGCTAAATCATTTTCAAGAGCTGCCTCCCTTTTTTTTTCCTCTTCCATTTTCTTTCGGTAATCATCTTCTATAAGTTCCTTTTTAGTTAAGGCAGCCTCCAGAGCTTCCTCTCTTTGTTTCCTTTTGTGAAGTTTTTTTCTTTTTACATATTACACACACACATGCGCGCATTGAAATTAAATGACAAGAGGCTTTCAACAATCTTGTCATTTAAGTCCTTGATTTATTCTAGAAGGGAAGAGATTTGATCTTCTATTTCTTCTGCACTCAGTTTTTCTAATTCAAGAAACCTCTCAAGCTCTAATGCTCTTTTTTCCTCTAATTCAGCATTCAGACCACTTTGTTTGTGAAGCTTTTCAAATTTCAATGCGTCATCTCCAGAGATCTTCAGTTTTTGTTCCAACTCTTGAATCTGCTTGCGGGAATTTTCAAAATCATTAGTCAAACTATCAAATGCTTCTTTCATCGCTATCAACTCCTTGTTCTTCGCTTCTTGAGCTTGCAGTGCTTCTTGCAAACTTATGAGCTGCGAATTGTGTTTCTCTTCAGACTCAACAATTAGCTCTTTCGATTTTTTGTGATTAAGTTCAAGAACTTCAAACTTCTTTTTGTTTTCCTCAAACTTCTGCTTTGTGAGTGATACCTCATCCTGCAGCCTTAAATTATCTGATTCTAAATTCTTCAAACTTCCAGCTAATCTTTCAATTTCACGCTCAAGATCTCTTGACTTTCTTGGGCCTCCAATAATTCTCTGCTCGAGTTGCTTGAACTTCTTTCAATAATAGTTTGTTTATCCTCTGAGGATGCTGTTTTGGCTGGAGCATCCTTCGCCTCCAGAGTCTCATTTTCTACTTTTATGAACTCTCCATCCAGAGCATTATCCTCCTCTTCGTTCTTAATTTCTTTTTCTACTTGAGTTGCATCCCCATTCGGGATCTGTCATAAGATTTGGGAAACCATGTATGACTATTAAGAACTTCTAAGAATTAATAACTGTAATTTTAGTATGATATTTGTAGGCCTAAATATTTCTATCAAGTTCAGATATTGAGTTATCCAAGCTCCATTAGTCATGATGCCACAACACTCAAATGGTTTGCTTTTGTTAGAAAAGAAAAACAAAATTAAAGAAAGTTGTGCATATAACATGCCAAGAAAAACCGTTACAACTTAGCATACATACACTTTGT